>NC_141548.1:106677500-107412500 GCF_021556685.1 Rattus norvegicus | reverse complement strand
TTGGAAAGATTTCTGTGCCCGCCCTTTACTGCGCATTATCCGTAAAATGACAACCGAAGTGATAAACCGATCAAAGGATACGTGCGAGCATCCACAGGTAGAAAGTCCTCCCTTCCCTAAATAGGGCGCCTCCCCAAGACTGAAAGGGGGATCCCCAAAAGTTATCTCTGGATAGGCCGCCATGTCTGCTCCAGGGAGACAGTTGCTATGCATTGTACTTCCCCACCCCTGCTCCTTCCATCCGCTGCACCCACGGGAGGTAATGGGTGAGGGAAGGCACTGCTGAGGTCTGAAGACTGTTCCACTGGACGGGCGGGGCAGAAAGACACAAGCAAAGAGGAAAGTTGTTAGTGTTTCCACTGTGTGTAATCTGTACTGAAAGCCATGCTGCAGAAGGAGCAACAGCCTGAGATTCATGAAAGACACACGCATGCACGCACGCATGCACTCAGGAATGCATGCACACACTCAGGCACGCACGCATGCACATACACACTTAATTTTAATACGCTTTGACTCTTTAATGCTGAGTGCTGCTAGCAAGCTCCCCCCACCCCGTACCCCAGAGTTAACTGTGTGACCATGAACAGTAGCTTGGTCCCTGGTTGAGCTAAGGCTCCAAGCACCAGAGTAGGAGCTTTCCCTGTTCCCGCGCACCAGGCCCCGTCACTAGCTGCAGCGCCCCCCCCCATAGATTTGTGGCCATCAGTGACGTAACGCCCCAGGCCCCTCCACAAGTGTGACCAGTGGTCATGAAGGCTCAATACAAACCTACATTTTATGAGGCACCTAAAGGACTGGAGGCCTAGCCAATGAGCTTTCCTTCCCAGACACCCCTCCCTGCAAAGGGTATTTAATCTCAGGTCCACCCTGAGAAGTGGGGTAGGGTTTTACACATGCACTTTCCACCATGACAATAAACGCCTCAGAACCTGGGCGGGCTTTATAGCCCGATCCGTGGGGAGGCACGAAGGCCTCCGCCCACTGAGACGCCGTCTGATATCGGTACACGGTCTCCCTGCGCTCCCAGCCGTGACCACCAAGCCGGCTGCCACCGTCAAGCCGAAGCCTCCCCGAGGGCCCGGGCAGAGCTCCCCGCTTCCCCACCCCAGCCCCGGGCCTGACCCAACCTGCGGCCCCCACTCCGTTCTCAGCTCCTCTGCGGCTCCCGGTGGCGCCGGGATGTCCAAGAGCCTGAGACCCGGATGGCTCCGGCCTCCCTACAGCCCCGGGACCCCTGAGCCAGCTCCGCCTGTCCTGCACCGCAGACTGAGCTTCCCCTCCCCTGGAGCGGGGTCCGGGGCTTCCCCGCCGCCCAGCACCCACTGAGTGACAGCGCGGGGTGAACTCGGTCAGGTTTCCCGCGCTCGGGCCCCGGAGCGGCCACGCACTGAGGCGGAGCAGACGCAGGACCCACAACCCTGAAACTCAATCTTTTAAAGTCTGGACTTCACCTCTGCTACCCCAGGGGCAGTTCCCGCGTCCACTTACCCTGCTTCTCCCGTGACTGAGGCCCTCGGGTCTGACCTTCTCCCCCGTCAGGGCGACCTGCGCCTCCTTCCTCTCCCAGTTCCTCACCTGCGCGAACCTCCGAGCCCCGCCCCACTCACCTGCCCGGCCATTGGTCCAGGGCTCGTTATTGATCGATCAGAAACCAACTGGAGACAAGGACACCCCCTCCCCCATTGTGCACGCGGGAATTCCCTGCATTTACCAACCCTAAAACACCTTAGACCCAAAACACTTTCTCAGAGCTTTCGTATCCTCAGACCTGACCGTAAACATTACCCTTTCCTCCTTTCCGGTTGTTCACCGTGAGACACGGGAGGTCGGTAACCGGGATCCCTTACGGAAAAGCGAGTTTCTTTAGGTAAAGGAACTCGTTCAGTCTTCAAACCTTCAGACCTGAGAGTAAATTTTACCTGAGTAGGCGGGAGTATAATTCACTTAATGGCAGAGATTGATCGGTTACCCGGATGCCTACCCGACTGGGATCCTGTAGTGTCGATGGCTTCACTGGGGACCAAGGTCCCACCGCAAGGTCAGCCTTGGCTGCCAGGCCTGGCAACCCTGACCTTCCTGAGGGAGAAACTCGGGAGACCGACCTGACTCTGTCTTAAGCAACACAAGGCCTGTCCTGTGCCCCATTTGTCCACTGTTTGGGCAGGTCCTGGCAGTGGGTAAGGCATTGGGGCAGTAACGCCTAGTGGTCAGTGCACCCCAATCCACGTGGAGTCCTTTGTCGCGATGCCCACATCTTCTTGGAGACCTTGAAGGGGTCACTGCTAGGATTTAGGGGTCTCTGTCATGGTGAGTTTAAGCAGCTTAAATTCCATGTTCAGCAGGTTCTCTGACAGGTTTGAGGGTTGCTACCTACCAAGCGAATATGAGTTAAACAACCTTTGTCTGTTTTTAGTTGCCTGCTCTAAACTGTCTCTGTGTGGTAAAATAAATACCTTTTAAAGAGTACAGACAGAGCATAACCATAATTTTTGAAAGACAAAAGCTAAGTTCTGACAAGAGAAAACAATGTAACTCCTTCACAATTAATACCAAGTGGGTTACTATTATGTGACAAGGTTTGACTGTCAGGACCACCAGGCAAGGTACATTGCTTTTGCTTTTTTCCAACCCATAGCAGAGATGGCTGCCAGCCATGTGGCTGCCTTAAGTCAGTGGTGAAGCTATGACTCCTCCTTCTTTATCCCATAGTCAAGATGGCAACCAGCCCTGTGTTGTTTAAACCATTCCTCCTGCCAGCCTGGGCGTAGCTGTCCCAGCAAGGTCTGAGACAAACCCAATTGGATAAACTTCTCAGCATACACCTGGCAGTGTTTGCCAATAGAGATTTAAACCCAAAAATGTCCATTTTCTAGTCTTAGCTGGAACCTGAAGGCTCAGCTGCACATAAGCCTGGGGCTATGCAGTTGGGAATGAGGGTAGCCTGGGGTCAAACAAGCAATCATCTTGCCTCTGACTCCTGAATGCTGAGGTTACAGCTATGAAAAGCACCATGCACAGCTCAAAAATGGAGTCCTGAATTTACATTTGTGGATTTGCACATTTTCTTCTGTTTTTTGTTTTCTAGCTTTTTTCTTTAGTTGTTGTTTGTTGAGACAGGGTTTCTCTGTGTAGTCCTGGCTGTCCTGGAACTGTCTCTGCAGACCAGGCTGGCCTGGAATTCGCAGGGATCCTCCTGCCTCTGCCTCCCAAGTGCTGGGTTTACAGGCGTGAGCCACCACCACCTGGACTCTTTTTGAGGCTTTATTCCACCTCCTTAGAAACTCTCACATTCCATGCATATACTTTTCTGAATTGCTATATATTCTTAGTAAGTAGCCTTTTCCTACCAAGCAACATCATTCTTCATAATTTTATCTTCTGAGTTCTACTTGGTCCAACATTAGTATAACGAGCGACTTCAGAATTCTATTGGTTAAGGTATGCACCATAAACATTCCTGTAGACAGTACAAAGTTTAATATTACTTTTTAACCAGTTGAATAATCACTGTCTTTTAATTGGTGTGCTTAAACAATTCATAATTTATGTATTTTTATGTGTTGAATATTAAAATCTGTGGCATTTCTAGTTATAAATTGAACATTTTTTATTCACTTCATCCCAATGTTGAATTAATACTCATTCCTTGTTATTCTCTTTGAAAAGCATTTGTTAATATTTAATAAATTTCCCTACATTAGACTTCAAGCCACCAAGACCACTGTCTTATTTAGGGTTTCATTGCTGTGAAGCGATCCATGACCAAGGCAATTCTTACAAAGGTGAACATTGAACTGGGGCTGCCTTCAGTTTCAGATAATGTTCAGTCCATTATAATCTTAGTAGGAAGCATGGCAGCTGCAGGCAGACACGGTGCTGGAGAAAAAGCTCAGAGTTCTTGATCTGAAGGCAGCCAGGAAGGGATGTCTTCCACCCTGGGCAGAGCTTAAGCTTAGGACATCAAAGCCCAGCTCTACAGTGACACACGTCCTCCAAGGCCAGACCTACATCCCCAGACAGCTCTACTCTGAGTTCCCAGGAGGCTCCAGTGCTGTCCCTGCAGTAAAGGACCTCATGGTTCTAAAACCCCAGGTCTTCCTTGTCCTGGAGGGCATGTTGTACCCATATGAAAGAGCTTCACAATTATGTTTAATACTTTTAGTTGTCCCAGTGTTTACATTGTACACTTTTAACAAATCAGAGTCTACCTTCAAATTATGTGCACTATGAAGACCTTAGCATAATAAATTCTCAATTTTCCTTCCTAACTTGGTGGTGCTGTTATTAGCGTTAGCACATATTTTACCTCTGTGTGTACTGTAAACAAATAGGCGATTGATACTATTTTTACCACTGCCAATTTTCTTGTACAGAATGTTAAAATAAAAGTTATTTGAACTTTCATTTATTTGATTATTAGTATGTTTTTTGCACAGTATAGATCCTGGTTTCTCTCTGATGTCATAGTCTTTCCTGTCTGAAAAAAAATTTTTTCACAGAGTAGATCCACTGATAAAATTAAGTACACAGATGATATGTACTCAACATTTGTTTGCCTGCACAAGTCTTTCTTTTCTTTATTTTGTATGTGCAATTATGGATTAGTAGTTTCTTCCTGTAGGCCATGTTAAAGATATCTTCAAGCTACTACGGAATCTGGTATGACAATGAATATAATTTTTATTTCCACTTTCTGCATTAATGTTGCCATTGCTTCTCTGGTTGCCTTCAAAATCTTTTCTTCTCAGAAATTCAAGTATGGCACAATGATGTGTATAGGTTTTTGACAGGCTTGTTCTTTTGGTTACAGATGTAGCTGGTTGGATTTCAGATTTATAGGGCTTTATATTTTTAATTTCTAGATCTACTTATCTTTTTAATATTTTATGAATTTTTAACTTATGTTGTTGGTATCAATCTTAATTTTCAAAATTTATCAACAATTGCTTCTTCAAATATTTCTCTCTTTTTTTTTATTAAAAACAGGTCTATTGGGAAGATGCTTTCTGGTGGGCAAGTTCATTGGCCCCATGGACCAAGGCCAGGGAAGTTGCCATGGGGAAAGGGAGTGGGGTAGGGGAGAGAGAGAAAGAAAAATGAGAATGCGCACTGAGAGAGGAGAGGAGAGGAGAAAAAGAGTTCTGTTTTTTCTTCAAATCTTTCTTTTGTTCCTTTATGGTCTTATTGTGTTATTTTAAAACATCTTCATCTAAACCAAGGAGCTTACTGTGTGTTTTCAGGGCCTATGGGGTGGTAACAAGACACCCCAGTTTAGTTCCTAATATCTTTTTAAGTGTGGCTTTTCCTGTCTCTGTATGTATGTATGTATGTATGTATGTATGTATGTATGTATGTATGTGTATGTATGCTTGTATGCATGTATGTATGTATGTACATATGTATCATTTTAAATTTTATATAACCTGTATTCTACAAGAATATAAACTGAAAACACACTTTTGATAAATTAATTGACCAATCTCTCTTTCTTTTTGGGGAGGTCAAAGGGACAGACTGACACTGGCCTCCCCTCTGCACTGCAGATCTGTGAGGAAGCAGCTCAACCCTCAAATAGGAGACCCGAGCAGCTTGTCATTCACTCTCATGAACTCCTCATGCCTGATTCTGTCTTTATAATATCCCAACATCATCTTTAGTCTTACACAGAGCCTTGCGTGTACAACAACTGTTCAATGTAGACTATGTCACCTGTGATAGGATAACCCATACATTATGCATAATAAGCTGTCTTTAACTCTCAAAAACATTACTTTTATGTGGCTCAGTGTAACACTAAACTAATAAAAGATATTATAAATCCCTTCTTGAAAGACTCCCAGGCTAAGGTCCAAGAATATTGAATTAGAAATGAAAATTTTAGTACTTATGATCGGAAGTTAAGAAATCAGATTTTCTTTCTTTTTTTTTATAAGATCCAATTGATAAGATATAATTGCCCACTTAAACATACAAAGCCTGATACCATCCATCCCTCAGGAACATTAATAACAACCTGTAAATACACAGAGCAGAATCTTAACATCACCTGCCATGGTTTCTCACCCTCTCCTCTGTCTCTTCTCTCTCCAAGAAATCAGATTTTCATTATCAGTTTATTCTTCAGAATTTTTTTTGTCAACATTCATGTTCTGACTAGTTTTATGTCAATTTGACACAAACTGGAGTCATCTCAGAGGAGAGAACCACAATTTAAGATTGTTTCGTAAGACTGGGCTGCAGGAAAGCCTGTAAGGCCTTTTCTTCATCAGCCATTGATGTGGGAGGGCATTGTGGATGGGGCCATGGCTGGGCTGGGGGTCCCTTGTGCTATAGAAAAGCAGGCTAAGCAGACCACAGCGAACAAGGAAGTAAGCAGCACCCTTACATTACCATTTAGGAGACTTAGTCAGCTTCATTTTCTCTACCAATTAAAGAATCAAAAGGCTGGAAAAATCTTGACAGCCTGCTGGTGGAAGAATGCATTTTACAAAACCTTTGTTTTAAGCTGCCAGGCTTTTGTCTAAGGTCAACAAATTAGAGGAATAGAAGAGATGGCTCAGTGGTGAAATGATTTTTGTGCAAGCATGAGGACCTGAGTTCAAATGCCCAGAACCCACCTGCAAGTTAGGCGTGGTGCCAATGTGTCTGTAACCTCAGTCTTGTGGAGTATGAGGGAGACAGACAGATCTTAGAGCTGGCTGGACACCAGTCTCACAGAATCAATAAGGTGTATAGAGGTGTGAGTGTGCATGAGTTGTGTGAGTGTGTATGAGTGTGAGTGTGTGAGAGTGCGTGTGATGTAGGGTGAATTTGGGTATAGAAACAGATGTGTATGACCTGTCTGGATCTGAGGAGGAAAACAGTAGTCATTCTGCACATTCTGAGTTTTAAGCGTCTAAGATAAAATCAGAAACTCTGTGACTTTTACAAGAGCAGGGATCACGGTTGCCACGAGCAGAGAGCACAGTGGTCAGGACGGCTGCCTGAAGGGCCAAGTGGGCTAACAGTAGGGGGTACCAGATTTCTGCCGTGTCCACAAAATGAGAGCTCCTAGGAAAGCTTTATAGCTTCTCTGTGCATGCAGCCAGCAATGTGGAGCAACTTGTGTACACATCTGAGCCACATCATCCAGGACAGTGTCCTCTGACAAGCCTGCCTTTCCAAACTGCATGAGGTTTCTTATCATTCAAGACTAACCCAAGCAGAAAAATGGGAGGGTCCAACTCAAACCCAAGCAACCCAGGCATGGTTTGGACATTTTTATGGGACAGACCTTGAGTTGATTCAAATGTGAGTGCATAGCACCCTCTATTAAGTCATCTCACCCCAACTTAGCCAGAGTTCACACAGTCTTCCATATTAAAATCCACTTACTATAAAATGCTTCTAGCACAATTATTGAGAATATGACCATGGTTCCTGTCAGTTATAATCTATTTTTTATCTTTTGTTTTTTGAAACAGAAATGGATTCCAAGAAGTTGGTGTGATCTATTAAAAAGAATGACTAAAGCTGCAGTATACTATATGCAGAGAGAGGATGGTTAAGCGCCTGACACAATAATTCACAAGCAAGAAATGGCATTGTTATTTTTATTCAAAATAAACAATGCACCAGGGGTTGCCTTCAGGGCCATTTGCCTTATTTGTTCTTTTGTAACACAGCTCTTGGGGCAGACTAAAAGCCATGACCCTGATATGGCTTTGTTCACTGTCTAGATGGCCACTCTTCCGTTGTCTAAACCCCAGGTGTGCTTGAGACTCAGGTAAATGATGATTGGTTCTCACTAAACTTAAAATCAGAGAGATCAGGGAGCTGCTGCTGGGCCTCCCCCTTTCTCAGGACTCCTGGGCCTTTTGATGTGCATTATCCTGTGCAGTCATTTAATTGGGGTTATTCTCCCATAGGATCATTTCACCTGATAACAGAACTCCTTACCTATGGCCCTAGGTATCTTTGGTAATCAAGTGAACAATTGTAATGATGGTAGGAGAACTATTCTACATCAACTGTTAATCCTGAGATTGGCCAGAAAAAAACGTTTTGAGCCAAATTTAAAGATATCTTTAAATAGTAAATATTGACCAAGGGATACACTTAGCTCAGAACCATTTCCTGGAATTTCCCAGCTGAGAATGGCCTCGAGCCATGTGTTGCAGGAGTTTTAAGGACAAACCTATAGGACCCTTATTTTCCCATGGGACTTTGTTATTTTCCAAGAGCTACAGCTTCCAGCATTCCAGGAAGTTACCTGGTCCCTGGGCAGGTGAGGCATAGGGGTTAATTTTGGGCATTATACAACCTTGATCTGTTGTCATCATGATCTTTTCACCTTTATCCATTGTTGCTCTAGCAAGCAGTGTGATGTCATTCATATACTATAAATGAGGTATTGCATATCAAGTAATGGGTATAGACAAAATTTCTACTGCTATGATCCATTACTAGCTTGAGTCCATTATCAATGTATTGCAATGAAAGCTCTCTCTGCCTCTCTCGGTCTCTCTGTCTGTCTGTATGTCTCTCTCTCTCTGTCTCTCTCTCTCTCTCTCTCTCTCTCTCTATATATATATATATATATATATATATATATATGGTATACATATATATGGTATATTTTATATATGATCTATATATGGTATTAAGCTCTTACATTAAACTGACAAGATGATTTCTATTTGAATAGATAGATATGTTTTATTTGGAAAACACTGGATTTTCCCATATTTGTAATATTCTACACTAATAGGCTATTTCAATAATACATATGTGAACCCTTCTCTTTAGGGAAAAAAAATAAGACCAGGTTAATTCATTAAGGCAGCCTACTTTGGTAAGTTCAACTTCTCATTCTTAAAAGACTCTGTGAACTGAGTTGGGGCCTGGTTCTCTAAACCATAACGCTGGGTGACTTTCAGATCCAGCAAAAATGTTTTAAACATCTATGACTTACAAAGCAACAAGGGGCAGTGGAAGGAGGGGGCACTGCCAACAATCCTTTGAGGAAGGTAGGAAAAAGGACATCTAGAACCTGAGATGGAAAGATCTGCTGGAATTTCCAACCCCAATAAGACCATATAAAAAAATAAAATCCAGTTGTTAGAATTATAAGCTCTAGGTCTATATTGGGCAGATACAACAGGACACTAACTTATTCCCCAGCTACAAGACCCCCTTCCTACTTGCGGTTTCTCCTGGCCACAGGGTTCTGGTCCATCGTGCTTCCTCCTCCTGCATCCTCTCTCCTTCCCTTCTTGTCCTCTTCTCCTCCCCTACCTGCCCCCACTATTGAACCTCCAGTCCCACCTTTCCCCTCCACTGCCCAATCACAGACTCTAGCCTTTGTTGACCACTTAAAACAGGGAGAAGGTTCACATGAGATCACCAGAGTACTTGATGGATGCTCCTGCAGCCCTCTGAGGAAGCAGAATTAACATCAGAATGCAAACAGCTTCAGGCCAACCCACATCAGGACTGAACAACAACTACAACAACAACAACAAGGGATAGACTTGGCTCAGGATGGGAGAGTTGGAAAGGAGAGTGCAGTGGGTGGGCAATTACTGAAAATAAGAGAGGATGGGAGACTTCACAGGACTTCCTGGGCTTAGAGGAGAGAAAGTCCAGATGGAGAAGAAGGAAGGAATGAGCAGGGGAAGAATGTCAGCGCCTGGAGGCTCCTTCTGGGCAGACAGAGGAGGCAGCCCCATGTGGGTGGAAAACATGAACTGGAAACAGAAAAGCCCCTTCCAGATGGATGGAAGGGCCTTGAACGCCACAGCAAACTCTTGGACTTTCCATCTGTAAGTCATTCTGATCCTGGGAGCACCATGGTTTGTTCTGTCTTTTCTAGGAGAGGCCCTGGGAATAGAAGGAAATTGTAAAAATAAGGTAATTTAATAATTTAAAAACTTAAAAATAATAGGAAAGGGAAAGAAAGTTAAGTTTAGCCTATTATGTAAAGGAAAAGCCATCACGACTACAGAAAAGAGAATCTGTTTGAATTAAAAAGTTGTCACACACGCATGTGGTAGCCAAGCCTAAAAATCTAGGGCTTTGGAGGCTAAGGCAGAAGAGTGGAGAGTGTGAGACCAGCCTGAGCTACACATGGAGACCTTGTCTCAAAAGTGAAAAAGAAAGAGAAGAAAAGAGGAGACAAAAGAGGGAAGAAAGAAGATGGGAGGAAAGGAGATTGCCTTCAAGTGGGGGTAGCACTTATAAATTAATGGTTGAAATTCATTTTGAACAGTGCCAAAGTCTACAGAAAGGGTAAGAACATGACAGCTAAATAAAGATTGGGGATTTGAATGTAAAAAAGCAATTTGCCTTGTGTTTGACCTCACGTACTTCTTGTAACAAGCTGGCTCTGCTGTATTTTACAAGTATCAGTAACGATTACTTGTATGTTTTTGAAATGCAAAATGCTTTTCTGTAATGCTTCAGACCCATAGAGGTAAGTCTGGGGAACACATAATTTGACTGTTCTATTCGTTCCTTTTGGGGAAGGTGTTCTTTGTAAGATAAAGGCCTGTGTTAAATTTACTTTTCTTTTTGAGTTCAGAATATTTGGTTTGATTTGAAAGTTGAAGATAGAATGCTCTTTTAATTAAAGAAAAAACAGCTGATGGAAGAATATAGTAACAGAAATATAGTTACAGAGAAATAGTGTCTTCCACTTTAGCAGGAGAGCTACTAGAAGGAGTAGAGCTAGAAATATGAAAATGGGGGCTGGAGAGATGGCTCAGTGGTTAGGAACACTGACTGCTGCTCTCCCAGAGGCCCTGAGTTCAAATCTCAGCAACCACATGGTGGCTCACAACCATCTGTAATGGGATCTGATGCCCTCTTCTGGTGTGTCTGAAGACAGCTACAGTGTACTCACATGCATGAAACAAACAAATAAATCTTTAAAAAGAGGTAAGAAATTGGGGACAAACGGGTATTGCCCCAGGACCCTGTGGGCATTGCTTTTTGCTCTCATAAAACTCTTATTCTTTTAGCCATATCCTTTAATCACATCTTCTGAGAAAAGACCTAAACACATTTGATTCTTTCGATATCACACAGGCGCAGGCAGGAAGGAGGAAGGGCCCCGTGGCTGCCAGTGGAGAATAGGATGTTACTTTAAAGAAAACTCTTCCTCGTGACTGAAGGAGATTTTCACACGTAGGACATAGACCAGCAGCTGGTGTATCAGACCTGTCATGGCGTCGCTCTGCACATAGGTACAGGGAGTCACAGACTGGATGTGGAGAAGGGACTATCGGGGTAGTGAGTGCGAGAATCTCAGTCTCTGGTTCCCACCAGGATCTCTATTTCTAGTTTTCTCCCACAGCACTGAATGACTCATCCCCACTGTCTCATTGCCTCTTTGTTAAAGTTTATGGTTTTTTTTTCCTGTTGAACTTACCTAACAGGGTGCAGCATTTTAGAGAAGTCAACTTTACTGTCACCTTGTGTCTAGGGCACATTAAATAGGACACAAGTGGAAGACAGTGCTGAGGGCGCCCCCTGGTGGCTTCTACTGAACTGATTTCATATAATGAGATGATGAAAAACACTGAAAAAGGTGCTATACAGTGTACAGTAAATTTCCTTTAAACAAATGTTCATATGTGATGCTTATTTTATTAGAAAAAATTGTAATAGTTTTTATAAATAATTTAATAGTTACATATTATATATAAATACATTTAAAAATTAAAGACTTAAAAATTAAATTTCAAAAAGTTTTCAATGGTCTTTAATTTTAAAAGAGAAACTGTTTCCGGATGTAGCTTATTCCCAATGTGATGAGTAATCTAGCTGGAGGACAGGATGTGCAAACTTGCTCAAATACATGTATTTTATGTGACTGTGCTCCCACACAAAAGGGAATCTTCTGATCTGTCGTTTAGGTGCTAATTAAAGCATCTGGAAAACAAACCATCTTCTTCAAATAGCCATAGAGCCTTGTGCCATGTCAAACAAATTTTACCTATCTTAGGGAGGGGAGATGAGAATGCTCCCCCATTTTTTCTTTTTGCATTTTTATTCTATTTTCTTAAAGATTTTATTTATTATGTACAGTGTTCTGCTTGCACACCAGAAGGGGGCGCCAAGATCACATTACAGATGGTTTCTGGGACTTGAACTCAGGACCTCTGGAAAGTCAGTGCTCTCAACCTCTGAGTCATCTCTCCAGTACATTTTTATTCTTAATATAATTTCCCAGTATCACTTTATCCATAATTGAGTTAATGTACTTTAATTTTCTGGTAACGAACAGGTTTATAGTAGATCAAGATGACTACATGGAGGGCTGGAGAGATGGTTCAGCGGTTAAGAGCACTGACTGCTCTTCCAGAGGTCATGAGTTCAATTCCCAGCAACCACATGGTGGTTCACAACCATCTGTAATGAGATCTGGTGCCCTCTTCTGGTCTGCAGTCACATATGCAGGCAGAATGCTATACATAAAATAAATAAATAAATATTAAAAAAAATTTGTCTTAAAAAAAGATGACTACATGGAAGAAATATGCATCACACTTGACAACAGTTTTCAAAAGCAGACTCTGTTAACTGTGAATGTGTGCATCTGAAAGCTGCTCTCTTAATTTCTGATACAAAATTAATTGCTGAGCACACTTTAGAGAGAAAACACTTTTTAATTTAATGTTTGCTGGTGCAAATTTTATGAAATAACAAATTGAAAAGGTGGTTTTCCTGTATACTGTGCTTCCTGGGAGTTAGATGGTCAGGAAGTGATACTGAGCAGCCCCAACAATGTAGTTGAATTAAACGACACTCAATGCACAGAGAATTGTGTAGGAACAGCATAGGACCCAGACACATCCTCCCTATACTGTAAATCAGTTTAGATACTTTACAATATTCAATACAATGTTAATTCTAAGAAAACATACTGAATTTATTAGGAGATTGTGATCTCTGCATGCACATTAAAGACCAGAACTCAATACCTGATTATCAGGCAACATTACCAAAGAGAAACGGCGCAAGACCTCAGAGAACAATCACAGTTCTTCCTTTGCATGAAGCCGAAGAACACGGGAGGGAAAGCTTTACCCACGTCTTAAGCTCAGAACTGGCTGGAGTCATGTTATAATGTTGTCTAATTGTCTTTTTTCCTCTTTAATCCTCGCTCCTGCCCTGGAGAACCTGTTTGACTGACAGAGCTGGCTTGGCCTCAATGTTGGAGCTCCAGTAAGTGGGATGCGGCGAAGACACTGGGGGAATTAATAGCCCGTGGGAAGGAAAGTAAAGACTAGGGCCAGTGGTGAGTCAACCTTGTAAAAAGGGACAAGGTACTGGTAAAATGCTTTGTGTGTGTGTGTGTTTAGAGATATGCTAAAAGTCTAGAAGAGCAAAGATAATTCTTATAGAAGTTAAGTCCTTGAACCCCGATTAGAGACAATTTAGTCCCCAGACTTGAGAGAGAAAATGGGTTTGAGAAAAGCAATCCTCCCCTCGTATCAGGGAATGCTGTGGCCAACGAGGAGGGAAATGAAAAGCTGTTTCAGAGCCTCCTAGACTCAGGGGGAGGTTGGGAGACAACCGGCTTCCTCTGTCCTACAGGAGCAAGGCTTACACTCTGGTTTTGGGTCCCTTTGGTGGGACATCTAATTCTCTTCACTCTGTGTCTACTGTCTGTTCTTGTGCACCAATCTGTCCTTGTCTGTGTTTTCATTTTGTTGTTTGATTGTTTGTTGCTCTGTGTTTCATGTTCAAAAAATGATTAAAACTATCTGCTGGTCATTCACCCCTTGATTTACTTTTAACTCATTTAAAAAAAAAAGGCCATTTCAATTGACCTCTGGAGCCCTGCACCTGTAGCTAGGACAGCAGCTTCTAAGCTTCAAAGGTAAGGAAGCTGATGGCTGGTTTTCCTAGAAAAATCTCTGTGGTTGTGTTTGTTGGCTTCAACAAGTGACAAGGAGCTCCTCTCTTGAAATTACAGCAAAAAGTAAGAAAATTGTGTTTGGTCTAAATATATAAGATGTGTGTAGCCACTTTATTTTTATTTCTACTGGTTTAAAAAGTATAAATATGTTCTGCACGTCTTGGCTATAGATTATTGGCTTATAAGTTATTGGGAATGATTAAAACTTTGTAGCATTAGTAATAGAAAGTTTACCTGAAACTGGTAACTCAGTGGGAGTCGTTCCAGATAACAACACCTGGCATGAGCCAACCCAGGGAAACAGGTCTCTAAAGATGCCTCCAAACTGAGTAATATTTTATGTAATTCTTATCCGAGAAACCAGAATTATAAGAGATAGGATTTAGGGCGCTGTCTCTTTGGTGAGGTACTGAGGCTGCTCCGCTGTGCGTTCATGTGCAGGAATTGGCAATCAAACTTTGTAGCCTGAGGGTGATGGACTTGGTGTTGATTTTGAAGAGACTGGATTGTATGGAGGTTGAGTTGTCCTTTCCAAAGTTGTGGTTGTGCTCTGGTGTTACAAGGGAAACTTCAAAATTGTGGTTGAATCACCAGTGTTTCATTGGCTGCAGTTTGCAGTTCGATCACAGGCTCAGGATTCTAGCTCACACTGATTGATAATTAAGGAAAAAATCAAGCAGTTAGAGACTGTTGTAGGGTTTATTGCAGGGTTTGCGAAGGATTGATGAGGCTATGGAACTTGTGAGACATTACAGCCTGTTTGCTTACTCCAACTGCCATTTCAGGAAATAATTATTAAGGATTTGGAGGATTGTTTTTATACTGTTCCTTTGCGTCCTGGTGACTGTGGGGAGTTTGCACTTAGTGAGCTTGCTTGTAATTTTGGAGAGCCCATGAAGTGATATCATCGCAAAGTTTTGCAAAGGAATGGCTAATAGCCCTACCTTATGTAAAAAAATTGTCACTGCTTCAATACAGGAAGTCAGGACTCTGAATCTTCCAGTGTATATTATTCATTATATACATGGAATTTTATTACCTGATCCCTCTGAAGAAGTTTTTACTACAAGCCTTTTCTCTTATACAATGAGCTTTTAATATTTGGAATAATTGTTGCTCCAGAAAAGATTCAAAGACAATATCCTTTACAATATTTGAGACATCAGCTATATCCTAAACAAATTGTGGCACAGAAAGTTCAAGTAAGAAAAGATAGTTTACTTAATTTAAATTATTTTCAAAAGCTGATAGGAGATATTAATTGGATTAAGATCTCACCATAAACTTACCACAGGAGAACTTAAACCTCTGATATTCTTAAGGGGGATGCAAATCCTAATTCTCCTTGACAATTAATTGATGAGGGAAGAATAGCTTTGCAGAAAATAGAGGAAGCTATTAGTCAACAACAGATACATTATATAGACTATGACCAATTGTTTGTTGGTTGTACCCACAGCAGTCCTTTGGCAAAAGGGACCATTAATGTGGATTCATCTTCTTCTCCAAAGGAAGTTTTAACACCTTATTATGAAGCTGTTGCTGTATTAATACAGAATTGTAGGATAGAATCAAGAGAGTATTTTGGAAAAGAAGCTGATGAGATATTTATTCCTTATTCCAAACAGCAATTAAATTGGTTATTACAGAATACTGATACTTGGCCTATGCATGTGCAAACTTTTGAGGCAGAATTGTAATCATCAAAAGACAAGTTGTTTCAATTTTCCTCTATGCATGCTTTTGTAGTTCCTGTAAATTTATGCATGCAGCCCATAGAAAATGCACTTACTGCATTTATATATTCATCTAAAGAGAAGGCAGCATATGTAATTGGATCACATGTTTATTCTCTTGCATTTCCCCTGTTTCAGCACAAATTATTGAATTGCGTGATGTAACCACTTTTTTTTTCTTGTTTTTGGGTTTTTTTTTGTTTTTTGTTTTTTGTTTTGGAGCTGGGGACCGAACCCAGGGCCTTGCGCTTGCTAGGCAAGCACTCTACCACTGAGCTAAATCCCCAACCTGAGCCACTGTTTTTGAAATGTTGAAAAAAATCAAGCTTTTAATTTATATCCTGATAGCTAATAAATAGATTACGGTTTGCAACTGTTTGAAATTGTTCCCTTTTTAGATACTGCTAATTCTCAAATTTTACAATTACTTATGCAAATACAACTCAACTTAAGGAAGCTGTTCCATACTTTATAGGACATTTAAGAGCTCATACTGGGGGGCTGGAGAGATGGCTCAGCGGTTAAGAGCACTGACTGCTCTTCCAGAGGTCCTGAGTTCAAATCCCAACCACCACATGGTGGCTCTCAACCATCTGTAATGGGATCTGATGCCCTCTTCTGGTGTGTCTGAAGACAGCTACAGTGTACTTATATATAATAAATAAATCTTTAAAAAAAAAAGAGCTCATACTGGATTGCCTGAACCCCTTAGTAAGGGCAATGCCACAGCAGATTTGTGTGCCAAGCAGATCATAGGACTTACACAGGAACAATTAGCCAAGCAATCTCATTCTTTACATCATCAAAATAGTAATAGCTTAACACAACAATTTGATATTTTTAGACAATGTGCACATCAAATTGTAAAGGTTTGTTCTCAGTGTCCTCAGTGTCTTCCTGTACGACATAATGGTGTTACTCCTCCAGTACTTACATCTAATCAATTATGGCAAATGGATGTTACTCATATTTCTGATTGCAGAAAATTAAAATATGTTCATGTGACTATTGACACCTTTTCAGGCTTTCTAGTTGCAACTACTTTAACAGGAGAAGCCACTAAAAATGCAATTACTCATTGCCTACATTGTTTTTCTACGCATGATGTTCCAAATCAGATTAAAACAGATAATGGAACTGTTTATTGCAGTCAAGCATCTGAGACCTTTTGTCGACAATTTAATATTACCCATATTACTGGGATTCCTTATAATCTGCTAGGAAAAGGCATTGTGAAACACGTATTGCAGAACTTTAAAATAATATCTTCATAAAATAAAAAAGGGGGAGTTATATTCCCATACAGCAGTCAATTATTTAAATCATGCTCTTTTTATTTATTTATTTTTTTGGTTCTTTTTTTTCGGAGCTGGGGACCGAACCCAGGGCCTTGCGCTTCCTAGGTAAGCGCTCTACCACTGAGCTAAATCCCCAGCCCCGCTCTTTTTATTTTAAACTTTAAAATTTGGATGCCAAGGAACTCTCTGAGTGTCTATGGAACCCTACAACTAGGCATACTTCTGCCTAAATGAAATGGAAGGATCCACTTACTAGCATATGGCGTGATCCTGATCAGGTATTAATATGGGGAAGGGGGCACGTTTGTGTTTTTTCGGCAGGATGCTGCCGGAGCGTGCTAGCTGCCAGAGTGATCGGTGAGAGACGCTGACACTGGACAAAGAATGGTGCTGACCGGGACCTTGTTGAGTGCCTTGACGATGGTAACTGGGAAGCTGTCTTGGACATATGTTCCTGACCCACCTTTGCTCGCCATATCCCAGATTGGACAAACTGCCTTGCTTCAAGCTGTTAGACCCTGTGAGACAGAGAACATGGAGACAGTGGAAACTGCCTTCAGAACTTTAATCAGATGAGAGAAGTTATAATGACCTTTAATGTGACCAGTTATTCTGACTTAATCATGGACTGGCCTACAAATCAATCCAATAGTGGAAAAAAGGAATGTCAGTCTTCGTTTGGAAGACTGGTTCTGGACATTTTCAGAGTCATTTAAAAATTCACGATTGCCTTGTATGACACTGTTACATTGCCTTGTATGACGTTACATCCGCAGTGGATAAAATTGGCACAGGATCTGGATTTCTAACAAATGTCAGTGTGAGTGTCAAAACTCCTAATCTTTTATTAATTGGTCATGTTAAAATTACTTTTGTGTCTTCTGCAATAGTTAACGTAAGTTGTATTGATTGTACACTTTCTAGCTTTGTTAATGTATTGAAATGTGAGTGTCTGTTATGGTGGTTTATCGAGCAGCCTTTGTTCTACTGCCTGTGAGTATCACAGGACCCTGGTGTTCTGAACAAAGTTTGCAGCTACTGGAAGAGGCGAGCCAGACTTTAAGCAGGAGGAAGAGGGCAGTGGGATTGATTATTACTGCTGTAGCAGATTTAATCGCATTAGGAGCTAGCACTGCTGCTTCTACCATCGCTTTAACACAAGAAGTTACGACAGCTACTTTCATTAATCATTTAACAAAATGATGTTACTACCGCTCTGTCTGAGTATTTGAGGATTTAGATAGGTGTGTGGAACACAGCACTGATGCTCTTTATAATATCATTCAAATACTGGAGAGAAGGTTCAGAGTTTAAGAGTAAGAAGCCATCTCGAGTGTCATGCTAGACACCAACGGATTTGTGCTACTTCTAACATGTATGTGATAGTCACTATCTGGGAAAGAGCTCACAGGCACTTGTGGGCTATTTGGCATAATTCTAACACCTCTCTGGATGTTTTAACTTTGCATGCCAAGATTATGAGTTTAAAGAATGCTGCTCCACTGAGCTTTGATCCTGCAGATGTTGTTGATAAAATAATTTGTGGCCTGAGGTCAGTATTTCCATCTTGGTCAAGCTTTGAGAATGGTTTATATAGCTTTGCCCTGGGAATAATTTTTTTTTGGTTCTTTTTTTCGGAGCTGGGGACTGAACCCAGGGCCTTGCGCCCCTGGGAATACTTTTATTCCTGCCCACTGGGGTAAAATTTGCCTTTACTAACAACATGCTGGCTACGAAAATACATGGCTTGAAACTAAAACTGGACCCCCAGAAAGAGTTATTAATTAACAGGCTGGCAAGCCAAGGACGGGTAAGATTCGGCACAGAGCCTGATCACCTAAGGAAGAAGAGCATTGCTTTTGATGATGCATATTCCTCAATGGGTGAGGAAGGCATTCTTGTCAGAACGACCTAAGATGGGCGCAGTCTTGTTTATGAAATAAGGGGGAAATGTGGAGAGCCCTTTAGGGTCACTTGCTTCTAGACACTTGGCAGGAATTTGGCCAGGACAAAAGAAATAATCTGGCTTTGGGCTTGGACTCAGGAAATAGGCCCAGATTGGGAACATTTACATTTGAGTTAATGAGAAGCTCAGAGGGGTTGGGGATTTGGCTCAGTGGTAGAGTGCTTGCCTAGCAAGCGCAAGGCCCTGGGTTCAGTCCCCAGCTCCAAAAAAAAAAAAAAAAAAAAAAAAAAAAAAAAATGAGAAGCTCAGAGCCTGGTCAGTGGAGGCTCGCATGTGTGTGTGTGTGTGTGTGTGTGTGTGTGTGTGTGTGTGAGTCCTTTTGTCTTGGTCATTCTGACCAGCCCCTAGAAAGATGTTTGCAGGATTTTGTTTATTATCTTGCTTGTTCCTTGACCCAGAACTGATCTCATTATTTTGCATGTACTTAAAGTGGTATAAAAGTAGACTGGAGGGGCTGGGGATTTAGCTCAGTGGTAGAGCGCTTACCTAGGAAGCGCAAGGCCCTGGGTTCGGTCCCCAGCTCCAAAAAAAAAAAAAAAAAGTAGACTGGAAGGCTGGAGAGATGGCTCAGTGGTTAAGAGCACTGACTGCTCTTCCAGAGGTCCTGAGTTCAATTCCCAGAAACCACATGGTGGCTCACAACCATCTGTAATGACATCTTGTGTGCATGAAGACAGCTACGGTGTACTTATAATAATTAAGTAAGTAAATAAATACAAAAATAAATAAAAAGAAAAAAAGCAGACAAAAAACCACTTCAGCCTCAGAACTGGCTGGAGTCATGTTATAAAAAAAGAAAAAGAAAAAAACTGCAAGACTTTTCTTTCCCTGTCCGTCACTAACATAGCCAAAAGCACATATTGTACATTCATCCTACGAACCTTCCAAATTCGGAAGAAACTTGCAATTAAACATTTCAAAAACTAATAGTCACATAACAGGGATCTTTCTGAAGTCGCTTCCATGTGTCCGTGTCAGATCCCGTGTTCTGATGCTCTGTTGAATGGCAAGGAGGTGGACAGGCACAATAGTACTTTTCAAGGGAGGACCTGGGAAGAGAGGTGGGATCCACTTCTCCTGTTTGTCGTAGGTCAGCCTATTTGTGATCTGATGCAGCAAGATTTCTTCCATTTGAAGCAATAAAACGTCCACTGCCGTGTACTAAGAATCAGAGCTTTTGCCCAGTGTTTTCAATACCTGCCCAGTAACTTGTGTTTAGATGCGACCATGAATAGAATCCCCATGGTGACTTTACAAGGACAAGTAGAGAAACCTCATTATCATTTGCTCTGCCTCACTAGGTGATGCCCTCATCATGTTATGATGCAGCAAGAGGGCCCTAAGCAGGCACTGTTGCTGCGTTCTTGAAACCCCAAGTCTCCACAGTCAAGAGTCCAACAAGTCTACTTTCTTTAAAAAATTACCCCGGTTGTGGCATGCAGTTATAATTAAAGAAAATGAACTAAGATAGTATCTTTTGTTTTCTAGTCAACTTGAGTACAGAAACTTTGAGGGATATAAATATAAATTTAATGAATTTATTTAGGGCCAGTGAAATGTCTCAGTGGGCTGATGGTCTGAGTTTTAGCTCTAGAATAAATATGGAGGAAGGAGAGAGCTAACTTCTGAGTGCTGTCCTCTTGTCTCTACATGTGCACCGTGGTACTCACATCCACCCACACAAGCAAATACATATATTAAAGTCATTTTATTTTGTAATGTTTAACTCAACAATATTAATAAATGTGTTTACTGATTTACTGACATGGTATCGTAAAGCACATGCAATACTGTATTCATTTAATAATATTAATTTTTCTGTTTTTGCTTCAAGTTTTATATTAACTTTTCATGTGACTATTGGCTATAGGTATTTTATAATTCTACTGTCAATGTTGAGCCTCTTACAAGCATTCTAAAGTCCATGGCTTTTGGTTCTGACCTAGGGAAGGCTGTGGCCGTGCCAACTAGAAAACAAGTTCAAACCACAAGCTTCCATTGACTGGAAAATGAGCTCAAATCATAAGCTTCTCCCTTAAGATTGGCTAAGAAAGACGAGTTTTTAAATTGACCCTATCATAAGCTTCAGAATTTTAACAAATACCCCCCCTTTTTTTTCATCTTTATTAACTTGGGTATTTCTTATTTACATTTCGATTGTTATTCCCCTTCCAGGTTTCCGGGCCAACATCCCCCTAATCCCTCCCCCTCCCCTTCTTTATGGGTGTTCCCCTCCCCATCCTCCCCCTATTACCGCCCTCCCCCCAACAATCACGTTCACTGGGGGTTCAGTCTTAGCAGGACCCAGGGCTTCCCCTTCCACTGGTGCTCTTACTAGGATATTCATTGCTACCTATGAGGTCAGAGTCCAGGGTCAGTCCATGTAGAGTCTTTAAGTAGTGGCTTAGTCCCTGGAAGCTCTGGTTGCTTGGTATTGTTGTACATATGGGGTCTCGAGCCCCTTCAAGCTCTTCCAGTTCTTTCTCTGATTCCTTCAACGGGGGTCCTATTCTCAGTTCAGTGGTTTGCTGCTGGCATTCGCCTCTGTATTTGCTGTATTCTGGCTGTGTCTCTCAGGAGCGATCTACATCCGGCTCCTGTCGGTCTGCACTTCTTTGCTTCATCCATCTTATCTAGTTTGGTGACTGTATATGTATGGGGCACATGTGGGGCAGGCTCTGAATGGGTGTTCCTTCTGCCTCTGTTCTAAACTTTGCCTCTCTATTCCCTGCTGAGGGTATTCTTGTTCCCCTTTTAAAGAAGGAGTGAAGCATTTACATAACTCTTACAGAATTGATTGATTTCATAACTAGGGACTTTTCTTAAGTGAAGGTCATCACCAAAAGAAAATATTGTTTCTTCCCTGTACAACAACAGATCAATTGTGGTGACATTGATGACTCATACCTCAAAAAAACTACTGCAATTTTCATACAGTCCACACTTCAGGTGTTTCATCTAATGTAGAAATTAATGTGCAAATATTTACAATATATTTATGCCACATGATGAAGACATAACTTCAATTGGTCAAAGTCTTCTTATGTGTATAAAAAAAGGAAAACAAAGTATCTTGCCCTAAAAGTAGCTGTGTTTGAAAAGAGACTTAATTATTAACAATTTAGTATAACTAATACTTGATCAAAGTTAGCTTTTCACAAGCATGAAATACTATTATATATGAAGGTTTCTGGTACTTCCAAAATGTACTTATACCTTAAATAT
Organism: Rattus norvegicus; assembly: GCF_021556685.1. Classification (NCBI taxonomy): domain Eukaryota; kingdom Metazoa; phylum Chordata; class Mammalia; order Rodentia; family Muridae; genus Rattus; species Rattus norvegicus. Next base: position 107,390,366 of record NC_141548.1, on the reverse strand, counting down.
CTTTAGAAATGAGCAGCAAAAGACTATAAAATCAAATAAAGATCACCAAAAAGCATATATAAAGTTTAATTTAAAAATTTAGGGCTGGAGAGATGGCTCAGCAGTTAAGAGCACTGACTGCTCTTCCAAAGGTTCTGAGTTCAATCCCCAGCAGCCACATGGTGGCTCACAACCATCTGTAATGGGATCTGATGCCTGCTTCTGGTGTGTCTGAAGACAGATACAGAGTCCTCATAATATATATATATATATATATATATATATATATATATATATATGTCTCACTATGTAGCCCAGGCATTAACTCTTGGCAATCTTCCTGACTCAGTCTCCCCAACTGCCAAGATTACATGTCTAAGACAGCTTGGCAGCATATGCAGACATTTAAAAAGTGTTCAGAATTTAGTTTTCTTTTTATTAAGGAATAGTAAAGAATGGATATACACAGCAATAAAAAATTTTTAAATAGTACTCTTTTCCATCTCAGAATCCATGGATTAATTTTCAGAAAAGTCTGGAGACTGTTAATTTATTTTGTCAATTCTGCCTGAAATGATTTCCTCTGTTCATTGTAGATTAAAGGCTACATTTAAACCGTGGGCAAATTCCTTTATTATTTCTACATTTATGCCTATGGTAGAAATGCTTCATATCTATCATTTATATGTCCTATGTCTATACAATCATTGTGAAGAGATATTATCCAAGTCATATTTTTATGTAAAACATTATGTAAATTTGAATGTTACCAGATACTTCAAATTTTTTCTAATTAATTAAAAATTACCTTAAAATTTTAATTTAAATCTTCACAACTAAATTTTATGGTTCTGTTACTTGTGTACATCAAGCAAAATATGTCAGCAAAATTTTCTCAACATTGAGTGCTAAAAATTTTAGCGTTATGGAAATTGACAATGTCACTTCATTTGCATATCTCTTAATACTTGCAAGGTTGAAGTTTTTACCATATGTTTGTTATTCCTTCTTTAATAATAACTTATTTTATGGTTCACTATTATTAATTCAACTGTCTTTTTATTTGTTAGTTTAAGAATTCATTACATATCATTCATTTACCCATTGATTATTACACCAGTCACAATTATTTTTCTTCTGATTTAAAATTAGAGTGATTCTATCACACAGTTTATGTTTTTAGGGGGTCTTTTGTGTGTTAGTTTTCTTTTTAAACAGTGCATTTCTCTGTAGCCATAGCTGGCCTGAAACTTACTATGTTGACTAGGTTTGTTTTGAACTTGCAACAGTGCTTCTGTCTGTTCCTCCTAAGCCATTTTCTACTCGACCATGCCAGCCTTATCACTTACATTTTAATTTAGCCATTTCCCTTTCTATGTAGTTTTGTCTTTGCTTAAGTTCATTAAATTATTTTTCTCAATATTTGTGTTAAAGCTTATTCAATTGTTTTTCTTAATCACATTAGCAATGTATCATATATATATATATATATATATATATATTGTATATATAATAGAGAAGAAAGTATGTGTGTGTTTAAGTTGTAGAATCTTTGGCCACCTGTAATTTCTTTTTACAGTATTTCACTCCATTGGTTTATATATTACACAATTCATATTAGTGTTATTTATAATGAACTTTGTGGTTTGACAAGCCTTTTGCCCCAAATTTAAAGATATATAAACCATAATATGACTGCATTAAAACAATTCTTAAATGCAATGGGAATGCTTCCTTCAGATGAACAGTTCTATTTGCTCTTCTTTATAAGTGAACAGAAGTCAGAAATTTTATGATTTTTCAATTTCTAAACACTACAGTATCTTTGTTTTAATATTGTTTTTACCATAAATAGCTTCATTGTCTGAATTTGAGTGTTTTTCTGGGTCAAATAAACTTGTTTTCTTGGCAGCGGTGTGGCATGTTGTCTCCTTACAAAGAACCTACACTTAGCTGAAAGACTCCCTGAACCTCGCCCTGAGTGGGACTTTCACTAACTAAAAGTCCATCAACTACTTAACTCTGAATCTTTTCTATAACATGGTATCAAATCTCAGTACCTTCTGCAACCAGCATAATAGTGTTCAATTCCAGACCCGCTTCTGAATTCTAGGAGTTTCATGGACTGGGGCAATGATTCTTCCTTCCCTGAAGCAGTGCCTCTCTTCCCCTTCCTCTTTCACTTCCTATGCACCAGTTCCTTTCACACTCACAGAATGAATGATTGTGAGGTTCAATCCCAAATACTGGGTGAAAGAGGCAGTCACCACATTCCTCAGGATTAAACCAAGTGCAGTCCCTGTCTAGTTAAGTTCCCTTTTCATAAGTGCATCCTCCTGATCCAGAGAAAAGTTTGCCTTGTCCAGACCCTCATTTGTAGCAATTCACAGCTTAGTCTGAGAATGTAGCTCACTTGACCACCTCAGACGGTCTCGCAGGGTAAATGCCTTCCATCAGCTTCTGTCTAAACTTCACTGCGGGGTTCAGTTTGTTTGGAGCATTTTTGTCCACCGGACCGGGAGGCTAGCTATCTCCTTCCAGGAATTCGCATCTGGATCAGAAATGGCGTCTGGACATCGAGAGCACAGAGGCGAATGCCAGCAGCAAACCACTGAACTGAGAATGGGACCCCCGTTGAAGGAATCAGAGAAAGAACTGGAAGAGCTTGAAGGGGCTCGAGACCCCATATGTACAACAATGCCAAGCAACCAGAGCTTCCAGGGACTAAGCCACTACCTAAAGACTATACATGGACTGACCCTGGACTCTGACCCCATAGGTAGCAATGAATATCCTAGTAAGAGCACCAGTGGAAGGGGAAGCCCTGGGTCCTGCTAAGACTGAACCCCCAGTGAACTAGACTGTTGGGGGGAGGGCGGCAGTGGGGGGAGGATGGATGGGGGGACACCCATAGAGAAGGGGAGGAGGAGGGGAGGGAGGCTTATGGACAGGAAACCGGGAAGGAGAATAACATTTGAAATGTAAGTAAAGAAATATATCTAATAAAAAAAGAAATGTTAAAATAATAATAATAGGAAGAAGAAGAAATTTTAAGAAAGAAAGAAAGAAAGAAAGAAAGAAAGAAAGAAAGAAAGAAAGAAAGAAAGAGCGAGCGTCTGGACCAAATCTCCCCCTTTGGCGTGAGCCAAGCTCCCTATGCCAGCTGCCCCGCGCTGCCACAGTCAACAGGTACTTATTCCAACCCACTATTTCCCACTCGATATTGAGTTCTTTCTTGTGAATATCTCACTAATGATGTAGAAAGCCTCTCCCTGCCTAGAAGGGTAGGTGGTCAACCTTTTCAGATCCTTCTGGGCCACTTGCCCGATGGTCTGCCCAGTTCCTGTCAGTACACGGGCCAGGACTCTGGATATTCTTGTCAGGGAGCTCGTAACAGTGTGGAGAGGACAGACGGACACCAAGGGCCTGATTACACCGATATCCAACCCTGCTGTGCAGAGAGATATGATGAGGAAGTTTAGGTGTTACACACGAATTTGACAAAACTACAAAACACCAGTCAGGCATGTGGTGTTCTGCCCGTGATCCCAGCTCTGGTGCGGTGAAGAAAGGTGGAGCCTGGGGATCCATTGTCAAGACAGCCGAGCCTAAATTATTGATCTCAAGTGAGAGATCAGTCTTCATAAACACAGTGGACATTACCTGAGAAACAACACCTAAGGTCAACATTTGGTTAAGAGATGCATGCAAATACACACGAACACACACTGTATACAAACGGAACATAATTCAGACTAAAAGCCATGGCACATGCCAGAACATAGATCCCCAAGGATTTTACACAAAAAGAAATAACACAGTTGCCAAGAGACAAATATTCTATGATTTTATTTGCACAGGGAGCCTAGAGACATTAGATTGGTAGCAATGGAAAACAGCATGGTGGTTGCCAAGGGCTATGAGAGGGAGAAGCGAAGAGTTAGTAATTATTGGTTATAGCATTTCGGTTTGAAATGGTAAAAGATTTCTGGTGATGGACAGGAATCATAATCCCCCCCACTGTGAATGTACTTCATGCCACTCAACTATCAACTTAGAAAGATAAAAATGAGAACTTTTATATTATGTATATTTTACAAGAATAATAAATGAAAGGTCCTCCTCACCATAAAGTGATCGGGAGGCTGGGTCCTGTGCAGCTGCAGCTCAGTAACCGCCGTGCTAATCCGCTCTGGTCAGTTTCCTAACTGTATGGCTGCCCTTATATACGTGTGACGTAAAAATAAAGCAACATTTTCTGAGGTATCTGTTGCAATCTGAAAGGAAACTCCTTTGAGTGACTTGGTGTAACGGAGGCAGCTGTTGGCTGTGAAGTGCTGAGAAGGAGGCAGAAACAGAGAAGCCCGCGTGCTCTGCACGGCACTGACTCCCAGGCAGTAATTAATTAGTTTACTTTTCTTTATAGAACTTCACAGAATGAAATGTTACGCCTCTCCGTTCGGGTTGATGAACCACACATACTTTCACAAGAAGTCAGCATTCGATGCTTCCTTTACCCACAAATGTCTTTATTTTAAGGTTTGTCTCTGAGGCTGGGGTGTGCGAACTTGCGGTGGCTGGCAACATGAAGGATTTTCACTTCACTAAATGTTTGCGTCATCTTTGGCTGTGGGGAGACGTTTAAATTCATGCCGGCATAAGAAGATAGGCTCGGTGCTTCTTCAGATACTTAGACTGAAGTTTCATGTAACAAACATCAGTCTATTACTCCCAGGATGGCGAGCAGCCTCAAGTCAGGACGAGCAGTAAACACTTAGCATTCGATGTGGAGTGACTCAGATTCCAGCTCTGAGTCCCAGAACAATGGCGTGCTGGGCAGCGTCCTAGAACCTTCATCTGCAAAACTGACTAAATAGCCATCCCTTTCAGGATTACTGCAAAATTAGGGGTGAAATATGGAAAACTGTGCTGGCCCTGTCACTTAATAGATACTAAATAAACATTAATTACTCTTTTTGTCACTGGTCATTAGAGAGCTTGTGCAGGTGACAACAGAGTGTACACTGGTAAACTGTTTTGTTTTGTTTTTTCGAATCATTAGGAACAATGAGAGACTGAGACTAAGCAACTCTAGCAATTAGCATTTTATGTTGATTGCAGTGACACCTTTTCACTTGGTCTTGCTAACTCTGAACTTTGCTAATCTTCAACCCACCTTTTTATCTGTTTTATATATATATATATATATATATATATATATATATATATATATATATATATATAATGATGCAATGTTAAATCAAGCTGACAAGTACTTTTTCCTTTTTTGAGCCATTTCTTTGTTTTTGGTATGTGTGTGGGAGTGTGGGAGGCCCCTCAGAGACTAGAAGTGTCTAGTCCCCTGGAGCTGGAGTTAGAATCAGCTGTGAACCTTCCAAGGTGCTGGGAACCAGGCCTTGGTCCTCTTCAATGGCAGTCTGTGCTCTTAACCACTGAGCCATGCTTCAGCCTAAGCCGGTGACTTTCCATTGAATGATTTTTACTGTTTATTCTAATTTGTTTCCTATGCTGTGATAAACGTGGCAATCAACACCAACTTGAGGGTTTTATTTATTGTGTCTCACAACTTATAGTCTATCATGAAGGGAAATCGGGGCAGCAACCTGGAAGCAGGAATTATAACAGAGACCACGGAGGAATGCTGTTTATTTGCATGCTCCCCATGGTTGGCTCAGCTTGTTATTTTATATGACCCAGGGCTACCTACCCAGGGGTCACACTGCCCATGATTCCTTGGTCTTTCTCACATCAATAATTAATTAAAAAAAATGCCCAATGTATTTGCTCGCAGGCCAGTCTGATGGAGGCCTTAAGTCCTCTTTGGAGATGAACCTCATGTGTGTAAGGTCGGCAATCAAAACAAAATGAAACAAAAAAGCCCAACAACAAGAGAAAACCCCAGCGTGCTGTCTGTTTTCTGACATTTCCTGTCTTTCACTTCTCCTAGAAAGAGCGGTGCCCAAAAACTTCTGAATCATGGACTTAAGGACACGAATGCATCTCTACACTTTTCTCCCATTTAATTTATCCTAGACATTTGATTCCACCAAACCTCCAGAGGACAGAGGGGAAATTCCAGTCACCCCTATTGATTCTACCCTGCAGCTCACTGACTTACCAATGGCAAAGTTTTAGTGCAGGTTTTTTTTTTCTTTTAAAGTTCAGGGGTACAGTTTTTGAACAGAAAGAACTGCACTAAGTCCACTATTAGACACAAAATAACTCTGAGAATAGGTTTGATAATGTTTCTTTTTTAAAAAGAACAATTTTTTTATTTATTTTATGTATATATGACTACACTATTGCTGTCTTCAGAGACACCAGGAGAGGGCATCAGATCCCATTACAGATGGTGTGAGCCACCATGTGGTTTCTGGGAATTGAACTCAGGACCTTTGGAAGAGAGGTCAGTGCTCCTAACCCCTGAGCCGTCTCTCCAGCCCTTGATAATGTTTCTTAATGAATCCATCTTCAAATTACAGGGCAAAACAACACTTGCTTTCAAAACTTAAAACAGTTGTGAAGCTGTCCAACAACAACTAATATTTCATTCATGGTTTGTCAAGTTGCTTGTGCATGTCTCATGCTGCCATGTTTAAAAGAAGACAAGATGTTTTACTTCTATGAAAGTTGTAGTGCATACAGTTTTTGAACTGATGTTCTAGTGATGATTGTATTCATCAGGCTTCAAGGCATGGGAAAGGGAGACTCATACTTTTCAAATTCTTTTTAAAACTACAACTAAAGAGCTCTACTTTAGAAATGGTTAACATATTCCAAGAAAAGATTCCTATGGGCTTCAGTGAGTGAACCCTAAGAAACAAGTAGTCCCATTAAAGTCATAGACTCATAGATTTATGTCAGCATTTTACGGTACCTGTCTGCATAAAATATACTCTAGTGATAAAGTATATGTCATATCAGGTGAGTCTTTGCAACTGAGTCATGTTTTGGCTGCAAAGTAAGCAAAAAAATTAAGACTCCTGCTGTACCCAGGTGATGTGGTGCATGGCTTTAATCCCAGCACTGCAGAAGCAGAGGCAGGTGGATCTCTCTAGTTCGAGGCCACCATGCTCTACAAAGCAAGTTCCAGGAAGTCAAGGCTACACAGTGAAATCCTGTCTTGGAACAAAAATCCTGGTGCAGTAAAGTGTTTAATCAGGGACAGCAAGAAAGCTCAACTAAAGCCACTCGCCCCCAAGTCTAATGACCCGAATTCAATTCCTGGGACACATACAGGGGAAAGACAGAAATAACTTCCTTGACTTGTCTTCTACTCTCAACACACACTTCTGAGGTTTACACACACACACACACACACACACAGAGAGAGAGAGAGAGAGAGAGAGAGAGAGAGAGAGAGACTCACATGTATGTGCACACAAGTGCAATTAAAATGGAGCATAGATCCATAGAAATATAAAATGAACAACAAAACACATAAAATAAAGAGGAGATTTGACATAAAAAGAGAATAGCAAGGAATGAGTAAAAGCAAAGTTTGAAGAACCTATGTCTTCATATTTCAGACAGCAAACAAATCATGAGTCGTATATAAACAAAATAAAAAAGTCCAAAGTGAGTTCCTTTTATCAGATAAATAACAAAACATCAAATTGAAAGAGAAACAGATTAGGAAAAAGGAACATAGCTTCTTTATAAAATGGCTCCAAGTAAGTATATGTATTACAAGTAAGTATATTTAAGGAAAGCAGAATATAACGGGACACCGAAGGGAAGAACAACAGTCTGTCTATTGCCAAGGAATTTCAGAATAGTAGAATTTGAAGGGTATTGCAAAGTCTGTGACGTGATTATGATGATTACACAGTGGATTTGGGTTGGATTTTACTTCCATTTCTAAGGATTACAGACTGAAATTCTCCAGTCTTATTTTCTTGGGAACAAGTGGGAAGAGTCCTGTGAGAATCTTGTTTTTCAGTTTTGTTTTTAATTGAAGAGAAAATTGAATAACCCACAAATGGATATTATCTAACATTTTTGCTTCTCATGCACTAGTAAAATGTTATCTGGGTAATTTAATTTGATTTGCTTCAACTATTAGGTAGGATGGTTTTCTAAGTCTGTTGCCATTATGTGATGAGACCATGTGATAAAATACCTGTTTATTGAGAGCTTTGTTATGATTCATGAAGGCAAGAAACAACAACAAAGAACAACAACAAAGCCTGTGCCCTATCAGGCTGGAGAGAGGTTTGCTACCCAAACGAACCCAGAGGCCAGAATAGCACTGAGTGCCAGGTATGTAGAGTGAAAAGAAACTATATGAAAACAATGTGGATATGGGACTAATATGCAATCTGATCTTTCTTTTATTGTTTTCTTAATCTATACATTTTTAGCAATATTTTTTTAACTCACTGTATCCCAAACACCACCTTTTCAATGTCATGAAATATTTTATATTCTTTTATATTGGTGCTGTATGAAATTTCATGTCCTTTCCCTTTTACATGTATAATGTACTTTACTCACTTCTTTTCCCTTTTTTATGTGTTGGTGTTTTGCTGGCATGTACTTCTGTGTTCACTTGATGTTCATGGAGGCCAGAAGGTGTCAGATCCTCTGGGACTGGAATTACATTTGGTTGTGAGACACCACATGGGGTCTGGGAGTAGAACCCAGGTCCTCTTGAAGAGCAGCCAGAGCTGTTAACCACGGAGACAACTCCCCCATCCCAGTACATTTTAATTAGAAATAGTCACATTTTGAACGCTCAAAAGCACCATAGGATCACAGTCTACTACTTAACAATGTTAGTCTGGACATAATGTTATAGATTTAGGGAACCTGGATACTTCTCCCTCAGTTGTACATTTCAAATTATTTAACTTTGGTGAAAAATTAAGTCTATTTAAAACTAATTGAAAAATGGAAAGAGATGAGATTTAAAAGTAATTGCATTTTTATATTTTCAGAGGTTGTACCAAGCATAGGCAATGAGGTTTGAGAAACAGGGATATACAAGAGCTGGAAGGCAAGTACAAATTAAACAAAACATAGTGTCATATGGCATACACTTCAGAGAACAAATAAGTATAACATAACCATCAGAATTTCAGTTTGTCAATGCATTAAGCGATGCATATAACAGTCTCAAAATGTATAGAGTATGAATTGGTAAACAAAAGTTACAGAAAAGTGTTAGTATAATTTATTAAATTATTTCTCATAGCAATTGATGAAGAAAAATAAATTAGCAATATGTAGTACCTAAAAATGTAATCAATGAACGAACTTCATCTGATGCATAGATACAAAGCTCTGATACAGTAAAGGACTCATATTTTCCACAAATGTATTTAAGACCTTTATTTAATTTTTAAATTGCACATAAAGTCTATTTGTTTGTTTGTTGTTTAGGGTATTACACAGCAGAGGACAACTTAAAAGAGTAAGATCTCTTCTGCCAGGTGGCTGCTATGGGTTAAACTCGGGTTGCCGGTCTTGGTGGCAAGTGTTCTAACCCCCTGAGTCCTCTTGCTGGCCAAGATGCTTTATATATTAAAAAGAGAAGCATTCTGTCTCACAGAGCCAATCTGAATGTAAGTCACGAAGTCCTCTGACATGCACATGTCCTAGGTAGGATATGTGTGTTCATGTGTGCACTCACACACCCTCACACACATGTCCACCACAAACACCCATGCACATGAAAACACACCCATTCATATACACAGACTTAAAAACAAAGAATATCTTCTCTTACTCTGGTGGAATTCAGGAAACAAGTAATATGTAATGAAATCAACCACAAAGCTCTCTGTATTTAAAAGTATAAATATATAGTTTTAAGACATGGGTCATAAAAGCCATTGTTGAAAACTGGAAAGTGAGAGCTTGTGATGAACTATTGCACATGAAACTTGTGTAATATGATTAAGATAATACATCCCTACGTTCTTGTACAAATAAGGAAACAAACATTAACATTCAAATAAAGGAATAAAACCATAGCAGACAGCTATGACTCTCTAGAGACAACCTACAAATTTCTCTTCTGTTTCTTACTTCTAACAACTTATCACTTAATATTTTATTGTACTTTTAAATTATCATTAAAAACCACCTTCCTTTCTGTTTCCCATGCTGATGTATAAGTTAACTCTGGACATTTTTATCCCATTTCCCCTTCTTTCTAACTCTGTGTGTGTGTGTGTGTGTGTGTGTGTGTGTGTGTGTGTGTGTGTGTGTTAAATGTGTAAATGTGTGTATATATTCATGGGTTGAAGCATGGAATTTTTGGTGTCTCCTTATATTGTTTTCCACCTTATTTTTAATATTTTGCTGGTACTGAGCATTGGACCTCTTTCATGCCAGTCCAGTGCTGAGTTATAAAGCCCAGCTACTGCCATGAAACCTGATACTCATTGTATTAATTTGGCTGAATGAGTTACTAGAATTGGTCCATCTCTTCCTTGCAATGGTGTGGTTATAGGTTTATACAGTTATCCTTTTACATTGGTCTGGAGATTCAAACCTAGGTCCTCCTGTTTGTGTCTACCCTCACTTGTCCACTGAGACATTTCTCCTACCTCTTCTCAAGATCACTCTTTTCACCAGATTTTATAAACTTTCCATATCACCAGTGAATCTTTTAAAGTAATGTAGGTGAATGTGTTACTCACTAGTTGAGATTCATTTTGTGATTCTGGGTTGGCTCAGTTAAATACATTTGCTTCTGTTCTCATTTTCTTCAGTGGCTAATCCTGAATTTTTTTTTAGTACAACTACTTTGTGTATCTATATACTGAAGTGTTTTCTCCCTGGATTCGTGGAATACTCCAGATTGATTTATATGTAAGAATGATGAGCCAAATTCTGGCAAATGATAGGAGAGACATCCACTATGGCTTCTGGGAGAGATTTGGCTCTAACAAAAGGGCTTGAGAAGAAATGATTTATTTTACTCTGTAGAGAATACATCCAAAATATACAAAGAACTCAAGAAGTTAGACTCCAGAGAGTCAAATAACTCTATTAAAATGGGGTACAGAGCTAAATTCCAAAGAATTCTCAGCTGAGGAATATCGAATGACTGAGAAGCACCTAAAGAAATGTTCAACATCCTTAGTCATCAGGGAAATGCAAATCAAAGCAACCCTGAGATTCCACCTCACACCAGTGAGAATGGCTAAGACCATAAACTCAGGCGGCAGCAGATGCTGGCGAGGATGTGGAGAAAGAGGAACACTCCTCCATTGTTGGTGGGATTGCAGACTGGTGCAACCATTCTGGAAATCAGTCTGGAGGTTCCTCAGAAAATTGGACATTGCACTACCTGAGGATCCAGCTATACCTCTCTTGGGCATATACCCACAAGATGCCCCAACATAGAACAAAGACACATGCTCCACTATGTTCATAGCAGCCTTATTTATAATAGCCAGAAGCTGGAAAGAACCCAGATGCCCTTCAACAGAGGAATGGATACAGAAAATGTGGTACATTTACACAATGGAATATTACTCAGCTATGAAAAACAATGACTTTATGAAATTTATAGGCAAATGGATGGAACTGGAAAATATCATCCTGAGTGAAGTAACCCAATCACAAACACACACACACACACACACACACACACACACACACACACACACACACACACACGGTATGCACTCATTGATACATGGATATTAGCCCAAAAGCTCGAATCACCCAAGATGCAATCCACAGACCACAGGAAGCTCAAGAGGAAGGACGACCAAAGTGCGGATGCTTTATTCCTTCTAAAAAGGGGAAACAAAAATATCCATAGGAGGGAATAGGGAGGCAAAGTTTAGAACAGACACTGAAGGAGTGGCCATTCAGAGCCTGCCCCACATGTGGCATATATATATATATATATATATATATATATATATATATATATATATATATATATAATGTCACCAAACTAGTTAAGATTGATGAAGCTAAAAAGTGCAGGCTGACAGGAACCAGATGTAGATCTCTCCTGAGAGACACAGCCAGAGCACGTACAATACAGAGGTTGATGCTAACAGTAAACCACTGAACTGAGAATGGGACCCCCGTTGGGGGAATTAGAGAAAGGACTGAAAGAGCTGACAGGGCTTGCAACCTCATATGAACAACAATGCCAACCAACCAGAGCTTCCAGGGACTAAACCACTACCCAAAGACTGTACATGGACTGACCCAGGGCTCCACTGCATATGTAGCAGAGCATGGCCTTGTTGGGCACCAATGGAAGGAGAATCCCTTGGTTCTGCCAAGGCTGGACCCCCCCCCCCCAGAGTAGGAGAATGTGGGGGGGGGAGAAGGGGGTGGATGGGGATGGGAACACCGTTATAGAAGAAGGGGAGGGAGAGGGGTTAGGGGGCTGATGCCCAGGAAACTGGGAAAGGGAGTAACATTTGAAATGTAAATAAAAAATACCAAATAAGAAAATAGAGAATATATCATGTATATATACCATTTAAAAAGACTTGTGTCTTGTAGGAATCATAAGGAAACAGGCTGCCATGTTGAGAAGTCACCCAAGAGGACAGAAGAACCTTGGACATTGAACATCATCATGACACAACTGATGAACTTTAGAATTGTTATGTTTCTGAGAAAGAGTGTACTCTAACTGCTCTGACAGGACTTTTATTTTAATTTTTTATTAATCATTCCATTTGTTTACACCTCAAATGATATCCCCCTTTCTGGTTGCTCCTCCACACACCCCCATTCCACATCTGCCCTCTCCCCCCTCCCCTTTGCCTCTATGAGGGAGCTCCCCCACCCACCCCCTCCAGCCCCACCACTCCAGCATCCCCTAAGCTGGGGCATCAAACCTCTACAGGACCAAAGGCCTCCCCTCCCATTGATATCGGAAAGGCCATCCTCTGCTACCTATGCATCTGGATCCCTGGATCCCTCCCTGTACTCTCCTTGGTTGGTGGTTTGGTTCCTGGGAGAACTGGATGGTTTGGTCAACCAACATTGTTCTTCCTATGGGGTTGTGATACCCCTCTGCTCCACTAGTCCTTCCACCAGATCCCCAACCGGGGTCCCTGAGCTCAGTCAGACAGGGCTTTTACTGCTGGATACTGAAAGCATTCTGTCCAACTCATGATCGCAGCTGTTTAATTGACAAAATTCTCCCTCTCCCCCTCTCTCCCTTTCCCCCTCTCTCCCTCTCTCCCTCCCATCCCTTCCCCCCCACTCTGTGTGTGATTATTATTTTTACTTTCTTTTCTCTGCTTGTGATCAGTTCAACTGATTCCAAATATGACTTTTATGAATAGCACTATTTAGCATGGGCAAGCAGGTGCCTGGCATTGCGATGACTATTTCCTATTGTTAACTTGACTATAGCTGGAACCAACTACAATTCAGAAATGGGGTGCACAGCTGTGATAAAGATTTTTTTGTCCCACCCTCTGTGATCAAGATCTTGAGGCTGAAAGACACGGGGTTTTGATCTGGATCTTGAGGCATAGTAATCATGAAGAACTTGGGTGTAGGCAAGGTGGTACACACCTTTAATCCCAGGAGACAAAAGCAAGCAGATTTCTGAGTTCAAGGCCAGCCAGGGACAGAGCAAGTTCCAAGTAAAGAAAAGATTTAGGCCAAGGTGTGCTCGTGCACGGCTTTTATCTGGGTCACACCTTCTGTTGGAGGCCTACATAAAGACAATAGAACAAGAAAAGGTTCACTCTTCTTCAATGTTTGCACTTACTTGCTGCTCATCTATTGGAGCCTTCAGTATTCCAGCTTACACAGAAGACCAGCGGAACCACTCAGCTTCATGGGACTGACAATTACTAGAGTCTTGGACTTCTCATTCACGGCTGCCAATTGTTGGGTTAGTTAGACTGCATCCTGTAAGTCATTCCAGTAAATTCCCTTTATATATGTATTCATTCTGTAAGTTCTGTGATTCTAGAAAACACTGATTGATACAGTTATCTTTTGACTTAGACATCTTTGGCACATACTTAGGAGTGGTTTGGCTACATCAAATAGTAGTTTCAGTCTTTGTTGTTGTTGTTGTTGTTGTTGTTGTTGTTTTCTGAGCCATACTGATTTCCATAGTGTCTTCATTAATTCACACTCATATTGACTGTGTAAGGCTTCCTTTTTCTTTGCATACTCGATAGCATTTGTTGTTTATTATCTTTTTTTTAATTTATTTAATACGTAATAATAATTCTTTGGTTTCCGGGTAAACATCCCCCTCCCCCCTCCCCTTCCTTATGGGTGTTCCCCTCCCAACCCTCCCCCCATTGCCGCCCTCCCCCCAACAATCACGTTCACTGGGGGTTCAGTCTTAGCAGGACCCAGGGCTTCCCCTTCCACTGGTGCTCTTACTAGGATATTCATTGCTACCTATGGGGTCAGAGTCCAGGGTCAGTCCATGTATAGTCTTTAGGTAGTGGCTTAGTCCCTGGAAGCTCTGGTTGCTTGACATTGTTGTACATATGGGGTCTCGAGCCCCTTCAAGCTCTTCCAGTTCTTTATCTGATTCCTTCAACGGGGGTCCTATTCTCAGTTTAGTGGTTTGCTGCTGGCATTCGCCTCTGTATTTGCTGTATTCTGGCTGTGTCTCTCAGGAGAGATCTACATCCGGCTCCTGTCGGTCTGCACTTCTTTCCTTCATCCATATTGACTGTGTAAGGCTTCCTTTTTCTTTGCATACTCGATAGCATTTGTTGTTTATTATCTTTATTCTGGTTCTTCTGACTGTAGTGAATGAAATATCAATGCAGTTTTCACTTCCATTTCCCTGGTATTTAAGTGTAGTCAACATTTTTTCATATACTTATTGACCATTTGTATCATTCTCTTTTGAAATATCTGCTCAATTTATTTGGCAATTTATTGACTTGTTATTCATTTTTTATGTATGTGTTTAACATTTTGAGTTTTTATATATTCTAAACATTAATTCCTTCTCTATCTCTGAAAATTTCTTTACTATTCTGTAGTGAGTTTCTTCATTCTGGTAATTGCCTCCTTTGCTATGCAGAAACTTTAAAATGCCATTCAGTCTCATCTGTGAGTTCTCAGAATTATTTTCTATTCTACTAGTCTTTGTAGAGAGTCCTCCCTTGATCCTATTTCTTGAAGTGTTTTCCTTCTAGCACATTCAAAGTTACATTGTATCCTAAGCTCTTTGACTTATTCTGAGTTGGTTTTGTGTATGGTGAGATTAAATACACATGTAATTAGATACACATGTAATTTAATTATAATATATGTGGATATGCATCAAGTACTCAAAACTGGGCATGGGGGTTCATGCTTGTACCCCAGTAAAATGGAAGTGGAGGCAAGAAAAAAGTGTTAGGGCATCCTTAGCTATGTAGTGAGTTGGAAGTCACATGACACACTGCCTCAAAAAAACCAATAAATCCATAAATTAATTAATATGAGATAAAGACAAAAGCCTTGAGGTGAGAAAAAATTCTCCAGCATATTTATTTAAAAGATAACAATAACACTAAAGAAAACCTCCAAAAATGGATTATGTTATTATTTTCTGGAGATATTTTAATCAAAACCTTTGATTGTGTTTCTGCTTGTCCTTCACATCTCCTGTTAAAGGGAAATGCTTCACTACCTTTGTTAAGCCTTCCTTTTCTTTCAGGAAGAGAATCTTTGCACAGAGGGAGTCACTCACATAGCTTTAGTGACAGGAATTCTGTTACCTGACAGAGCTCCTCACAATGTGTAACGCAAAGCTCAGGCTTCGGGCTGAGGCCATCTGTTAGTTTTGAGGCCCAGAGTTCAGTTTGTTGGTGAGGAGACTCATCACATGCTGTCCTGCTGTTGGCAGCAACTGCTACAACAATCTTCTCAAAATGTAGAAAGATGTCCAAGTCTTTTGTGTTTCATTATTTTTAGGCCTGTTCTGTTCTAGCATGCTCCATTTATCTCACAGGCTGCTGACTCCTGGCTCTGTAGTGAAACAGACTGAGCTTCTAACTGCTTGCTCTTGAGAAACACAGAAGCGTCTGTGGATTCATCGCTTCAGGTTCATTGGGTTTCCTGGTAGATAAATAGGTTAACCAGCTAAATGAGGATATTTTAAAATGATATATTATCATGAAGACAGTAGCTTCAAATTTCTAAGAAAACAAGTTCAATTGTGGTTTTCTAAAATTTTAAAGAAAAAAAATGTTAAGTAAAATGATAGAGTAATTTCCAGATTCTAGAATTTTGCTTGGATAGCTTTTGTTAACTCCCATTCACTGCCCCCCAAAAAGGAAAACAAACAAAACAAACAAACAGAAAACAAAAACCAGAGAGGAAAACTTTCTGACATACGACAGTATTTTATAAAGACATGCTACTGACTTTCATATGAAATAGAAATTTACAGAACCATGTATATGGGAAGATGCCACGTCCCATAACACACTGCACCATAAACATTTCCATATCAAAGTCAGGCCAGACAGTCCATCCGTTTGATAAGATATAGTTCATGGTCTGTATTTGTCTTCACAATGAAACTATTACTTATTGTTTGTTTGTTGATTTTGAAAAAGGTTATACATTGCCTTCAAATGTTCAAATACTGGGGCTAGAGAGAGATGGCTCGGCAGTTGAGTGTTTGTTGATTTTAAGAGGACCCAATTTTGATTGGCATCACCCACATTGGTCAGCTTACAGCCATCTAAAACTCCAGGTCCATCAGATTCAGATGCCATGTTTTGTGGGTGCCTGCAATCTTGTGCACCCTATCTTACATACATATGTACATACATACATGCATACACACATACATACATATATACATACATACATGCACATTAATATAAATGAAATGTTTTAAAAATACTTAAGAGCTTGAGAGAGGGCACTTGATACTCTTGTATAATACCTGTTTAGTTCCCAGAACTTACATGGTGCTTGACAACAATCCAGACCGCTAGTTCCAGGGGATCTGACACCCTCTTCTGAGCTTGTCCATGGTGCATAAACATACATGTAGATTGTGCTGGTCTGAATGAGAATGGCTCATATAGGCTCATATATCTGAATACTTGATGGTGGAACTGTTTGAGAAGGGTTAGGAGTTGTGGCATTTTAGAGGAGCTGTGTCATTGAGGGTGGGCTTTGAAGTTTCAAAAGCTTAAGCCATTATTAACTAACTCTCTTTGCTTTGTGCGAGGATCAGGATGTAAGCGCTAAGCTACTACTCTAGTGAGTACCACACTTACCTGCTGAGTGCTGTACTCCCCACCATGACTGTCATGGATGCTAACCTTATGGAACCCTTTCTTCTTATAAGATACTACATTGGTTGTGGTATCTTATCCTAGGAAATGGAAGTGTAATAAGATTTCAGAAACATGAAATGGAAATTAGGTCAGCTTAACTGAAGTTGCCTCACTAAAAATACTTTTGCAGCTGTATCTTTTACTTAATTGATTTGAATTTTATTTCACTTAATTGCTAAATGAATCAAACAGTGGATGTATATTAATCTCCAGGTGGAGTGGACAGGATTTATGGGACAGATATTAATTCACAATTAGAAATGCCAGCAAAAGTCAAGGAAACAGCTAAGAAGGCTTAAAGTAACATGCTATGTTCTGATAGATTTTCTGAACTTATGGTGATTTTGACCACCCTTTAAAAAATTGGATATTTCATTTATTTACATTTCAAATGTTATCCCCTTTCCTGGTTTTCCCTCTGCAAACCCTCTATCCCATCGCCCCTTACTCTGCTTCTATGAAGGTGCTCCCTCACCCATCCACCCACTCCTACCTCACTGCCCTAGCATTCCTCTACACTGGGACATCAAGCCTTCAGAGGACCAAGTGCCTCTCCTCCCATTTATGCCAGACAAGGCCCCTTCAGCTCCTTCGGTCCTTCCCCTAACTCCTCCATTGGGGTCCCTGTGATCAGTCCAATGGTTGGCTTTGAGCATCCACATCTGTGTTGATCAGGATCTGGCAGAGCTCTCAGGTGATAGCTGCATCAGGCTCCGGTCAGCAAGCAGTTTATGGCATCAGCAAAAGTGTCTGGGTTTGGTGTCTGCATGTGGGATGGATCCCTAGGTGGGACAATCTCTGAATGGCCTTTCCTTCAGTCTCTGCTCCACTCTTTGTCCCTGTATTTCCTTTAGACAGGAGCAACTCTGGGTTATATGCGCCATTATGTTCATAACAACCATATTTATAATAGTCAGAAACTGGAAACAACCCAGATGTTCCTCAATAGAGGAATGGATACAGAAAATGTGGTACATTTACATAGTGGAATACTACACAGCTGTTAAAAACAATGACTTCATGAAATTCATAAGCAAATGGATGGAACTAGAAATTATCATCCTGAGTGATGTAACCCAGGCACAAAAGAACACACATGGTATGCACTCACTGGTAAGTGGATATTAGGAAAAGAGCTTGGAATACCCAAGATACAACTCATGGACCACATGAAGCTCAAGAGGAAGGAAGACCAAAGAGTGGATGCTTCAATTCTAGTCAGAAGGGGGAACAAAATAATCAAAGGAAGTAGAGGGTGGGAGGAACTTGGGAAGAAGAGAGGAGGGGGAGGCGAAAAGAGGGGCAGAATCAGGTATGGGAGGAGATGGAGAAGATGTCAGGAAATTGAACAGAGGTGTGTAGTAATGGGGGATGGGGAACTGAGGGTAGCAACCAGAAAGTCCCAGATGCCAGGAAAGCAGGAGCCTCCCAGGACCCATGGGGATGGCATTAGCTGAAATACCCCACAAAGGACAGGAAGAACCTGTGGAGACCATAACTAGAGGTTAGACATGGCCCCTAGTTGAGGGATGGGGCCACTCACCCATCTCCAAAATTTTGAGCATTCTTTAAATTGGTTTTCCTTCTTTAGTAATTTAACAATGTTCTTACATTCACTTTTCTTCCTATATAACTCTAATTAACTCTTGATTATCTTTCATATTTACTCACAGAGATTCCCTCCTTAATCCCACAAAATCAGGTATGTATTGCAAATGCTTCCATAAAATTTATTTATCATAGAGTTTATCATAATTGCACTATATTAATCATGTGAATGCAGGTTTCATTTCTTTACATTTCACAGAGGCAGAGACCATGCCTTTGCTTACCACTAAAAGTATCACACAATGTTCAGTACTCATTACAATGACTACTCCTAGTAAATAAAGGATGGATAAGGTCTGGGTAAAAAAATAAAGAAATTAATTGAGGCACATCATAGAAGACATCTGGTTATATATAATACCACCTCAACTCAATGTTATAAACATATAATTATCTTGGCACTTCAGTGTTTTTGAAAATTTAAATATCATGCATAAAGATTTGGTCAATTTTACCAGGAACTAAACTTCTTTTGACTCAGCTGGAGCCCATTTTCCTTCCTCATCTTTTCAGCTGTAATTTCGGCATACATACATAGGGATTTGATGTAATTTGAGCTAACTTTTCACATAATAATTTCACCTCATCCACTTTTAATTCTCTAGCTGGAAATAGTTATGTAGAAACCTTGGGATCTTGCATTAAAAAGTAAAAGACTGAATATCTGTATCACTGCAAAAAAGGCACTTTTATAAACTCACTGTCACATTTGCATTTACGCAAAGCATTGTCACTACTAATTATCAAGTACTCATCTTGTTTTGATGAAGTTAATCAAAGGCCAATTATTTTTGAAAGTGAATCTGCTATAATGTGATGCTGAGGAACAAAGAACAAACCTTTGCCATTGGCTTTCTTTGTTGGGACAAGAGAAAAATGTATGATTAGGTCTACTAAAACTTCCTTTATTCTCTGCACATCATTTTGTAGACCAATATTAAGATCTTGATAAACCAAGTAGTTTTTTTATTTTCCCTGCTCACATCGTAGTCTGGGTTTTCTTGCTGTGAACAGACACCATGACCAAGGCAACTTTTATAAAGGACAATGTTTAATTGGGGCTGGCTTACTGGTTCTGGGGTTCAGTCCATTGTCATCATGGCAAGAAGCATGGCGATGTCCAGCCAGGCATGGTGCTGGAGGAGCTGAGAGTTCTACATCTTGTTCTGAAGGCAAACAGGAGAAAAATAGGTTCCAAGCAGCTAAGAAGAGGGTCTCAAAGCCCATCCCCACAGTGACATACTTTCTTCAAAAGGGCCACACCTACTTCAAGAAGGTCACATCTCCTAATAGAGCCAATCACTCCCTAGGCCAAGCATATTCAAACTACCACTCTTACCTATACAAATTATATGTGATTCTTTAGCAAGGAGAAGTTTTTGTTATGCCTTCAACATGGGAGAGAATGGCTATACTAATTGGCATAAATTTTAAGAATGGAGTCTAACACTGAAGGTATACATGAAGCTATAAAAAATTACATTCATTGTTATGTTTCTGATGTTTTCTGCTATTCCAAAGTTTTGCTGATGTACTCTGCTTATACTCTAAAAGGAGTTAACAGATTGAAATGAAGTTCATAATTGAATACTTGCCTCCATAAAGAAGTGAGTTTTACCCCTTTAAGTTCAAAAGTTCTCAAACTTGGTCATTTAAATTTGTCTATCCAAATTCATTCATTCATTCATTCATTCATTCATTCATTCATATTATCTATTTTTCTGTCATTAGTCATCTATTATCTCTCATCTAGCCACCAACACACACACACACACACACACACACACACACACACACACACACACACACACACCAGAGAGAGCAAGGGGGGGGGAGAGAGAGAGAGAGAGAGAGAGAGAGAGAGAGAGAGAGAGAGAGAAAGAGAGGAGCTTTGTGTGTGTTATATTTTAGCTAGGTAAGCACAATATCACTGACCTGCATTCTTTGGATTTTTAAGTGATACATTTCAAACCTAAGCAATATGGATTCAAAATCTATGTGGTTAATCATAGCATCTTAGAACAAACAGGTATCAAATATAAATGAAATATGAATTTACAGGAGGAAGAATGAGCTACAGAGTTGTCAGTAACTTAAAGATATGCCACATTATTTGGACAACACCAAGGTAGTCATGTAGAGATTTGGGTTGAGTCTCAGGGGAAAACAAGAGTTTGTTTCCTTAGCAATGTTTTCTATGCACATCTCTCATTCAGAAAACTAGAGGAGCTTCTGGTTTCTGCCTGCAACTGGAGCTGATCTGGTCCCAGAGCCCTCTGTACCTTAATCTGGTGAGGGAGAGAGCTGGACTCTCAGAAGTGCAGACAATCTTGAGAGCTCAGGGGAGAAGTGCAACCTGCCTGTGAGCCCTCTGGACACAGGAACCTAGCAGTCAGGGAGAGGATTCTTCCAGTCTCTGCCTGCGCCAAGAGCTGAAAAACAGTCACTAGGAGCACTGACACACCTGAGAGCAGAGGTAAGACCATCACTTCTGCTCTGAGGGACCTTCCTGGAGCCCTCAGGACAAAGGAACCTAGAAGTAGTATAGGACAGGACCTTTCCAGTTTCTACAAGCACCCAGAGCTGACCCAGTCCTACAGCTCTCTAGATCTCTCTCCAAATCTGGCTGAAAGAAAACAGGTTTACAGGAGTGCTGACACACAGGCTTATAGGAGGGTCAAGTCACTGTCAGAGACAGCAAGACCAGCTAACACCAGAGTTAACCAGATGGAGAGAGGCAAGAGCAAGAACCTAAGTAAAAGAAACCAAGGCCACTTGGCATTGTCAAAACTCAGCACCCCCCACCACAGCAAGCCCTGGATACCCCAACACACTGGAAAAGCAAAATTTGGATCTAAAACCACAACTCATGATGATGTTAGAGGGCTTTAAGAAGGACATAAATAACTCCTTTAAAGAAATACAGGGCAACACAGGTAAACAAGTAGAAGCCCTTAAAGAGGAAACACAAAAATCCCTTAAGGAATTATAGGAAAACACAACCAAACAGGTGAAAAACTTGAACAAAACCACATAGGATCTAAAAATGGAAATAGAAACAATAATAAAAATCACAAAGGAAGACAACACTGGAGATAGAAAACCTAGGAAAGAGATCAGGAGTCATAGATGCAAGCATCGAAGACAGAATACAAGAGATAGAAGAGAGAATCTCAGGGGCAGAAGATACCATAGAAAACATTGACACAACTATCAAAATAATGTAAAACACAAAAAGCTCCTAGCTCAAGACATCCAGGAAATCCAGGACACAATAAGAAGATCAAACCTAAGGATAATAGGCATAGATGAGAGCAAAACTTGAAGGGCCAGAAAATATCTTCAACAAAATTATAGAAGAAAACTTCCCTAACCTAAAGGAAGAGATGAGCATGAACATATAAGAAGCCTACAGAACTCCAAATAGATTGGACAAGAAAAGAAACTCCTCCCGTCACATAATAGTAAAAACACCAAATGCACAAAACAAAGAATATTAAAAGCAGTAAGGGAAAAAGGTAAGTAACATATAGAGGCAGACCTCTCAGATCCACACCAGACTTCTCACCAGAGACTATGAAAGCCAGAAGATCCTGGACAGATGTCACACAGATACTAAGAGAACACAAATGCCAGCCCAGGCTATAATATTCAACAAAACCCTCAATTACCATAGGTGGAAGAAAGAAGATATCCCACGACACAAACAAATTTACATGATATCTTTCTACAAATCCAGCCCTACCAAGGATAATAGATGGAAAACTCCAACACAAGGACTGAAGTAAACACTGGAAAAAGCAAGAAAGTAATCTAATTTCAACTAACCCAGAAGAAAGCCACAAAAACATAATTCTACCTCTAACAACAAAAATAACAGGAAACAACAATGACTATTCCTTAATATCTCTTAGCATCAATAGAATCAATTCCCCAATAAAAAAGACATAGAATAACAGACTGGATATGTAAAGAGGACCCAGCATTTTGCTGCATACTGGAAACACACCTCAGTGACAAAGACAGATACTACCTGAGAGTAAAAGTCTGGAAAACAATTTTCCAAGCAAATGGTCCTAAGAAACAAGCTGGAGTAGCCATTATAATATCAAATAAAATCGACTCTCAACCAAAAGTTATCAAAAAAGATAAGGAAGGAAATTTCATATTCACCCAAAGAAATATCCACCAAGATAAACTTTCAATCCGGAATATCTATGCTCCAAATGCAAGGGCACCTACATACATAAAAGAAACTTTACTAAAGCTCAAAACACAAATTGCACCTAACACAATAATGGTGGGAGATTTCATCACCCCATTTTCATTAATGGACAGGTCATGGAAACAGAAATTAAACAGAGACATAGAGAAACTAACAGAAGTTTTGAACTAAATGGATTTAACAGATATCTATAGAATATTTTATCCTAAAACAAAAGAATATACCTTCTTCTCAGCACCTCATGGTACTTTCTCCAAAATTGACCATATGATGGGTCACAAAACAGGCCTCATCAGATAGGAGAAGATCAAATAATTCCATGCATCCTATCAGATCACCACAGCATAAGGCTGATCTTCAATAAAAACAAAAGCAACAGAAAGCCTATGTACACATGGAAGTGGAACAATGCTCTACTCAATGATAACTTGGTGAAGGAAGAAATTAAAGACTTTTTAGAATTTAGCGAAAATGAAGGTACAACACACCCAAAATTATGGGACACAATGAAATCAGTGCTAAGAGGAAAACTCATAGCTCTGAGCACCTCCAAAAAGAAGTAAGAGAGAGCATACATCAGCAACTTGACAGCACACCCCAAAACTCTAGAACAAAACCAAGCAAATACACCCAAGTAGGAGTAGACAGCAGGAAATACTTAACTTAGGGTTGAAATCAACCAAGTAGAAACACAACGAACTATACAAAGATTCAACAAAACCAGGAGCTAATTCATTGAGAAAAATCAAGATAGATAAACCCTTAGCCAGACTAACCAGTATGTGTGTGTGGGGGGGGGAGAAACAGACGGAGAGAGAGAGAGGGGAGGGAGAGAGAGAGAGAGAGAGAGAGAGAGAGAGAGAGAGAGAGAGAGAGAGAGAGAATCCAAATTAATAAAATCAGAAATGAAAGGGAGACATAACAAGAGAATCTGAGGAGATTCAAAAAATCATCAGATCCTACTACAAAAGCCTTTATTCAACAAAACTGGAAAATCTGGATGAAATATACAATTTTCTAGATAAATACCAGGTTCCAAAGTTAAATCAGATCCAGATAAACCATCTAAACAGTCCCATAATTCTTAAAGAAATAGAAGCAGTTATGAAAAGTCTCCTAACCAAAAAAAAAAAAAAAAAAAAAAAAGCCCATGACCAGATGGGTTCAGTGCAGAATTCTATCATATCTTCATAGAAGACCTAATACCAATACTGTCCAAACTATTCCCCAAAATAGAAACAGAAGGAGCACAACCCAATTCCTTCTATGAATTCACAATTATGCTTATACGTAAACCACACAAAGACCTAACAATGAAAGAGAACTTCAGATTATTTACCTTTATGAATATCGACACAAAAATACTCAATAAAATTCTCACAATCTGAATACAAAAGTCATCAAAACAATCATCCATTATGATCAAGAAGGCTTCATCCCAGGGATGCAGGGATGGTTCAATATATGCAAATCCATCAAAAATAATCCACTATATAAACAAACTCAAAGAAAAAAACCACATGATCATCTCATTAGATCCCGAGAAAGCATTGTTGTTCATATGGGGTCTTGAGCCCCTTCAAGCTCTTCCAGTTCTTTCTCTGATTCCTTCAACGGGGGTCCCGTTCTCAGTTCAGTGGTTTGCTTCTGGCATTCGCCTCTGTATTTCTTGTATTCTGGCTGTGTCTCTCAGGAGAGATCTACATCTGGTTCCTGTAGGACTGCACTTCTTTGCTTCATCCATCTTGTCTAATTGGGTGGCTGTATATGTATGGGCCACATGTGGGTCAGGCTCTGAATGGGTGTTCCTTCTGCCTCTGTTTTAATCTTTGCCTCCCTATTCCCTCCCAAGGGTATTCTTGTTCCCCTTTTAAAGAAGTAAATCACGAACTATTAAACAGGCTGATATTCAAACACAAGTGCAGTTAGTAGCCGTTCATCCATGAGTGTGAGCATGTTTATGTGTAGGTGTAACTGAAGTGAGGTCTGTGTGTTTTTGGCTTGTACTTTGATTTTTGTGTTTTAGCAAAAATTTAAAGATAAATTAAAAAACAATATCAGTCTGTATGTAAAAAGATAGATAAATCATTGCTATTTTATTATGTGTTTTTTTGTAGGTTAGGAATGATAATTTTTCTGAAAATTTGAAAAAATAAAGTTATAGATAACATAAGACTTCACCTCCAAGCCACTGAGTGCAATCTGATTAGAATAACAATATGGTTGTAAATAACCACAATATTATTATTTTCATTGTATCCAAGTTTTTGTTGTTGTTGCTGTATAAAGCACTCTGACAGAAGCAACTTAAGGGAGAAAGGATTTATTCAGTTTTTAGTTCCATCATGGCTGGGAAGCCAAGGCAGCAGGAGCTTAAAGCATTTGGCCACATCACATCTGTAACTGGGAGATACTTGCCGCTGCTCAGGTTCCTTTCTCCAACATATTACTTTATGGCACAATTTCAGACATGGAGAACTTCAGTCTACGGATGAAATGAATGTCAGTAAATAAATAATAGATACATTTCTTTGGAGAGCCAACCAAGGTTGAATGGGCCTAAAGGTGTGGTACTGAGTTCTGCCTCTCCGTCAGGGGTGCCTCCAGTATGCTGGCCTGGAGAGTAGGATCTGAGATGAATGGTGTGGTTCCCGGCCTCCCCTCTGGGTACTTGGGCACCGATGGTGTCTGGCCCAGAGAGGAAGTCAGGAACAGATATCCAAAGTCCACATTTCCCCTCTGGGCGTCTGCATGCCTAGCAGGAAGGGGAAAGCAGAGCCCAAGATGAGCAGGGTTGGGTCCAATTGGGACCTAGTGCGTAGTACCAGAGAGGTAGGAGAAGAGGAAGGCCTCCTTTCCAGGAGTGTTCGTGTAGTGGCTCCTTTAGGTGAAGGCTTTCCCCAGGGTGATCTTTAATGAAGCAGCTCTCCAGGGCAATCCTAGCCTGTTCATACTTCTTTACTGGGGGTGGATGTGGATGCGTACACCTTATTCTGGGGTGAAACAGAATTATATGCTCTTTTAGGGGAAGGGCATGAGACTATCCAGGAAGGGAAGGGCACTGGGTGAAGGCTAAGTCTATCTAGATACCTCTCTGGCACCAAGAAGAACTACATGTCTGAGTGCCCATGTCCTTTCAGTTGGTGGTCTCAGAGCAGCACTCTCCTACCATCTCTGACCTCTGAGATTCCTGGGGTTTGAGCACACCCCATTTCACCGGTTCTTATGCCTTTCTAGTAATGGAGTCCCACATAACCTACATAAAGGGAACACACTGACAATTTACAGATGTTCAGATACACAATGTGTTCTGACATGTGCCCAATGATAGAAAATAGATGAGAACATTTGGTAGGACCAGAGTTTAGGACCGTGGCCTCACACATTTTCTTAAGTGGCTTTGAGGGGGGCGTGAACTCTAAGGAGTTATGAGAGACTTAAGCCTATGGCGGCTGTAAGGGACAGGGCCCTGAACCTCTGAGGATTCGAATCTGAGCCTGCGAATGGACACATTGCTTTTCTTCCTCCCTGTTGGAGTGCATGTATGCACCTTACCTTCCCACAGCTCTGTTTCAAAGTGTTTGATTACACTGGCAACGCCTAAGGTGTCTAGTCTTCTCACCAGTGTCCTTCTTCGAAGCCTCTAGTTTTCTTGTGCATTAAGTCTAATTGTACTTTTTTGTTCATTGTTAAGCCTTGTGCAAAGGACAGAGCAGCATGCGTGCATGTATGCACACACACATGTAGGCATACATTTTTTTGCAGCCTATGGCAAAACCACTTAATAACCATTCAACCTCTCCTGCCCACCACACATCAGAGTAGTGGAAGAGAAAAGTTATTAGGATATGGAGGAAGTGAACCTGTTTAGCAACAGTTTTTGGGGGGCAAGCTCATGAGGTCAGCAGTTCAGTCTCATGGCAAACACCAAGTATGAATCAGTAGCTACAGTACACTCCTCTCAGCAGGCAAACATCACACACAAACCAGCAGTTATCGTTCAACCCTGAAGAAACCACAGGGCTCACCAACTGACCTGAGGCTGCAGAAGTGGCAGGAAGTCCCACAACCTCACGAACAGTTGTTTCACTCAATGGAGGCATTACCATAAGAGCGTCTCAGCAATGCTACGTAAGGCGAATCAATACATGCGTTAGTGAAGAATAGCAAGGCAGGGCAAACTAAACCAATGTTCTCCCTCCCACTGTCCGTGGAGTCATATTTATACTCCTTCATCATGTGTCCTTTCACGTGTTTGCTATAGCAAAACATCCTTTCACCTGTGTCTGCTTCAGGAAAGCATTCTTTCACGCGTCTAATTTACCAAGACATCCTTTTACTTGTGTGCCTCAGAAAACATCATTTGATATAATTGACTTTCCAAAGAAAATAGAAGTTTCTGCCTCTCTCTCCACGCCCCCTGTCTCTTACACACACACACACACACACACACACACACACACACACATGCACACACACACACATGCACACACACTGTGGTTTGATAAGTCTTGCATACAATAGAGTAGAGTTGAAAAACGTGGTAGATAAAAACATATGCTTACAAGAAGGTTTTGGAAAAGCTAACTCAGGGGTAAGAAGGGGAAGTTTGAAAAATATCGGCTACCTTTATTTAAGATAATGAATGATTACCATTTACACAAACATGGATTGATCTGTTTCTAACACAACAGCTTGCTTGTCAAGGGAAAGGATGAGCATAAGATTCTAAGTCCTGCTTCATTAATGGTTTTTAGTGAGTAAATACAAAAGAAAGAAAAGAAATCTCTAAAAATTTCAAAGCCAGCTTTAGCATCTGTTCAAACACAACCAGACACAGGTAGACCAATGTGTTCTCTCCTCCGCCACTTCTGTCCCCCTTCACTGATTTAACATCTACTTTATATTATCTAAAAAGCACCGAAACAGAAGAGAGAAGATGAAACTCTGATCTTTTAGGATAGTGGGTGAAGTTAGACTGAGAGAACCACAGAACAGCGCTCCTAAAAGACACAAATTAGAATGATGCATAGTTTATGTAAGGCAGGATCTTGATTAAATTACATACGATATGAAATTTTATATGCTCCCCTTCCAGTTCGTATTTTACTAGCACATCATTGAAATTCACTGCAAACAATTTTAAGTGTTGCATAGCATTTCTTAACACGAATTCACCCCAATTTAATCATTTTTATACAGTGAAGCTTTCCCTAAATTTTCCCTAAAATTTTCATTACATAAACAAATCAGATGTGTAGCCAATTCTGATCTTAACTGGAAAGTCTTATGCTGATAGCCTAATCATCAAGTCACCATGTTTCAAGGATAATGGAAACTGAAAAATTTCAACATAGCGACACAACTCAACTGTAATTCCGTCAGAACGCTATGCCATCATTATTGGTAGTCACGGAGTGGAAGATCGTGCTGTAAAGATGCAGACCCTTAATGGGAGAAGCTTGCCTAAAACCAAAGTTGGCCTCCTGTCTGGATTGTTCCTTGTTCTGACTTCTATTTTAAGGAATAGTGATACAAATCGGCATTCTGGGTGTATTCCATCAAGCAGACTTTAAGATTTAGTTAGCATGATTGTGTTCACCAGCACCAGCAGTATGGATTAGTTATGTCCCTGTCACTATGCAAGCTAAGCCAGGTCAACCCATCTTCTACAGCTTCTCTCTCTCTCTCTCTCTCTCTCTCTCTCTCTCTCTCTATATATATATATATATATATATATATATATATATATCCTTCCTTCTTTCCTTTTTATGTGTGCGTGTGCGTGTGTGCGTGTGTGTGTGTGTGTGTGTGTGTGTGTGTGTGTGTGTGTGTGTGTACACAGAGTCATCTGCAGTTCAAACCCAGGTTGGCAAGCCCTGTGGCAGGTACTTTCACATTCTACACCAACTTTCTAGCACCATCCTTTTCTTACAATTTGAAAGTTTTCCTTGCTGTTATCTGGCATCTTATTCTTGACAACTCTGACCTTCAGTGGGCACACACATATACATATACATAAAAATTACATACATACACATGTGCACACGTGAGCAACACAATGTGTGAAGATATTGGACCCTCTTTCAGCTGAAGTGCCAACAGTCTTGCAATAATAAACCAGAAGTGAATGTCATAATCTGTTATCCTTGTCACTGCTGCCGCCACAGGGTGTCACTGTTGAAGCATAGGCTGACCCATGCCTTGGGTTGAGCCAGGGTGTGGGCCTCTTGACCTCAACCCTTTGCCCTGTCCCCTCACTACACACACTGTTGGCCTGGAATCCTGCTGACTGCTCTCTGGTTCAGCTCCCCTACCAGACACTTCTATCTGTGTTAGAGTCTCCAGCCTTCTTTACACACATATGAAGGACACGCAGGTGCTCAAGCTACCTGTCTCCAATGGCCTCCTGGAGTTAACACCCTGCTGATCTGAGCTCCCCTCTGCTGCCGGTATAGCTTCTCAGGGTTTAGGTAAGGAGTGAGGGTGAAGTGCACTGCACTAAAGATAGCTTCATCTATTTTTAACTCTCAGCCATAAAGAATATTTTTCCCTTTGAGTATGCAAGAAAGTTGGTTTAGTAATGCAGAATGGATAGGGTGGAAATTACTCCTTTCTTCTACTCCCTACCTATTCTGGAAAAGGGCTAAAGCCTTTATGTTTTGTTGTTGTTTGTTTTTAGAGCTGAATTGTGTGTGTGTGTGTGTGTGTGTGTGTGTGTGTGTGTGTGTGTCTTAAAAAGTCTACAGTCTTCTCTTGGGGAAACATGAAAAAGGGGGCTGACATTTTAGGGGTCGAAAAGCAAAGCAACCAACCTTACAGATATTACCAAATGCCTAGGGAAAGGGGAGGGGAAGTGGTAAGGAGGATACGATTTTTATAATTGAAGAAGAACTTGTTGGCTCTAGTGCAATACTGTTGTGGCCCGGGCTCAGGGAATTGCTGTTAAATAGTTGTAGTTGGTGAACCAGGCATAGGTGCTCTGCAGCTGAGAAGGTAGACAGACCAGTTTGGAAGGACAAGGTGGACCCACGTCTTCAGCTGGCAATGGCTATATTTTGTTAATATTGGAAGAGAACGTTGGATAACAGAGTAGGAGGGAGCGATCATAGAGACTGACACCCAAGGCTCCTCCTTTCTTGAGAGTGGACATTTGGAGAAAGACACAGTTGGGATATGGAAGATGCCCAGATTCTTCAAATATCCAAGGGAGTGTGGGAAACTCCATAATTTATTAAGAAAAGGCTTTGTCCAGACTCAAATAAATAAATATAATTTTTATTATCTGTGGTATATATGTATGTATTCATATGTATATATGCATACAGACAAATGGAAGGAGGGCTTTATGGAGGGAGAAAGGAGCTAAAGAGAAAGACAAAGTGAGCAAAAGTGGATTGAGGCAGCAAGAGAGGGTAAGGGAGGTGAAAATATGCAATATTTTCTATCATATGGATCTGCGCATCATCTGTTTATGTATTTATCTAATGTGTGTGTGTGTATGTATGTATGTATGTATGTATGTATGTATGTATGTATGTATCCTGAAAGCAGAGTAGGTACTATTTGGGGAATAATAGGGGACCAGCAGAGAGAGGAAGAGGAAGTAGAAAGGGTAATAGGGTGACTATGAGCAAGTGAGCAAAGTACAATGATTATATGCTGTATATATATATATATATATATATGTATATATATGCATGTATAATGCCTTATTGAAACCCATTGTACATCAACTGTACATTAACTACAATAAATATTAAAAACAGAATGGGCTTTGTGCCCATCTGGCGTTTGGATGCCAAGATCGATCACTCTTACTGTGGAGACTTTAAGCCATGTGAAGCGACGCCCTAACAGTATTTAGCACTGTTCCCAGGCACACATTCTCTCTTCAGGGCTAGGTCCCCCACCATGACCATCAGTCTGTAGGACCAGTCTCAAAGTTTCTATTTAGTATTTCTGACTTCTGAGGTCATATGGAAACCTGTCTCCTCTCAGGTAAGCTTCACTTTTTCTCTTTACATCGACAGAAACAATTTAAAAAGTTTATTTAGCTTACAGCAAGGTTGTAAGACACCATTACAGCCACTTCAAATCAAGGTGGAGAACTGAAGCAGCTGGTTACAGCCACAGTCAAGAGCAGAGAAGAAAATGGATATATACTCCTAGTACTCATTCCTTTCCTTATTCCTATAGAGTCTAGGATGCAGTCATCAAATATTGTTATAGTCAGGATAGATAATTCTATATCAGTTAACCTAATTAGTATAATATCTCAAAAACACGCCAAAAGTTTACCTGATCAAGCTATCCCTTCTTGGGAATTTCTTTCTCAAGTGATTCTACATTGTGTTAAGTTGACAGTTAAAACTAATCCTCACACTTGAACATCATGAGAGTTTTTCTTTATTCCTTATGGTTCTTTTGTGCTCTCTTTGGTTTATGTTTTATATCTGGTTAGATTAATTTCTCCGGGTTCTGGATGGTAGAGAGTTGTTCAGTTTATATTCCTTGTGAATCCAACCCTGTCTCTCTTGGAGCTACAGCTTGGGCGAGGGATCTGTGTGGTTTTACTTGGAACTGGATCCCTTATTGTAGACTTTTTAGGGCAGTATCTCTCTTTACTGAACTTTATTTTGTCATGATTGTTTGGATTTTGAGTCTTTAATCAATTTCTTGGTGTTCTGTGGATGCTACTTTACTGGAGCAATTGTAACTAATAGCCTTATTACTTTGTAGTGCTGGTGGATGTTAAACATAGTCTGCGAGAAACGGAGCACAATATTTGAAGTGTGGTGATTTGCATACCCCACCCCCATTCACAGGAGGTTTTGATGCATATCATCATCATCACAGCATGAACACTTTTTTTTATTTTTTAATCTTTATTAACTTGAGTATTTCTTATTTACATTTCGATTGTTATTCACTTTCCTGGTTTCCGGGCCAACATCCCCCTAACCCCTCCCCCTCCCCTTCTATATGGGCTTCCCCTCCCCATCCACCCCCATTACCACCCTCCCCCCAAGCATGAACACTTTTATTTTTTAAAAATAACTTTTAATTCTTTAAATGTTTCATACATTTATGTAATGTATATTGTTCATGTACATTAATATGTCTCTGAATCTAATTAGTGTTTCCAATATGCACATGGGGCATGTGGCCATCTACTGTGACATGAACAGCTCATCAGTGGTCATATTGCCAAAGGAAAATGACTCTCCGTCCCTCAGCAGCTATTAAATTAACTTTCCACAAGTCCTTCAATAGAGGTGGGGGCATGAGAGCCCCTCTCTCATCCATAGAGTGCAGACTTTTTTTAAAAATTTTTTTTATTAATTTGAGTATTTCTTATTTACATTTCGAGTGTTATTCCCTTCCCGGGTTTCCGGGCCAACATCCCCCTAACCTCTCCCCCTCCCCTTCTATATGGGTGTTCCCCTCCCCATCCTCCCCCCATTACCGCCCTCCCCCCAACAATCTAGTTCACTGGGGGTTCAGTCTTAGCAGGACCCAGGGCTTCCCCTTCCACTGGTGATCTTACTAGAATATTCATTGCTACCTATGAGGTCAGAGTCCAGGGTCAGTCTATGTATAGTCTTTAGGTAGTGGCTTAGTCCCTGGAAGCTCTGGTTGCTTGGTATTGTTGTTCATATGGGGTCTCAAGCCCCTTCAAGCTCTTCCAGTTCTTTCTCTGATTCCTTCAACGGGAGTCCCATTCTCAGTTCAGTGGTTTGCTGAGTGCAGACTTTTTGACTTGAACAGATGAGACTCTTAGGCTAGACCTGTATTTCTTTTCTTTTTTTTTCTTTTCTTTGGAGCTGGGGACCGAACCCAGAGCCTTGCGGTTGCTAGGCAAGTGCTCTACCACTGAGCTAAATCCCCAACCCCTTTTTCTTTTTTTCTTAGATTTTTTTTATTTATTTACATTTCAAATGTTATTCCCTCTCGGTTCCCCTTCCATAATCCCCATCCCATCACCTCTCCCCCTTCTTATATGAGGGTGTTCCCCAACCCATCTACCCACCCCCACCCCCCCACCTTGACTTTCCCCTACACTGGAGCATTGAGCCTTGACAGGACCAAGGGTTTCTCCTCCCATTGGTGTCAAACAAGGCCATCCTTTGCAGCTGGAACCATGGGTCTGTTTATGTTTACTCTTTGGATGGTGGTGTAGTCCCTGGGAGCTGTGTTTGGTTGGTATTGTTGTTCTTATGGGGTTGCAAACACCTTTAGCTCCTTCAATCCTTTCTCTAACTCTTCCAATGGGACCCCTTCTCAGTTCAATGGTTGGCTATGAGCATCAACCTCTGTATTTGTCTTGCTCTGATTGAACCTTTCAGGAGAAAGCTATATCAGGCTCCTGTCAGCATGCACTTCTTGGCATCAACAATATTGTCTGGGTTTGGTGTCTGTATAAGGGCTGGATCCCCAGGTGGGGCAGTCTCTAAATGGCCTTTCCTTCAGTCTCTGCTCCAAAGTTTGTCTCCATACTTGTTCCTATGAATATTTTTGTTCCCCCTTCTAAGAAGGACTGAACCATCCGCACTTCGGTCGTCATTCTTTTTTGGACTTCATGTGGTCTGTGGATTGGCTGAGCTTTTGGGCTAATATCCACGTATTAGTGAGTACATACCGTGTGTGTGTGTGTGTGTGTGTGTGTGTGTGTGTGTGTGTGTGTGTGTGTTTGTGATTGGGTTACCTCACTCAGGGTGATATTTTCTAGTTCCATCCATTTGCTATGAATTTCATTATGTCATTGTTTTTGATAGCTGAGTAGTACTCCATTGTGTAGATGGACACATTTTCTGTATCCATTCCTTTGTTGAAGGGCATCTGGGTTCTTTCCAGCTTCTGATTTTTATAAAAAAGTTTGATATGAACATAGTGGAGCATGTGTCCTTGTTATATTTTGGAGCATCTTTTGGGTATATGCCCAGGAGTGGTATAGCTGGGTCCTCAGGTAGTTCAATGTTCAGTTTTCTGAGGAACCTCCAGACTGATTTCCAGAATGGTTGTACCAGTCTGCAATCCCACCAACAATGGAGGAGTGTTCCTCTTTCTCTACATCCTCGCCAGCATCTGCTGTCGCCTGAGTTTTTTATCTTAGCCATTCTGACTGTTGTGAGGTGGAATCTTAGGGTTGTTTTGTTGGTATTTCTCTGATGACTAAAGATATTGAACACTTCTTTAGGTGCTTCTCATTCATTCAATAATCCTCAGCTGAGAATTCTTTGTTTAGCTCTGTACCCCATTTTTAATAGGGTTATTTGATTATCTGGAGTCTACCTTCTTGAGTTCTTTATATATATATATATATATTAGATATTAGCCCTATATTGGATGTAGGATTGGTAAAGACCTTTTTTTTTCAATCTGTTGGTTGATGTTTTGTCCTAATGACAGTGTCCTTTGATGTACAGAGGCTTTGCAATTTTATAAGGTCTGATTTATTGATTCTTGATCTTAGAGCATAAGCCATTGGTGTTCTGTTCAGGAAATTTTCTCCAGTGCCCATGTATTTGAGGCTTTTCCCCACTTTGTCTTCTATTAGTTTGAGTGTGTCTGGTTTGATGTAGAGGTCCTTGATGCACTTGGAGTTAAACTTTGATAAGAATGGATGAATTTGCATTCTTCTACATGCTGACCTCCAGTTGAACCAGCACCATTTGTTGAAAATGCTATCTTTTTTCCACTGGATGGTTTTAGCTCCTTTGTCAAAGATCAAGTGCCCATAGGTGTGTGGGTTCATTTCTGGGTCTTCAGTTCTATTCCACTGCCTGTCTCTGTACCAATACCATGCAGTTTCTTTTATCACTATTGCTCTGTAATACTGCTTGAGGTCAGGGATGGTGATTTCTCCTGAAGTTCTTTTATTGTTGAGTATAGTTTTCACTATCCTGTTTTATTTTTTTATTCCAAATGAATTTGGAAATTGCTGTTTCTATCTCTATGAAGAATTGAGTTGGAATTTTGATGAGGATTGCATTGAATCTGTAGATTGCTTTTGGCAAGATGGCCATTTTTACTGTATTAATCCTGCCAATACATGACCATGAAGATCTTTCCATCTTCTGAGATCTTCAGTTTCTTTCTTCAGAGACTTGAAGTTCTTGTCATACACATTTTTCACTTGCTTGATTAGAGTCACACCAAGCTATTTTATATTGTTTGTGACAACTGTGAAGGGTAGCATTTCCCTCATTTCTTTCTCAGCCTGTTTATCCTTTGAGTAGAGGAAGGATGCTGATTTGTTTGAGTTAATCTTACATCCAGCCACTTTGCTGAAGTTGTTTATCAGGCTTAGTAGATCTCTGGTGGAGTTTTTGAGGTCACTTAAGGATACTATCATATCATCTGCAAATAGTGATATTTTGACTTCTTCCTTTCTATTTGTATCCCTTTGACCTCTTTTTGTTGTCTAATTGTTCTGGCTAGGACTTTGAGTACTATATTGCATCGGAAAGGAGAGACTGGGCAGCCTTGTCTAGTACGTGATTTTAGTGGGTTTGCTTCAAGTTTCTCTCCACTTAGTTTGATTTTGTCTACTAGTTTACTGTATATTACCTTTACTATGTTTAGGTATGGGTCTGATCTTTCCAAGACTTTATCATGAAGGGATATTGAATTTTGTCAAATGCTTTCTCAGCATCTAATGAAATGATCATGTGGTCTTTTTTCTTTGAGTTTGTTTATGTAGTGGATTACATTGATGGATTTCTGTATATTGAACCATCCCTGCATACCTGGGATGAAGCCTACTTGATCATGATGGATGATCCTTTTGATGTGTTCTTGGATTCGGTTTGTGAGAATTTTATTGAGTATTTTTTCATTGATATTTATAAGGGAATTATTCTGTTGTTATGCCTCCCTTTCTGATTTTGTTAATTTGGATATACTTTCGTGTGCCCTCTGGTTAGTCTGGCTAAGGGTTTATCTGTCTTGTTGATTTTCTCAAAACACAAGCTCCTGGTTCTGTTGATTCTTTGTATAGTTCTTTGTGTTTCTACTTGGTTGATTTCAGCCCTGAGTTTGATTATTTCCTGCTGTCTACTCTGCTTGGGTGGATTTGCTTGGTTTTATTCTAGAGCTCTCAGATGTTTTGCCAAGCTACTAGTGTATGCTCTCTCCCGTTTCTTTTTGGGAGGCACTCAAGGCTCTATAAGTTTTCTTCTTAGCACTGCTTTCATCGTGTTCTATAATTTAGAATATGCTGTACCTTCATTTTCATTTAATTCTAAAAAGTCTTTAATTTCTTTCTTTGTTTCTTTCTTGACCAAGTTGTCATTGAGTAGAGCACTGTTCCACTTCCATGTGTACATGGGCTTTCTGTTATTTTTGTTTTTATTGAAGACCAGCCTTATTCTGTGGTAATCTGATAGGATGCATTGAATTATTTGATCTTCTTTTATCTGTTGAGGCCTGTTTTGTGACCCGTCATATGGTCAGTTTTGGAGAAGGTACCATGAGGTGTGGAGAAGAAGGTATCTTCTTTTGTTTTAGGATGAAATGTCCTATAGATATCTGTTAAATCAATTTGGTTCATAACTTTTGTTAGTTTCACTGTGGCTTTGTTTAGTTTCTGTTTCGATGACCTGTCTTTTGGTGAGAGTGGGGTGTTGAACTCTCCCACTATTATTGTTTGAGTTATTATTGTATGTGTGCTTTGTGCTTTAGTAAGGTTTCTTTTATGAATGTGGTTGCCCTTGCATTTGGAGCAGAGATGTTCAGAATTGAGAGTTCATCTTTGCCCCCGCACAGCAGCAAGGAGTAGTGACTCAACAAATGTCCTCTTTAGTTATCGCAACAGGATCCGAGGTATGCCTGAGGACCTCAGGAACTATGCTGAAGCCACGCAGCAAAGCAGGGACTGCCTTCATTCAGACACAGCAGCTTCATGCATCCATGGCTGACACCTTCCTGGTACACATGTGCGGCCTGGACATTGACTCCGTGCCCATCACAGCCCGCAACCTGGCAACATTTGTACCATTGGCCCTGCTTCCGATCTGTAGAGATGCTGAAGATGATTAAGTCTGAGATGAATGTGGCTCAGCTGAATTCCTCTCATGGAACCCATGAGTACCATGCAGAGACCATCAAGAATGTCCACGCAGCCACAGAAATCTTTGGCTCTGATCCCATTCTCAACCCTCCCGTTGTGGTGGTTCTGGACACAAAGGGACCCAAGATCTGAATTGGTCTCATCAAGGGCAGTGGCCCTGCAGAAATGGAGCTGAAGAAGGGAGCCACTCTGAAGATCACCCTGGATAACGCCTACATGGAGAAGTCCATCCTGTGGCTGGACTATAAGAACATCTGCAAGGTGGTGGAGGTGGCCAGCAAGATCTACGTGGATGATGGGCTCATCTCACTGCAGGTGGAGGAGAAAGGTGCTGACTACCTGGTGTCGGAGGTGGAGAATCGTGGCTCCTTGGGCAGCAAGAAGGGCGTGAACCTGCCCAGTACTGCTGTGGACTTCCCCGCAGTGTCAGAAAAGGACATCCAGGGTCTGAAGTTTGGGGTGGAGCAGGATGTGGACATGGTGTTTATGTCTTCCATCCGCAAGGCAGCCGATGTGCATGAGGTGAGGAAGGTCCTGGGAGAGAAGGGCAAGAACATCAAGATCATCAGCAAAATCGAGAACCATGAAGGTGTGCGTAGGTTTGATGAGATTTGGGAGGCCAGTGATGGGATCATGGTGGCTCGTGGTGACCTGAGCATTGAGATTCCTGATAGAAAGTCTTCCTGGCTCAGAAGGTGATGATTGGGCGATGCAACCGACTTGGGAAGCCTGTCATCTGCACCACACAGATTGCTGGAGAGCGTGATCAAGAAACCACGCCCCATTCGTGCTGAAGGCAGTGATGTGGTCAATGCAGTCCTAGATGGAGCAGACTGCATCATGCTATCCGGAGAAACAGCCAAAGGGGACTACCTTCTGGAGGCTGTTCACATACAGCCCCTGGGAGAGGTAGAGGCTGCCATCTACCACTTGCAGTTATTCGAGGAACTCCGCTGCTTGGAGCCCATTACCAGAGACCCCAGGGAAGCTGCCGCCGTGGGTGCTGTGGAGGCCTCCTTCAAGTGCTGCAGTGGTGCTATTATCGTGCTCACCAAGTGGCCCGGTACGGTCCGAGGGCTCCTATCATTGCAATCCTCAGACGCTCACCAGGTCCATCTGTACCGTGGCATCTTCCCTGTGCTGTGTAAGGATGCCGTACAGGATGCCTGGGCTGAGGATGTTGACCTTCGTGTAAACTTGGCCATGAATGTTGGCAAGGCCCGAGGCTTCTTCAAGAAGCGAGATGTGGTCATAGTGCTGACCGGATGGCATCCTGGCTGTGGCTTCACCAACACCATACATGTAGTGCCTGCACCTTGATGGGCCTCTGGAGCTTCTTTTCCCTTCTCCTCTCCTATCCTATCCATTAGGCCAGCAACGCTTATAGTGCTCACTCTGGGGCATAGTGTGGCGCTGGCGGCCTGGGACACCAGGGAAAATTAATGCCTCTGAAACATGCAATAGAGCCCAGTTATTTTTCATGGCCCTACTTGAGCCAGGGGTGAAGGAGGAATGCAGGATTGGAAACCCTCTGACTTTATCACAGAAGGGCAGCATTATCTCTGTGTTCTTTGCTCCTGTAGAAAGTTGACCAGAGAATTCCCAGCCCTAGCCTGAAATTAGGAGAGAGCAAGAGCAGGAGCTGGGGACGGGGGGACCCAGGGTTCCAGTGTAGATGACTTTTGGCCTTGGCCATGACTTGCTTTCCCAACAGCTTTGGCCTACCCCCTCCTCCTTGTGCACTCCACTCCTGTCACCGCAGATGCTCCACTCTCCACCTTGTATTCTGCAGGGTCTCTAGGCCCAGTGCCCACCTGAATGTCAATACACAGCAGCTGAAGAAAAAAATTCATCTTGGTAGAATTTTTTCCTTTGTGAGTATGTAGTGCCCTTCCTTATCTTTTTTTTTTTTGGATAATTTTTGTTGAAAGTAGATTTTATTCAATATTAGAATGGCTACTCAAGCCTATTGCTTGGAACCATTTGCCCTGAGTAATTTCTGTCTTTGTCACTGAGGTTTGTTTCCTGTGTGCAGCAGAATGCTGGGTGCTGTTTATGTATCCAGTCTGTTTGTCTATGTCTTTTTTGGGGAATTGAGTCCAATAATGTTGAGAGATATTAAAGGAAAGTGATTGTTGCTGCCTGTCATTTTTGTTGTTAGAGGTGGAATTATATTTGTGTGGGCATCTTCTTCTGGGTTTGTTGAAAGATTGCTTTACTGCCTTTTCTCCTTGTGTTGTAGTTTTCCATTTATTAACACTTGTGTAAAAATATTGTGTCAATTTCTGTTTGTCATGGAATATCTTGGTTTCTCCATCTATGCTAAATGAATTTTGCTGGATATAGTAGCCTGGGCTGGCATTTGTGTTCTCTTAGGGTCTGTATGACATCTGCTGAGGATCTTCTGGTGAGAAGTTTGGTGCATTTCTGATGGGTCTGCCTTCATATGTTACTTGACCTTTTTTTCTTACTGCTTTTAATATTCTTTGTTTTATGAATTTGGTGATTTGATTATTATGTGATGGGAGGAATTTCTTTTCTGGTTCAGTCTATTTAGATGTATGTTCATGATCATCTTTTTCTTTAGGTTAGGGAAGTTTTCTTCTATAATTTTGTTAAAGATATTTACTGGCCCTTTAAGTTGGGAAGCTTTGTTATCTTTTCTACCTATTATTGTTAGGTTTGATCTTTTTGTTGTGTCCTGGATTTCCTAGATATTTTGGGTTAGGAGTTTTTGCATTTTGCATTTTCTTTGACTGCATTTTTTTATGGTATCTTCTGTATCTGAGATTCTCTCTTCTGTCTCTTGTATTCTGTTGGTGATGCTTGCATCTATGACTCATGATCTCTTTCCTAGGTTTTCTATCTCCAGGGTTGTCTCCCTTTGTGATTTCTTTATTGCTTCTATTTCCACTTTTAGATCCTGGATGGTTTTGTTCAATTCCTTCACCTGTTTGGTTGTGTTTTTCTATAATCTCTTAAGGGATTTTTGTGTTTCCTCTTTAAGGGCTTCTACCTGTTTACATGAGTTCTCCTGTAGTTTTTAAAGGAAGTTATTTATGTTCTTCTCAAAGTCCTCTATCATCATCATGAGATGTGGTTTTAATTCAAATCTTGCTGTTCTGGTGTGTTGGGGGTATCCAGGTCTTGCATAGGGGGGAGAACTCAGTTCTGATGATTCCAAATAGCCTTGGTTTCTGCTGCTTAGGTTCTTGTGTTTGCCTCTCGACATCTGGTTATCTCTGGTGTTAGTTGGTCTTTGTGTCTCTGACTGGAGCCTATCCTTCTTGTGAGCCTGTGATTTCCAGCGTTCCTGGGAGAACAGCTCTCTCAGGGTAGGTTTTGGGTCCAGAGAGCTGTGCCACAGGGTAAACTCTGGGGTCCAGATGGAGACCGAAAGCCAGCCAGTATTTATTGGGGAATTGAGTCCATTGATGTTGAGAGATATTATTGATCAATTATTGATAGTTCCCTTTATTTTGGTACTGTGTGTGTGTATGCGTGTGTGTGTGTGTGTGTGTGTGTGTGTGTGTGTGTGTGTGTGTGTTTCTCTTCTTTTGGTTTTGTTGTGGGATGATTAATTTCTTGTGTTTTCTTGAGTGTAGTTACTCAGCTTCTGTTGGAATTTTCTTTCTAATATCCTCTGTAGGGCTGGATTAGTAAAAAGATATTGTTTAAATTTGGTTTTGTCATGGAATACCTTGGTTTCTTCATCTGTGGTAATTGAAAGTTTTGCTGCATATAGTTGTCTAGGCTGACATCTGTGGTTTCTTAGGGTCTGCAAGACATCTGTCTAGGACCTTCTGGCTTTTAGAGTTTCTATTGAGAAATCAGGTGTAATTCTGATAGGTCTGCCTTTATATGTTACTTTTCCCTGGCAGCTTTTAATATTCTTTTTGTTGTTGTTGTTGTTCTGTATATTTAGTATTTTGATTACTATGTGGTGGGAGGATTTTCTTTTCTGGTCCAATTTATTTGGTGTTCTGTAAGCTTCTTGTACATTTATAGCCATCTCTTTCTTTAGGTTAGGGTAGTTCTCATATATGATTTTGTCGAAGATATTTTCTGGGTCTTTGAACTAGAAACTTTCCCTCTTCTATTCCTATTATTGTTAAGTTTGCTCTTTTCATAGTGTCCTGAATTTCCTGGACATTTTGTATAGAATCTTTTCAGATATGCCATTTTCTTTGACTGATGTATCTTTTTTTTTTTTATTATATCTTCTAAGCCTGAGACTCTCACTTTCATCTCTTGTATTCTATTGGTTATGTTTGCATCTGCACTCCCTGTTTTATCCCTAGGTTTTTCATCTCCAGGGTTGCCTCTGTTTGTGTTTTCTTTATTGCTTCTCTTTCTTTCTCTTTTTTAAGGTCTTGAACAGTTTTGTTCATTTCTTTCCCTTGTTTGATTGTATTTTCCCGTATTTCTATGAGGAATTTATTTGTTTCCTCTTTAAAAGCTTCTATCTATTTTCTTGTATCTTCCTGTATTGTCTTTTTAAAGGGACTTATTTATTTCCTCTTTAAAGACCTCTATCATCTTCATAAGATGAGATTTAAAGTCATAATCTTACTCTTCAGTTGTGTTAAGATATCTAGGGTTTGATGTAGGGGAGCTGAGTTATGATGGTGCCATACTGTACTAGCCTTTGTTGATTGTGTTCTTGCGATTGCTCTTAGCCATCTGGTTGTCACTGGTATTTGTTGGCCTGCTAGTCCAAGGTGGAAGAAGGTTTCCTGGGAGGCAGAGCTGTGGTCAGAAGGGTGGAATGCAGATCCTCAATTGCAGGTAGAGATGTGGACCAGAGATGGAGCACAGAAAGCATGGGGCAGAGCTCTCGGCTGCTGGACTTTCCAGGAGGCCAAGCAGGCAGGGGATTTGGGGCATGGGTGTCTCACTTGGTTGTCCCAGGTAGAGGCAGGCCTTCTGGGACAGAAGCTGTGGGCTGTGGAGTGGGGTGCAGATACTTGATTGCAGGTAGAGACTCGCAGGACTGGAAGATGGAGCTCAGAAATGATGGGGCAGACTTTATCGCTGCTGGGCTTGTTAGGGGCTAAGCTGTCAGGGGATTTGCCTTTGAAGTTTTATCTTGCTACATTTACTGTTACATTCCCAACCCCAAATCGCAAGCCCATTATCTCATCTAAATATTAAAACCAGACATAAGAAACCCTTGGGGTAAAATTCATCCTGAAGCAAAATCCATCTTTCTAGATTTAAAGCTATTTTAAACTAGGTAACTCATAAGCAATGAAGTCGTGGTGATTAGTGCTCCACAAGTCCTAATCCCAGTAAGTTGGCATGTTTGCACATCAAAACTAGAGGACAATTCTCTTACTCTTGAAACTCTGGTTTCTGAGCCGGGTTCCTGCCTCAGAACCCACTGGAGCTGCTACTGCCTCCCAAGCTCTGAAGTTCCTCCAAGACTTCTAATGGCCACAGTCTGGTTTGCTAGGATTGAAACTGAGATGATTCTTTGGAGCCGGTGTCCTCTGAAATTGAGGAATAAGATTCTGCTTTCCTTAGAATATGCTTCTTGGTAGTTCTTTTCATGTATTGAAGAATAGTATATGAGCAGCCACTAGCTCTGTGTTCTAGTTCTGCATGATTTATGAATTGGACCGTCTTTATTTTTTCCTATCTTCCTTTTATTCTTAATCTTCTTTTTTTTCTTTATTCCTTTATTATATATAAGTACACTGTAGCTGTCTTCAGATACACCAGAAGGGGGCATCGGATCTCTTTACAGATGGTTGTGAGCCACCATGTGATTGCTGGGAATTGAACTCAGGACCTCTGGAAGAGTAGTCAGTGCTCTTAACCACTGAGCCAGCTCTCCAGCCCCATTCTTTTTTTTTTTTTTTAAGACTATTTTTTTTATTAACTTGAGTATTTCTTTTTTTTTTTTTTTTTACCAATTCTGGAAAGTTTTGTATTTGTTTTTAATTTTTTTAGTTAAAATTACAGTAGATTATGAAGTAATGGGTTTTATCATGGCGAGTTTATACATAAAATATTCATGAGGGGCTGGGGATTTAGCTCAGTGGTAGAGCGCTTACCTAGGAAGCGCAAGGCCCTGGGTTCGGTCCCCAGCTCCGGAAAAAAAGAACCAAAAAAAAATATTCATGAAATACATGATATATAATTATATATAATATATATATAAATGTATAATAAATATGTATAAAATTATACTTGATTTTCATTGATTTTCCTTCTCTACCATGTTTCCTCTCCCTTCCAACTGCTTCAGTTTCTTATCATCATTATTCCTAGTCTGTTTCCTTTTGTTTTTATGAGACAGGGTCTCTCTACTTAGAGCTGTTCTTCCTGGAATTCACTTTGCAGTCTAGGCTGGCCTCAAACTCACAGAGATCTGCCTACCTTTGCCTCCTGAGTTCTGGGATTAAAGTTGTTAACCATACAACCTGGCTATCTGTTGTTTCTTTCTTCTTTCTTTCTTTTTTTGAGATAGAGTTTTGCTGTGTAGTCCTGGCTGTCCTGGAACTTGTTCTGTAGATCAGGTTGACCTCTAACTGCCGGCCTCTGCCTCCCAAGCGCTGGGGTCAAAGATGTGCGCCACACTGCCTGTCTATCTCTCCTTCCTTCCTTCCTTCCTTCCTTCCTTCCTTCCTTCCTTCCTTATCTTTCTTTCTTCTCCTTCCTTCTTTCTTTCCTTCCATGTAGCCCTGGTTGTCCTGGACCTCATTCTGTAGACCATGATAGTTTCAAACTCACAGAGATGTGCCTGCCTCTGCCTAGTGAGTGCTGGATTAAAGGCATGTGCCACCATTGCCTGGCATTTGTTTTCTTTTTTTTTTTTTTTATTTACTTGAGTATTTCTTATATACATTTCGAGTGTTATTCCCTTTCCCGGTTTCCGGGCAAACATCCCCCTCCCCCCCTCCCCTTCCTTATGGGTGTTCCCCTCCCAACCCTCCCCCCATTGCCGCCCTCCCCCCATAGACTAGTTCACTGGGGGTTCAGTCTTAGCAGGACCCAGGGCTTCCCCTTCCACTGGTGCTCTTACTAGGATATTCATTGCTACCTATGGGGTCAGAGTCCAGGGTCAGTCCATGTATAGTCTTTAGGTAGTGGCTTAGTCCCTGGAAGCTCTGGTTGCTTGGCATTGTTGTACTTTTGGGGTCTCGAGCCCCTTCAAGCTCTTCCAGTTCTTTCTCTGATTCCTTCAATAGGGGACCTATTCTCAGTTCAGTGGTTTGCTGCTGGCATTCGCCTCTATATTTGCTGTATTCTGGCTGTGTCTCTCAGGAGCGATCTACATCCGGCTCCTGTCGGTCTGCACTTCTTTGCTTCATCCATCTTGTCTAATTGGGTGGCTGTATATGTATGGGCCACATGTGGGGCAGGCTCTGAATGGGTGTTCCTTCAGTCTCTGTTTTAATCTTTGCCTCTCCCTTCCCTGCCAAGGGTATTCTTTTTCCTCATTTAAAGAAGGAGTGAAGCATTCACATTTTGATCATCCGTCTTGAGTTTCGTTTGTTCTAGGGATCTAGGGTAATTCAAGCATTTGGGCTAATAGCCACTTATCAATGAGTGCATACCATGTATGTCTTTCTGTGATTGGGTTAGCTCACTCAGGATGATATTTTCCAGTTCCAACCATTTGCCTACGAATTTCATAAACTCGTTGTTTTTGATAGCTGAGTAATATTCCATTGTGTAGATGTACCACATTTTCTGTATCCATTCCTCTGTTGAAGGGCATCTGGGTTCTTTCCATTTTCTGGCTATTATAAATAAGGCTGCGATGAACATAGTG
This sequence comes from Rattus norvegicus, assembly GCF_021556685.1. Lineage (NCBI taxonomy): Eukaryota > Metazoa > Chordata > Mammalia > Rodentia > Muridae > Rattus > Rattus norvegicus. The sequence continues at coordinate 107,345,412 of NC_141548.1, read as the reverse complement.
GAGCACGTGTCTCTTTTATATGTTGAGGCATCTTTTGGGTATATGCCCAAGAGAGGTATAGCTGGATCCTCAGGCAGTTCAATGTCCAATTTTCTGAGGAACCTCCAGACTGATTTCCAGAATGGTTTTACCAGTCTGCAATCCCACCAACAATGGAGGAGTGTTCCTCTTTCTCCACATCCTCGCCAGCATCTGCTGTCACCTGAGTTTTTGATCTTAGCCATTCTCACTGGTGTGAGGTGAAATCTCAGGGTTGTTTTGATTTGCATTTCCCTTATGACTAAAGATGTTGAACATTTCTTTAGGTGTTTCTCAGCCATTCGGCATTCCTCAGCTGTGAATTCTTTGTTTAGCTCTGAACCCCATTTTTTAATAGGGTTATTTGTTTCCCTGCGGTCTAACTTCTTGAGTTCTTTGTATATTTTGGAAATAAGGCCTCTATCTGTTGTAGGATTGGTAAAGATCTTTTCCCAATCTGTTGGTTGCCGTTTTGTCCTAACCACAGTGTCCTTTGCCTTACAGAAGCTTTGCAGTTTTATGAGATCCCATTTGTCGATTCTTGATCTTAGAGCATAAGCCATTGGTGTTTTGTTCAGGAAATTTTTTCCAGTGCCCATGTGTTCCAGATGCTTCCCTAGTTTTTCTTCTATTAGTTTGAGTGTGTCTGGTTTGATGTGGAGGTCCTTGATCCACTTGGACTTAAGCTTTGTACAGGGTGATAAGGATGGATCGATCTGCATTCTTCTACATGTTGCCCTCCAGTTGAACCAGCACCATTTGCTGAAAATGCTATCTTTTTTCCATTGGATGGTTTTGGCTCCTTTGTCAAAAATCAAGTGACCATAGGTGTGTGGGTTCATTTCTGGGTCTTCAATTCTATTCCATTGGTCTATCTGTCTGTCTCTGTACCAATACCATGCAGTTTTTATCACTATTGCTCTGTAATACTGCTTGAGTTCAGGGATAGTGATTCCCCCTGAAGTCCTTTTATTGTTGAGGATAGCTTTAGCTATCCTGGGTTTTTTGTTATTCCAGATGAATTTGCAAATTGTTCTGTCTAACTCTTTGAAGAATTGGATTGGTATTTTGATGGGGATTGCATTGAATCTGTAGATTGCTTTTGGTAAAATGGCCATTTTTACCATATTAATCCTGCCAATCCATGAGCATGGGAGATCTTTCCATCTTCTGAGGTCTTCTTCAATTTCTTTCCTCAGTGTCTTGAAGTTCTTATTGTACAGATCTTTTACTTGCTTGGTTAAAGTCACACCGAGGTACTTTATATTATTTGGGTCTATTATGAAGGGTGTCGTTTCCCTAATTTCTTTCTCGGCTTGTTTCTCTTTTGTATAGAGGAAGGCAACTGATTTATTTGAGTTAATTTTATACCCAGCCACTTTGCTGAAGTTGTTTATCAGCTTTAGTAGTTCTCTGGTGGAACTTTTGGGATCACTTAAATATACTATCATGTCATCTGCAAATAGTGATATTTTGACCTCTTCTTTTCCGATCTGTATCCCTTTGATCTCCTTTTGTTGTCTGATTGCTCTGGCTAGAACTTCAAGAACTATATTGAATAAGTAGGGAGAGAGTGAGCAGCCTTGTCTAGTCCCTGATTTTAGTGGGATTGCTTCAAGTTTCTCTCCATTTAGTTTAATGTTAGCAACTGGTTTGCTGTATATGGCTTTTACTATGTTTAGGTATGGGCCTTGAATTCCTATTCTTTCCAGGACTTTTATCATGAAGGGGTGTTGAATTTTGTCAAATGCTTTCTCAGCATCTAATGAAATGATCATGTGGTTCTGTTCTTTCAGTTTGTTTATATAATGGATCACGTTGATGGTTTTCCGTATATTAAACCATCCCTGCATGCCTGGGATGAAGCCTACTTGATCATGGTGGATGATTGTTTTGATGTGCTCTTGAATTCGGTTTGCCAGAATTTTATTGAGTATTTTTGCGTCGATATTCATAAGGGAAATTGGTCTGAAGTTCTCTTTCTTTGTTGTGTCTTTGTGTGGTTTAGGTATAAGAGTAATTGTGGCTTCATAGAAGGAATTCGGTAGGGCTCCATCTGTTTCAATTTTGTGGAATAGTTTGGATAATATTGGTATGAGGTCTTCTATGAAGGTTTGATAGAATTCTGCAGTAAACCCGTCTGGACCTGGGCTCTTTTTGGTTGGGAGACCTTTAATGACTGCTTCTATTTCCTTAGGAGTTATGGGGTTGTTTAACTGGTTTATCTGTTCCTGATTTAACTTCGATACCTGGTATCTGTCTAGGAAATTGTCCATTTCCTGAAGATTTTCAAATTTTGTTGAATATAGGTTTTTATAGTAAGATCTGATGATTTTTTGAATTTCCTCCGAATCTGTAGTTATGTCTCCCTTTTCATTTCTGATTTTGTTAATTTGGACACACTCTCTGTGTCCTCTCGTTAGTCTGGCTAAGGGTTTATCTATCTTGTTGATTTTCTCAAAGAACCAACTTTTGGTTCTGTTGATTCTTTCTATGGTCCTTTTTGTTTCTACTTGGTTGATTTCAGCTCTGAGTTTGATTATTTCCTGCCTTCTACTCCTCCTGGGTGTATTTGCTTCTTTTTGTTCTAGAGCTTTTAGGTGTGCTGTCAAGCTGCTGACATATGCTCTTTCCTGTTTCTTTCTGCAGGCACTCAGCGCTATGAGTTTTCCTCTTAGCACAGCTTTCATTGTGTCCCATAAGTTTGAGTATGTTGTATCTTCATTTTCATTAAATTCTAAAAAGTTTTTAATTTCTTTCTTTATTTCTTCCTTGACCAGGTTATCATTGAGTAGAGCATTGTTCAATTTCCACGTATATGTGGGCATTCTTCCCTTATTGTTATTGAAGACCAGTTTTAGGCCGTGGTGGTCCGATAGCACGCATGGGATTATTTCTATCTTTCTGTACCTGTTGAGGCCCGTTTTTTGACCAATTATATGGTCAATTTTGGAGAAAGTACCATGAGGAGCTGAGAAGAAGGTATATCCTTTTGCTTTAGGATAGAATGTTCTATAAATATCCGTTAAGTCCATTTGGCTCATGACTTCTCTTAGTCTGTCTACATCACTGTTTAATTTCTGTTTCCATGATCTGTCCATTGATGAGAGTGGGGTGTTGAAATCTCCCACTATTATTGTGTGAGGTGCAATGTGTGTTTTGAGCTTTAGTAAGGTTTCTTTTACATATGTAGGTGCCCTTGTATTTGGGGCATAGATATTTAGGATTGAGAGTTCATCTTGGTTGATTTTTCCTTTGATGAATATGAAGTGTCCTTCCTTATCTTTTTTGATGACTTTTAGTTGGAAATTGATTTTATTTGATATTAGAATGGCTACTCCAGCTTGCTTCTTCTGACCATTTGCTTGGAAAGTTGTTTTCCAGCCTTTCACTCTGAGATAGTGTCTGTCTTTGTCTCTGAGGTGTGTTTCCTGTAGGCAGCAGAATGCAGGGTCCTCGTTGCGTATCCAGTTTGTTAATCTATGTCTTTTTATTGGGGAGTTGAGGCCATTGATATTGAGAGATATTAAGGAATAGTGATTATTGCTTCCCGTTATATTCATATTTGATGTGAGGTTATGTTTGTGTGCTTTCATTCTCTTTGTTTTGTTGCCAAGACGATTAGTTTCTTGCTTCTTCTAGGGTATAGCTTGCCTCCTTATGTTGGGCTTTACCATTTATTATCCTTTGTAGTACTGGATTTGTAGAAAGATATTGTGTAAATTTGGTTTTGTCATGGAATATCTTGGTTTCTCCATCAATGTTAATTGAGAGTTTTGCTGGATACAGTAATCTGGGCTGGCATTTGTGTTCTCTTAGGGTCTGTATAACATCAGTCCAGGATCTTCTGGCCTTCATAGTTTCTGGCGAGAAGTCTGGTGTGATTCTGATAGGTCTCCCTTTATATGTTACTTGACCTTTTTCCCTTACTGCTTTTAATATTCTTTCTTTATTTTGTGCGTTTGGTGTTTTGACAATTATGTGACGGGAGGTGTTTCTTTTCTGGTCCAATCTATTTGGAGTTCTGTAGGCTTCCTGTATGTCTATGGGTATCTCTTTTTTTAGGTTAGGGAAGTTTTCTTCTATGATTTTGTTGAAGATATTTACTGGTCCTTTGAGCTGGGAGTCTTCACTCTCTTCTATACCTATTATCCTTAGGTTTGATCTTCTCATTGAGTCCTGGATTTCCTGTATGTTTTGGACCAGTAGCTTTTTCCGCTTTACATTATCTTTGACAGTTGAGTCAATGATTTCTATGGAATCTTCTGCTCCTGAGATTCTCTCTTCCATCTCTTGTATTCTGTTGGTGAAGCTTGTATCTACAGCTCCTTGTCTCTTCTTTTGGTTTTCTATATCCAGGGTTGTTTCCATGTGTTCTTTCTTGATTGCTTCTATTTCCATTTTTAATTCCTTCAACTGTTTGATTGTGTTTTCCTGGAATTCTTTCAGGGATTTTTGCGATTCCTCTCTGTAGGCTTTTACTTGTTTATTAATGTTTTCCTGTGCTTCCCTAAGTGTGTTCAGGTCTTTCCTGAAGTCCTGCAGCATCATGATCAAATATGATTTTGAAACTAGATCTTGCTTTTCTGGTGTGTTTGGATATTCCATGTTTGTTTTGGTGGGAGCATTGGGCTCCGATGATGGCATGTAGTCTTGGTTTCTGTTGCTTGGGTTCCTGCGCTTGCCTCTTGCCATCAGATTATCTCTAGTGTTACTTTGTTCTGCTATTTCTGACAGTGGCTAGACTGTCCTATAAGCCTGTGTGTCAGGAGTGCTGTAGACCTGTTTTCCTCTCTTTCAGTCAGTTATGGGGACAGAGTGTTCTGCTTTCGGGCGTGTAGTTTTTCCTCTCTACAGGTCTTCAGCTGTTCCTGTGGGCCTGTGTCTTGAGTTCACCAGGCAGCTTTCTTGCAGCAGAAAATTTGGTCTTACCTGTGGTCCCGAGGCTCAGGTTTGCTCGTGGGGTGCTGTCCAGGGGCTCTCTGCAGCGGTAGCAACCAGGAAGACCTGTGCCGCCTTTTCCGGGAGCTTCAGTGCACCAGGGTTCCAGATGGTCTTTGGCTTTTTCCTCTGGCGTCCGAGATGTGTGTGCAGGGAGCAGTCTCTTCTGGTTTCCCAGGCCTGTCTGCCTCTCTGAAGGTTTAGCTCTCCCTCCCACGGGATTTGGGTGCAGAGAACTGTTTATCTGGTCTGTTTCCTTCAGGGTCCGGCGGTGTCTCTGGCAGGGGTCCTGCCGCTACTGGGCCCTCCCCCACGGGAGCCCAGAGGCCTTATACAGTTTCCTCTTGGGCCAGGGATGTGGGCAGGGGTGAGCAGTGTTGGTGGTCTCTTCCGCTCTGCAGCCTCAGGAGTGCCCACCTGACCAGGCGGTTGGGTCTCTCTCTCACCGGGTCTGGGAGCAGAGAGCTGCTGCGGGCCGGGATCCGCGGGTGTGGGACTTCCGGTAAACACAGAACGTGCCCGGTTCTAGAGAAATTCTGCTTCCGTGTGTCCCAAGCTCACCAGGCAGCTTTCTTGCAGCAGAAAATTTGGTCTTACCTGTGATCCCGAGGCTCAAGTTCGCTCGTGGGGTGCTGCCCAGGGGCTCTCTGCAGCGGCAGCAACCAGGAAGACCTGTGCCGCCCCTTCCGGGAGCTTCAGTGCACCAGGGTTCCAGATGGTCTTTGGCTTTTTCCTCTGGCGTCCGAGATGTGTGTGCAGGGAGCAGTCTCTTCTGGTTTCCCAGGCCTGTCTGCCTCTCTGAAGGTTTAGCTCTCCCTCCCACGGGATTTGGGTGCAGAGAACTGTTTATCCGGTCTGTTTCCTTCAGGGTCCGGCGGTGTCTCTGGCAGGGGTCCTGCCGCTCCTGGGCCCTCCCCCACGGGAGCCCAGAGGCCTTATACAGTTTCCTCTTGGGCCAGGGATGTGGGCAGGGGTGAGCAGTGTTGGTGGTCTCTTCCGCTCTGCAGCCTCAGGAGTGCCCACCTGACCAGGCGGTTGGGTCTCTCTCTCACCGGGTCTGGGAGCAGAGAGCTGCTGCGGGCCGGGATCCGCAGGTGTGGGACTTCCGGTAAACACAGAACGTGCCCGGTTCTAGAGAAATTCTGCTTCCGTGTGTCCCAAGCTCACCAGGCAGCTTTCTTGCAGCAGAAAATTTGGTCTTACCTGTGATCCCGAGGCTCAAGTTCGCTCGTGGGGTGCTGCCCAGGGGCTCTCTGCAGCGGCAGCAACCAGGAAGACCTATGCCGCCCCTTCCGGGAGCTTCAGTGCACCAGGGTTCCAGATGGTCTTTGGCTTTTTCCTCTGGCGTCCGAGATGTGTGTGCAGGGAGCAGTCTCTTCTGGTTTCCCAGGCCTGTCTGCCTCTCTGAAGGTTTAGCTCTCCCTCCCACGGGATTTGGGTGCAGAGAACTGTTTATCCGGTCTGTTTCCTTCAGGGTCCGGCGGTGTCTGTGGCAGGGGTCCTGCCGCTCCTGGGCCCTCCCCCACGGGAGCCCAGAGGCCTTATACAGTTTCCTCTTGGGCCAGGGATGTGGGCAGGGGTGAGCAGTGTTGGTGGTCTCTTCCGCTCTGCAGCCTCAGGAGTGCCCACCTGACCAGGCGGTTGGGTCTCTCTCTCACCGGGTCTGGGAGCAGAGAGCTGCTGCGGGCCGGGATCCGCGGGTGTGGGACTTCCGGTAAACACAGAACGTGCCTGGTTCTAGAGAAATTCTGCTTCCGTGTGTCCCAAGCTCACCAGGCAGCTTTCTTGCAGCAGAAAATTTGGTCTTACCTGTGATCCCGAGGCTCAAGTTCGCTCGTGGGGTGCTGCCCAGGGGCTCTCTGCAGCGGCAGCAACCAGGAAGACCTGTGCCGCCCCTTCCGGGAGCTTCAGTGCACCAGGGTTCCAGATGGTCTTTGGCTTTTTCCTCTGGCGTCCGAGATGTGTGTGCAGGGAGCAGTCTCTTCTGGTTTCCCAGGCCTGTCTGCCTCTCTGAAGGTTTAGCTCTCCCTCCCACGGGATTTGGGTGCAGAGAACTGTTTATCCGGTCTGTTTCCTTCAGGGTCCGGCGGTGTCTCTGGCAGGGGTCCTGCCGCTCCTGGGCCCTCCCCCACGGGAGCCCAGAGGCCTTATACAGTTTCCTCTTGGGCCAGGGATGTGGGCAGGGGTGAGCAGTGTTGGTGGTCTCTTCCGCTCTGCAGCCTCAGGAGTGCCCACCTGACCAGGCGGTTGGGTCTCTCTCTCTCACCGGGTCTGGGAGTAGAGAGCTGCTGCGGGCCGGGATCCGCGGGTGTGGGACTTCCGGTAAACACAGAACGTGCCCGGTTCTAGAGAAATTCTGCTTCCGTGTGTCCCAAGCTCACCAGGCAGCTTTCTTGCAGCAGAAAATTTGGTCTTACCTGTGATCCCGAGGCTCAAGTTCGCTCGTGGGGTGCTGCCCAGGGGCTCTCTGCAGCGGCAGCAACCAGGAAGACCTGTGCCGCCCCTTCCGGGAGCTTCAGTGCACCAGGGTTCCAGATGGTCTTTGGCTTTTTCCTCTGGCGTCCGAGATGTGTGTGCAGGGAGCAGTCTCTTCTGGTTTCCCAGGCCTGTCTGCCTCTCTGAAGGTTTAGCTCTCCCTCCCACGGGATTTGGGTGCAGAGAACTGTTTATCCGGTCTGTTTCCTTCAGGGTCCGGCGGTGTCTGTGGCAGGGGTCCTGCCGCTCCTGGGCCCTCCCCCACGGGAGCCCAGAGGCCTTATACAGTTTCCTCTTGGGCCAGGGATGTGGGCAGGGGTGAGCAGTGTTGGTGGTCTCTTCCGCTCTGCAGCCTCAGGAGTGCCCACCTGACCAGGCGGTTGGGTCTCTCTCTCTCACCGGGTCTGGGAGCAGAGAGCTGCTGCGGGCTGGGATCCGCGGGTGTGGGACTTCCGGTAAACACAGAACGTGCCCGGTTCTAGAGAAATTCTGCTTCTGTGTGTCCCAAGCTCACCAGGCAGCTTTCTTGCAGCAGAAAATTTGGTCTTACCTGTGATCCCGAGGCTCAAGTTCGCTCGTGGGGTGCTGCCCAGGGGCTCTCTGCAGCGGCAGCAACCAGGAAGACCTGTGCCGCCCCTTCCGGGAGCTTCAGTGCACCAGGGTTCCAGATGGTCTTTGGCTTTTTCCTCTGGCGTCCGAGATGTGTGTGCAGGGAGCAGTCTCTTCTGGTTTCCCAGGCCTGTCTGCCTCTCTGAAGGTTTAGCTCTCCCTCCCACGGGATTTGGGTGCAGAGAACTGTTTATCCGGTCTGTTTCCTTCAGGGTCCGGCGGTGTCTGTGGCAGGGGTCCTGCCGCTCCTGGGCCCTCCCCCACGGGAGCCCAGAGGCCTTATACAGTTTCCTCTTGGGCCAGGGATGTGGGCAGGGGTGAGCAGTGTTGGTGGTCTCTTCCGCTCTGCAGCCTCAGGAGTGCCCACCTGACCAGGCGGTTGGGTCTCTCTCTCTCACCGGGTCTGGGAGCAGAGAGCTGCTGCGGGCCGGGATCCGCGGGTGTGGGACTTCCGGTAAACACAGAACGTGCCCGGTTCTAGAGAAATTCTGCTTCCGTGTGTCCCAAGCTCACCAGGCAGCTTTCTTGCAGCAGAAAATTTGGTCTTACCTGTGATCCCGAGGCTCAAGTTCGCTCGTGGGGTGCTGCCCAGGGGCTCTCTGCAGCGGCAGCAACCAGGAAGACCTGTGCCGCCCCTTCCGGGAGCTTCAGTGCACCAGGGTTCCAGATGGTCTTTGGCTTTTTCCTCTGGCGTCCGAGATGTGTGTGCAGGGAGCAGTCTCTTCTGGTTTCCCAGGCCTGTCTGCCTCTCTGAAGGTTTAGCTCTCCCTCCCACGGGATTTGGGTGCAGAGAACTGTTTATCCGGTCTGTTTCCTTCAGGGTCCGGCGGTGTCTCTGGCAGGGGTCCTGCCGCTCCTGGGCCCTCCCCCACGGGAGCCCAGAGGCCTTATACAGTTTCCTCTTGGGCCAGGGATGTGGGCAGGGGTGAGCAGTGTTGGTGGTCTCTTCCGCTCTGCAGCCTCAGGAGTGCCCACCTGACCAGGCGGTTGGGTCTCTCTCTCACCGGGTCTGGGAGCAGAGAGCTGCTGCGGGCCGGGATCCGCGGGTGTGGGACTTCCGGTAAACATAGAACGTGCCCGGTTCTAGAGAAATTCTGCTTCCATGTGTCCCAAGCTCACCAGGCAGCTTTCTTGCAGCAGAAAATTTGGTCTTACCTGTGATCCCGAGGCTCAAGTTCGCTCGTGGGGTGCTGCCCAGGGGCTCTCTGCAGCGGCAGCCAACTTGAGTATTTCTTATTTACATTTCGAGTGTTATTCCCTTCCCGGGTTTCCGGGCCAACATCCCCCTAACCCCTCCCCCTCCCCTTCTCTATGGGTGTTCCCCTCCCCACCCTCCCCCGATTGCCGCCCTCCCCCCAACAATCACGTTCACTGTGGGTTCAGTCTTGGCAGGACCCAGGGCTTCCCCTTCCATTGATGATCTTACTAGGATATTCATTGCTACCTATGAGGTCAGAGTCCAGGGTCAGTCCATGTATAGTATTTAGGTAGTGGCTTAGTCCCTGGAAGCTCTGGTTGCTTTCCAGCCCCATTCTTTTTTTTTTTTTTTTTTTTTATTAACTTGAGTATTTCTTATATACATTTCAAGTGTTATTCCCTTTCCCGGTTTCCGGGCAAAATCCCCCTCCCCCCTCCCCTTCCTTATGGGTGTTCCCCTCCCAACCCTCCCCCCATTGCCGCCCTCCCCCCATAGTCTAGTTCACTGGGGGTTCAGTCTTAGCAGGACCCAGGGCTTCCCCTTCCACTGGTGCTCTTACTAGGATATTCATTGCTACCTATGAGGTCAGAGTCCAGGGTCTGTCCATGTATAGTCTTTAGGTAGTGGCTTAGTCCCTGGAAGCTCTGGTTGCTTGACATTGTTGTACTTTTGGGGTCTCGAGCCCCTTCAAGCTCTTCCAGTTCTTTCTCTGATTCCTTCAACGGGGGACCTATTCTTAATCCTCTTTGGCCAGTCTATTTATGGCTTTTAACTGAAGCCCCATCCTTTAATTGAAGGTATTGTTTTCATACTGTGCACCGCAGGCTTCAGAGCCAGGTGTTAGGGTAAATTCTTATCTCTTATCACTACTTTTGAATCATTAAGCTTCTGAGAATTTTCACAGAATCTGATTTTCATCAGATTATCAGTCAGTCCCAGCAGCAAAGCCATGGCATACTCAAAGTAAGAAAAACTGAAGTTGTGTTTTAAAACCGTCATTTGCAAAGACATAAGTAGACCTTAAGAAGTGGAGGAGTGTGATTCTTCCCCTCAGGGGAAAGACCAGAGAGTTACTAGGGAATTCCATAACAAGAGCCTACTAATGGGGTAGGCTCCATCCAGCAATCAGTTGTCTTCATTCAAGGAAAGCAACTTGAAGCGGTTTGGGAAATAAACATGAAGAAACTTGTCCTTTCAGTCTACTCTGAAGGACCACTCTGAATGAACCCTCAAAACCTTTCATTTGAAAGACTGGGGGGCATAGACAGGGAGCAGAATTAATTGATAGGCACGTGGATACAGTCAAGGACAGTCATATCCTCCTTTTACTGCTATAATCGACTGGAATCGTGCCTTCTTTCCACCATTCAGTGATGGTGTCTTTTGCATAACTTTTGCCCTTTTTAAAACTCAAACCTTCTTTTTCAGTGACATCGATATCCCAGTGCCCGTCCCACCAAATAAACGGAAATCTTGGTTTTCTGGTGTGTTTGTTTGTTGTTTGTTTAGCAATCATTTTCCCTGTATATATCCTCCCTGCAACTTGACCAAGGCAGAAATTGCATTGGCTTTAAAGGTTTCCATTTATCTAAACTAGGTGACCACTTCCATTCCAAACAGGCCACAGACTCTAATTATCTGTAAAACTATAACTATAAACACCACTTAAAATATTTACATATTCTACCTCAGCACATCCTTCTTGCCTAGCAGACTGCCTTACTGGAATCTTCTTCCCTGTCTAATTCAGAAAACCACATTTTTATTTTTTATTATTTTTTTTTACTATTACTCTCTTAAGTATTTATTTATTTATTTATTTATTTATTTATTTATTTATTTATTTATTTTTTGCTTTTCTGCCCCTTGTAAAGCTGTAATGACTCAACCATCTTACTGTATGCCCAGTGCTTAAATGTAGACAGCTGGATGTGACAGCAAGAAAGAAACATGGCCAGTCAGGTTGGCTTTCTGTTAAATAAACTGTGGAGAACTCTGTGGATCCATTCATCTCTGATTAACACCTCAACGGACGTTGTCTTGGTAGCTGCTTTTCTCAGTGTTTTATGTTCTCTTTCTTCATTTACTTTTCATTCTCCTTCCTGAATGTTCATATCTTAACATTGCTTATTCAGTTGAACATTGTAATGACAAATGTGGAATTTCTTCACTGTTTCATGCCAAGTCCAGAAATCTACCTGCACCTAAGCTGATGTCTTCTGTCTTTATAGAGGGAGAAACGTAATTTTTCTAAGAGTTCAGTGCCTTCACTGTTCTCTAGCTGAAGAGGACACAGCATTATAAAAATCTTTTTTTTAAAGGCTTCCTAGTCATCAATTCCCCACTAAATTTGATTTGGCACAAATGATAAGCATAATTTCATATCTTCAATATAGACAATTTCCAAAAATTGATGACATTTTATAAATAATCTTCCTGTTTCTCTAATTCATAGTGTTTATTGAGATGATAAAATTTTGGTAAATTTTAATGTCTCTTATATTTATGTCAGTATCTACTCTTCTTATTTAGGCTTATGTGATATTTCTCTAGCTACTTTAATTTTTTCAGGTTAAATTAGCAATTTATGAAAAACGGTAGCCCTCTCCATAACAATCATGGTCACCACAACGTCTTATTTGAGGTATATGAGCTATGCTCCTTATTGCTATTCCCAGTGCTAAAAGCAGTTGGATTCATAGAATCTCTAATATACAAAGGTGGAGAAACGTGTCCTTGTTTCTGTAGAGAGCTAGAACTTGACTCCATTTTGTTACTCAATATCCTTTTCTCTTACCCCATACTTGTCTAATATCTATATGTCTAATGCCATTTTAGTCTCTTGCTTGGGATCAGCATTTTAAAGCTTCTACATGTAAGTAAGAAGACACCATATTTATCTTTCTGTGCCTGATTACTTCACCTAACATACTGCCTTCTACTTTTGCCCGTTATAATAGAATTGTCTTTTTTGTGATTGAGCAATACTCCATTGTGTTTTAGTAACTCATTATATCCATTCATTTTCTAATGGACACCTTGGACATTGTGAACAGTGTTGCAATGAAATATAGCTACTTCTTTGGTATGCTTTATTTTCTTTAAGTATGTATATATATATATATATGTATATTTGAGCACGTTATTGTCTGCAGTAGTGATACTAGTTTATATTCCCACCAACAGCATATACATTTTCCTTTAAAATTGCAACAGCATGTTTATTGATAATATCTATTAGCATTTGTAGATAATATCTATTATGAGAGGAGTGAGATGATAACTTATTGTGGTCTAAATATGCATTTTCTCGATTTTGGTGACACTAGACATTTTGTCATATGTTTATTGATAATCTGTACCTGTTTCTTCACTCTGTTGATTATTTCCTTTGCAGAGTATGTCTATGCTCATGTCTTTAAGTATTTTTCTCCATATTTTATTTTAGTATTTTCATGTCTTTCATTTAGTTTAGGTGTTTTGAGTACTTATCCTGATATATGGTGAAGGGATGGATTCTAGATTTATTTTAATGCATAAGTATATTCTATTTCCCTTGAACTACTTATTGAAGAAGGCGTTCCTTATCTAATGTGTATTCTTGGAGTAGTCATTGAAAATCACTTTTCTGTAGATGCATGGATTTGTTTCTGGGTTCTTTAATCTGTTTAAAGTCTTTATGTTGGGTTTTAAGCCAAAACCATGCTGTATTGATTAGGGAAGCCCTATAGTATGAGTTGTAATCAGATATTCTTCTGTCTACAGCTTTGTTCCTTATGATCACCATTGCTTTAGTTTCTGGAGGCCTTTTGTGATTCTGAGTTTTAAGATTCTTTGTTTTTCTATTCCAGGGAGAAAAGCAATATGTTTTGATGAGTACTTAACTCATTTCTAATAATTTCTCTTTCTGTTCAAATGCTAATGTTTTCTGTGTAATATGCTCATGTTTATTTCAGAGCCATGACAGAAATCAATTTTTTTATCTGTCCAAGATAGCATTTTCTTTCCCAGAATCTATCTCCATATTTATTTGGGAGAATATTGTTATATTATTTCACACATAAGCACTTTTAATCAGCCCAGGATAGCCAATTGACAAGCTGAATCAATTAAGTTGTTTCCCTGGAATTTTTAATGTGAGTCTGGAATATATACCTCAACCTTTCTCTGCATGTAAATATGTGAGTTACAGAGCCTAAAAACCCCCAGCAGATGTTTCCCTGTCCTGGCATCTGTTGCTCTGGTATTGTAATGCTGATACACTGAGAGCTGAATAAGCAGCTGGAGCTTCCTTTCTGTTAGTCCTGGGAATGACTGAAATGTTTACTTTTCTCACACTTATGATGTTCTCTCTCAAGCTAGTCTGCAATTGGTAAATACTTGAATGCCAGTCCTTTGCAGGAAAATGAGTTCATAGTCACAGAGGTAACTAAAATGTACAAGAGAAAGATGATATTTCCCACAGCAAGAGGAAAAGGTACACATTCGTCCTTAGGTCTCTGGCTTCTATGTGTGCAGTGTCAGTGAAGCTCTCCTCAGAAAATCAGAGAGAAGAGTGAGGTCAGGGATCACAGCTTCTGACTCTGATGTTAGCTCAGTTCTGATGACTTTTCCCTCTGACTCCAGGCCTAGAGATTGGGCATGACTCTAATGTTACTTCAACTGCATTTTATTGTTTATCTATACCATTGTTCACATGTTAGTTTTTTAAAAATAAAACTTATTCAAACTTATATAGTTAAATTTAGTAATACATCCAAGACTATGACTCACTTAAGCATGTGTGTGCATGCATACACACACACTTTTATTAAAATAGATATTTAATAAACTATATTCTGATCATCTTTTCCTCTCCCCCAGCTCCTCTGAGATTCCCCACACCTTTCCTTCCATCAGAATCTACACCCTTACTCTTTTTCAATAGAAAAGAAAGAGATATCTAAAGAATGATAATAAAAGACAAAACAGACAAACCGAAGAGGACAAAAACAAGCAGAAGAAGAGAGCCAAAGAAAAACCATGAGATATCCATGCAGATGCAGAAATATTCATGTTCGTATACACAGGAGTCCTTTAAAACACAAAAGTAGAAACCTTAATATGTAGACTACAGAACTATTAAAAGTAAGAAAAATATACCCTGTCAAAACCTTATGAGACAAAGAACCTCCAAACAGGCCATCTACCACTGGGCATGGGACCTGACCTTAAGAGTGGTTTGTTTTCCCAATGAGACTCTGTTGGAGAGAAATGATTTCTTTTATTTGTAATGGTTATCAACCAGGCATATTTCAGGGTTAAGGATTGGGGCTTGTGTTCATAGCACTGGACTCTGTATGGCAGACTCATACAGGCCTGACATCTAGTAGTGTTCCATCTAATAGGTTATATCTGATAGAGTGGGCCATAAATCCAGTTAGAAATTGGTTAGTTACTCCCACAAACTTTGTGCCACTATTTCAGCAAGTACATGTTGCAGGTAGGTCATCATTGTAGATTAAAGACATTGGTGCTGGGTTTACCTTTCTTCTTTGGTAGCTCGCAGAGTACCTTCAAGAACCATGAAGTTCCTAGGGCTGAAGACTCAATGTAGGCACCAGCTCAGCTTCTCTGTTCAGTGAGTTGTGTAGGTGTTGTGTTCAGCAATTGGGCATTACCATTAGTTTGTGAAGAGTGACTTAGCATTAACCCAGGTTGTTTTAGGGTTCCAAGGGGGACCCTTTGGTCAACAACTCAATCAGATGCAATCTATTTCCAGCACTGAAGCTTTGTTTGGTAGAAGAGACATCCACTTGGGTCTCCATCTCCTTGATATTTGAGAATTTCATTTAGATTGCCTTCATACGTGTACATATTTTAGGAAACTTCTACTATATTAGCTTTCCAATCAAACCCTCAAGTAGCTTTTAATTTTAGATGTTCCTCCCTGTATCCTCTCCCTGGCCCCCTATTTTCTTACCTTTTCTTCCTCTTTGTTTGATCCTCCTTTTCCAATTCCCTGTCCCGTCCATCCATAATTATCTATTCCATTTCCCCTCGGAAGAGCCATCCCTTCCCCTATTCCCTTACATTATACATAACCTCTGTGGTTATATGGACTGTAGCTTGCTTAAAAGCTAACATCTTCCAGGTGCCAGTCCTGGCAATGACCAGGTTTCGCAGAGGAGATACGGAGTCAGTAAAGGAGTGAGTCAGGCATGGGTGTTTAGAGGAACACATTAGCCTGAATAACTGGCAATCAGGTGCTTCTTTATTTATACAGAATTCAGTGAGCAAGGATAAATTAATGTTGTTCCAAAACATAGATCATGTGTTTTAACTTCCTCTTGGTCATAGGTTTAGTCACTATTGATAAAGTGACAGAACAGAGTTATCTTTTACAATCATTTTGCCTCATCAATCCACAACTCAGCTTTTAAGAATCTAAAGACTTATTTTGCCAAAGCATGACAGCCTATTCTCAGTCCAGTATCTCTTGTAGTTTCAAGATCATTAAGACAGAAAATCTCCAAGTCAGCCTCAACAGATGGTCATGTCTCAAGACATGGAGTCCTAAAGTATCAACTTTTAATGGTCAGTGCTATTTATCATTAGACCCAAGAAAAATCTTCAGGCCATGATACAATGTTTATATTTTTGTAGAATTTATTTATATGTCTAATTTTGGTATTCTTTTGTCCCTTGGTCATAAGACACTACAGTGGCCATTTCTACAAGCTACCATTTCTAAGAAGGGAGGCCTTAATATTTTATTCTTTTATATTTTGTCCTCATCATTCTTTGCCCATTACTATAAGCCTCTTCGTGTAGGGCAAAGATAACGCCAGCCAATCTAACTTTGTTGCTGCATCTTTTTTCTGAGGGGCATATCATACACAGCCCTCAGTTTTATATGCCACACAATTGCCTGACTTTATAGTTGAAAGAGGCTTTTAATTTGATCTGCTGCCACCTTCACTAGCCCACCAAGTCTTGTTTATCTTCTTTTTATTTGTTCTGATTATCTTGTTTCTGAGTAAGTATAGGGGCAGATGTTCTAAGAGTATCTTGGAGTCAGAGCCTCACAAAAAGATCTCTTGTGTCTTCATTTAAGTCACAACCTCCAGGGCATAAGGAAGACATTCAGGTAGGCCAGTTAAGGATATCAGTTAAGGATAAAGTAAAAGGGGTAATGTGCTTAGGACTTTCCCAGGAAAGCTTAGGGGCAGTACTCCTGGGAGAAGGTATAAATGATTTATAAGAAAATTTCCATCAATTCAATATCCCAGGTTGTACAAGTATTAAAATCCCAAATCATGCAATATATGGAGATCAAGATGAAAAGTGGAAGACTGCATGACAGTGATTATATCACTGGACTCAGCTTTGCTGGATCTTTGTAAACTTGTGTTGCTCCCATTAGATATGACTGTGCAAACCATTTACAAAAGTGTATACATACTACACTGCATATATATGCAACATATTTACATATATAGTATGAATACATATCACATATGCACATATATAGCACAGATTAATGCAAAGAAAAACACAGTCTATGGATTTGAATCAGTTAAAAAGAGATTCAACCCACTGATCAAAAGGTCTAGCAATAACAATATGTTAAGAAAAAGAAATAAAAGACGTTCAGACTAGCATAGATTTAAAAAATCCCTATATTCAATATAATTTTATTTGTATAAAGTACTACTCAGTAAAAATCACCAGAACATGAAAATTGTTAAAATTAAGATTACAAGATATAAAATCAACAGATAGTAGTAATATTTATTTTTTCTATTAAAATAGATTCTTTCCTCATATAATATTTCCTGATTATAGTTCTCCTCCCTCTACTCCTCCCAGTTACTCCCTGTCTCCACTCCAGTCTGGATCCATTCCCTTTCTTTATATTATTAGAAAAGAAAAAGACTCTAAGAGATAGCAACCAAACATGACAAAATAAAGTATAATAACATGAAACAAAACTTTTATACCAAAGTTGGATGTGGCAATCCAACAGGAGAAAAAGGATTCTGAGAGCAGTCAAAAGAGTCAGAGAGCCACCTTGTCTTACTGTCAGGAGTTTAATAAAAATACTACGTTAATGCACAGAGCACCTGGTGTAGACCAATAGGTCCTGTGCTTGCTTTAGTCTCTGTGAGCTCATATTCATCTTGTTCAGTTGATTCAGATGATCTTGTTCTCCTGATGTTCTCCATCCTCTTACAATTTTTGCCTCTCTGTATAAGGTCTGGATATGTGTGTCTGTATATGTTCCCATCTGCTTTTAGAGGAATACTCTCTATTGACTGGATACGGCAGTAATTTATGAATATATCAGAGTATCATTAGGAATTACTTTATTGATATTTTTTAATACCAGTCATGATTGGTTTTTCCTGGGCATCTAGTCTGTGGTTCTTAGTTACCCAAGCAGTGCTAGTTGGGTAACTAAGTTTTACAAGTTGTATAAATATTAAACATCCCCAACTACTCTCCAAGCGTGCAACAAATGAAGGTCAAGATGAAAAGTGGAAGACTAAATGGCAGTGCTTGCATCACTAGGCTCAGCTTTGCTGGATCTTTGTCAAGCAGCTGTGCTGTCTTTAGGACTTTTGCTGTTCCCACTAGATACGACTGTGCAAAACATCTACATAAAAGTGAAGATATACCATATTTCTTTTTTTTTTTATTAACTTGAGTATTTCTTATATACATTTCGAGTGTTATTCCCTTTCCCGGTTTCCGGGCAAACATCCCCCTCCCCCACCCCCTTCCTTATGGGTGTTCCCCTCCCAACCCTCCCCCCATTGCCGCCCTCCCCCCACAGTCTAGTTCACTGGGAGTTCAGTCTTAGCAGGATCCAGGGCTTCCCCTTCCACTGGTGATCTTACTAGGATATTCATTGCTACCTATGAGGTCAGAGTCCAGGGTCAGTCCATGTATAGTCTTTAGGTAGTGGCTTAGTCCCTGGAAGCTCTGGTTGCTCGGCATTGTTGTTCATATGGGGTCTCGAGCCCCTTCAAGCTCTTCCAGTTCTTTCTCTGATTCTTTCAATGGGGGTCCCGTTCTCAGTTCAGTGGTTTGCTGCTGGCATTCGCCTCTGTATTTGCTGTATTCTGGCTGTGTCTCTCAGGAGCGATCTACATCCGGCTCCTGTCAGTCTGCACTTCTTTGCTTCATCCATCTTGTCTAATTGGGTGGCTGTATATGTATGGGCCACATGTGGGGCAGGCTCTGAATGGGTGTTCCTTCAGTCTCTGTTTTAATCTTTGCCTCTCTCTTCCCTGCCAAGGGTATTCTTGTTCCCCTTTTAAAGAAGGAGTGAAGCATTCACATTTTGATCATCCGTCTTGAGTTTCGTTTGTTCTAGGCATCTAGGGTAATTCAAGCATTTGGGCTAATAGCCACTTATCAATGAGTGCATACCATGTATGTCTTTCTGTGATTGGGTTAGCTCACTCAGGATGATATTTTCTGGTTCCAACCATTTGCCTACGAATTTCATAAAGTCGTTGTTTTTGATAGCTGAGTAATATTCCATTGTGTAGATGTACCACATTTTCTGTATCCATTCCTCTGTTGAAGGGCATCTGGGTTCTTTCCAGTTTCTGGCTATTATAAATAAGGTTGTGATGAACATAGTGGAGCACGTGTCTCTTTTATATGTTGAGGCATCTTTTGGGTATATGCCCAAGAGAGGTATAGCTGGATCCTCAGGCAGTTCAATGTCCAATTTTCTGAGGAACCTCCAGACTGATTTCCAGAATGGTTTTACCAGTCTGCAATCCCACCAACAATGGAGGAGTGTTCCTCTTTCTCCACATCCTCGCCAGCATCTGTTGTCCCCTGAGTTTTTGATCTTAGCCATTCTCACTGGTGTGAGGTGAAATCTCAGGGTTGTTTTGATTTGCATTTCCCTTATGACTAAAGATGTTGAACATTTCTTTAGGTGTTTCTCAGCCATTCGGCATTCCTCAGCTGTGAATTCTTTGTTTAGCTCTGAACCCCATTTTTTAATAGGGTTATTTGTTTCCCTGCGGTCTAACTTCTTGAGTTCTTTGTATATTTTGGATATAAGGCCTCTATCTGTTGTAGGATTGGTAAAGATCTTTTCCCAATCTGTTGGTTGCCGTTTTGTCCTAACCACAGTGTCCTTTGCCTTACAGAAGCATTGTAGTTTTATGAGATCCCATTGTGGAGTGAGCCTCAGGTCAAATCAGAAGTTGGTTGGTTATTCTCACAACTTCTGTGTCACCATTGCCCTAGCATATTTTCTAAGTAGGACAGATAGTCAGTCAAAAGTTTTATGGCAAAAAAAAATTAAAAAGAAAAGTTTTATGGCTGGGTTGGTATCCATGTTTCTTTCTCAGTGACCGACAGAGTACCAAAGAAATAGAACATAGGGATGAATGCTCCACGTAGGCACTCGCTCAATTTCTCTATGTTTAATTAGTTATGTGGATGTTGTCCTCAGCAATGGAACTCCACTGTTAGTTTGTAGAGTACAGCTCTCCATTGATGGTAGGAACGTAAATGTGTACAGCCATTATGGCTATCAGTATGTCAGTTCTTCAGACATTTGGGAATTGATACACCTCAAGATATAGCTATACCACTCTTGGGTATATATTCAAAGGGCATTCCATTCTATCACAAGGATACGTTCATTGTTGCTTAATTTATAATAGGCAGTGACTGAAAACAACCTAAATGTCCCTTAACAAAAGAATGGATTAAAAACATACATTTGCACAATGGAGTATTACTCAGCTGTTAAAAAATAAAATGACACCATGAAATTTGCAAGTAAATGTATGGAACTGCCTTGCAGTTTCTGCCTATGCCCAGAGCTGACCTGATCCCACAGCTCTTTGTGTCCGATCCCATGGGGGAGGGAGCCAAACCCTCAGAAGTGCAGACAATCCTGAGAGCTCAGGGGAGACCACTACTTCTGCACATATCCTTGACCCAAGAGGAACCCATCTGGTGGCCTCTGGACACAGGAACCTAGGAGCTGTAAGAGGCAAGACAATTCCTGTTTCTGCCTGCACACAGAGCTGAAAGCCAGTCACCAGGAGTGCTGACGTACCTGAAAGCAGAGGTAAGACCAACTCTTCTGCTCTAGGCAATCCTCCTGGAGCCCTATGGACACACAAACCCAGGAGCAGTCTAGGACACGACCATTCAGGTTTCTTCCTGCACCTGGAGAAGACTCAGTCCTTCAACTCTCTGTACCCAGATCCCACTGGGAGAAAACAGGTCTACAGAAGTGCTGACACACAGGCTTACAGGTGGGTCAAACCACTGTCAGAGACCACAAGACCAGAGACAACCTGATGGCTAAGGCAAGCACAGGAAACTAAGCAACAGAAACAAAGACTACATAGCATCATCAGGGTCCAGTTTTCCCACCAAAGCAAACACTGAATATCCCAACACACCGGGAAAGCAAGATTTGGATTTAAAAATCACATCTCTGATGATGTTAGAGGACTTAAAGAAGAACATAAATAACTCCCTTAAAGAAATACAGGTCAATACAGGTAAACAAGTAGAAGCCCTTAAAGAGGAAACACAAAAACCCCTTAAAGTATTACAGGAAAACACAACCAAACAGGAGAAGGAATTGAACAAAACCATACAGGACTTAAAAAAGGAAATAGAAACAATAAATAAATCACAAAGGGAGACAACTGTGGAGATAGAAAACCTAGGAAAGAGATCAGGAGGCATAGATGCAAACCTCACCAAAAGAATACAAGAGATAGAAGAGAGAATCTCAGGGGCAGAAGATACCATAGAAAACATTGATAAAGTCATCAAAGATAATGGAAAACACAAAAACTCCTAAAACAAAACATTCAGGAAATCCAGGACACAATGAGAAGATCAAACCTAAGGATAATAGGTATAGAAGAGAGTGAAGACTCCCAACTCAAAAGACCAGTAAATATCTTCAACAAAATTATAGAAGAAAACTTCCGTAACCTAAAGAAAGAGATGACCATGAACATATAAGAAGCCTATAGAATTCCAAGTAGATTGGACCAGAAAAGAAATTCCTCCCGTCACATAATAGTCAAAACACCAAACCCTCAAAACAAAGAAAGAATATTAAAAGCATAAGGGAAAAAGGTCAAGTACCATATAAAGGCAGACCTAACAGAATTACACCAGACTTCTCATCAGAGACTGT
Source organism: Rattus norvegicus (assembly GCF_021556685.1). Lineage (NCBI taxonomy): Eukaryota > Metazoa > Chordata > Mammalia > Rodentia > Muridae > Rattus > Rattus norvegicus. The sequence continues at coordinate 107,323,984 of NC_141548.1, read as the reverse complement.
GAAAGCCAGAAGATCCTGGACTGATGTCATATAGACCCCAAGAGAACACAAATCTCAGCCCAGGCTACTGTATCCAGCAAAACTCTCAATTAGCATAGATGGAGAAACCAAGATAATCCATGACAAAACCAAATTTACACAATACCTTTCCACAAATCCAGCCCTACAAAGGATAATAGATAGAAAACATCAATATAAGGAGGGAACTACATGCTAGAAAAAGCAAGAAAGTTCTCTAATTTCAACTAATCCAAAAGAAGATAGCCACAAAAACATAATTCCACCTCTAACAACAAAAATAACAGGAAACAACAATCACTATTCCTTAATATCTCTTAGCATCAATAGACTCAATTCTCCAATAAAAAGACATAGACTAACAGCCTGGATATGTAAAGAGGACCCAGCATTTTGCTGCCTACAGGAAACACACCTCAGTGACAAAGACAGATACTACCTCAGAGTAAAAGGCTGGAAAACAATTTTCCAAGCAAATGGTCCTAAGAAACAAGCTGGAGTAGCCATTATAATATTGAATAAAATACGTTTTCAACCAAAAGTTATCAAAAAGGTAAAGAAGGACACTTCATATTCGTCCAAGGAAAAATTCATCATGATGAACTCTCAATCCTGAATATCTATGCTCCAAATGCAAGGGCACCTAAATTCAGAAAAGCAACCTTACTAAAGCTCAAAGCATAAATGGCACCTAACACAATAATGGTGGGAGATTTCATCACCCCATCTCATTAATGGGCAGATCATGGAAACAGAAATTAATCAGAGACGTAGAGAAACTAACAGAAGTTTTGAACCAAATGGATTTAACAGATATCTATAGAACATTTTATCCTAAAACAAAAGAATATACCTTCTTCTCAGCACCTCATGGTACTTTCTCCAAAATTGACCATATGATGGGTCACAAAACAGGCCTCATCAGATAGGAGAAGATCAAATAATTCCATGCATCCTATCAGATCACCACAGCATAAGGCTGGTCTTCAATAAAAACAAAAGCAACAGAAAGCCTATGTACACATGGAAGTGGAACAATGCTCTATTCAATGATAAGTTGGTGAAGGAAGAAATTAAAGACTTTTTAGAATTTAGTAAAAATGAAGGTACAACACACCCGAAATTATGGGACACAATGAAATCAGTGCTAAGAGTAAAACTCATATCTCTGGGCTCCTCCAAAAAGAAATGAGAGAGCATACATCAGCAGCTTGATAGCACACCTAAAAGCTCTAGAACAAAACCAAGCAAATACACCCAAGTAGGAGTAGACAGCAGGAAATACTTAACTTAGGGCTGAAATCAACCAAGTAGAAACACAATGAAATATACAAAGATTCAATCAATCCAGGAGGTAATTCATTGAGAGAAATCAAGATAGATAAACCCTTAGCCAGACTAACCGGGGGGTGGGGAGGGAAGAAAGAGAAAGAGAGAGAGAGAGAGAGAGAGAGAGAGAGAGAATCCAAATTAACAAAATCAGAAATGAAAGGGAGACATAACAAGAGAATCTGAGGAAATTCAAAAAATCATCAGATCCTACTACGAAAGCCTTTATTCAACAAAATTGGAAAATCTGGATGAAATGTACAATTTTCTAGACAAATACCAGGTACCAAAGTTAAATCAGATCCAGATAAACCATCTAAACAGTCCCATAATTCCTAAAGAAATAGAAGCATTTATTAAAAGTCTCCTAACCAAAAAAAAAAAAAAAAAAAAAAAAAAAAAAAAAAAAAAAAAAAAAAAAAAGCCCATGACCAGATGGGTTTAGTGCAGAATTCTACCATATCTTCATAGAAGACCTAATACCAATACTGTCCAAACTATTCCCCAAAATAGAAACAGAAGGAGCAAAACCCAATTCCTTCTATGAATTCACAATTACGCTTATACCTAAACCACACAAAGACCTAACAATGAAAGAGAACTTCAGATTATCCACCCTTATGAATATCGACACAAAAATACTCAATAAAATTCTCACAATCCGAATCCAAGAGTCATCAAAACAATCATCCATTATGATCAAGAAGGCTTCATCCCAGGGATGCAGGGATGGTTCAATATATGGAAATCCATCAATGTAATCCACTATGTAAACAAACTCAAAGGAAAACACCACATGATCATTTTATTAGATGCTGAGAAACCATTTGCCAAAATTCAACACCCCTTCATGTTAAAAGTATTGGAAAGATCAGGAATTCAAGGCCCATACCTAAACATCGTAAAAGCAATATACAGCAAACCAGTAGCTAACATCAAACTTAATGGAGAGAAACTTGAAGAAATCCCACTAAAATAAGGAGGTAGACAAGGCCCACTCTCTCTCTCTCTGTTTATTCAATACAGTACTCAAAGTCCTAGACAGAGCAATCAGACAACAAACAGAGGTCAAAGGGATACAAATTGGAAAGGAAGAAGTCAAAATGTCATTATTTGAAGATGATATGATAGTGTACTTAAGTGACCCCAAAAGTTTCACCAGAGAACTACTAAGCCTGATAAACAACTTCAGCAAAGTGGCTGGATGTAAGAATAACTCAAACAAAATATGAGCCTTCTACTCAAAGGATAAACAGGCTGAGAAAGAAATTAAGGAAATGATACCATTCACAATAGCCACAAATAGCATAAAATACCTCAGTGTGACTCTAACCAAAGAAGTGAAAGATCTATATGACAAGAAATTCAAGTCTCTAAAAAAGGAAATTAAAGAAGATCTCAGAAGATGGAAAGATCTCCCACACTCATGGTTTGGCTGGATTAACTTGGAAAAAATGGCCATTTTGCCCAAAGAAATCTACAGATTCAATACAATCCATATCAAAATTTCAACTCATTCTTCATAGAATTAGAAAGAGCAATTTTCAAATTCAATTGGAATAACAAAATGCTCAGGATAGCAAAAACTATCCTCAACAATAAAAGAACTTCTGGGGAAATCACCGTCCCTGATCTCAAGCTGTATTACAGAGCAATAGTGATAAAATCTGGATGATATTGGTACAGAGACAGGCAGGTAGATCAATGGAATAGAATTGCAGATCCAGAATATATATATATATATATATATATATATATATATATATATATATATATATATATATATATCAATAAGTTAGACTGTAGACTGCAGAGTCAAATAACCCTCTTAAAATATGGGGTACAGAGCTTAATAAAGAATTCTCAACTGTGGAATATCAAATGGCTGAGAAGCACCTAAAGAAATGTTCAACATCCTTAGTCATCTGGGAAATCCAAATCAAAACAACCCTGAGATTCCACCTCACACCAGTCAGAATGGCTAAGATCAAAAACTCAGGTGACAGCAGATTCTGGCGAGGATGTGGAGAAAGAGGAACACTCCTCCACTGTTGGTGGGATTGCAAGTTAATACGACCACTCTGAAAATTAGTGTGGAGGTTGCTGAGAAAACTGAATATAGTACTACCGGAGGACCCAGCTATACCACTCCTGGGCATATATCCATATGATGCTCCAACATATAACAAGGATACATGCTCCACTATGTTCACAGCAGCCTTTTTTATAATAGCCAGAAGTAGGGAAGAACCCAGATGCCCTTCAACAGAGGAATGGATACAGAAAATGTGGTACATCTACACAATGGAATACTACTCAGCTATCAAAAACAATGACTTCATGAAATTTATAGGCAAATGGAAAGAACTAGAAAATATCCTGAGTGAGGAAACCAATCAAACAAAAAACACACATAGTATGCACTCACTGATAAGTGGATATTAGCCCAAAAGCTCGAATTACCCAAGATACGATCCACAGACCACATGAAGCTCAATGACGACCAAAGTGCTGATGCCTCAGTCATTCTTAGAAGAGGAAAGAAAAATATTCATAGGAAGAGATATGAAGACAAAGTATGGAGCAGAGCTTGCCCCACCTGGGTATCCAGCCCTTATACATTCAATAATCAAACCTAGACAATATTTCTGAACCAGAAAGTCTATGCTGACAGGAGCCTGATATAGCTGTCTCCTGAGAGGTTCTGCCAGTACATGACAAATACTGAGACAAAAGCTACAGCAAATCATTGAACTGGGAATGGGGTTCCCATTGGAGGAATTAGAGAAAGGATTGAAGGAGTTGAAGGGGCTTGCAGCCCCATAAGAGCAACAATACCAACCAACCAGAGCTCCCAGGGACTAAACTAGTTCCCTAAGACTACACATGGACAGACCCATGGCTCCAGCTGCATATGTAGCAGAGGATGGCCTTTTGGGCACCAATGGGAGGAGAAGCCTTTGGTTCTGCCAAGTTTGGACCCCCAGTGTAAGGGAATGTTGGGGATGAGGTCGGGAAGTGGGTGTGGGAGGGGAGGGGAACACCCTCATAGAAGAAGGGGGAAGAGGGGTGCGATAGGAGGGTTTATGGACGAGAAACTGGGAAAGGGAATAACATTTGAAATGTAAATAAAAAAATCCAATAAAAATGTATGGAACTAGAAAAAAATCATTTTGAGTGAGGCAACCTAGACTCAGAAAGACAAATATGGTATGTATTAACTATATATTAGCCATGAAGTAAATGATAACTAAGTTATGATCTATAGACCCAGAGAAGTTAGGTAAAGAGGAAGAGTCTAGCAGGAAAAGTATAGATCTTCCTGGGAAGGGGAAGTAGATTTTATTTTCCCGAGTGGACTCGAAGTGAGTGACGATGGGTTTGGGCAGGATCAGATGTTGGGAGATAGGATGGAGGGAGAGAATGGGAGGAGAAATGGGTGGATTTGGGGGTTACTTGGGGGTTAGTGTAGACATCTAGTGCAGTGAAAACTTACTGGATTCTATGATGGTGACCCTAATGAGGACTCCTAGTAATGGAGATATGGAGTCTCAACTGGCCACCTCTTATGGTAGGACTAGATTGCATTCAATCAAGTTGTTGACAAAAGAGTGCCATGGAAATCCCCAAACAACCCAAGCTGGTGCTAAACTGCGAGCCTCCCTTCTCCCCAGGGGCTGTCAGCTCTCTGTGAGGGAGCAGAAGAGACGGATTAACTTTCAGGACCAGCTTCAGTCAGACAACTCGCCTGATTCGCAGTCAACAAGGGTTATACAGACTTTGAGGAGTGAGTAGGAATTTCCAGAATGAATATACATTATTGGCTAGTGTGGGGATGGTTTGTTTATGTGAAGGAATTCCAAGAATCAGGTTCGTATCAGGAAGAAATTAAACCTGCAATCTGGCCACAGGTTATGAGACTTTCCTCAGAGGACCTTTTGGGATTATAGGCCGGAAGGGCTGATTGGTCATAATGGTGGGAAGGGCTGCATGGAATTTAAGTGCTGAATCATACTTGCAGGAAGCTTTGTGCAGGGTCGTCCTGCACCTGAGCTTTGAGAGACTCTCCACAGGACAAAGCGGAGAGGAGGAAGCACTGCTGAGAAAGAGAGGCCTCCATTTCGTGCAGAGCTGGGAGAGCTTACCTGGACATGATGGATTGCAAGACTTATAGCAGCGCCTTCCAACATGAAGTAGTAATGTTTCTATATGGTAATACCTGAAAAGGAAATTAAGAAAGCGATTCTACTTCTACTGGCTTCTTAAAACAATACTTCAGAACAAATTTATTAAAAGAACAATGTGCATTTAAGAAACACAATGATAGAAGCTGAAGAAAATGCAAATGATTTTAAATGCATCCCATGTGCATGAATGGGAAAAACTAATATTGTTAAAATGTGTATATCGAGAGTGATTTAAATATTGAATAAAATCTCTATAAAAGTTCCAATGACATTTTATGATATAAAATGATTCTTAAAAACAGTGTAGAACTGTAAACTACCATCAGTAACCAACTCAGCATTGAGTAGAAAGAATAAAGCTGGAGACCTCAAAATACACTGCAGAGTGGAGGAAATCTAAACAGTGTGGTCCTGGTGTTAAAATAGACACATGGAAATTTGTAAGAGAAATGAAGAAAGTTCAGAAATAAATTCAGGCCTATACAGCCATCTGAGTTTTAGTAAATGTACACAATAAAGAATAGTTGCTTTAATTAATGGTGTTGAGACAAAATGTATAGCCATGTGTAGGACAGATTAGGTTTTTATATCATATATAAAATTCATCTTAAGATAGATTAAAGATTTAAAAAATGACAGAAAATTTTGTTTATATAGAAGTACATTCAAGAAATATATCATACAATACAACGATTATAGTTAATAATGTACTGCATTCTTGAAAGTTGCTAAGAGCAGTAGGTATTAAGTGAATACTCCACAAGAAACAAGCATGGGAGACAACTACTAAGTTAATTAGTTTTTGTTTATTCATTCTAAAATGTACCCATTTCAGAAAAACATATTGTACATGATAAATATAAACAAATTTATTAATTAAAATTAAATACAAAAGAAGACACTTTATGAATCAGCAGAAGGTCAAAACCAAAAACCATCATGTTAAAGGATAATAAATAGAAACCATATAACCCAACAGAAATAATTGTACATATGTCAGGATTTCATTGTATGTGAAATTACACAGTTGAAACAGACAAATCTAATAAAATATATATCATGCTACTTAGAATATATGTGCACTTTGTATAAAACCACACAAAGATGTTAAAAGAGAGAATTTCAGTTAGAATACAGAGTGTAAAAATATTAATCTAGAAAAACATTGGATCAATGGTAACAGATAAGGTAGCACTTGTCTTTATTAACTTGAGTATTTCTTATATACATTTCGAGTGTTATTCCCTTTCCCGGTTTCCGGGCCAACATCCCCCTAACCCCTCCCACTCCCCTTCTATATGTGCGTTCCCCTCCCCATCCTCCTCCCATTACTGCCCTCCCCCCAACAATCACGTTCACTGGGGGTTCAGTCTTGGCAGGACCAAGGGCTTCCCCTTCCACTGGTAATCTTACTAGGATATTTATTGCTACCTATGAGGTCAGAGTCCAGGGTCAGTCCATGTATAGTCTTTAGGTAGTGGCTTAGTCCCTGGAAGCTCTGGTTGCTTGGCATTGTTGTTCATATGGGGTCTCGAGCCCCTTCAAGCTCTTCCAGTCCTTTCTCTGATTCCTTCAACGGGGGTCTGGTTCTCAGTTCAGTGGTTTGCTGCTGGCATTCGCCTCTGTATTTGCTGTATTCTGGCTGTGTCTCTCAGGAGAGATCTACATCCGGTTCCTGTCGGCCTGCACTTCTTTGCTTCATCCATCTTGTCTAATTGTGTGACTGTATTTGTATGGGGCACATGTGGGGCAGGCTCTGAATGGGTGTTCCTTCTGCCTCTGTTCTAAACTTTGCCTCCCTATTCCCTCCCAAGGGTGGTGGCCCAACATTCTTAAATGAAAAAGCATTTGAAAACTGTCAAAATCATAAACCTGCGTGCACTGAATGATAGTTTGTTCTGCTACACATGTAAATTTTATCTATGTTTTTAAAAGAGACAAATATACAATTCTTAAGTACACATAAGATATTTGCAAAAATAGGCCATATGTTGTTTTTAGAATGCAATACTGAGCAGACATAATTAATGAATTACTGATTCACACAACCACGTGGTGAAGTACCACAAACAACTGAGTGAAAAAGTCAGAAGGAGTCTGTGGTCGGAAAGAAATGAGTATTGAGCTTAGCAGGTGTTCATCAGGAGGTAGAAGTCATAATAGTAGTTATCTCTGACAGTGTCATGATTAATTGTGGTATATACACTTTTTGGATATAATTAAAATTCCATTTCTTGATAAAGATGCTACCTGTGAAAATTCACTGATACTAGCATTACCATGTATACATTTTCCATGATTATTATTCAATAAAATGCTTACCAAAACTATTGAATTAAGTACTCTGTGTGTGTGTGTGTGTGTGTGTGTGTGTGTGTGTGTGTGTGTGTGTGTGTAGGCCATAGGTCTATGCAATATGTCTCTTCAAATGGTTTCCACCTTATTGATCCATTTCCTCCAGCCCTTAATTGTATATTAATCCCTACAAATGTCTTAGAACTTCATATCTCTGGTTGTAATAAATTAAACTTTAAATGAAAATAACAATAAAAAGACAATGGTATATTTATCAAAAATATGAAAAATAAGAGTAATTATGGCATAGCTAAAATAGAGATTTTATACACTACTCTCAACAGCTTAAATATACCTTACAGATATTTCCTAATAATGAATATAATATTTGATAGACAAATGTTATTTTGGTGAGTACAAAGGATTAATGAAGCATTTGTCTTCTATTTTTGTTGACTTTTAAACTTTCTATAATTCTAATATGGGTAAAGGTGGTAAACAGAAAGCAATGAACAATTTTTTAATCTTTTTGAAACTATTTAAAAGCTAAACAATAAAGATTTTATGGCAGAGCTTTGAAATTTTACCCATCCTTATGTCCCTAATGAGCGTGGTTTTAAGAGTTGTCCACAGAAGTCCTTTTTGTGGGTAGGGCCCTGTCTTTTTCTTTATTTAAAGAAGACAAAAATCTACAATGAATTAAAACAAAATTAATTACAAGCAATTATTATCTTAATAATATTAGAGAAGATAGAGGAAAACTAGGATATTTTGAATCTTAGGGTTTCTATTTGTTGAAATTATGGACGGGATCTGTGACTTTCCAAAGTTCATATCTTGAAGTCCTAACTCCTAGTACAATGATATTTGGAGGTTGAGCCTTTGAGAGGTAAGTGAGGCCTATGGTGGCATGGGGGGGGATCGCATGGTGGGTGGCATACAGCCCTTAAAAGAAGAAGAACAGAGTGCTACCTTTCCCTGCACAGTCCCTATATACTAGAAGGGAGTGAGTACAAATAATGTTACTAAGTCAGGAAGGAAACCCTCATCGGAAGCAAAGCCTGTTGGAACTTTGATCTAAGACTTCCTAACCTACAGACAGGGTGAAAATAAAATTGTTCTCCCTAATCCACCCAGTTTCAGTAGGTTGCCATGGTAGTTCAGGCACTTAGACAAAGATGAATCTTTTAAAGACTCAGAAAACAGATTTCTTCACAATCTTACAGACTTGCCAAATTCTAATGAGTCATCTGGATGAGTGCCAGAAATAAAATTGAACAAGCACGTGTGATATAGACTTGAAAATATTTTTTAATAAACAGAACAATTAATCCTTAAGTACATTAGCTACAGATCAGTGATTTATGCTGTTTTGGGTTGAATGCCATTCAGTGCTGACTTTGGTACGTTTGCCATAAATACTGCTCACGTGCTGAAGATGCCAGATGTAGGTTAAAGATGTGGTGGCCAACAAGATAAACATACAAAAAGCTTAAATCTCTACAGTGACTAGCACTCCATTTTAAAGGAATGATTGTATATGTATATTAATGTGTATATGAATATGTCCATATGTATTCACTCCCTTCAGTCTGAGTGTAGATTCAGTATGACTAGGTAGCTACCATGTCCTCCCTGCCTAGAGCATGCATTTTTTTTACCATGATAGACTCTTTCTCTGCAATTGTTTTACACACACACACACACACACACACACACACACACACACACACACACGTATTTTAAGTAAGTGCTTGATCTGTACTCTATGTTTAACTTTAAGACCAATTTTGAAAGGTTACTTCTAAAATACCTACCTCATTGAAAATGCTTTATTTGTGAATATTTGGTACATGTATGTGCAAGTGTGCTTACAAATGTGTATGTAGTGTATATGCATGTGTACATGGGGGAGGCAGAAGATAACTTTGAGTATATTTACTCCAGTGCTATCTACATCGTTTTCTCTTTTGAAGCAGGTTCTCTCTCTGCTCTGCAATTTACTGTCTGGCTGGCAAATGAACTCCAAGAATCCTTCTATCCCTACCTTCTCATCTCTGGGATTACCAAGGTACCACTGTGCCCAATTTCTTATGTAAATTCTTGGAATTGAATTCAGGTCCTCATGCTTTCAAGGCAAGAACTTTATTGACTGAGTTATCTTCTCAGCTCAATAGTTGTTTGAGTCTGTCATAGTTATTTTATCATCCAACATAAGGGAGAATAAGGTTTATTTTAACTTAGAGTTTCAGAGAAATAGACCCCATCATGGTGAGGAATATATACACCAGGCAGGGAAGATGATGATAGCTAGAGCGGGAAACTGGCTAGTTATACTGAATCTACACTCAGAACGGAAATCGAATAAGGGTGGAGCTGAGCTGTAAAGTCTCAAGGCCCAGTCTCATCGCTCGTTTTCTTCAGTGATGCTCCACTTCTTGAATGTTCCATACCTTTCTCAGAGTACCATCAACCAGGGGACAAGTACTTAAATTTGCAAATCTATGGGGGATATTTCTTACTCAGACTGCAACCAGCTAAGTATCATATGTGCAGGGAAATTCTTAGGAATCTTGGTATCCTTTCAAAGCGGCTGTAAGGAGCAACACACTTAGATATAACTTTTGTTTGCTTTTTGCTTTGGTAAGATGTGTGATGTTAAGGGAAATTCTTTCATTCCTATAAAGACCAAGCTACTATTGACATTATAAATAAACCAAGACTATGTTGTATTTCCTTAAGGAAGGTGATATGCTGTTCCCCAGATTTGTGCCACACTGTGTACGTGCAAAATACTACATCGAGTCAGTTGCTTGGCTTCTCTGCCTCAACTTTCTTATTTGTAAAACAGGGGTGGTAAGGATTACTCACCTCATAAGGTTGTGAGGAAGACATACCACAATTTGGGGATCAGTAAATCTATTCTCTTCATCACTGTTGCTGTTGTGACCACACATAACATCTTTGGCAGCATCACCTGCACTCTTCTGTTCTCCATTTCAGTTGGGAATGGCAATGAGAAGTAGCAGCTGGAGCATGGGGGAGAGAAAGAGGAGAATTAAGAAATTTCTGCCTCTGTCTTTTTCTTCTCTTGTCTTTAATTTTTTTTTTTTGCAGTCCAGTCTTTATCCCCCTCCTGGACCACTCTCTGACTGTTCCTCTTACCATACCTCCTCCCACCCTCCACATCCCCAAGATGATGACCCCATGCCCCACCAGCCCCACCTCATGAGCCCACTTTACTCCCTGGGACCTCAAGTCTCTTGAGAGTTAGGTGCGTCTTCTCTCACTGAGGCTAGACCAAGCAGTTCTCTGCCGTATATGTGTTGAGGGCCTCATATCAGCTGATGTACGCTGCCTGATTGGTGGCTCAGTGTCTGAGACATCAAAGGGGGTCCAGGTTAGTTGAGACTGCTGGTCTTCCTGTAGGGTCGCCTTCCTCTTCAGCTTCTTCCAGCTTTCCCCTAATTCTACCACCAGCTTCGGTCCATTGGTTGGGTGTAAATATCTGCATCTGACTCTTTCAGCTGCTTGTTGGATCTTTCATATGGCAGTCATGCTAGGCTCTTGTTTGTAAGCACACCATAGCATAGTAATAGTGTCGGGGCCTCCCCTTGAGCTGGTTCCCCAGTTTGGCTGTCCCTGGACATCCTTTTCCTCAGGCTCTTCTCCATTTTTGTCCCTGAAGTTCTTTCAGACAGGAACAATTCTGGGTCAGAGGTTTTGACTGTGGGATGGCAACCCCATTCCTCCAGTTGATGCTCTGTCTTCCTACTGGAGGTGGACTCTACAAGTTCCTTCTTCCCACCGTAGAACATTTCATCCAGGATCCCTTCCCTTGAGTCCTGAGAGTCTCTCACCTCCCAGGTCTCTGGTGTATTCTAGAAGGTTCCTCCCACTCCTACCTCCCGAGGTTGCTGTTTCCATTCTTTCTGCTGGCCATCAGTGTTTCAGTCCTGCTCCCCTCCCAATCCCTGATCATGTTTCCCTCTTCCCTAACCTCTCCCCTTTCCCACCAGCCACCCCCATCCGTGATTCTGGACTTTGGTCTTGAGAGTTAGCGTCTTCCCATGATTCAAATGGCCATGATGTTGGATTCACCCTTTATTTTGGCTCCCTCATTTCCACCCACATATGCAGTGACATTATTTTATCACTTTTGCTAGTGTCTAGGAACTTTATCACCAGATAGTGTTTTAAATTTATCTCTATAATTATAAATAATGTCTTCAATAAATTATTAAGTAAAGAGTTGTTAAGCTCTTCTGAATAAAACTGACTTCTTGTGATTTGTATGAAAACAGAGTTAAAAAGAAAACAATGTCTGTATCTCTTCAGTCTTCCTCCTTCATAAAAAGGTTTCTATCAGTGTATTTCATATTTTATATTATGTTTAGAAGTTACCTTTCCTTTAGAACTTCAGTCTGTCGTCTGTGATTCAGCTTATTTATGTCAACAGTTCTTTGTGGTTGTTTCTTCTTGGTCCTATGCACATCTTAAGAGGCTTCTCTATAGGTTCATAGGCAGGAAGGACAAGCATGTACCGAGTAAAAAAGGCGACTATTTTAAGTTGGTTCATCAGAAAATTAATAATTTTTGGCCTGATCAGTCAGTACAGATAATCTACAAGAGACAAACAGCATCCCTCAAACTAGACTAATTAGGAAAGGATGCTTTTCCTAGGGTTCCAGCTTAGCAAGTGGAGGACTAACTACACCTCAGCTTAAGATCTATTTGGATCAACTGTTGCTTTTACATCTTTTTTGTATTCTGAGGTTACAGAACAATGCCTTGCTGAAATGCAACTGTATCCTCCATATTGCAGAAAAATAGTTGATGGGGTTAAAATGTTAATTTCAGCTTTATTTCTCCTAAATTCTTCTGAATGCATTGGTTCCTGCTGCTGTTAATATTCATATAAAATATTGTAAGTTTATCACTAAGTTATGTTAAATAGAAGTTTTATGTAATAGCGTCGTTTCTCATGTATTTAGCATCATGACTTTCCAACTTCTTGAACCAAACCTTATTTGAAAGTCTTATGTGAAAAGTACTAACTTAACAGAATAATTTCAGATTAAATTTACTAGTGGACCTTTAATCAGATGCATCCAAAATCCTAGAGATACTTGTATGAATATACTAAAAGATAAAAGCAAACTACGTTAATGTGTACCAGAGTTTTGAAAATATGTATTGATTAAAGAAGAATGATTGATGATAAGGCTAAATGTAATTTTTGTATATCTGTTTTCTCTATGAGTTAATTAAACATGACCTTAAACAATAATCTTAGGGTGATTGACTAACTTTTGTATTTATTAAAGTATTAAAACAGTTAATGCTAAGTAAAAAATTGTGCTGAGGCCATTATATATATGTGTATAATCTGTAAATCATTTATTTCAGACAAGTAATAAAGTAGATTATTGTTCTGGTGCTAATAATGAACCAAATCAATGTTAAAATATATTCTAAACATTTTTACAGCAATTTAATTATGTGAACTTAAATCTAAAATTAATGTTCATGAGATTGCCTATTGATATGAAGAAAGTTTCTTCCTTCAAGATATAATCTCCAATGATTGAATTCACATAAAAATAGAAATTCAGTTGTTTTAGTCAGAGTTTCTATTCCTGCACAAACATCATGAAGCAAGTTGGTGATGAAAGGATTTATTCAGTTTATATTTTCACATTGCTGTTCATCACCAAAGGAAGTCAGGACAGGAACTCACGCAGGTCAGGAAGCAGGAGCTGATGCAGAGGCCATGGAGGGATGTGTCTTACTGGCTTGCTGCCCCTGGCTTGCTCAGCTTGCTCTCTTATAGAATCCAAGACCACCAGTCCAGGGATGGCGCCATCCACAATGGGCGGGACCCTCCACTCTTGATCACTAATTGAGACAATGCCTTACAGCTGGATCTCATGAGGCATTTTCTCAAGGGAGACTCCTTTCTCTGTGATAACTCCAGCTTGTGTCAAGTTGACACACAGAACCAGCCAGTATATCAGTGCATGAACAATTAAAGATGTATGTAAAATAAGAATTGTAAACTGCTACAAAACCCAGTTATACAACATTAGAAAACTCGGTGCACCAGATTTTTACTATTTATTCTTTTGAATATGAATTCTTTCCTATTTGGTATTTTCTTCATTTTTGTGAGCTATATGTAAAAATGTTTGACATATTTTTGGTTCACAACTTTCATGCTAATTTTGGAAAAATGATTTATAAATGGCATATTTTAGCTTCAAGACAGGAAATCTTAGGTTATAGGTCAGGTAATCATGTGAGAGTTCAATCTGATTTCGTAAGCTTTTTAAGGAAATGTGAAAAATAAATACAATGAAATAAATTCCATTCAGTTTTGAAAAAGACTGCTGTGACCATCACATAAACAGAAGCAATGCATAGAGTCAAGTCTTTCCTCTTCTACACTCAAATTCTCCAATAAGGGTTTCTTATTGGAGAGAGCTAACATGTTACCACACAGATATGACATCTAGGCAAATCTACTTCTGGTCTCCTTCAGTGAGCTTGGAATTAGTGATGTTGAGCTGGCTACAGGAGGTCATCATATGGAGGGACAGTCCACTTCTATGTATGTACCTATACAGTAATGTTTTTATCCCTAATTAAACCATTTAAAAACCCTAGTATTCAGGGTAAATACTATTAATTTTAGAATATACACATCTCTATATAAATTCTCTAAAAAGATTCAGATGGCTGATATGATTTTCAGTTGGTAAAAATGCTTGCTGTACAAGAATGAAGAGTTAAGATCCCATGTTCCCAGGCACCCATATGACATGACTCTAATCCCAACACAAATGGGGAGATAGAGACGAAGATCTCCAGGTCTCTCGGGACACCCAGTCTAGGCAAATTGTTAAGTTCTAGTGAGAGACCCTACTTCAAAAATAAGATTGAGACTGTCAAGAATGAGGCATGATTTCTACCTCTAGCTTTTACACACACACACACACACACACACACACACACACACACACACACACACACAGAGAGAGAGAGAGAGAGAGAGAGAGAGAGAGAGAGAGAGAGAGAGAGAGAAACAGGCACACAGGTACTAGGTAATCATCTCTACACATAACTATACAGAAAGAAGCACATATTAGACATTGTTGAAACTTAATTTCCCTTGTAATTTAAAATGCCAGATCTGAAACTGTTTTATTCAAAAACCACAGAAATTAAGAAATTGATTTTATATACAGAAAAATGTCATTTTTTAGTATACTTCAAATCTAGAGAATAATGATTTGCAGCACAGGACATGCTTCCTAGAATAAGATACAACAAAATTGTATTACTAGGGCAATAATAGTATAGCTTGAAGTAGTCTACAGAAAGTTACCATTATTTTGATTTGTTCTTTGTCAGCATACTTAATTAATATTGAAATTTACACAGATTTAAAAAAGATTTAATGTATTTTTTAATTGGAGGCATGGATAACAAAGGTTTAGAATATTTATATGATGGGTCGTGTCTCATAGGCCCGGAGACTGCTCAGAGCCAGTCGTGAGCAGTTATCTTCCATCTACCTTAGAGGGCACAAAATGGGTCCTTGAGATTCTTGTTAGGTTGGATATAGAATTCAGGCTCCGTTGTCTCCCACAGATGTGTGGGCCAGGATAACATCCATTTTGGTGGGAAATGAAGCCTTGTGCCATTTTGACAAAAGAAGCATATATTTCTAGAGACTCATGAAATTCCTGCTTTCCTTTGTATCTCCTGACATGTTTTTCATGGTTTTATTAACACATTCTTTGAACATAATGGGAACAAAAAGAAAATTTTTCTTATATTATTTTCTATACATGTAGTCAAAGGAAGTAATAATTAATTCTTCCTTTCCCCCTCTACACTCTGAATTTAGATGCAATTAAGAAAAATGGCCATATTAGAGAGAAAGATGGAAATAAAATCATTGATATTTTACTGAAAAGATTTTTTTTTAATGGATAGAATTCTGTATAAAAGAATTGGCTTACCACCCAAAGACTATACCTGGACTGACCCTGGGCTCCAACCTCATAGGTAGCAATGAATAGCCTAGTAAGAGCACCAGTGGAAGGGGAAGCCCTTGGTCCTGCCAAAACTGAACCCCCAGTGAATGAGATTGTTGGGGGGAGGGCGGTAATGGGAGGAGGATGGGGAGGGGAACACCCATAAAGAAGGGGAGGGGGAGGGGTTGGGGGATGTTGGCCTGGAAACTGGGAAAGGGAATAACAATCGAAATGTAAATAAGAAATACTCAAGCTAATAAAGAAAAAAAAAAGAATTGGCTTCCTTCTGTTTGAAGCTTACAAAGTTTTGGTCTAGGGAACCCAGACTCTAATGTCCACATTCAGCTCTGTCTTCGTTTGGTTGTCACTAAAAAATAAAGAATATAAGAAAAATAGTTTATGTATGAAAAAGACAAAGAGGAAACAGACAATAGCATGGTGATAAGTCAGATATTCCAGTGAGAAAATGTGTCTTGGTCTCTTAGGGAAATTCTAGAAGGGATATAAAACACATGTTTCATCATTATCCCTCCCAAGAGACAAGGGAGCTAGAGTATTTAATGGTGGGGAAATTCTTTAAGGGAGAATTCATTCTAAGGCTTTGTTGTGAGTGTCTCAGAGGAACAGGGAATGTCTGTGGTTTGGACAAAAATACTTCAGGCTAAGAGGTGGAGATACTTATGACTAAAGGTCAACCACAACAGACAATAAATATGATGTGTTTAGGGACTGATGTCTGCTACAAGCCTACAGAGTGTTTAGAGGGAGATTATTTTACAGATTAGTAATGGGCTCTTGATCTGGACCTGCTGCTTACAGATGAAGCAGAACAAGCAGGGAAGCCTTTAATTTTTTTTTGATAGATGTGTCATAGAGGAAGAAAAGAAAGGGGAGTCAGACAGATGAGTTCTGAAGTAATTTCTTGGACACTAGGGAAGGGCAAAGTGAGTAACTTGAAGGACCATCCCAGAATGATCCCTTTAGGAAATGGTAAGGTTTACTTTGGGAAGGATCAATGTAATAACAAGGGGGGAGAAACCAGTTCTTCATGACTACAATGAAAATGTGAGATTTAGAATTTTTAATTTAAATGTAACGATAATTGTCACTGATAATAATAAAGAAACAAGCATTTACACAACAAAAGTTTTCATAATTCTGGAAGACGTTTGCATGATGAGGAGAATAATGCCTCTGTATACATATTGATCTTTTTATGTGACCAACTCTTTCAATTTCTTCTCTCTGAGCTCTTCTTCCTGGAAACAAGGTTTTATCATCATGAGCATCATGTCCCCAAATTCCTATCTTATATAGGTTGCAGTTGACGGGCTCGGAGCAGAACAGAGAAGGAAGTCAGGGTGGTTAGATTTGATGGTGGAGTGCTTTCTGCTGGTGTTGAGAATGATCAAGGGTGGTTTGCTGGAGGCAGGAAAGAGATAAGCTGAAGCTATGGCAAGGAGAAGGGAGAACAGCAGACTGGATAAAGCCACAGGTTATGTAGTATATATGCCAATCTTTTATCTTGCTAAAATAACTCACATCTGTACGTTATTATTAATAATATTATTAATATGAGCTCTGCATCTAAGGGAGCAAGAATGATAAACTGCTGTAACAAGTTCTAATGAAAATGTAGTGACTCTGCTGTGTCTAGAATGTTGATGCTCCCCCAGAATCGTTACAGGAAACCAATACTCAGGATAACAGCAGCGGATACAGTTTTAAGGGGACACTGAAGGTGGAACCTGATGAGTGCCATTAGTGCTCTCATTCAAGAGGCCCAAGGAGGCTCACTGTTCTCTTTCAGTAACAGTCAGAAGGTTCTAAGGAATCCTCAATGGGAACTCTCAGCTTCCAAATCTAAAAACAAGTTTCTGTTGTTTTAAAGTTACCAGCTCATAAATTTTTGTTATAGCAATGCAAAGGAATCAAGAGTGTAAAAGTTTCTTTCTTTTTCATAGTTCACAGGCAGGCGGTTGTCCAAGGTCCTAGACTGAGTCTCAGGAATCCCACAGCTCTCAGCATGCGATCCTGTGCTTGCTGTCACAGTGGCTGCGTCTTACCTTCCAGCTCTTAGCACGGATGGGACTGGGAAGCGGGAGCTATGCAAGCTCTTTTGAAGATTGTGAGGGGGACGTTTGCCATATCACTCTCCTCACATAATCACAGGTCAGAATTTACTCATGTAATCATGTTTAAAACTATTAATGAAGGCTGGAAATTATATTCTCTGTCAAAGACTACTTCTGTGTCCTTCCAAAACTGCGGTGGTGAAGTTTATTACTAAAAGGTGAAATAAAGGAGAAAGTATTGGAATTGACAGAAAAAAGATGCCAATTTCAGCTTGTCAAGCCTTGTTGACTGATTTATAAAAGTTCTCTCATATTTAAATAAATGTATTAGTCGTGTTCTGAAATCCTGATTATTATACTTACTTTTGTATTTTACTATTTTGTCATTTTACTATGATAAACTGAGGCTAAGTTTAACTTCAAAGTGAATTTGATAATGAATACTGCACAATTTTACTGGTGCTTCATGAAAACACAGTAAGATGGCTTTTAAAGCAATTCATTACAGATTTTACTATCAGTCCTATAAGTTTAGTATCTCCTTACCTTATTCACAGACTTCCGAGGCCTGTATGCCTTTTCATATTAATTTTCATTTTTGCCAAATAGTATTGATTTAAATTTCGTGTGAATGAGCAAGAATTTGACAAACTTCCGAAATGAAACCTAAATAAGAGTCTGGAACTTGGGTCAACATGAAACAAATCTATATGGCTTTCCTGATCTGAGATATAAACTTCCCAAAATACGACCGAACTCCTAGACTACCTTTGTCTCTCTTCTGTCACTGGAAATCTGTTTCACTTCATACCTTAGTATCGAACATGGTGCCCTCTAAAGCTTCTTTCATAGTGGATGCTCAGTTGATACCGGTTACATGATTGATGACAGCCAGGGCCCTTAAGAGCTCTGTTAATCTTCTCTGTCCTAGATAAAAACGAGTCTTTGTTGATATTCACCCAACAATGTTACATTTTATTTCAAATGAATAAATAATAATGCATTAATAAACATAGTGAAGAATTTTTAGATCTTCAAAAGTATATCTCTTTTAAACCTAAATAGTACCTAGCATAATAAATTCTCAGTAAGAGTGGAACAAAGAAATAAGTTTTTCATCGATAGGTAACAAAGGAGACTTTAGATATCTGGTGGCCATTCTTTATTTTAGTCATAAATTACTTATTCTATGGAAATATTTCTGATTCATAATTCAGAGAAGACGGTAGAATTTGTAATTTCAAGAAATATTGATTTGAAAAATACCATTTATACAGACAACATAAATTTTAATAATTTCCCAATTATTCTATTTTCAAACAAGTAACTCAATCAATTTTTGCAGAACCTTACAGCTGGTGAGTTTGCAGGACCCTGATGAACAATGCTTTTTACTTGATTATTTCTCTGGCTTTTGACCAGTGGCATTTTATGGGATATTCTGAAGAATATTCCCACTCCAGGAAGACAATAAGTATTATGGAAACAGCTGGAAATATCTGTCTCTGATTCATGCAAAATTTAATTTAATTGCTTGGTATTGGTTATCTCATTCTTCTTCCTTTAAAAAATAATTCCACTCTTCACTTTTCTTTACAGTCAGTCATTTGGCAGTAGACACATGTGTTATCTTTCTCTGTCTCCCAAAGAGGTTTAGATTGTATTTAATCTTAGCAATTGATTTAAACTGTAAAACTTGATTATTTTTTGACGCATAAAAGCACTGGCATTTGTTCCCCTAATTTCTTCTCTTTAATAGCATTTACTTATCTTAAATTCTTCTTCTATGCTAGTGTAAGATTTATTAATGTTTCCTAAAAATATTTCTAACAAATTTTAGCATTTGGAAATACTTCATAATTATCAGAACACTAAGGAATATGGAAGATGTTTGTCATTTTTTCTGGACAATAATAATAAAGAGATTTATTTTATAAGCTAGTCTCTTCAAACAATCTCCAATTCCATAAAGATTTATCTATGACACACTTACTACTTAAAAGATGGTTTGATGGTAAAGGTAGTAGTTTTAATTTTTTTAAACAAATAAGCTGGAATTTCTAAGCTAACAACTAAAGATAGGATTAACTTTTTAATGCTAGTTTTTCTGTTGAAGTGGAATCAAACTGGCATAACTTTAACATGCTTAAAGGAGCGTGAGAGTGGTCAGTTTCTCTGGTCCTAAATTCTCAGCTCAAACAAAGGAATTGGCGCCAACTCCTATAATTCTTAGCAGTAACACTGCTGCTTGTTATATTGTGCTTTGTATCAGCTTTGCACATTATCCTGTCCACCCTGGAAAAACAAACAAAAAACAAAACAAACAAACAAAAACAGCTCTGACCCAAATCCTTAGATTTTCTGTGTAGATAGAATGGTGAATTAGATTGTACCCACTTTGTCAGGAGATACTGTAGTCTGTGTGACAGGCATAGAGAACTGAAAAGGGTGATTTTGATGCTGATTCAATTAGCAGACAGAAATAAGCCACTGGTTAGATCATGAGCTAATCAGAATACTTCTGTCCAGAAAAGTATTTCAAGGGAATGGACTGTCTAGAAAAGGCATAAATATTGTCCTGTACACATGACCCTCTCCACTAAAATATGCTTTTCCATCTAGAATTTTGTGCTTGTTCTTTTACTCGACTGTTTCTAGAAATATGCACTTGCAATCCACCTGGCTTATATTTTTCCATGAGCGTAGTAAGTGGGAGTCACATCCCAAAAAAAGAAAGGGACCTGAGTTTTCCTTAATATCTAAGAAGAGTTCATGCTACTTTGGAGGATGGAGAGTGGAATTGGTTCTGGCTGTGTGTAATGGCATTAAACTCCTCCTCTATATATTTTCTAAGGTTTACTCATTACGATTGTTAATTATAATTTTAAAATGTGCTGTTAGCAGAAGGGTATGAGGCTGGCTCTAAGAGAAGGCAGCAGGCCTATGAGCTTGGCGAGGAGGAAGAGGGTCTCTGGGGTTGGGCTGGAGCAGGGCTGGGGTTGGTGGAGGGAAGCGCTTCGGAGGGGTGGCACACACTGCAGTGACAGTCCCTCCCAGGGCTGGTTGAGGCACCTCACTGGTGACGGGTCTGAAAGCACGTGGCTACGTCATGGAAAGCCAGTCTTTTCAATGCAAACTTCAACTCCTCCTCCTCCCTCTAATGCCTGTAACTCACAGCCGAGACTGGGCGAGGAATCCGGAGGGGAGCTTTTCCTCATGCTCTCGGTGGCTGGAGACTGGAAGCAAGAGTGTAGGGAAGGAGGAAGGAGATTTGTGGCGCTTTCTACCTACTACGAGACTGAAAAGGGGAGGGGGCACCTACATTACATCGTCTCTTCGTGATTGAGAACTGCAGGTTCAGTCCGACCCTACGGAGCTCTGGCGATTGCTTATTTAAAAAAGAAAAGAAAGAAAGAAAGAAAAAAAATTGACCGCGGGAGAAAGAAGGCTCAGTTTTTGGCAGCCAGACTCGTCTTGGAGGTGGTATTGGTGTGTGAGTGTGTGCGGTGGTGTTTTATTTTTTCTTCCTTTTTTCTTTCTTTTTATTTTTTCTTTCTTTCTTTCTTTTTTCTTTTTTCTCCCCTTCTCTCCTAGGGGCTACACAATGGCAGTCTTCTCTCGCTAAGATGAATCCGGCTTTGCCTTCTGCAGATCCGCCCATCCTCAGTTCCATTTAGTAAAAGGCTATGATTTTCTCTTTGGGGATCTTTTGTGCATTACTGTTCTCCCTGGTTAGTTCTGGTCTCGGTTGGGATTTCTTTGCTATTTTTTGTTTGGCTTCATGTGAAAACGGATTTTTTTCTCTCCAACCCTTTGGTCATGATCCAGTGGTGATCAAGAGGGGATAAATCATTCACCCTGGCCGAGAAAAAACAATCGCTGAGAAGTCTCAAAGAGATATACCACGTGAGGGGAAAAAACTGGGAGAAGATCCGGAATATTAACGTTTTTCCTATGGTAAAACCGGTGCCCCTCTTCAGGAGAACTGATTTCAAGTTATTATTATGCAACCACAAGGGCCTCTTCTTTCTCAGGGTGTCTAAGCTGCTGGGTTGCTTTTCGCCCAAATCAATGTGGTTTCTTTGGAACATTTTCAGCAAAGGAACGCATATGCTGCAGTGTCTTTGTGGCAAGAGTCTTAAGAAAAACAAGAACCCAACTGGTAAGCAAAGCATGCATCATATTCTGTTTTTCCTGGTAATATCCGTCTGTTGCTCACGGAGCTAGGTCTGCAGTTTTGCTATGCAGGAGGCCGGGGAACATGCAAAGAACCCGGACAGTGTTGCATACAGAGGTGTTGCATGAATAAACAAGTAGCCACCGCCGGATCTGCGTCCTCCCGACCCGAAAACCGTGATCAACAGCTCTTAGCTGTGACACAATCCATCATTAGGAGGGAGGAGGAAACTTTTTTTATCCCCCCCCCCTACTAAGTGGATGTCTGGTGGAATATCGAAGGGCTTATGGCTTATGAATGTGCCAGGAGAAAGAGCCAAGAGCTCGCCTTACTTCTGTTCCTCCAGGGACATAGCTTTAGACTTTCTGATTAGCTTGCACAATATTCACCACCCCATCACCTTTAGCAAAGTAAAAGCGCCCCCTCCTTCACGGCCTGGATCCTCCGTCAGCCCCCGCCTCCCTCCCCCGTCTAGCTCTGGGTGCTATTAACTCATTCCTTAGTCTGCCTCTGACACATCCAGCCTGAGAACACTGAACACCGGAGCAGGGCTTGTGCCGGGGGAACCAGGACCCAGAGGACAAGCCCAGCCCCTCTAGTATATGCCATTTAAGTCCCTTCCCCTTTAAAAAACCGGCGTGGAAATCTTATGTGTGGGTCCCACGCTATGTGTGTGGAGATGAACAGAGGGTCCCTGCCTTATGCGTCCTGGCAATCATGCGCCCCATTACAAAGGGCTCCAACCAGGGAAACTTGCAGTATATTACATAAGAAATGCAAATGCAGGTGATTCGGGGAGCCTGGTCCCAGGGGTTTACTTTCCAGTGTCTATCTAGTCTGAGGCATTTGGGAGCAGCCAAGTGGGCGAGCAACCCTCAGGCAGTCAGGCCGGAGGGCTGCCTGGTGGTGGCAGCTGTGGCAAAGGAGCCTGGGTGCAGCCTTTCCTCAAATCATTCCCGCTATCATCCAGGACTGTGCATTATCCCCGGGCTGGGATACAGTGGGAAAAGACCTGGAGCGGTTTTTGTGTCTGGAGTTATGCTGGAGGGGCGGGGGATCCGCTGTCCTGCAGTGACAGCAGGCGATGGAGGCTGCTGAAGCTAGCACTGCGGTGCACTAGATCATAGCTCTCCGCGGCCTCCCTGACACCTGGAGCTCACAGCCGGCCACAGCATCTAGAACTCCCACGGCTGGGCATCAAGTGGCTGCTGTCTCCCAGCCTCTGAACCCAGCAAATGTAGCATCGCCTGGATGACGCGCTTGGAGGGGGCTGCAGTCCGTGGATGCAGGGAGAACAGAGGAGCGTGGGTGGGCGGGGATGGAGGCAGTGGGTGTGGAGGTCGAGGGCGCTTTGCTGCCACCACTTCTGCAGCAAAAGGCAAGGTGCCTGCGAGTTAAGAGTGTCCAAAAAGGGCAGATGTTCCTGTGCTCAGACCAAGGGAAGTTGTCCCTAGCTGGGACGCTTAGGGACTGTGCAGGCTCTGGGAGGAGGCACCTCTTGGCTTCCAGGAGGACTCCCTACCGCAGTGGAGTTGTTGCCTCTGTCCTACAACCCTAGTCCCTGTGTTCTAAATCCACTCCTTGTCTACCAGCCTCCGTCACTCTTCCCCGTCTTTTTATCCTTCTGTTCTTTAACTACCCAGCGTTTAGGAACTCTGAAATGAAGTTCCCATCCTGAGATTTGTCCAAGGGCGTAATCTTACATTACTGATTCAGCCCTGAGGTGTACCTCTAGCCACTGGCATCTAGCCTGACACCAACGATGCCTGGTTCAAATAATAGCCAGCTACATCTGCAGCAACTGTTCACGGCCTGGACAGAAAATAGTTGTCTGCGGGACTTCCCAAAGTGGGACAGGTCAAAGGCTGTAGTTACATGGGAGGGGCTACTACTTCACACAGTAAAAATAGTAGCCTTTTGAAGCCTTCTTGTGTTCTGTGAAAAGATTTAGTTCTCTTCTGAGAACGGAACACAGTGAAAAGTCTTTCTTTTTTGAGAGTTGGCCATTTGTTTAGGGACCTCGAACTTAGCCCTTCTATAATATTGGTGAGTGGGAAATAACTCAGAGGTGGACAAACAGTAAGCTTGTTTTCAAGGCCTTTATGTTTTTATTGTAAACAATTTCACTGGAAATGCTGACAACCCCTGCTCAGTTCAGTATCTTTTTATTAGACTTCCCCCTTTCCATCCACTTTCATCTCTCTAGAATAATATCCTCTTTCCAAAGTGCTTTGGATGTTGTTAAACAAATGATTATTTATTTTAAGAGCAATTTATTTTGCAGCTTATATATGTACTTGAGTGGTGAAATGGATGGGTTAACCCATGATGTGTCTGACAATATAGACCACTATTCTAATAGCATAGTTGAGGCTCAGATTGCCAGGGATTTGAGTCTAAACTGGAAGTCAGAGCATTTAGTTCCAGAAAAAAAGAAAGAAAGGAAAAGAAAGAAAGAAAAAGAAAGAAAGAAAAGAAATTCGTGTGTTAAACTGTGTAGTTCACCTTCAGAAGGCTGGACTCAAACCCATGCCTGACATTTTCTTTGAATATTGTACTTGGTGAGGTCTATTCTCCTGATATTAACATGAAGCCTATAATCATTTGCAACTTTTTGATCCCAAGGTAGCAGTACAGCTAAGAATTTAATTGGGTAATTAAAATAAAATAAGGACCAAAATCCTCTTAACTGTTAAAAACAAAAAGAACAGATTGGCTACCACCTATTATGTTATCTTAAATCTACAAGGAAGACAATTAACTTGTTTCAAACTAAAAAGCTTGACAGAATGCTGCCAAGCACTAGGGAATTTGTTGCAAAGCATTTCTTAATTTTTCAGAGGCAGATTTTAGGTTGGTTCTTCTTCCCAAAATTTGCAAGTTTTGAAATAATTTGCTGATTGTTTTCAGCTTTGAAATCCTCAACAATTGGGGGGAGTTGGGTTAAAGTTTCCTGAGAATTTCAGAAGCATGGATTTAAAGGTGAAATTTATTCGTCAACTCAGAACTTAATAACCAACTCCATAGTATTACATCGTCCTGTAGTTGCATTATGTGATAATCCAACGAGAAAAGAACATGCAGCATGCATTTGGGCTACATTAAAAAAATCACAACAGCTTAAACTTTTTGGATGTAAAGTAAAACTACTAATTTCATGAGAATACCTAGTATTTTACAGCACAGTGATCATCAGAGAACACATTTGGATGTATGCATGTGCTCAAATGTCCCACTTTCTGTTATTTTCCTAGCACAGCAATAGCTGTGCATTTAGAAGGAATGTTACCTGCTGTAGCTTTTGCTGTGTGAGTCATGCAAGGTGACTGTATTTTAGGCAAATCATTAAGTACGAATAGTAAGTACAAGGTGTCTCCCCCACCCCCGGCCTCCCCGGAGGAGGCTTGTTATGTTTTCTTGAACCAGTATAATAGTTTACAATGACCAATGTATTTATCAGGCTTGTTTAGGAAATAAACTAGGCTACTGTTCTTGAAGCAAAGAGTGATAAGGTAATAAATACGGTTGATGAGTACTAAGGTTGTGTCATTGCTGTCTGTCCAGATTCCTAAAACCAGTAACAGAGTCAGGGACTCTTTCACATGCTGCATCTAATATGCCACACACAAGATCCCCAAGCCTCCTTATTAGTTTTGGAAATTTTGGAAAACTCAGATTTTAAGATACATTACAATGTGTGAAAGTCTTTTTGAGTACAGGTAATTGTGGTGGGAGGATATATAGGAAGCAGATTATTACCTAGACATAGCTTCCCATTCCATAGACTCATTGCCTTTGGTGTTGCCTTTTCTGAACTCAGACTCATCTGCTGAGTAACTTAGCCACAGAACCAGCAGAGGTTGATCGCAGCCATTAGCAAGTTCTGATTCCTACTGTCATTTGTATCCAAGCCCCACTTAAAAAAAAAAAAAAAACAATTGTTTTAGGTGTCCCAAACACCTGGTACGTTAACAGAAATTCGCTACATTTTAAAAAGTTCTTGCATATAGGAGTGTCACATCATTTTGAAGTGAGAAATAGGGAGACAGGAAAGGAAATACTAGTAAGCACCCCCTTTCCCCTTTTTCTCAGTCTGCAGTCTTATCCTGGGGTTCTATAGCGCTGGGACGTCCACAAATTGGCAGTTCTAAACACCAAGTGCACAGAAAATGAAAACATCAAATTCAGATAGCATGGCTAGAACAGGAAACAGGTGGAAGGTTCTTGTAACATTTTAAAACTGAGTTGGGTCTGGACTCCATCCAGAAAGTTTTAGTTATTGAGGTAAAGTGAGTTACACAGAGCAGCACCACTTTATGGACCAAAGGTGGCATTTCCAGCTAGGCTAAGTTCTGAATTGCTAGAAGAGTTGAAATTTTCTTTTCTTTAGGCTGACGTCCAAGCTAACAAGTATCAAGTCAATGTTTAATAAACTCACCTTTAACAATGTAGATGATATTCAAATGATGCATTTCTATATGAATGTACTAAGGCTAACTCTATACTGTGCTTTGCGTTTCCCACAGTGGCAAATTATATCCCTTTATGTTTGAACCCAGCTTTCCACACTTTAGCAAGTGGAAACTTTTGTGTTTTCATACAAATGGTAACAAGGACAAGAACCAATGCTTTTACTCTTTTATACAGGTTTATACTTCATTCATACTGACTCATAAATTTTATGCAAATGCCATGTGTATGTATCAAAATGAAAGCATTTGTTCCAAATAGTTCCTCATGCCTTAGGGGGAAACAGTTAAGACACTTGAACAGTGTGGCAGAAACTTTGCCTCTGTGAAGTTTAAACCAGTCATTGCATTATGCATAGGATCGAAAAGCAAACAAACATACACCATTGAGCCCAACATAGCCATATCCTCGGGTCCGTGTGGGTCAGAGATAGATCAACCTGTTCATCCACCTGCTAGTGCTTAGTCCATACATTCTCCCTTAGATTCATAGTTGCTGCACCATGTAACATACACAGGTGTGAGTTAAATCTGGGCATTGGGGAGTGAGGGATTTTCTAAGGAAGATAGTTCAATTTCACAATTTATTTCCTGACATGCAATTCCAGTTCTTTGGTATTCTATTTTGGAAGGGCTACTGCAGTTTAATTTTTTTTTTTGTGTGTGTGTGTCTATTTTTCCAGTTGCTACAAAATAATGCTTCTACTTTAGTCATATAGGATGATTGGGAAGTCAAAGGGAAGAACTACTAGAATTTTTTCTTTTAAACATGGAAGTCAAAAGGAAGAAGAAGGAGCACATGTTTACAGACAGCCTGTTTTATAGAGATTTCTGACAGTGGTGTTGGACAATGCTACATTTCCTGTTTCCTGACAAAGCTTCTGCTAGTGATGGACAGCACTTTTGAATAAAATGTTACAGTAAGGTGAATAGTGAAAAGTTGATGGCTCTAAAAAGCTCATCCACAGCATTGTGCCACTCTGGGTATCGTAATTGGTTAAGTTCATTTGGTGTTCGTTCCTGAATGCCAAAAACAAAACTAAACACACAATGTAAGTAGGGGAGCACACATGGCAACAGCGTCAGTCTGGCTCTTTGTGCACCTGGTTGGTTTTACAGAAACCTGTGGTCTACTCCTCACACCCATGCATTTTCTAAGAAAACCAAGCCAAGGGTTAATCATACTCATCATGTCAAGCTTGCTCTTAAAATCACGAATGAAGGCTGAAGGCCCCACCTGGTTCCTATGCAGGAGGACTAGTTTCATTTTATCATCTGATCCTTCCTTGTTTCTTTCTTGAGTTAGAAAAGTGATTTGTTTCTTTCTCTAAGACAATATCTGGGATCCTCTTTTATGACCTGACTTCCTTCCTTCCTTCCTCCCTTCCTTCCTTCTTTTCTTTTCTTTCTTTGTTATTGATTTGGCAGCAATCTCTAATGAAGCTTTCTCACTTCTAGCATTTCATTCTTCTGCAGTTTAAAAAGCAGTAGTTTTCCAATCCTTTGGCTCTATATACTTCCCACCATCAAATTACTTTTGCTTTCTTTAGTCAGGAACCACTTTAATAGGGTGGAGGATACTGGGCCACTGTGCCTTTGGAATGAGAGGCTTGGAGTCTGTATCAGGGACAACAAAGTTTGGCCGAATCTATAGCTTTGGGTAGAGGCCCCAGGCCTCTAGATAACTGTTAACATTCTGTGCAAAGCCTAGTCTTAAAACTGTAGCTCTGATCTGCTCACAACATGGAAACCCTTTGGAGATCTAGCTGAAGTTGGCTACCAGAACAGGATATAAGAGGCAGGTTTCCTCCCAGCCTGACCCAGCAGTCTCATCCCTCCTAGGCTTGATCTTGCGAGGTGGGAGGGGAGAATGGGGGTGCAGTTACTTTCATATTCATCCTAGAGGGCTCTGTTAGGCAGGGCAATGCAGTGGAAGCAGCCTGCCAGAGCCACCATCGCAGGGGAATGTTTCTGTTGCCATGGAGATGACCTCTGACCCCGAGAGCGTGAGTGGCTCCTTTGCGGGATGCCTTGGTTGCTATGGGAACTGCAGTGGCCAGGATCCTGGCGCTGGAGCAACTTGGGAGCAAGGGCCAAGGAGCAGCCACCATGCCTTCTTCTAGGACTGGAGCATGGTTGCCCTGTGGACCCCTAGCAGGCAACTATAGTCCCAACCTACAAGTGTCTGCCTCTTCCTGCTGCTCACACAGGCTGCTTTAAAGAGAATGTGCTTCAGAAAGGGGCTGGGCTGCTTGCTCTTTGACAGGGACTAGGACTCCAGAGCCTTTCTTGGAGCCCAGTTCTGACCTCAGTTTCTGGGAGAAGCATGTACATTCTTGAACTTTTCTGTGCTCCAGTCTAGGGTGCAATCCGAAGGATTTTGATTAAAAATTTCAGTGCATATCCACTTAGTATAGTTTTTAGTTCTGAAACCTTTATATTTACTCCACTCCTTGTCTGCTTCCCTGTGTCTTTCCTAGACTATGTTGACTGTATTTAAGCTGCGCTTTAAAATTAGTGATTATCAGAGGTGGGACCACCTTGAAGCTCATGAACTGCTTTCTCCTCTTCCTAGTGACAACTCCTCCTTCAGAATACTAGTGACTGTCGCAAAAGCTGGTTCATAGCTGTAGGCACAAACAGGCACAGTCCTCAGGCCTAGAGGAATAAACTGCAGAGAACTTTTCAAGCATTTCTTAGAGCTGTGTATTTGCTGTTGAGATGGTTTTACAGTTGACCTTTTTGTCTTTAGATTCATTTTCCTAGGGGACTGCTAAGCATTTTTGGAGGATGGGATGTATACATTGGCTTTCCCCCTACCCTCCATCCTCTTGGGGTTATTGATAATAATCACACTAAGTTAAAAAACAAAAATCCAAACCAAAACCAACCAAACCGAACCAAACCAAAAAAGTAAACAAAACCAAAACACAACCCCCCAAACCCCAAACTCAGTCTTAAGTTTAAAAACTTTTCAGGTTCATTTCTAACTCTGAAATTTATGAAGTCTTTCAGGACCACAGGCTTTTTGTCAAGTACACATTATTCCCACCCCCACACACCCACCCCTACCCCCATCCCTCTCTTTATTTTGCCATGTATTCCAGTGTGGTCTATACTCAGCTTTCTTTCCCCTCAGTATGCAGAATACTGGCATTAGAGAGAGGTGCCCACCAGCTCCAGCTCTTTTCTAAACTTAAGAGAATGAAAATCTTCTGTGCCCTAGGTGTTGTTGCAGGAGCAGGGTAATGAGCTGTTGTGTGACAAGCTTTGGAGTAGACATAAAGAATTGGGTTGGTTCAGAGGGTTCAATACTAGCTGGGAGCTTTAGGCAGAGAAGGATAAGCTAATGTTCAACAAAAAGGAAATAGAAGGCTTGCTGGAGAACAATGCTGAACTCTGATGACTAGCTAGGAGTTAGTCACCAGAGAAAGTGGTGGATTGGTAAGGAAAACTCAGCAGCATGTTTTAAACGTTGAGCACATGAGAGTAGTGAAAGACAGATGGAGGGAAGGGACTGGGGAAGGATAGAAGAGATGGCTAGATGGCCATGAAAGTGAATGGAAATCTGCAACTGCTGGGATGAGGAGGTGGGGACATCTCCAGGATGAGACAGAGACCTGGGATAAGGGAGGTACCCAAGGGTTGCACATACCAAGAAATAAGCTGAGGATAGACGTTGTCAGGAGGGAGAGGCAAGCAGAGCACTTAGAAGGTAAAGAAGAACAGATCACGTACAAATGTGACTGAGATGTACTCTTCAGGCAACTCTCCTGCCACAGTGTGGAAAACAAGACTGGAGATAGAGCACAGAGGAATAAACTATTCTTTTATGAGATGCTGTGGTCCCAAGAGGTCTGGAGAGGGAGTAGAGTCAGTTTGAGGGAAACGTTTTAGGAGAGGAAGTTGGAGCCTAGAACTTTCTGCTCGCAGGCTTTAATCCTTTGGTAATTTGCCATTAGTATATTATCTTCACTTTGGAACCCGTAAAAGCTGTCAAAACTGCCCTACTGAAGATCCAAGGAACTAAGTAACAAGTCAAAAACTTTGACAGGATTGTAAATAAAAATTCAAACACTTCTGGAAATAATTCTATAGGATAGAATTTTTTATATTAGATAGACTTTTTTTCCCTGAAAATCTTAGGGATGAAAACATGCTTTATAATGAAGTCAACTGTCTTTTATGGTTTTATGGTTATACAGTTTTTGTTAATAGCAGTCATTTTTTGCACATATTTTCTAATATGAGAAGCCAAGTAGCACAAGTAAAAGCCAGGTTTTGAGATGGATTGTTCCAAGTTAGCAGGAAAGGAGAAGGAAGTAAAAACCTTGTTGGATTTATATACGTGGTGTATTCTTGCTTCCCATATGCAAATGAAAGTGCTTGTAATTAAAATGTCTTTCCCCTTCTGTAACATTTTGTTGTCTGAGCAATTACAGTGGATCACTGAAGTGAGCCTTAACCTTTTCTGTAAAGCTGTCTCTTAAATAGGGTATAACTTAGGAGGATTCACCATCTCTATTCTTTACATTTCCTATATGAAATACAGGACTGAATTGTACTTTAAACATGCAACAATAAGAGGGCCCAAAGACTAAAACAAAAATAACATTCCTTAATTGTGGGGTTACAATGAGGACAGTCTGAACCTTGTCTTCCTTCATTGTGTTCCTGTTGAACAATACATGTTCTAAGTATTAAGCAAAGAAAGACTATGTTTGCTAGGACACCTTACTTAGTTTGTTAATTATACACTCAACAGTCACCATCATTCTGCATTACACTTTTATTCTCAGGTGAATTGAGAGAAGTAACCCAGTATATTCTAAGTGTCCCCTTTTATGATTAGCATGGCTCATATTGCCCCTGTCTAAAGGAAATGCAGAAACATAGTGTGAAGCAGAGACTGAAGGAAAGGCCATCCAGAGACTGCCCCATATACAGACATCAAACCCAGACGCTATTGCAGATGCCAAGAAGTGCATGCTGACAGGAACCTGGTACAGCTGTCCCCTGAGAGGCTCTACCAGAGCCTGAAAATACAGATAGAGATACTCGAAGCCAACCATTGGACTGAGCACGGGGACCCCAGTGGAGGAGTTAAGGAAAGAACTGAAGGAGCTGACGGGGTTTGCAACCCCACAGAAAGAACAATATTAACCAATCAGACCTCCCAGAATTCTCAGGGACTAAACTACCAACCGAAGAGTACACATGGAAGGACCCATGGCTCCAGCTGCATATGTAGCAGAGGATGGCCTTGTCTGGCACCAGTGGGAGGAGAGTGAAGGCTTAATGCCCCAGTGTAGGGGAATGCCAGGGCAGTGAGGTGGGAGGAAGTGGGCAGGTGGGGGAGCACCGCATAGAAGCAGGGGAGGGGGGATGGGTTTGAGAAGGGGAAACCAAGGAAAGAGAACAATATTTGAACTGTAAATAGATAAAATATCCAATAAAATACTTAGGTTTTTAGAGTTTTTCTTAGCTCAAAAATATTTTCTCATTTACAAATTGTAACTGAATGAAGTAATATTCTTTGCACATCACATATAAAATAATAGACATTAAGTGGAAGAGACATTTTAGACGTTAATTAAATAAAAATATAAAAGTATACATTTTAGGGGGTACTATGGGATGTTTTGACAAATATATGCTATA
This sequence comes from Rattus norvegicus, assembly GCF_021556685.1. Taxonomy (NCBI): domain Eukaryota; kingdom Metazoa; phylum Chordata; class Mammalia; order Rodentia; family Muridae; genus Rattus; species Rattus norvegicus. The sequence goes on along the minus strand of NC_141548.1, from coordinate 107,291,731 downwards.
ATGTAGGAGATACTGTAAATGAAGTAGATGATAAATGTTAGAATAAATAGGTATAGTAACCAATTTAATGTGGGATATTCTTGTTTATCTTCTATTGCTATAACCATATGAAACCAAGTAATTTACTGAGGAGAAGTTGGCAATTGATGGCTGTTTGGGGGAGGAAATATTATTCACTCTTTAGGGTATGGCCACTGGTAGGCTTCCCATGCTCCAGTAGATGGGCCTCCACCTGTATACATATGGACAGCTTAGTAGGCTATCAGAAAGAGAAAGAAAAAGATACAAAGTTGGGGGAGCATGATGAAGGGAAAATAGAATTTAGAGGCAGGAGATAAGGGCTTAATATTAATTTTTGTTATATACATATGTTAAATTCTCAAAGAATGAAAAAATATAATAGAAATTATAGAGCTCCAGAATAAATAGTTTACAAGTCTTCAGGCTGGTAGGTAAACAGTCTGAGTGTACACCGAAGTGATTTAACTCCAAACCAAATACCCTTAAGTATCTATGCTGTAGCTGCCTCTTTGTAAGCATGGTAGGATATGTATATATGCCTTTGTGTTTTTGTCAGTCATTTTGACATAAAGCTAAAAGTAACTGCTAAAATTCAAACTTTAGAAACCTGAAGAATTTAATGTTATTTTTGATAGTTATTTTAAGTTGATTAAAATGAAATTTATTTATATCTTGATGAAGTTTTACAGTTGTGAGTTATAATCATAACCGACAATCTAATCAGGATTTAGACCATCACTGATCACTCCAGAAAAAATTTTCTTTTCTCTTTCAGAAGTGTTCTGACTTCTCTGTCTTTAATTTAAGTTACAGTCAAAAAACCCATGACTGAATTACAAAACCCTCACATTACATAGTTCGTTTCTTCAGAAGGCAGAACATAGCCTATAATCCAAATGAATTGAGGACTCTTTTCTTTTTTTCTCCTATAAATATTTTATTTATTTGTGTTTAGAAGTTGCAGTTTTAGTGCTGAATACAAGTGATCAAGGCCTGAGAACAGGGATTCTGGTGACCCCAAGTAACTTGTTCACTTGTGGAAAAGATTATATTAACTTTTATAATCACATAAAAGGAGAAAATCATGTTAGTTTATTTAGCAAATACTGGATCAGTGGATGAAATCAAGTTTTGGATGTTACAACATTTTTAGCTTTAGGGCTGGTGGAAACTAGTAGTCTGCTAAACATTTGAAAAGTTTTACAAGTAACAAGGGTGTTAGGTCAGATACAAATGTTGAAAGTAAATGGCTAATAGATGGGCTTAAAAGTAGCCAAAGATGACTTTAGCTCCATCTGTAACAATCTCAGTTGTCATAGTGATCAATGATAGAAGTTCTAGGGATTAATTACTCTGCAGGATCTCCAGCTAAGAGTAGCTTCTTCAGAGAGCAACAGTGTATGCTTTTGAGATTCACCTGTGTTGTTGCTGTTATACTGGTAGGTTTGAAGAGGAAAGCTTTGGTTTTTACTTTGTAAACCGGAATCTTCTAATTGAACAGATTGAAGTTAAGATCCATAAGTTGTTAGGAACCACCAAGAGTCAAAGTGTATGGAATTTTTAATCTTATCACAGGACACAGTGCAAGACAGGAGACTCTTGGGACACATAAAAAGGACGTTATTACTCTGGAATAACAGGCAGGCTGGGATTTATGTCCTCATCATCTCATGGTGTTCTACATGGTCTCCAGTTCCTTAGAGGCAATGTTCAGTGGCTCAGTAGACACCTGTACAAGGTGGATTTGTGTAGCAGCTAGGATATATTTGGAAAACCCCAGGATTTTAAGAGGCTTCTAACAAAAGCCTTATCTTAGGAAGGCACCATGCTTATTATCCTAGCGAAGAAACACTTATGTCCTCACATCATGGGGAAGAGACTGTCCCTAAATTCCAAGATGGTTTGCCTGATATATCCTTGCAAAGATTGTTCGGTACAGAAGCTGTCATGAAGCTTGGAGAGATTGGCTGGGTATCTTGTCTTTAAACTGTTTTCATAAGGGAACTCTTCCATGTCTGTGATTTGCAAGACCTTTATGTCATTCTTTATGCTTTTAAAGCATACATTGAAGCCATATTCCCATTGAAATCATGATGAGCTCTGTAGCAAGTGGCTGGATTCATGTCCTTCACAGTCAAGAAGCTGAAAGCTGGTTATGTATGTTATGACATATCTCTAGGTCTGACAGCTATTTTTACCATTAATTATTTTACTTATTTACATTTCAAATGTTGTCTCCCTTCCTAGTTTCCCCTCTGCCACCCCAACTCCTGTCTCACCCCTCTAGTATCCCCCTTCTCTGGGGCAACAAGCCTCCCCAGGACCTAGCACCTCCCCTCCTACTGATGTCAGATAAGGCGGTCCTCTGCTACATATGAAGTGGGAGCCATGGACCAACTTATGTACACTCGTTGATTGGTGGTTTAGTCCCTGGGAACTCTGGGGTCCAGTTAATTGATATTATAGTTCTTCCTATGGGGTTGCAATCCCCTTCAGCTCCTTTCACTCCTTCCTCTAACTCTTCCATTGGGGTCCCCAGGCTCTGACTGATGGTTGGCTGTGAGTAACTGCATCTGTCTTAGGTGCTGGCAGAACCGCAGAGGACAGCTATACAAGGCTCCAGTTTGCAAGTATTTCTTGGCATCAGCAATAGTGTTAGGGTTTGGTGTCTGCAGATGGGATGGATCCCAAGGCGGGGTGTTCTCTGGATGGCATTTTCCTTCAATCTCTGCTCCAGTTTTTGTCCCTGTCCTTTAGACAGGAACAATTCTGGGATAAAGATTTTGAGAAGGTGGATGGCCCAATCCTTCAACTGGGGCCATGCTTATCTACTGAAGGTGGTCTCTTCAGGTTCTATCTCCCTGCTTTTGGATATTTTGGCTAATGTTCTCCCCACTGGGTCCTGGGAGTTTCTCAAATCTCTGGCATCTGGGACTTTCTAGTGGTTTCCCCTGTCCCCACCCCTACTACTTATTTCTATTCTCCTGGCCCTTTGTACTGCTCTCCCGTCTCTTCTCATACCTGATCCTGCCCCTGCTTTTTCCCTCTTTCTCCCCTATCCCACCCAGATTCATTTCTCCTTCTGCCCCCTTGATTATTTTGTTCCCCCTTCTAAGTAAGATTGAAGCATTTGGCCTTCCTTCTTGTTAAGCTTCATGTGGTCTGTGAGTTGTATTGTAGATTTTCTGAGCTTTTGGGCTAATACTCTCTTATCCGTGAGTGCATACCATAAATATCCTTTTGTGTCTGGGTTACCTCACTCAGGATGGTATTTTCTAGTTCTATCCATTTGCCTACAAAATTCATGAAGTCATAATTTTTAATAGCTGAGTAGTATTTCACTGTGTAAATGAATCACATTTTCTCTATCCATTCTTTGGCTGAGAGACATTTGAGTTATTTCCAGCTTCTGATTATTATAAATGAGGCTGCTATGAACACTGTGGAGCATGTATTTTTGCTATATATTGAAGCATCTTTTGGGTATATGCCCAGGAATGAAATAGTTGGATGTTCAGGTAACACTATGTCCAATTTTCTGAGGACCCACCAGACCGCTTTCGAATGGTTGTACCAGCTTGCAATCCCACCAGCAGTGGAGGAGTGTTCCTCTTTCTCCACATCTTCGCCAGCATCTGCTGTCTGACAGCTTTCTAAATAAAGGGAGATGGAACTTTGATTCTTCACAATGTGGAATGCGCTACTATGTACTTACCCCTCTGGTAGTCACCTGCTTCTTGGCAAGATGTTTTCTACTGAAACACTTAACAGGGAAGAAGTAAAAATTTGAACAGGTTATTTGAACACAACCACCCTTTCACCAACTTGTAGTACACTGTTTTAGTGCTTTTCTTATTAATGTGACAAAATATCTGAAAAGAAGCAACTTAATGGAGAAAATGTTCATTGTGGCTCATCATTTGAGGGGCATCATAGTGGGGAAAGTGAGGATGTGCAACATAATGTATCTGCAGCAGAGGGGAATGAATGCTAATGGTGCTTATTCTCTTATGGCTACTTAATCTGAGACGCTACCCTATGGGATGGTGTTTCCCTCTTTCACAGTGGATCTTCCCCCTCAGTTAAACCCCCTGAAAAACTTTTCTGGACACAGAGATGTATATAGTAGGTGATTCTTAAGTCCATCAATCTGACATTATTAATCATCACAGGCATCCTTTTCTCTGTAGTGATTTAAGGTGCTCTTGTGGCTCCAATAGTGCTGGCTATTGTTAGTGGAGGCGTACATTAAGAAACAGTTTACCACAGGCACACTTTTGGGAATCAGTATTTGTTTGAAACACTTTCTGTTACAAATTTGAATTGTGTATTAGGGGGATCAGTATCTTTGTTTTATTGTTTGAAATGGTACAAAATTTATAACATGATATTTTAAGAATTATAACTTGTATTAAAAAGCAAATCTTATGAGTATCTAAAAATGAGGCTTTAAATTAGAAGTTGTAATCTCTTTAATTTGAAGCTAGAATCTGAGTTTCCAAGACTGGTATGCACATGACTACACACACACACACACACACACACACACACACACACACACACACAAACACACACACACACACACACACACACACACGTGTGTGTGAGAATACGTTCCTTTTAGGTGGTGATGGTGGTAGAACAATGTGTTGGGAGCCAATGAAACTTAAATCCAAATTCTCTGTTGGGTGGGTGAGTGAGTAGTGATTGAATCAAACTTTCATTTTACTTTTTGTTTTAAATGAGAGAGAGAGGAATAGACAACTAACTTCATAACGCCACACAACTAGGTGCTGAGACATTAAGAAAAGTGCCCGATTGTTTTACCTAAGTATAACTGAATAGAAAATATAATGTGCATTTTGTGCAGGTAAAGAGGCCACATCAGATCATGTACTAATCTGTGTCATCTGTGTCACCTCGCCCATTCCCTCAGGTGCCCACTGACTCGTGAGAGCCCAAGTAAGGATACTTAAGGTCGTTCAGTTAACTCTGAGACTTACAGCTTTTCTTTTTCATGCTTCATAGTCAAAACAGACAGAGGCAGTGTCTATCTCTGTGCACCTTGTTATCAGCTTTTGCTTAACTATAGTTTTCATTATAATGCTAATATTTCAATGTAAGACGAATCTTTGTACTTCTCTTATATTTTTAACACAGTCAAATGGTTTAAATGCAATTGTGCTTTTTGTTATGGATGATTTTTAATCAGTTTATACCTTAAAATTATGAAATATTATGGAAAAATAGAATTTGCTGCTGATAATGTAATAATGTAATTAATAATGTAACAAGTACAGTTCAAAAAGAAGTGATTTTCAGGTAACAATACAGCATGTTTATTTCTTGTTATATTATATTATGGCAAAACCGGCCATAAATATATAATGAGCAGTGACATGCTAACATAACCCCTCACAGATTAAATTGTGGTTTGAACTTTTCTAAGATTTAGAGAAACACTAGGGAATTAAATGAACTTATAAATATGACTGTGCAGTAGATATTGCACTTGGTCACTTGTGTTCTCATCTTGTCTGCTGGCCATCACAATCTTTTACCCAACAGAACCACTGATATGGGGTCTGTAGTAACAGTAATTTAAAAGAAAAAAAAAGTAAATCTTGGATATAGATTGGTGCAACTGTTGATATTTTCAGTTCTAAAACTTATGATTATGAAAAACTGTAATAGTTGTACTAGATAGTTTTGTGGCTCTCAGCTATTCCTGAGTTTTGTTTTGTTTTAAAGGCAGGGATTTACTATGTAACTCAAGCTGGTCTTGAACTAGCAATCCTCTTGTCTTAACCTCCTGGATGCATACATTATGGATGTGTGCTACCATACCTGGTAATTCTTTGTTCTTTTAGGTGTTCTACCTGCAGTTTGATAGAGGATTCACTGTGCAAAATGTCCCAAGTCTCTAAACTTACTTTTGCTAAAGCTCTTGTGTTGAGACAGCATCTTTTTATGTAGCAGTGAAGGGATAAACTGATCTCCTTCTTTGTTCTTCCCCACTCCCCTTCACCTCATTAACAGTAATGTCACGAGACCCTATTCTTTGAATTAAATTAGAGGTGGATTTGGACTAAATCAAGAGCTCATGGCTACTCTTGAAATCTGAGAATAAATTCATGTGTCAACTTTCTCCCACTGTAACAAATATTTGAGATAATCAATGACAGTCAACTTATTAAGAGAAAAGGTTTATTCTGGTTCACTGTTTGGAGCTTTCAGGCCATGGCTGATCAGACTTGTTTCTCTTTTGTGAGGCATCTGACTGAGGCAGAAGAAGGTGAACCAGAGATACTCACTTCAGTGTTAGGACAAGTACAAGAAAAGAGGAAGGAGTTGGAATCACATTATCTTTTCTTTTAATGTCCCAGTGACACAAAGACTGCCTGTTAGGGACCCCCTCTTAAAGATTCTACCTCTTTCCGATTGTACCTTCCTGAGGATTAAACCTTTATTACTTAAACCTTTGGAAAACACTAAGTTCCAAACTATAGCAGCTGGGCCCATTTCTAAAGGAAAATGAGGCAATAAATAGTTAAATACAGGTTATGACCAGAAAATGATTTATATTTCACAAAGCTGACTGACAACATCTGTGGGGGCTGTCACTCATGATGCTGACAGTAGAACCAGGGCCTCACATGATGGACTCTACCACTGACCTACGTCTGTAGCGTTTTTTTGTTGTTTAAATTTGTTTGCCTAGAACAACACCATCTGAGGATTCTGTTTCCTCTATATCTTTGATGACATTTGTTACTGTCTTTTTGATTCTAGTAATTTTAGTGAGTGTGAATTTGTATGTCTCTGTGGTGTTTCTTCGTATTTTCTTTTTTTTTTCTTCGTATTTTCTTAATCACTGTTCTTATTGGCCTTTTGTGTATCTTCTTTGGAAAAATATCCAGTTATATGTTTTGACATTTTTAATAGAGTTATTTATTCTTTTAGTTTTTAATTGTAGGATGCCATTATAGATCACAGACACAGATTTCTTATAAGGCTTATGATTTATTTATTTATTTTTCCTTTCTGCTTATTTTATTTCCACATTCTTGGTGGTGTCCTTTAAAGCATCTTGATTCAGTGAGGTATAATTTATCATTTTTTTTTAAAATCACTCACATATATGCTATTAACATATGCTATTTATAGCTAAGAAACCATTTCCTAACTCCAATTTAACAAAGATTTAGCTCTAAGTTTGCTTTGGAGATGTGTTAACTTTACATTTAAGTCTAGAATCTGTTGTGAGTAAGTTTTTGCACATAGGATGAACTATGAATACATTTCTTTTACACATTAGCATTCACTTGTTTAAGGAATGTTTGAAAAAATATTTCACTATAGTATTTGGAAATCTTATTCTGAGTTGATATAAACCAAAGAATTTTTCTTTATTTCTAAAACCACTTTTAACTAATTTTTATCAAAAAATGATCTAACAGTATGTCTCAGTATTTCAAATAAATTATAATATGTCTAATGGACCTACAGTAGAGATACTGTGGAAATTTTTATGGAAGTGCATGTCTACTTTTATTGTATCCTATTTCACAGGAGCATTTAACACCAGCAGCCACATGCAGTGTGCAAGTATTTTCAAGAAGTCAAGTAACACACGCTTAAGTCCATTCAGGGTTCTAAAAGAACATATCTTAGACTAGGTGTTTATGAGCAACAGAAATTCATTTCTAGAGTTCTACAAGTGGAAAAATCCAAGGTTGAAAATGTCAAAGTTGCATTGTCTCATGAAGGCTTTATCTAGAATTTATAGATGAAACCTTGTTAGCTGAATCATAACATGATATAAAGAAAGATCAAGCATCATTCTGTTTCTTTTATAAAGGTAGAGATCTCTGTCTTGGAGGCACAAGACCTGATTGCTATCTGATCATCTCCTAAAAGTTCTACCTCTTCCTACTACTGAACTGGGAATTAGAATTCTGAGATAACACAAACACTGTCACAAATGCTTAGGCTATTTGTAGCAAGTTACTAGGAATAAACACTTTTTATAGCCAAATCTGTGATTCAAAATTGCTCTGGTTGTTCTTGCTCATATTTGTTTTCAAGGGATGGGCATTTCATTTGTTCACTGATAATAGTATATTATGTTTACATTTAATTTTTCTAGCTTTAAAGACTGAGCCATGAAGGTCAAGATTCAATGAGCTATAAATCACACTTTCTGTACTTGAATTTATCTTAATTCACTTAATAATTATCTCATGTAAGACATGTATATTCCTTGATATGAAATGTTATTTAAGTTGTATCTTCTGCTAGATTACTGTGCTTTGTGAATAGAAAAAAAATCCACTGCTATGCAGGAGATCAAGGCCGTGTCATTACTAGGAAGACCCTCCTGAATGCAGCTGATAGTCTCAAGCACCATCAGTTGATGATTGTGCAGACGTATCATGTTATTATATGTTGATTTCTCTTGTATTATGTATAAAAATACTTGGTTGCCTTTAGCTATGCTGTGGGGAATCCAGAGAAGGGACATTTACTGTTATTTGAGCCATAGTACTTAATTCATAGCCTCAACATCTTTGAAATATACAAATGGGATGGGAGATAAAGCTGGGAGAGGTCTCACTAACCTTAGTTTGATTTTCTTAAGGAGTTTGACAAATGAGCTCTCCAAGGCAGATTTCTTGTTTTATGATGTTAATTTTTTTCAATTACATCACTAGAGATGAGTATCATGGTGTTAGATGACTTTCACTCTACTGTTTTGATTTATTCACTCACTTGACCCCTGAGTTTGTTTTTTCTTTGTGAGAAGATCTCGTTTGGAAGGCACTTTATAATCTAGCCTCAAATTCAGATTTTTCCTGTCTTAGCTTTCTGATTGACAAGATTAAAAGTATAAACTTGACATCGCAATTTACTTCTTAAACAAGGAACACACCTCCCAAATTTTAGAATGGTATAGATTAGATGAGTATGTCCACATGTTGTTGGTGTCTTTGTGTTAATCTACGTGTGCATTTAGCATCAAGAAACATGGAGTACATAATTTGAACATTGAATTTGTGTGTGCATGTGTGTGTTTAAGAGAGAGAGGAAGAGAATCCACTAAGAGTATTGGTAGATTAGAGAACAAGCAAGGGGTACCTCTTCTTTCTAATTCTATTTTTCCTGTATCAAGTTTCCTAACATTGAGTAGGTTTGCTTAATTAATATGGTATATTTGATTTTCTTGAAAGTAACTGTAAATTACTTTACATATGTACAACATAAACTTAGGAGCAGAGCTGAAAGTCCAAATAAATACTTTAATGATGTTTTTTGATGATGCTGATAAAATACTGAAGAATAAGACACTTAAAAAAATCTGAAGTTTGACTTTGCATTAACAGAGAATGTGCTGTAGAGTAGATAAAAGATTCAGCACTTTTTCCCCATGCTATAGATAAGTCTTTTGAAGCAACTTCTACCTCTATGCTGTATTTTTCTTTGTCTTGTACTTGCCAAAATGTCCCTAGCATTATGGGTTAGATTTGCCAGACTTTCTTTTTGAGCCACTAATGTCTTCTTTAGATAATTTTTTTGGATGGTATGCATTTCAAAAATCAAGTTTTATTCCTTTTACTTTCACTGATAAAACAGTCTTTGGAGTTAAAGTTTAAAATTCTATTTGTGATTTGTCTGTGCCTCAGGGTCCTTTTTGTTTGTTTTACTTTTGACAGGGGGAGAGAGAGAGAGAGAGAGAGAGAGAGAGAGAGAGAGAGAGAGAGAGAGAGCTACTTTACCAATTTGCAGTGATCAGCAGGGAATACATATACATAGAGTAACTAATATAACACCTAGCATGTAGATCTTTATTTACTAACACTTTTCTCCCTATTTTCTTGTCAATAATAATAGATTTTTCTTGTATTTTATGGTAAGAATGAAGCTTATGCTAAAATTAGCATTAAATTGATATTTTAAAGCCTTTTACCCGCAATTAGTGCTATAGTAAGTAATGACTATAGAAAATAAATTTATTTCTAATGACTTGCTTTTTATTCTGGGGGTTGGATCAAAAGCTTTGTGTATGTTAGAAATACACCAACAGTCCAGTAAATTTACTTTTAAATAAAAATTTAAAGAATAGTTTTAAGCTCACAGCAAAACTGAGGACAAAGATTTTTCATATTCTCTGTGCCAGCACATGTGTTGACATCCTCCATCAGAGTGATTCAACATTGCAAGTGAAGAAAGTGTATTGAAGAATCATCATACAGAGTCCAGCGCTCACATTTGAGTTTATTCATGGCATTATGTACTCTGTGGGTTTGGACAACCACATAAAGTCTTCACCATTGTAATATATGTAGAGTTTTCTTCACTGCCTTAAAAATTCTTACACTTACAAAAATGTCTAAACAAAGGTTAAAGGTAGACAGATTAGAGGCTTAAGAAAGTTCATGCTCTTTCACTGAATCTCATTTTCTACTTTTTAGGCTTAACTGGTTTTTCACCTGTAAAGACTTACTGCATCTGTGTTTTGTTGGTCCCAGTGGACTTGCTGTAAGCAGACAATTTTTCTAATATTGTTTCTGACCTTTTAAAGAAATTGTCAAATGTATGTGCTAGAATATTCATACATATGCTCTTTTCATATATATTTTCAAGACATATATTTGTCATGCATGCATGCCAAAATGACAAAATTTGAGGCTTTCAATAGGTATCTACACATTTGTATCTTTCCTGTACTGTTATCTTCATCATCCATATTCCATAAATACTCTGGCCTAACAGAAATAACCTCAGGTACTGAGGTAAACTACATGGATAATTCCTTTTTTTCTGATGACTTTTTTCTAGTTACAGATTAACGAAGCACATTTAAAGTAATCTTTTTTATCATTATTTTGCCATATGAGAGATTCTTATTTTCTTTCATCATTGGATCAGAAAGAATCTCATTTATGGCTTTGAGCTCTTTTGTTTTTTTAAATTTCCCTCAATGGCTCCTGTTTCTGCCTAACTCTTGCTACTAGTAATGTTGCTCATACCATCAGATTCTTTTTCAATTATTTATCCAATTTTTAGTCATTCTCTTTATTCTTACCTATTTTGGGCTCTGCTATTTATTTCTTTTCCATTGTTGTCATTGTTGTTGTTGTTGTTGTTGTTGTTGTTGTTGGCCGTGTTGGTGGTGGTGGTGGTGGTGGTGGTGGTGGTGGTGGAGGATGTAGTGGGAATCCGGATAAGCTATATAGATATATGAAGTCTAGCTTGAATTGCCTGTTTCACAGCTTGTGCGGAAAGACTCTTATGGCATACATGAACATTCCATCATGATAGGAAATAGGTTGGTCTTTGTGAATGTAATTCTCATTTTAGTTTCTGGCTACAGGGATTGTTATTCACAGCTGGTATCCCTGGGCTTATGATGGGTGCTAATTGCTTAGAGATGACAATAGATAGATACTACTACTACTATTGCTGCTGCTGCTACTACTACTACTACTACTACTACTACTACTACTACTAACTATATGTATAGCAATATGCATCAATTTTTAGAAATATCATTGGGAGGCATTCTATTAATTAGCCATTGTTAGCTAATATTATTTAAAGCTATGCAGATAATTCAGTCGGTATAGTAATGCCTTTGTGAATGTAAGGACCTGAATTTCATTCCCATAGACCACATTTTAAAAGGACAGGTATGGTGTGTATACTTGTAATCACAAAGTAAGGCAGTGAGGACAGGAGAATCCTGAGAGTCTCTGCCAGCTAACCTAGTCTACTTGGTGATTACAGTCTATCTTCAAAACAAGATGGATGGTATAGGAGGAATGATTCTGGTGATTGACCTCTACATATGCATGCACACAATGCATGCACACACACGTGTGTGTAACTTTCATCCCAAGAAAAATATGATTTATATGGTACATGTCATGATCGTCTGATTCAAAACGTTAGTCAATGTATTAAATAGTTGACTTAGGAACTAATCTTATACAAGTTTTTGGAGTCAATTGGTATAGTCTGGACTGGATTGGATTCATTTTCTCTGCTAGTGAAAGAATTAAAAGGCAGGAAAATATGAAGGGCAACAGGCAGCAACAAGGGAAATCTCTAGCACTGCAGACAGAATGATCAATTAAGAAAGGCATTTATTGGGGTTGAGGGAATACACACAAGCATCAAACACGCAGAGACCCTCTGTGAAACAGAGAGGTAACTCAGGAATCAAAAAAAAAATTCAGCCTCTTATCCAGAGCTAGGGTTTCTAAGGTCTCTGAAGAGTTTTTCTCTCCAAATTTAGGGCAGGTCAGTTTGAAGACAGCTAAGATGACTGATTTGCCCAGAACTGCTGCTGTGTGATGAGTCCTAATCAGGCCAGGAAAACTTGTTGAATGGATGTATTGGTGTATAGGCAGGCAGGTGTGGGGGGTCACATATGGTAGGAGACAAAAGCCTGGCAGGAGGTTGAGGAAAAAGCTCTCTTAGAAAATCACCACCTTTATTACCTAGCAATGGTTCTTATCCCTGTGTGGCTAACAGGGAGTCTAACTTCTGATTTCTCACTATTACGTTTAATTCTAAGAAGGTATTTATTACTTTTTTGACTATTGAACTGATTTACTTACTATAATTCTATATTATTGCTTTTCCAGGAAAGGTTACGAAGAGGAGATAAATTCTAAGAGAATGCAAGACTAAGCAATTGTATGTCATCTATTCAGAAGAGAGTTTGTGCTACACAAAATAGAGCAGAACTACTAGTGAGAATTTTTGGAAAGTGTGAGATCTTAGAGAAGAGAATTAGAAAGATAAACAAGTTCAGAAGAGTGTCCTTGGAACGGTTAATTGTATCCACAACACAATCAGCTCACTTTTTAAAAATTTATTTATTTATTCACTTTACATCCTGATTGAAGCTCCCCTCTCTCCTCTCATCCCAGTCCCACCCTCCCATTTCCCTTCTTCCAGTACCCCCTCCTTTTCTCTGGGGAGAAGGGAAGCCTCCCTTCACCCCCAAGTCTACCAACATGACCTGGAAGTCAAGTCTCATTAGGACTAAGCACATCCACTTCCATTGAGGCAGTCAAGGCAGCCCAGCTAGGGGAAAGGATCCAGAGTCAGGCAACAGAGTCCAAGTCAGAGATAGACCCCTGCTCAAATTGTGGGGGACCCACATGAAGACCAAGCTGCACATCTGCTACATTTGTGTAAGGGTCCTGATCTCTGTCTATGCATGTTCTTTGGTTGGTGGTTCAGGTTCTGTGAGACCCCATGAGCTCAGGTTAGTTGGCTCTGTAGGTCTTCTTATGGTGTTCTTGACCCCTATGGCTCCCTCAATCTTTCCAGACTCTTTCACAAACTCACTTAGCTCTGTCTAATGTTTGGCTGCTATGGGTCTATTCATCTGCTCCCATTACCTGCTTGATGGAGCCTCTAAATGACAGTTGTGTTAGGTTCCTGTCTGCGAGCATAGGAGAGTATCATTAATAGTGTCAGGAGTTATCACTCTCCTGTGGGGTGGGTCTCAAGATAAACAGACAGATAGGGGCTGGTGGGATGGAGGTTTGTAGAAGTGCTTGCCTTTTAATCCTTGCAACCTGAATTCTATCCCCAGGACTCCTACAGTGGACAAAAAAGATACAGTCCAGAAATTTGTTCTCTGACCTCCACAGGTGTGTACCTGTGTTCACACACACTAAGGTGGATGACATTGACATTTTGTTAATTTGAGATTGGCTTTCCTCAAAACTAACAACTGACCATCTTGTAGGGGAGCAAACCAGGTTTCCACAGGTGGAATTTGGAAGATATAATCTCAAAGTAGAAACAAGAGTTTATACTAAGAAATACAGCTTCCCAGATAAGTAGTTTCATTGTCTGAAATTCAAGTATTTATTTAAAAAAGTAGGCTGCATACAGTGGAACACACACACACACACACACACACACACACACAGACACACAGACACACACAATCTTTTAAAGCCTTGTCTCACTTACATTATTATTATATAATTGTATATTGGGTCAAACAGTTGACTCTGTAGACTTTAATGCCTCTAAGTACCACAATTTATTATCACACTGAACACTGGCTCTAACTGTATCCTAGTTATTATTACACTTAGTGTTAGGGGACAAGGGGATCAGGGGACAAGGAACACGAAAATTTAATCCTGCTTCTAGAATAGCAGCTGCCTAGAATCAATCCTGAACCTAGTAATGGAGAATAACTCCATTTCTAGGGTGTCGATTTCATTGAGGGGCATAAGCATGAAAACAGGGTGGCAGGGATGTTACTTTTCAGCACCATAATCGACCTTTATTGTCACTCTGCATTCCTACTTCCATTTGGGTATATTCAACTGAAATGGCTGACCAGATGCTTTGTCTTATTTAGTCAGACTTTTGTGCTGAAATAAAAAAATTAATTCTACCTCCTGACTCCTTTTCTGTCTGGATATAATCTCAGGGTTTATCCCTATATACCTATTAATCTACAAATTCCAACAAGCTGTGAGGCACTGTTTAATTAATTGATTATCCAATGCCTTATAGGAGTATAGTAGAGGATCAGTAGATAGAAGATGAGCATACAAAAGGAGTCAACTTTGACCTCTTCAGTATATGATCAGAACCTGGGGAAGAAATGCAAATCAGAGACATTCTCTTTGTTCTTTAAAACGTCACCTAGGAAAACAATATGACTTCAATAATTACTTTGAAGTTTCTATACAAAGAAACTTCAGGTTTGATGCAATGCAAACTATACAAGGATTACATGGATGATTCACCTTATACTCTCTGAGTTGGAGGCATCAGAAATGCTGTCAAGCCCAACTTTCCCTCCCTTGCTTCCACAACAATCTCATGCTTCAAAAGGAGGACAACTTTATACAGGAGAATTGATATACTATGTGTTAAATTCATGTGCTTTATTTTTATGTATAATCTTTTAACTTCTATGACATTTGAAGCTTATTTAAAATATTGTTTGACTATGAGTATAGTTTTATGTAAGTGAATCGTCAGGTGCATCAGTTGGTGAGATCTTGTTGAGATCCTGGAGCACAGTACTTAACCTTGAACAGGTAACCTCATAGCTACAGTGGAGGGAGAATTTGACGTGATATTCCCCTTGGCTGCTGATGGCAGTAGGATGCTGTTTATCATGACTCAGTTACACTCAGAGGTTGATTCTACACACAGGAGAGTGGTCTGGGCTATCAGGTGGCAACCCATTGGAAACAAACATATGTATTGTCAGTGGTACCTGACTCTTACTTCTCTTCATCTTTGACTACATTAAGGAAGACAGAATGGGTGCTGGAAATTTATTTCCTCACCTGTACTGAAGAAAGGGAGAGAACAAGAAAACGCATGCTATTCTATTTTTTTTAAATGCCACATACTGGCCATTGCTGGGAGCCCATCAATGAAAGACAGTGATTAAAAACCACCTGATTATTGCAATCCACCATGTGTCTGAAAAGCCACATTTCTCTGACATGGTGCTAGACTATGTGACTTGGGCAGGTGAATTTTGACAAGCTTTTCAATGAGGTATGGATGAGTTGTACTAGTCTGTTAGGAGCACATTACAAACCTATGATGGAATCTCTCAGGAGTTAGAAATGTGATGACTACTGCCATACAAAGCAGCTGGATTCTTTTACAGGAAATGATTCTCACTATTTGCCTCTTACTCATTTGCTTAACAGACATAGTTATATGCCAGCCTTTTAAATTATTAGATTTAGAGACTACACAGTGCTCATTGCACATAGTTCTTTTTGTGAGATAAAAGAGATGACTGAAAAAAGATGACTGGATAACATTAAATAGGAGGCAAATGAGATAGGGAGACAAATGGCTTAGTGGGTGAGTGCCCTCAGAGAAGGCAGGAAGGACCAGTGTCAGATCTCTAGCACCCATGTGAACAACTGAGCATGGAGGCAGGCTCCTGTTGGCTGGATGGTGGAGGGCAGAGGCAGTTGGAACCTAAGGACTTGCTGGGCAGTCAGTTTAGTCTAATTGATAAGTTAGTGAGAGATCCTATTTCAAAAAAATAATATGGAGTAGTGATTGAGGAAGACACTTAATGTCAGATGCTTCTGACTTCCACACATACATGCCTGAGCAAGTGCGCAGGTATATACATGTGCACCTATACACTACACTTATAGAAACATATACCCTTCCCCCATATATAAAGAGGTAAAGTACATTTTCTTTATTTGTAGGCAAATAATGAAGGTAATTCTGAGATGACATCATTTTCAGAATTTATGTCTTTTAATGAAGCTATCTTCATTACTGACATGCTGTTGCATTTATTAAGTAGAAAACATGTTATTTTTGCTGGAACTAGCAAATAAGTTCAGCCTATCAATTTTCCAGGGATACTGAACTTCGAGTATAAAGACACCATGGTTCCTATGAGAGAAAAAAGATATTTTGAATCACTTATGATCACAATTGGGAAGGAGGGAAAACCTAAATATTTATTTGCTTCTTATTATGTGTTGTGAGAATTTTCATAACTTTTGTCTCCTTCACCTTGAAGTGATTCCGTGAACTAAATTTGAATCTAGTTTCTTGCTACTGAGGAGATGGGTGGCATTCAGAAGATTCAGGGACCAATAGTCATGTGTTATGTATCGTTATGAACTTATTCTCAAAAGAGATACCATTCTTTTACATCTGAGAGTTAGAATATTCTTGGTTACATTGTTATAACAAGTAGATCCAAAATCACCATGGCTTAGGAACAAGACATTTTACTGTTGCTCTTATCAAGATCACTATGGTGTCCATGACCTCCACAGTGGAGTTAATGGAAGTGTCATAGCTCTGTAGTGACAGCTATGCTTCTCAGAATGTAGTCCCATAGAGTGGACAAAAAAATGCAAGCAGAGACTAGCACATGAGTTTGCAAGGCTTCAGATGAGAAGCCATACACAGTTATCTTCATAGCCTATCTATCTGTTGGAGCTCTGCCTACGAGGAACTACTTTTCCATCCTCAGGCTGGGAATCATTAGAGCCACATGTGTAGAGGTGACTATCACTGGGCCCGGGCTTTAAAGATGGAAAGAATAAATTCAGACATTTTAGATTGTACTATTCCATTTTATGCTTATTAATTGATAAATTTAGTTACTATAGGTTGCTCTAAGCCTGAAGAGTCAATCATTAGTGTGGTTTCTATGATTTGACCTCCAGTGTATTAAATAAAGTATTTTAGAAATAGTGGTATGACTTTGAGCCAGTAATGACAGATAGTTGCTTCACTTTGCTCTCTATTGTATCACTCACTCTGAAGATGCTAAGAGCAGTCCTGTGAAGAAGTGGAGGCAAGAAGTGGAGGCCTCCCGCTAGCATGAAGAGACAGCATTCCATCTGTGAGAGTGAGTCATCTTGAAAGGAGAGCCATCAACATCAGCTTCCAGATGACTGAGCTCAGATTGATCTGATGGACTTGGACAGCCAAGTCCCAAGAGCCAAGTTATAGCCACTTACTTAAGTTGCTATTGAATGCTTTTTGGCCACAGAACTGTATGAGATGACCAACACGTACTGCTGTTTTAATTGACTTTATAGAATCACTTGTTCTGTATTTATGCTTTAAATTCTCCATGTCCCCCTAAAGGCTCATGTATCGAAGGGTTATAGTGTAGTTTGACTGTGAAATCCTTTACAGGCTCTTGTATTTGAACGACTGATTTGTAGCTTGTTCTGCTATTTATAGGTTGTAGAATCTTTGGGACATATGGTTTAAGTGGATGTAGGTTACAGCAGGCCTTTGAAGGATAAATCTGCTCCTAGTTTTGGCCTGGTGTTTCTTTTTCCTGGTCAGTCACCACATGAATAAGCCTTTGCCACATGCTTCTGCTACCATGACCTGTGCAATTTCCCCTGTAATGATGGGACTGTTCTCAATCCTTCTGAAACTGGAAGTCAAAATAAATCTGTTCTGTGTTACTTGGGAGATAGTGGAAACTTTGTGTAAGACCCAGTGAGAAATATTTAGAGCCATGCACTTGAAATATAATATGAGATCTTGGCCACTTCTTTTCCTCTCTTCCTTCTTGGTCATGAGGCCATGATTTGCTTTTCTTTGCCCTCCTGCCTCAGTGTGCTGACTCATCAGAGATCCAAACCAGCAAGGCTAATGGATGAAGCACCAAAACCTTAAAATTTATGATATAAACAAACATTTGTAAGTTGATTTACTCAGATGAAATATGACTAACAAATTTGTTAATGGATAATAATATCAACTCTATTTTGATTGCTTAGTGTGTTTTTTTCCAGACAAATGAGTTTTGACTTGTAATGGGGTTATGAATGCCCTAACAGATGCTTTGTAAATTGAATATATCCCAACTTAAAAATGCTTTAAAATACTTATCCTACAAAACTTAGCTCAGCCTTCCTAAAGCATGTTCAGAACACTCACATTAGCTTATAATTGGATAGGATAATCTAATAACAAGTCTGTTTTCTAGCAAAGTATTGCAAATGCCAATTTATTAAACAATATACTAAAAATGAAAACACTGGTTTCCAATACATCCTAAAGTAATCAGGTGCCTCCCAGAGAAGATTACCACCAGTATGTTATACAATTTTAGTTGGCTATGTTTTGCTACCTGCTATAGTGGTTGTGGACCTGCTCTATATCATGGTCTGTATTAAAACATTTCATACTCTACTACTCATGAGGAGAGAAATTCTAAAATTTACTTTCCAAAAAAACCTATATTTTTCTGTTTTGAGATATTGCCTGTTTGAGATTATCTTATATTTTAAATTACATTGTGATGTTTTGAGGAACATTTTTATTAATAGTTCATTTTCAGCAGAAAGACAAAATAAGGAATGTCTGTTTATTGGTATATATGAAATGTTTTTAATGTTATCTCTTAGGCAGGATAATGGACTGTATGAAAAGCAAAATTTTGCAACAGAGAGCAATAGCCTCATTACCATTGGTTCCTTGATGGTCTTCCACTCTTGCACCATAGACTTCTCTCTGTCCTGAGAGCTAGGCCTCAGCATTGCTAGCTGAGGTCCTAGATACTAAAATACTTTTGTTGGTACTAAAAGACTATAATTGCATACAACGATTTTCTGACATATTATAATTCAGTTTATCAAATAGTTGTAGGATCTTTATTAATATACAGTGTCTTAGTCAGGGTTTGTATTCTTGCACAAAATATCATGACCATGATGCAAGTTGGGGAGGAAAGGGTTGATTTAGCTTACTCTTCCACATTGCTATTGATCACCAAAGGTAGTCAGGACAAGAACTCACACAGGACAGGAACTCACACAGGACAGGAACTTGGAGGCAGAAGCTGATGCAGAGGCCATGGAGGGTGCTGCTTACTGTCTTACTTCCCCTGGCTTGCTAAGCTTGACTTTTTATAGAACCCAGGACTACCAGCCCAGGGTTCTATAATCCTAACCCTAACCCTAACCATCCCCCCTTGATCACTAATTGAGAAAATGCCTTACAGCTGGAGCTCATGGAGGCATTTCCTCAAGAGAGGCTCCTTTCTCTGGGATAACTCCAGCTTGTGTCAAGATGATGCACCAGCACAGCTAGTACATATAGTGCTTTAAAATTTTTTTTGTGCTTATGAACTTATTTTTTTTTAATTAACTTGAGTATTTCTTATATACATTTCGAGTGTTATTCCCTTTCCCGGTATCCGGGCAAACATCCCCCTCCCCCCTCCCCTTCCTTATGGGTGTTCCCCTCCCAACCCTCCCCCCATTGCCGCCCTCCCCCCACAGTCTAGTTCACTGGGGGTTCAGTCTTAGCAGGACCCGGGGCTTCCCCTTCCACTGGTGCTCTTACTAGGATATGCATTGCTACCTATGAGGTCAGAGTCCAGGGTCAGTCCATGTATAGTCTTTGGGTAGGGGCTTAGTCCCTGGAAGCTCTGGTTGCTTGGCATTGTTGTACATATGGGGTCTCGAGCCCCTTCAAGCTCTTCCAGTTCTTTCTCTGATTCCTTCAACGGGGGTCCTATTCTCAGTTCAGTGGTTTGCTGCTGGCATTCGCCTCTGTATTTGCTGTATTCTGGCTGTGTCTCTCAGGAGCGATCTACATCCGGCTCCTGTCGGTCTGCACTTCTTTGCTTCATCCATCTTGTCTAATTGGGTGGCTGTATATGTATGGGCCACATGTGGGGCAGACTCTGAATGGGTGTTCCTTCAGTCTCTGTTTTAATCTTTGCCTCTCTCTTCCCTGCCAAGGGTATTCTTGTTCCCCTTTTAAAGAAGGAGTGAAGCATTCACATTTTGATCATCCGTCTTGAGCTTCATTTGTTCTAGGCATCTAGGGTAATTCAAGCATTTGGGCTAATAGCCACTTATCAATGAGTGCATACCATGTATGTCTTTCTGTGATTGGGTTAGCTCACTCAGGATGATGTTTTCCAGTTCCAACCATTTGCCTACGAATTTCATAAACTCGTTGTTTTTGATAGCTGAGTAATATTCCATTGTGTAGATGTACCACATTTTCTGTATCCATTCCTCTGTTGAAGGGCATCTGGGTTCTTTCCAGCTTCTGGCTATTATAAATAAGGCTGCAATGAACATAGTGGAGCACGTGTCTTTTTTATATGTTGGGGAATCTTTTGGGTATATGCCCAAGAGAGGTATAGCTGGATCCTCAGGCAGTTCTTTAAAATTTTAAGTCATTCCTGCTTTACTCCTGAATATGGTATATCTTTCTGACATAAATGCTGGCTTTGGGATTCTTACTTCCTAGGGTCGCAGTGAAAGAGGCTTGGACCAACTGTGGTCAGAATCAATTGTCTATGTAAAAGATGTCAGGATATTGTTCCTGCTCCATGACTTTGGCTTATTATCTCTTTCAAAATGTTTGCTGTAATGGACAGCATAACATTTTCTTAATAAGAACTTTTCTTTGGCTTTCTGTGCTCGTGTGTTCCTTTTTCCCTTTAGCAAATGCTCTCTGTTTGGTATATGCTCCTAACTTTTTATATTGGCTTACTTTTTCTGGTAACAAATGACAGAAAGAACAAAATTTACATTGACAAATATTATTCCTAGAAACACGATCATCTCATGGAAACCTAGCCAACTCAGGAGGGTGATGAAATATGCATCACATTCATATATACAAATGTTATATATTTAGATGTACAAAAACATAGATATTGTAAATTTCCATTTATACAGTGAATCTTTATAATCAACCAGGAATAGGGAGACCTCTAAAGACAACTATGGCTCAGATTATGGAATTTAGCAAGGTGATTATGACAGTGAGATTTGATTGTTTACATTAAAGGAACATCTAGCAGACTTTGAAAGACTAAGAAAACCTTAGACTCAAGGACAATTTCAAGGTTTCTGACTATATATACGTGCTATTTTGCACAGAAAAATATAATTAGAAAATACATGTATATGTATATATATGCAGAGCACATAGATAAGTACATACATATATCTACACACACACACATACATAAGTTTGTTTAATGTTACTCATGGATATGTTTTCAAGGCTGAGCATTTAGTACTGGATAATCAATTGGTGTGATCTTACCTGGAAAAGACTGTTCTCTCTCTCTCTCTCTCTCTCTCTCTCTCTCTCTCTCTCTCTCTCTCTCTCAGCTTTCATAGTTGCCTGCAGTTCTTTGAGCTTTCTGCCTTTCATGTTAGCATATCTATTGGTGTTGTCTTTATTTATGGTCATGGGCATGTCTTGTTCAGAAAGTCTTATTGGTGAGACTTTATGGGGCTAGCTTCTAACATTCCTAGGAGACGCTGTCATAGAAAACTCTATGTTCCTCTAGCCTTTACAGTCTTTCTTCTCTCTCTTCCCTGGGCCTCACATTCAGGAGATATATCGATTGTAACTGAGCTCTACAATTCTGTGTCTTAATTAGTGTTTTCTGTAATGTTCTCTGTTCATTTGCAAAGAGAAGTTTTCTTGTTGAGTGATAAGCATAATTTTAAAATAATACTTGTAATAATTTTCTAAGGGTCATACCATTCATAAAGGACAAGATAGAATCTGGAGGGTCTGACTTTAGACATGATTAGGGATTTTCCCAGTTTTAGGAATTCTTTAACTATGGGGCCCACAGGACCCTTGTAATGCTGCATGGACACAAATGCTTATATGTGATCTTTTCTGATCTGAAGACCCATACTTATGTTCTACAGGAGTCAGGACTAAAGAGTTTAAGGACTTTTTTTATTGTTGATGACTGCCAGACTCTTGTGACTAAAAGGATGATGATGTGGAAGGGAAGAGTCTACTTTATATGCAGATAATGGAAAACTGCACTCACCTGGGTCAGGAATACTGACTATAGAACTAAGAGAAAAAAGTAAAAGTGTAGATTTTAGGTAAAATTGGAAGAGTTTGGGATAGCTCTTTATTCTAATCCTAGTTAGGAAGAAGGGAAGATTTTAAACCTTGGATACACAAATGTTACAAATAAGCAAAGGCATTGGACTTCACTGCATACAGAGGGTTTCTGACTTATTTGGACAATTATGGAAATTGATTTTGCACTTTCTTTAAATAGAGAACAGTGTAGATTTTATGGTTTCTGAGCAATGACTTTGGGAATCTTGTGGGTCTTGAGAGGACAGGTGATTTTTGATGCAAGCTAGCTTTGTTATTAAGAGCCCATCTCTGCCATTACATTAGCAGAAGCCAGAAAAAGAATTCATTTTTATTCTTTAAGTCACACACTGTGTTTAATCATTCAACATACAAAACACTAGGGAAAAAAGTTGGAAATATAATCCAACTCTCACTAGGACCTTAGAAGCTAGCACTGGAAATCAGAATCAGCTGTTCATGGTCTATAGCTATTCTTTAGTGTTCTGGTTATCATCCTGTTTTATTCCTCTATCACTGTGTAGGTTACTTCCTGAAAATAGGTCATGTGGTGGAAAAAGTCTTAACAGTTGTCTTAAAGTTCCTTGTAACTTCTTTTTCTTCTTCTTTTTAATTTTTCTTTTATATTTTTAATTTACGTTTCAAATGTTATCCTCTTTCTCAGTTTTCCTACTCATAAACCTCCTATCCCATCTTCCCACCCCTTCCTTGTAATTTCTTAAATGTGTCTCAACTTCTCAGAGGTTACTTTTTAAAAGTGTTTACACAGCTCATGAGATCATTTGCCCAACTCCAGTCTGTCCAGTTTTATATTTTATTTATTTCTCTCTGGCGATGGACTGGGAGTTCAAAATTAGAATGAAATATATCAACATTTTAAATTACAGAGAAGGGCTAAAAATTAAACCCAGGTGCATCCCATTCCATTGTCTTTTCAAGAAGAAACTTTGTATTTAATTGAGGACTGAATCAAAGTTGAAGATCATCCTTTTATCTTCTGTGTCCTTCATGGATTCTGAAGTTGGGTTTGATGTTCTGCCAGTCCTCCCTGTCTTATATATTATCTTCTAGTAGAACTTGAAGCCGAGGTTAGTAGAAATGGCTGCCATAGTATCTGATGTTCCAGCCCTCCTACTCTTTCTCTACCTGTTTTCCCCTTGCTCTGGTTGGCCTTTGAAACAAGAACATTATCTTTAACCACATTTTCTAGTTTACTTCACATTCAACACTGAGTGTCTTGTGAATTCCATCTATCTCGTCTAACCCAAGATCTTTTCAGTCTCCTCTTCTTGTAGACCCAGCTACATATTCATAATACATGTGCCTTCAGGTGTGCTAGGACAGGAAATTCACAAACAAAACTCATCTCTGCTTTAATACTGGTGGCTAGCCTGTGTAATCTGGTCTCCTTTCTTAGCCCATTTTGAAACTTTTTATGCTTTTAGAATTTTGAATATCTTTCTTAAAACTAAGTAAATTTCCTGCCTTCTCCATGTTGCCTTCCCTAACTCTATTTTAATGTCACTGCAAGGTTTGAAAAAAGGCAAGATCTAGACCTCTTCCAGTGAGGATATTGTATACAGCTCATCTCATTTGCGTGAGATGCTAAGACACAGTGCCAAGTACTATTAATTATTGCACAGAAAAGAAAACAATGAATAACCAATCAGTATTTGTATTGCTATGGCTGCTCTAGTAACATATAGCTTTTTAAATTTTGTTTTAGTTGGGTTTTAAAGGCACCATAATATTTTTGGTCTACATGATATTTTTACCCCGAATGCAGTCTACTCATTCTGTGTGTTTTCCATATATTATAACATTTTCTCTATTATATTTAAGTCCAAGAAAAATGGTAAATATAGAAAGTAAATTGTTCTCCCCGAAGATGGCTTGTGTTTCTAAACATAAAGCTAATTTTGGTTTATTTCCCTTCTTAACTACTATAGCATTTTCCAATGGATTTAAGTTTAGGCTTTCAGAAATTGAACATACAGAGATAGTGAATTTTCTTCCTCCCAGCCTACCTAATGCAGACATTTCATTTCACAGGAGGATTTCATGCAGAACTGAAATGAAGCTTTAATATGAAAGGCAGTGTGTAACTTTAAGCTATTTCTTTTTTCAAATGTATTTTGGCCAACTTCTAACTTATCACTTTTTTCTGTCTGAGGTAAACTGAGTGTCAATAAGAGTTGTGTTTTAGAAAAAGAGGGGAATGCAAAAGTGAAAACTAGCAACAGATATGTAAATGCATTTCCTGGTTGACAGATCAAATGAAAATACAGGAAGTCTGTGTCTCACAGCTATGCGAAGATGGAGATTAAGGTTTAGGTCAAGCAGCAGTTTTTGGTTCTATGCAAAGCACATTTTTATGATGTTTGGAATGTATCAGGTGAAAAAATCTTATTCAGATCTGACTAATTGTCTTAGTTCCATTTGTCAACTAATTGTCAGTGTTCTATTGACATATTCTATTTGTCAATATTCTATGACCATGGTAATTCTTATAAAGAAAAGCATTTCATTGGGACTTGCTAACAGTCAGAGGTTTAATCCGTTGTCATCATGGTGGGAAACATGGTGGCATGCAAGCAAATAGGTACTTCAGATGTAGCTGAGAGTTCTGTATGTGCATTGGCAGGAATCAGGAAGACAGATAAACTGAGCCTGGCTTAAGCACTTGAAACCCCAATGCTGACCTCCCAGTGGCACACTTCCTCCAAAAATTCCATATCTACTCTAACAAAGCAACTCCTCCTAATAGTGTCATTCCTAGTGACCAAGCATTCAAAACTATGAACCTATGGAGGCTATTCCTATTCAAACCATCACACTCTGCTTTCTGACTCACATAGGCTTATAGTCGTTTCATAATGTAAAAATGGATTCAGTCTAGTTTCAAAAGTCCTCATAGTCTATAACAGTCTCAGCACAGTTTACAAGTCACAAATTCAAAGTCTCTTCTGAGATTCATGACAATCTCTTAAATGTAACCTCTTATAAAATCAAAACAAAAAGCAGATCACATATTTTCAACATATAATAGCAGTGGATATGCATTACCATTCCAAAATAGATGAAATGGTGCACAGTGAAGACAAAAGCAAGAGCAAAAGCCAGCAGAGAAAATTTCAAACTCTACATATCCATGTGTGTTGTCAAAGTTCTCTTTAGATTTAAGCTCTTTTCAGCTTTATTGACTGCGATTCGATTCACTTCTTTCTCTTGGGCTGGCTCCACATCTAGACTGCAGCTTTCCTCGGCATGCATCCCGAGACTCTGGCACCTCTGACATCTTGGCGTTTTCAAACCACAGTGTCCTCACTGGGCCTCCATGGAGGAAGATTCCATAACGTCTTTCTTGCATCCTTGATTGTAAAGTCAGAACCACATGGCCGAAGCTGACCAGTTCTGCTTGCTGTGGCTGGAAATGTCCCCTTCATTTAAATACATTGTCATTAGCTTTCTATTTTCAATGTTTTCCTCCACTGCCTAAACTGGTCCTGGGATTCACTCTGCAGACTAGGCTGGCTTCTAATTCAGAGATCCACTTGTCCCCTCCTCTCTAGTATTGAAAGTAAAGTTACATGCCACCACACCTGCCCCAAAGCTTTTCTTTAACTCTTATTCACAAGTTGGATTCTTAACTATTTGAGGTCTTGATCTGAGGCTACTCCATTTATCCCATTTAGGGTCATGTTTTCTTTTAAGCATTTTATCTCCTTGAGCATAAGACTTGGCTTTGTCACATTTACTGGTGCTCTTTTTCTCAAATTGTATATTTTGTAGTTTTCCTTGGTTAACTTGCTTTATTATAGATATACAGAAGGGTTTCCACTAGCCACATGACAGAGTCAATATGAGGCTGATCCAAAATCTCATCTGCTGCTGCTGTTAGTCCAAAACTCTTCAACTTGGCTTTAGGCAGATTTTTTTCTTTCGTGTGTGTGTTGGTATTTTGTATGCATATAAGTCTATATGAGGGAGTTGGATCCTCAGAAACTGGAGTTAAACACTGTTCTGAGTTACTTTGTGGGTTCTGGAAATTGAACCCAGGTCCTCTGGAAGACAGCTAGTGTTCTTAACTCCTGAACCATTTCTCTAGACCCTAGGCAGATTTTTTGGAACAATGAAAGAAAAGAGCCATATTCTTCATCAAAAATCACAAGAATGATCAACAATGCCACTTACTAATAGTCTTCTCCTCTTAAAACTCTTGATCGAGGCCATAAAAATCAGTGGTTTTCAGTACCACCCTCTTTCATGATCCTACTAGTATGGTTCTTTAAGACTCACTTAATGTGTCTACTTGATTTTCTAGTCCAATTTCCCAAAGTATTTTATATTCTTCCAACTAAAGCATATTCAGGCCTATCACAGCAATACTCCACTCTTGATACCAACTTCTATTTTAGTCAACATTCTATTGCTATGTGAAGAGACAGCATGACCATGGTAACTTTTAGAAGGGAAAGTATTTAATTGGAGCTTTCTTACAGATTCAGAGATTTAGTTCATTGTCATCATTGTGGGAAGCATGGTGGTTTGTAGGCAGACATGGTGCTTCAGAGGGAGCTGAGAGTTCTATATCCAGATCAGCAGGAAGCAGGAAGAGAGAGATACACTGAGCCTGGCTTGAGCTTTAGAAACCCCAAAGCTGACCTCACAGTGGCATACTTTCTCCAAGAAGGCCATATCTACTCTAATAAGGCTGTATCACTCTTGGTGACCAAGCATTCAAATCTATTAACCAATGGCAGCCATTCTTTTTCAAATGAAAAAATTGTGCCTCAATTGACATCCATTGTATAATATCAGATGAATATTTACATGAACTGTGAAATGCTATCATTTGAATCCTTTTTAATATCTTCATTATTGTGTTAGTCACCTTCCTATTCCTGTAACAGAATGATGTATATAATGAACTTAAGATGAAAAGGTTTGTTTTAGTTATAGTTTCAGTTGATGGTCTGCTGATCTTATTAATCTTAGGGCTGTAGTGAGGCAGCCTATATTCTTAGGGAGTACTTGCTACAGTGGAGATGGTCATCTTATGATGGTCTGAAAACAGAGAGGAAAAAGAAGAAGGAGCTGAGGTCCCATTACCAAGTACCTGCTACCACTCATACAATTTATGTTCACCTCCTAAGGGTTTTATCACTTCTCAACCACTCAGTGGTCCAGAAATTAAGGCTTTTATACACTGGCATTTGGAAAATACTAGTGCAGACTGTGACAGTTGCAGTAAACAACTGATTTGTAAGAAATATTTCTATAAACTGTGTATAGATTGGTTTTGTGTCATGGAATATTTGCTCAAATATTCCAGCTGTGTTTTAGGTGGAAGAGAGGTAAGAACACACACACACACACACACACACACACACACACACACACACACACACTATGCCATCAGTAGACTGACTGATAACATCAAATTCTAAATGAATTAGGCATTGGCAGCTAATGCACAGCCCTCGCTGTGCCCCTTGACCTTTGATAGTTTGTTACCACCACACTACTTTTAACTTTCCTGGCAAGGTAGCATTTAGTTAAGCTATATTATGAAACTCTGTAAGTTCTCTGAGGGTATACATATGTCTGGGATATAAAGTCCTTATGATGATGATTTCAATGATTAACAAATGTCAAGGCCTAGTTTAAAGTGGTCTTCAGTAAAGATGCTACAGTAGGAGCTTCCTGTGCTTGACGTAGATGGCCTCTGACTCACATAGGATCCAGTTCAATATGTTATGGCTTTACAATGCTGTGGGTGTGAAAAATGCTAAGTTATAACAAAACTTGAAAATTTTGAATTTTGATATTTTTCTAGCCTGGCAACATATGGAGAAACCATGCAGTTCCACAATTGAGGGAAGCAACTGCCTTACTGTGGTATGCTATGGTGCCAAGCTATCATATTCCAGAACTTAGTGGTGTTTAGTGTACATTTGGATCATCATATTTTCACTCTATGGTGGGTTTTTAGGAATGGGACTCCTTTGTAAATCAAAGAACATCTGTGAGTAATGTGTCCCTGGAACATCCATGAATCACATTTGGGTTATGCTTAGTATTCTTTCTGTTTTACACATAGCCACTAGGAAACCAAGGTTTTAAGTTATGGTTAACGTAGCACTTTCAAACGCAAATAGCTCTGTATTTTTTTAAAACACCATTTAATTTTGTCCAATAGAAGTCAGATTTTTCCTAGCTTGAGAACTTCCTGTTGACAAGTAAGCCAATGGGCTGCCCTTGGTGCAAACCCTTTCCATTTTAGTGTGCTGCTTATCTAATTGTTTGGTCTATAATTGTGGTATAACTACTGTTCACCTAAAGATCTTCCTCTAGAAAATGAAGAATCAGATATTGAGGGCATGTGCACATTCTGTTCTGAACCCATTTTCTGTTATATACCCCACAGTCTTCTCATGTAGAGACAAGAATAGTAACACAAAAGTGTCATTTATCAAACACATATTTCAGACACTTCTGAAAGCACGTTATAGCACCAATTCACTTCAGTTCTTCAATGTCTCTCTTACTGTTCCCATTTTACAGGCTCTCAAATTGAAGCAGGGAGAATGATATAAATAACCTTGCTTAGCTTATAGCTGGTGGGTCAAGATTGGAATTTAGGCAGTGTGACAATCAAAAGTGCTGGGGTTTTTGTTTTTGTTTTTTAGAAAGAATAAAAATTCTTGAATATCTAGCTGTTTCTGGCCCCCAGTGGATACTGATGTGGACCTTGATATGCATACTTGGTTGACCATTTGACTCACATGGCCACAGTGAAGGACTGTGTGATACATGTTCTATACCCATGTACCCGATAAGTAGCCTTGCTTGAATGTGGAGAATTTTCTGTAATCATGAATTAGGTATACTACTTAAAAAAGATCATTGTGGTAATCAGAGTCCACTCACCACCCAAGTTTTGTGATTTAAAGTGTATGTTGGTCCTTGTTCCTCTATTGCATTCTATAGGGAACTTCTACTAATAAATGGATCTTTTCATATATTCACAATCTATATGGATGAATCACTTTTGGTCTTCACATATGTGCATACTTTGCATACTTTGGACACATAAACAGATATTATAGGCTAAGGTCACATCTGATGTGTTCTGGAAATTTTCACAATTATCTCTATTTTAGAAGTCTGTGTTGAAATATTGAGAAATATCTCATTTTAGAAAGCAACCACTCAATAATCTACAAATGAATCTTTGAAATAGAAATAATAAGTCCTACTTAATGTAATAAATAATTTTGGAGGATCCTCTCCCATAAGGATATTTTTTGGTTTCTGTCCTAGCAGTATGACACACTGGGAGAGTGGGCAGTATCTACCTGAGATGATCAGGTGAAGGAAACATTACTTGGTATATGCTTGGACTTCTATTTATCTTGCTTCATGGAATGCTATACTTTTACCCATGCAGCAAATTCTTCAGGTTTACCCGTACTAATGACAAATTTTCTGTAATTTACAAGTTTGTCAATGGTTCAGCTTAGTGAACATTATGTTGTTGATTGATTCATTATCCCACTATATTCTTTATCAGTTGAGAGGTGAGAATAAATTTTCTAAATTCTGTGTTTTAAAGATGAGAAAATACAAAGGTTCTAAATTTATGCCTAACTGCTTTAGAGTTATTTCCACTTTTGAAGGGACGCTTTCTCCCACCTTATATAAGGTCGTTTGGTTGGGTCTTAAAACTTTTCACTTCAGAAGAGTATAGTGTTATGCTAAAGGAGACTGCTTTTTGCATCTGGGTTTGCATTCAGCAGAGATGGCCAGGACAGTCTGTAGCTTCTTGGCAGACTCATTAATGTCTCCTTCTTTGACCTTGGTTGATATATTTATCATTTTCTTTCTTTTTTGTTTGCTGCTTAAACATCTGTTATGACTTATTGCCAGATAGTGAACTTATTCTGTGAAAAGTTCTAAAAATAATAATCCTGAGCAAGTCACTTCAAAGTGGCACTGTAATTGATGTGCTAGAGAGATGGAGGCCTATGCTAACTCCATGGTTACTATGAGTATAAAGCTTCGTGAAGCATTAGCAATGTAGATTGCACTTGACAAAGAACAGAAATCTTAGGACTAGATTTGTCTCAACATACTTTTCACTGCATTTTTGTTGCATAGGGATAAAGACATTTTAGAATCTTTATAAAATCTTAATAATTAGTATAAATAATATATTTAATTTTCTGCACAAGTCTTTCGTATCATGAAAACATAAACTATAACATGTTAGCACAAAGTGTAAGTGTGTATCAACAGAGTGGGCCATGTATAGTTCTTTTATTTCCTCAAAATAATTCATATGATTTGACTAAATTTAGGGAACTGTATTTGTTTGGACAGTGATTTAGCACATCTTTCTCTATACAATAGTCATCAACTTAAATGGGTGTTAAAGAAGTATTTTTTTCTTTATCAAGACTCTCAGCTTCTGTCATCCATGCATAAGAGAGTCTCTAAGGTCTATATCTGGATTTCTAATTAATCCACCCATAGCACAGAATCTAGGCAACATTACACAGAGGCCATTGTCATTGTAATAGATGTGAAATTCAAGGGCAGCACACACTATTTTAAGTACTATGTTAACTGTATCTAAGGTGCTAGATGCATGTGCTCCTTGGTCACTGACTATGCTTCATGAAAGTCTATGTCAGGAAGTAGGTTAGGTTTTTGTTTTCCTATTGTTTCTGTACTGCAACTCACCACTTCCACCATTCATCCCTTATTCAGCATTTGTTTGCTCCTTTTGAGCAAGAAGGTCTTGTATACTGAGGTTTACAAAGTGGACAAGATATGTTTGTTTATTTCTTTCAAGATAGTCACAAAGACAAGGAATGAGAAAAGCACTGCGCTGGTTATGAAGCAATGGGCCAGGAAGGTACCCAGATAGGCATAGTAACATGAAAGTTTATGGGTTAACTCTTAGGTCCTGATGATGAACACAATTTACACACAAATGAGAAGAAAGATTGTTCCCTCTAAAAAACAGACACAGGTGTGTGTTTACTCTGTATGTTAGGGGAATGACAAATTATTCTTTGCACACTAATAGTGAATTGTATACATTGCACATAATTGGGATGCTGTTCTTTTATTTTTTCAATTTGAACTTTTTATTGGTTATTTTATTCATTTACATTTCAAATGTTATCCCCTTTCCCAGTTTCCCCTCTGCAAACTCCCTACCCCTTCCCCCTCCTCCAAGCTTCTATGAAGGTGCTTCCACACCCACCCACCCACTCATTCCGGCCTCCCTGCCCTGGCATTCTCCTATGCTGGGGCATCCAGCCTCCACAGGTGCAAGAGCCTCCCTTCCTACTGATGCCAGTTAAGGTCATTTGGGATGTTGTTCTATGGGCAGGAATATTCTAGGAGGAAAGAAAATAGAATGACATCAAAACAGAATAAAATTTAAGCCTCGTGTAATGAAGAAAGTAAGTTTAGTCTCTGCCTGTTGGTAGAAGTGGAAGTCCAAGAAGGGTTTGAAACAAATGGCTTACATTCAGGAAAAGCACTTCATCTCTAAGATGAAGAAAGGAGCTCAGGTGTCAGGAGTGTAGGAAGGGAACAGTTAGTTAAGAGTTTATTACAATTGGTAGTCTACGTGGGAGTCCAGGAAATAGGGATGTGCTTTGCAAGATGAAAGAATGGGAGTGTATAAGTTACTGACTCAGTATGGAAAGAGTAGTAATAGGAATGGAAGATTGAATGTGATGTAATTGTGCCCAAAATTTTCTGAGAAGGAATAGGGGAGAGGACTTTTTGTTCAGGACATTTTGAAATTGAAGTAACTCTGAGGAGAGGTCAGAGTTTTCTATTGGATAACTAGAGTCCAGGAGAGAAACCTGATCTAGGGCCTAGCATTGGAATTATCACAACTGATGAGATCACTATGAAGAGAATATCACAGGAACACAGTAGGAGCATATACAGAACCTTCCTGATAGCAGGGGTGAGGTGCTGCATAGTGGAGGTAAGCCAGCAAAGACACCAAGAAGAGATGCAGGAAAGGTAGAACAAGCAACATACCTAGCTGGCCTTGAACTTTCCATGACTAATGGCTACTGTATTTCAGGTGTTATATTTCAGTGCTTTGTGGACCACATATTAGATACCAATTATTTCAGATAAGATTCTTTAAAATGTGGACTCTGCATTTTCATGTGGCATCAATTATGGAGAAAAAGGAATGGTTCAAGACACTGTTCTTTCAGGATAAACAAAGACTTGCAAAGGCAGGGGAATGAAAGACAAGCTTTAGAGTGATCTATTATGAAATAGAATATTTTGAGAGGAAATATTTATCTCTGAAAGACCATTGTTCCCTCCCTGTATCCATACTTTATGTTGTGTGATGGCTACTGGTTGCTGATGGCTTTCTTTATTAAGAGTTGCAAGCCATTAAAACTACTTGTATCCTGAATAGCTAAAATTTCCCCCAACTTTTTATCAATGAGTCATTTGATTACACTACTCTGTTTATAACCATGCAGGTATTCTATGGATATTTAAAATTTCTAACTAGTTGGTGGTATGCAAGTGTGAATGTGTGTTCATGTGTGTGTACACAAGTGTGTATAAAGATAGATTCTTATTGTTTCATAATTGTAGAATCTTTAAACATATAGCTTTTAATAAATGCTGAAGTACAATATTGCCTTGCAGAAATAATGTATTTTGAGTATTAGCATGTAGGTAGACCATAGAACAGTTTTTTCCCCATCTGGATGTCACTAGAACTTATATTACTCCTCATAGTGGTTTGGTGTGTTTCCTGAGATTTTTTGGCATATCTGTCTTTTGAATGATGAAGCAGATTCTCCTCTCTTCACTGTGGGCTGGATATAGTGACTTCTCACAAACAGAAGCAATAAAAGAAGTGACTGAGTGACCCCCAGAGACTGGATTAAAAATGCCTTATCTCTGCTCTCTTTTCTTCCTTTTTCCTGGATCACTGGCACAGAAGAAGCCAGTTGTCCTGTCTTGAAGTCATTAAGGTCATCTTGGGAAGGGTCCACAAGGAGGAGAAAATAATCTTCCTGCTAAAACACCTGTGAGTGAGCTGCTTAAAGCCCCGATATCTGTCCCTGTGAATAACCCATAGCACCTTCATGGGAATCAAGTCAGAACTGCTCAGCTCGTCTGAGCTTGAATTTATGGCTCACCAAAGATGCCATTGTCTTCTTACCACATGAATTGCTATAAGGCTCTGTATGGGAATTTGATTTTATTTTAAACTTGGATTTAATTTGATCATACCTAAGACATGATACCATCAAAATCTAAAATTTTGCCCTTTGTGATTTTAGTTACCTAAGATCAACTGAAGTCTGAAAATACTGTGAGAAATTCAAGAAATAACCAATCCACAAGATTTTCACTGTATATATTTAATGATTTCCTATTTTGCTATGTCTTGCTAATAATATGAGCAAATCGTCCCTTTGGCATGCACACTATATATGCTTTCTTGCTATTATTTAGTCCATAGTTATTTTAATTATGTGACCAATCACAATTTTATCATAGTGCTTGTGTTAAAATTCCCATTACTTTATATCTCTTTATAATCCTTTATTACCTGCATAGCACAAGACTTGTACTGAAGTTTAAGTATGCCAATGAGAAACTGTGAAGTGCTTTCTATAAGTGAAAAAGAAAAGGGACAGTGTTTTGAAAAAGTGATGTGAAGAAAAGAGGGAGAGTGAGGAAAGACCACATTTATTAAACTTTTAGTACAGGATGTTATAATAATTTCTATTTTATTCTTAGCTATTTTGTTCTTGCTATATATAAAGTTTAACTTTGTAATAGGTATGTGTACCTAGAGTATATTTAAGATTTGATATTATCTATGGTTTCAGGTATCCACTGGAGGGTCTTGGTCCATATCTCTGTAGAAAGTGATTCCCCCCCTTTCTTAAAACATAGTCTTCTTTGGATTCACAGCATGAAGAAATACAATGACAGGAGAGTGAGAACAATAGTTTTTCTGAGAGTTGATCCCTGCCAAGAAGTTTTGGGACAGTGCTATTAATAGCAGTCCGTGAGCATGGGGGTGGGTGTGATTATAGGTGGCCCACTCTCTGCAAAGGAGTGGAGGTGGTACTGATGGAGAAGCATCCTTCATAGGAAAGGAGAATCTCTCTGAAAAAAGGTAGATTGGAATTACCTGGCATCAACCTCTGTCCATTGGAGCACAAAGGAGCTGAGGATGCATTAGAGGGAGATTTGTACAAAAATGGCTGGAGCATAAGCTAGTCCTTAATTTGATTATATACACTTTGATATATCTGTCTTGAAGTTTTTCAGTTCCTCTACCTTTGTTTTTGAAACTGAGCACATGAGGATGGTCAATAAATACCTGTCTCTGAATAACATCCAGGGAAGGAAGCTTGATTTTTGCCACATTCTATGATCTCCATAAGTTCTTGGATTTGTTAAAATGGGTATAAAATTAATTACCTAAGAAAGAAAAGTAGATCTGATAAAAAGAGATGCATTTACAATTCTCACTTGCTCCTAGAGCTTGGAAGGTTAGGGCAGAAATATTGCTGCAAGGCTGATGCCATGCTGACCTACATAGTGAGTTTCCATGACAGGCCTGGGCTACTGATCGTTACCTTGTTCCAAGAAATAACAAACAAACAAACAAACAAACAAACAAACAGAAATAGAATTCAATCCTATTTGGAAGCATAGAGAGGCAAGCCTGTCTTTGTTCTCTGCATGATCTTTAAGATGCCTGGAGCTTATTTCTTTCCACCCTTTGGAGAGAGGAATTTTTGAGTATGGCTTTGGTGGCACTAGAGGCAGCCACATAGTTGTCTGAATTAGACTGCCTGCTGTGTTGCTGTCACTCAGAACTCTGGTAATTATGGTATCAAATTATTACTACTCAATATTTTTCTATGTGTTTACTTTTAGAAAGTTATTCTAGCCCACATTCATACCTGCCTTCCTTTGATTTTTCATGTGCATATTTGAAAATAGCAGGGTGTAATTCAACGTGAATATTTGATTTATTTATTTACTTTTTTGGGTTGGTTTTGTTTTTGCCCTCCTTACATATTAGTAAGGAAACTTGACTCTGAAGGAGGCAAACAGTCTATTTATTCTATGAGAAAACTGATTAGTGAAAGTATTCATTTGAAAATACTTAACATGTTTTCATTAAGTAATGAGAACCTGTCTTAGTTTCACTCAGAGCTGTGTCTTCGTAATATACTATATTTAAGTAAAACTATGAATCAATCATATTCAAGGTTTTAAAATGTCTCCCTAGATAAAGTCAACTTCCTGTTTTCTAGCATTGAAATTTTTATTGATACAAAAGAAGAGAAAGAATAGGAGGAGGAAAGAAGGAAGGAAAGAAAGATATAAAGAAAGAAAGAAAGAAAAATAGATAGATAGATAGATAGATAGAACTGTTTCTATAGAAATACATATTTTTCCCATCTTGGCAGAACTAAAATTTGTACATTTTGTAATTCTCCACCAAGTGGCATTGTTATGGAAACGATCTTATCAGTTTGTTCAACATGTTACATCAGCTTTTAGGAACACAGCATCAGTTCTCTGGGGGACTTTGATGATATGCAGGGTTCACAGGGAGAAAACAACCAATAGAGATGGGTTATTTTTCTTATGAAGAATCAAAGATATTAAGTGTTCTGATCATGAAGGGAAATTGACTTTATCACAGCAACTGCAATTTTACAAGCACAGGTGGAACCTATTTTGTCTGGAGGAACCAAAGAACACCCTTGATCACCATTATAATAGCTCCAGGTTTGTTTTCTTAGTACTATTGACAATTTGATCAGGAGAGATCTTCATTGGAAGAGTCTGTCCTGTCAATCTTAGAACATTTAACAGAATCCCCAACTCCTAACCTATAGCTACTAGATTAAGGGTAAATACTGTCTTTATGTTCACAGGGAGAGGCGATTTCTGGGTGAGACATAGCATTTGCTAAAGCAGGGTTGCTTAACCTGTGGGTTGCAACCTCTTTGAGGGCTACATATCAGATATCCTGCATATCAGATATTTACATTTAACTCATAACAGTAGCAAAATTACAGCTAGGGAGTACCAACAGAATGATTTCATGCTTGGGGGTCACCACATGGGGAACTGTATTAAAGGGTCACAGCATTAGGAAGGGTGAGAACCACTCTGCTAAAGGAATGAAAAAAATGGCTAGAGAAAAGAAACTTTTTAATGAGGTCATCTACACAGACCCACCTTCAAGATATTACATTTCTCAGCTCTCGGGCATCTCATAAGTTTCATGGTGTCTTTCTTCATGGATATCTTCAGAAGTGATGGGTTCTGAACTTGTGTGGCATCAGAATCACCCAGATGGCTCATGAATCCAAAGCATATACTAGTACTCATAAACTAGGTCCCGTAAACTGTATAGCTTAAGAAGGATGACACATCTCTACCTAGCTGCTATGTGAATATAAGGCTTGTCCAAGAGACCACACTTTGAGAAACATTGTTCTAGAACCATCTCTTTCTCTCCTTGGCACTACCTGACATTGAAATTTCTTTATTACTGTTATGTTTATGTTCTGACTTGCTTTCTCTATATGATCTTAGGAATTCTCTTTTATGTAAGGTTTGTATCACTTGACTTTTATAGTTCCTTTATTCCAAGGGGAAATGCCTCTCCCTCCCCCTTTTCATTTCACACTGGGCATATTTTTTTCTTTATTTCAACATCTATCAAACCCACTTTCCCTCATACTGAGACTGCTACCACCTTTTACACCTGCCTCTTTTTTTTAAATGGAAACTTGTTTCCTAATGGTGGGCTATCTCCAGACACAGACATCAATCATTTGGGGCAGTGATTGACGGCTGATTGGAACATAGTAACAGGTTTTTAAGGGAATATATGCCATGTAGGCCCTCCTCTGAGCAGTAAGTGGTTTCTTAGAACTTATTTTTCTACAGGGGATATTTGAATTATTTTACATAAATGTATATTTTTACACTTGCCCACATCAAACTTATCTGTGAATTTCATGCCCACTCACACA
The DNA here is from genome assembly GCF_021556685.1 of Rattus norvegicus. Taxonomy (NCBI): domain Eukaryota; kingdom Metazoa; phylum Chordata; class Mammalia; order Rodentia; family Muridae; genus Rattus; species Rattus norvegicus. Next base: position 107,254,208 of record NC_141548.1, on the reverse strand, counting down.
TTTCCATGTGACATCCTTATCAAACTGCATTTTATTGCTGGGGAAAGAAAATTCAGGGCAGCATGTGTTCTTAGAGATGGCATTGTAGCTTATCTTTTCATTAATTTTTAAAACAGCTGTAGATTGACTCCTGGGAAGCTATCATTGTTTTGTTTGTTTGTGTGTGTGTGTGTGTGTGTGTGTGTGTGTGTGTGTTGGGGAGATGAGTGTGTCATAGGCCAGAGATTGAACTGTGGTCACCATTGCACAGAAAGCAACTTAATATTGAGCCATCTTGCTGGCATGTTTTATCACTGAATCAATTCAGTTGGACTGATTAGTGATTCCCATGAATCCTACTTGTCTCCCTACCTCTGAGATTATAGGCAACTGCTGTGGCTACTGACTTTCGGGAAAAAAAAGGGGGGTGTGCTGAGAATGGAATGGGTGTGCTTATGCTTACATGCAAGCTCTTCATAGTGAGCACCTTCCCAGCCTAGAATTACTTTTGTGTTCATTTTCTTGGGTTAATGTTGCTGTATAATTCCAGAACCATGACAAATGAGATTCACATTCCAATTTTGCCTCAAAAGTAGACTATTTGCTCCCTCTTGCCACTTGGGATTTGCAGGCCTGATTTATCTTATGGAGCTGAACCTGGTGTCTTACTCCAAAGATCCCTGTACTATCACTCTGGATCTTGAAGTCCACTCATATGAATTGTGCTTCATGGTCAGGCCCCACTGGATTACAATCAACTGCTGGGACAATTTCTCTTTATGCAGTATTACGTGTGAAGTCTTTGGTTTCTGTGGTGGTTCTAGCCCTTCCAATCTACTCGTTCTCTAAAATCTTCTGACTGAAAGCACATGCTTTCTTTACTAGAAAACATTCTATTCCACTTCACTTCAGTAGGTCTTCCATGATGCCCATGCTATGCCTCTGAGCCTGATCTTCAAGGTGCTTCTCATGGTGTAATTAATCATTTTTAGTAACTTGGTGACTCATTTGCTTCTGAGTTCTCTGAGGACTGTGATGACTTCTCAGGTCCTTGTAAATCCATGGTGCTTGGATGGACCTAAATAGTTAATTCAGTTTGATGTCTTGAGTAACAACAGCAACAGTAAACAACAACAACAACAACAAAACAAACAAAACTCAAAACAATTACCACCACTACCATCACCACCAAAAACAAAAACAAAAGAAACTGCTGATTGCCCATGTGATGAGTCTCAAGTTGGGCCTCAATCTTTGCTCCTTTTTTGTCCCTGCATTTCTTGTAGTTCGGACAAATTTTGGGTTGAACATTTGTGTGTATGTGTGTTGGTGTCCTTATCCCTCCATTGGGTGGTCCTTCCTGGCTACAGGGTAAATGGTACCTCACGAAACTGAAATGATCCTGTAAGCCAAAGGACACTGTTAATAGCATAAAATGACAGCTTACAGACTGGGATAAGATCTGTGCAACTCTACATCTAACAGAGAACTAATATCCAAAATATATAAGGAACTCAAGAGGTTAGGCAACAACAACAACAACAACAACAACAACAACAACAACACAAAATCCCAATTTAAAAAATGAAATCCAAGGGTTGGGGATTTAGCTCAGCGGTAGAGCGCTTGCCTAGCAAGCACAAGGCCCTGGGTTCGGTCCCCAGCTCCGAAAAAAACATCCAGAGCTAAACAGAGAATTCTCAATAGAGGGTTTTTGAATGACCGAGAAACACATAAAGAAATGTTCAATGTCCTTAGTCATCAGGGAAATGCAAATTAAAAGGACCCAGCTTACCCCCATCAGAATGGTTAAGATCCTAAACTCAAGTGATAGCACACGCTGGTGAGGATGTGGAGAAAGGGGAATACTCCTCTACTGCTGGTGGGAGTGCAAACTTGTACAACCACTCTGGAAATCTGGAAATCAGAAAATTGGAAATAGTTCTACCTGAATGCTCCTAGGCATATACCCAAAAGATGGACTACTACAAGGACATGTGCTCTACTATGTACATAGCAGCTTTATTTGTACTAACCAGAAAGTAGAAACAAGCTATATGTCCCTCAACCAAAGAATGGATTAAAAAATGTGGTTTATTTACACCACGGAATACTATTCAGCTATTAGAAACAAAGACATCATAAATTTTGTAGGCAAATGGATGGAAATAGAAAATATCATCCTGAGTGAGGTAACCCAGACCCAAAAAGACATAGATAGTATGTAATCACTTAAAGTGGATATTAGTCATAAAGTCCAGGATACCCATATTACATTCCGTAGACTGAAAGAAGCTAAACAAGAAGGAAGGCCCAAGGGAGGATTCTTGAATTTCACTTAGAAGGGAGAATAAAACAGTCCTAGGAGGTAGATGGAAGGAGGAAATTGAGTGAGAGAGGGGATGGGGAAGGAAATGAGGGAAGGGTTCAGGATCAGGTATGGGGAGAGATAGGACAGAGGGGTAGAGGGTCAGGAGAATGAATGGAAATCAGAATCTGGTGGGGGTAGGGCTTAGAGGCTTCTTTAGGATGTGCTAGAGACCTGGGATGGGGGAGGCTCCCAGGGGTCTATGGGGGGGTAACTTTAGCTGAGACAATTTATATTTTTACATGGCTGTTCATCACTAAAAGTAAGTCAGGACAGGAACTCAAGCAGGGCAGGAACCTGAAAGGAGGAGCTGATGCAGAGTCTTTGAAGGAGTTTTGCTTATTGGCTTGCTTTACGTGACTTGCTCAGCCTGCTTTCTTTCTTTCTTTTTTTTTTTTTATTAACTTGAGTATTTCTTATATACACTTCGAGTGTTATTCCCTTTCCCGGTATCCGGGCAAACATCCCCCTCCCCCTCCCCTTCCTTATGGGTGTTCCCCTCCCAACCCTCCCCCCATTGCCGCCTTCCCCCCACCAGTCTAGTTCACTGGGGGTTCAGTCTTAGCAAGGCTTCCCCTTCCACTGGTGCTCTTACTAGGATATTCATTACTACCTATGAGGTCAGAGTCCATGGTCAGTCCATGTATAGTCTTTAGGTAGCTTTCTTATAGAACACATGAATATCAGTCTAGAGATGGCACCACCTACAATGGGCTGGGCTCCCTTCATTGATCACTGATTGAGAAAAGGCCTTATTTCTGTATGTCATGAAGACATTTCTTCAACTGAGGCTCCTTCATCTCTGATGACTCTAGCTTGTGTCAAGTTAACACACAAAACCAGCCAGTATAATGACTTTAGCACCCAAGCTATTCTTCTGATTCTTACTAAATGACAAAGACTACAAGGTTCCAGTTATTACAGTTTATCAGTGCTACGTGGCCATTATAAAGTACTCAAAAATTCAGATAAAAATTATTTTTATGTGTGTATCATTCTGTGTATGAGTACTATAGTGTCCAAATGCCTGTGTGTGTGTGTGTGTGTGTGTGTGTGCTTGTGTATATGTATGTAGAGTATGTATGACATAGGGTGTCATCCTCTGTGCCTTAATACCGTATTTTTTGAGACAGGATTTCTCACTCAATCTGGAATTCACTGATGCAGCTAGGCTTGCTGACCACTGAGCTTCTAGGATCATCCTATCTTTATTTTATCCCAGGGCTGGAATTATAGATACCGAGCATCGTGTCTGATAGGGATAGGAACTTCTTAGGTCATCTTGTTTGTGCAGCAATCGCTTTACCCAGCAAATCATTTTCACAGCCTCCCCAAAATAATTTTAAAAATTTCTAAATAATACATTGTCATCTACAAATACCCAGTGTTAATTTACATATGAAAAGACTTTAACTATGAGCCATGCACTCATATGTGTGCATGTGTATGCATGTACATACATTTGCCCTTTGTTGATGATCTCTTTTTTATTTGTAGCTCTGCACACTGTCTTTTGATGTCAAATTATGTCAACACACAGAGTTCTATTCTTCCTTGGGAATTAATGAGACACTGATTAGAATTTAGTGCTTGAGTTCAGATCAACCTTTTATCCACACCTCAATGCTTAGTAACTGTTTTGCCTGAGGATATATGGCTTATCAACTAAAACTATAATTATACAGTTATTTATAGTTAAATAATTACTTCATGCATAGTTATACAACATTTAAATAGCTGTAAAACATTCCATTTCATGGGTAAATCTACTTAGAGGATCTTTAAATTAGTTCTTCCTCATCCTATAGTTAAACCTTTTGAGTTTTAAAAGCTGAATTTGATATTTTCGTGATTCTTAAAATTTCTTTCCAATTTCAATCCAATTATTTCAGGTTTTGAATAATTTTGAACCATGTTTAAATTTCAATCTCTTGTATCTGTGAGATATACAGACCTGATAAGCAGAATTTTATCTTGTTTGATAGATCAGGGATTAAGTGTTTTAGAAGATGAGTTTTGTCAAACAGGATTAGTGAGAAAACACAAATCAAAGACCAGATTACAAAACTCTTGGGCAGAGTCCCACTGATGAGGAAATGATTTGTGTTTTAATATAACTTTTTTCTTAAATTTCCATTTTCGAGACAGACTCATTTTATGAAGTCCTGGTTAGACTAGAACTCTCTATGTAGACCAAGCCTACCCTGCACTCATATGGCTCCATCTGCCTCTGCTTCCCCAGCACTGAGATTAAGAATGTGTTCCACTATGCCAGGCCAAATTACATTTTTTTAAAATTAATGAGGTGTAGTACATTCTTAATGACTATTGGGGTTGGTAAGGCTCTTTAAGTAGTGATTCTACTTAAATTCAAATTCCCTAGGGGCTAAATATATAGCTTACTTGGTAGAATATTTGCCCAGTGTATATTAAGCCCTGGGTTTGAACTCCAGCACTGAATACGGAAGGCATGATGCACTCAGAAGGCAATGCAGAGAGAGCAGAAGTTCAAAGTCGCCCATAGCTACATAGTGAGTTCGAGACTAGCCTGGGCTACATGATTCCCTCAGAGATTGGAGGACTATTTAGTACGAATTGTAGCATTTTGACAATCTACTTTTTTTCTTTCTATTCCTACCTTACTTAATTTATTTAGTTTTTAATAGATATGAAGGAATTTATAAAATTTTACTCACAGGATAATTTGTTTGTGGAGGATCATTTAATAAGTGATGAGTTTTATTCTTTTCTGTTTTAGTACACATAGAAAAAGGTATGTGGATTACTTTTACTAACTTGATAATTTTACTGATAAGTAAGATGTTGCCATGAGTTACATAGCTAATTTAAAAAACATTGCATATCCTTTCTACGGCACGGTATGGAAAACAAAGGCAGAGAATGTGATTATTATATAATTTTTCCTTACAAAAGGTTTAATGACATTGTATTTCACAATATAGTTAGGGAAAACATGGGTTAGAATGATCAAAACAGTCACTCAAGAAATGTAATTCCACACCAGTCTTGAGTAGCTTTTCTTTTTCCAGCTATGAAAATCTAATAGAATAATAAAAAAAGTTAACTTTCAAAATATGTTTGAATTTTATTCTGCTTCTAAAGAAGCGCTATGACCATGAGAGCTATGTTAAGCAGAAAGTTTGACCCATAGTATTTGCAGAAAGAGGTCACTTAAATTTAGTTTGAAAGGCAACACTCCTCAATGACAGTCTTGAATATCATATCCCTCAATCCATTCTCCACACAGCTGGTGCACTTATCATTCTAAAAGCAAACCTAATTATGCATTTGATCTGTTAAAAGCTCTGTAGTGGTGGAAGGTAGGTGTCGGTGTCTTACTTTTGTGGACAGATCATCCCTCAGCAGAGACTGTACCATGTGCCCTAGAAATCCATGTTGGAATTCTGACCACCTCGGCATTTGCTACTTACTATTATTTCCCAACCAGCTCCGTTTGCTTGTAATTCATGGTCTCTTCTGTCATAGAGTAACTGAGACCTCCTTTCTCTGTATTTACAATCTCTGTCAACATCACTGTCATGTCAAGCCACTTCTAGGAGTTTATATATTTAATTAGTCTTCCAAATTTTTATTATCTTGTATGGTTCTTTTCCAATGAGACATTCTGAGAGGCACTTAGTTAAGTCTATTTGTAAGTGGACCGGGTGATGTGTGACAGACTGCCAAAAGTTACTATTTGTAAAAAACAATGCTATCCTCCATGAGGGCTTTGTTTTTTTTTTTTTTGTTTTTTTTTTTGTTTTGTTTTTTTTTTTTCTTTTTCCGGAGCTGGGGACTGAACCCAGGGCCTTGCGCTTGCTAGGCAAGCGCTCTACCACTGAGCTAAATCCCCAACCCCCCATGAGGGCTTTGTTAAGTAGAAAGTTTGACCCATAAAATTTTCAGAAAGAAGTCACTTAAATTTAGTTTGAAAGGCGAAATGTGAGAGACTTTTGAATGTTTCCATTCTCAAAAACAGTATCCTCTATCAATGTTTTGCCAGCAATTTGACAATAAATTGCCTTTATTTTGATTGTTCTTGAGCTTCTCTTGTTGTATTTACTGACTTTATATGAATGGCATCATGAACACAAGTAGGTATGATATATAATTTTTTAAAAACATTTTTATTGGATATTTTATGTATTTACATTTCAAAGGTTATCCCCTTCCTCCCTACCATCCTGCCCCTCCGTACCCCTGCTTCTATGAAGATGTTCCAACTCACACCCACCCACTCCCACCTAAACACCTTGGGATTCCCTTACACTGGGGAAATGAGCCTTTGTAGGACCAAGGTCATCTCCTCCTATTGATGCCAGACAATGCCATCCTCTGCTACATATGCGGCTGGAGTCATGGGTCCCTCCATGTGTACTCATTGGTTGGTGGTTTCATCCCTGGGAACTCTGGTGGACTCAGGTTGGTTGATATTATTGTTCTTCCTATGGGGTTGCAAACTCCTTCAGTCTTTTCTCTAACTCCTCCACTGGGGACCCGTGCTCAGTCTAGTGGTTAGCTACAAGTATCCTCTTCTGTATCAGTAGGGTTCTGGCAGAGTGTCTCAGGAGACATCCATATCAGTCAGCAAGCACTTCTTGGCATCAGCAATAGTGTCTGGGTTTGGTGGCTGCGTATGGGATATATCCCCAGGTGAAGCAGTCTCTGGATGACATTTTCTTCAGTACCTGCTCCAAATTTTGTCTCTGTATTTCCTCCTATGAATATTTCTGTTCTCCCTTCTTAGAAGGACTGAAGCATCCACACTTTGCCCATCCCTCTTCTTGAGCTTCATGTGGTTTGTGGATTGTTTCTTGGGTATTTTGAGGTTTTAGGTTAATATCCACTTATCAGTGAATGCATACCATGTGTGTTCTTTTGTGACTGGGTTACATCACTCAGGATAATATTATCTAGCTCCATCCATTTGCCTAATAATTTCATGAAATCATTGTTTTTAATAGCAGATAATAGCTGTGTAAATGTACCACATCTTCTGTATCCTTATCTATGTTGAAGGAAACCTGGATTCTTTCCAGTTTCTGGCTATTATAAATAAGGCTGCTGTGAACATAGTGGAACATGTGTCCTAGTTATATATTGGAGCATCTTTGGGGATTATGCCCAGGAGTGGTATAGCTGGATCCTCAGATGGTAGTATTATGTCCCATTTTCTGAGGACCCCCCCCAGAGTAATTTCCAGAGTGGTTGTACCAGCTTGCAATTCCATCATCAATGGAGGAGTATTCCTCTAATTACACATCCTCATGAGCATCTGCTGTGTTCCTCTTTCTCCACATTCTTGCCAGCATCTGTTGTCACCTGAGTTTTTTACCTTAGCCATTCTGACTGGTGTGATGTGGAATCTCAAGGTTGTTTTGATTTGCATTTCCCTGATGACTAAGGATGTTGAACATTTCTTTAGGTGCTTCTCAACCATTTGATATTCCTCAGCTGAGAATTCTTTATTAAGCTCTGTACCACATTTTAAATAGGATTATTTGGTTGTCTGGAGTCTAACTTCTTGAGGTCTTTGTATATATTAGATATATTAGGTATTTTATATTATTTGTGACTATTGTGAAGGGTGTCATTTCCCTAATTTCTTTCTTAGTCTGTTTATTCTTTGAGTAGAGGAAGGATACTAATTTGTTTGAGTTAATTTTATATCCTGCCATTTTGCTGAAGTTGTTTATCATGTTTAGGAATTCTGTGGTGGAACTTTTGGGATCACTTAAGTATACTATCATATCATCTGCAAATAGTGATAGTTTGACTTCTTCCTTTCCAATTTGTATTCCTTTGATCTCTTTTTGTTGTTTACTTGCTCTGGCTAGGACTTCTAGTACTATATTGAATAAGTAGGGAGAGAGTGGGCAGCCTTGTCTAGTCCCTGATTTTAGTGGGATTGCTTCAAGTTTCTCTCTATTTAGCTTGATGTTTACTGTATATTGCTTTTATTATGTTTAGGTATGGGTCTTGAATTCCTGATCTTTCCAAGACTTTTATCATGAAGGGGTGTTGAATTTTGTCAAATGCTTTCTCAGTATCAAATGAGATGATAATGTAGGGTTTTTCTTTGAGTGGTTTACATAGTGGATTACATGGATGGATTACCATATATTGAACCATCTCTGCATCCCTGGATGAAGCCTACTTCATCATGGTGAATGATTGCTTTGATGTGTTCTTGGATTCAGTTTGCCAGAATTTTATTGAGTATTTTTGCATCAATAGTCATGAGGGGAATTGGTCTGAAGTTCTCTTTCTTTGTACATCTTTGTGTGGTTTAGTTATAAGCATAATTGTGGCTTCAAAGAACAAATTGGGTAGCATTCCTTCTTTTTCTATTTTGTGGAATAGTTTGAAGAGTATTGGTATTATATCTTCTTTGATGGTCTGATAGAATTCTACACTAAACCTATCTGGGCTTCTTTTGGTTGGGAGACTTTTAGTAACTGCTTCTATTTCTTTAGGTGTTATGGGATTGTTTAGATGATTTATCTGATCCTGATTTAACTTTGGTACCTTGTATCTGTCTAGAAAATTGTCCACTTAATCCAAATTTTCTAGTTTTGTTGAGTATAGGCTTTTGTAGTAGGATCTGATTATTGTTTGAATTTTTTCAGTTTCTGTTGTTATGTCTCCCTTTTCATTTCTGATTTTGTTAATTTGGATACTGTCTCTCTGCCCTCTGGTTAGTCTGATAAGGGTTTAATCTATGTTGTTGATTTTCTCAAAGAACCGGCTCCTGGTTTTGTTGAGTGTATAGTTCTTTTTGTTTATACTTGGTTAATTTCAACTCTGAGTTTGATTATTTCCTGCTGCTTGCTACTCTTGGGTGTATGTGATTTTTGTTCTAGAGCTTTCAGGTGTGCTGTTAAGCTTTTAGAGTATGTTCTCGCCAGTTTCTTTTTGGAGACACTCAGAGCTATGAGTTTTCCTCTTAGCACTGCTTTTATTTTATCACATAAATTTGGGTATGTTGTGCCTTAATTTTCATTAAATTCTAAGTAGTCTTTAATTCTTTATTTCTTCTTGACCAAGTTATCACTGAGTAGTAGAGTGTTGTTTACCTTCCATGTGTTTGTGGGATTTCTGTCATTTTCATTGGTATTGAAGACCAGCCTTAATCCATGGTGATATGATAGGGTGCAAGAGGTTATTTAAATCTTCAGATATTTCAGATTCAAACCATAGCAACCACATTGTTGTGTCAGTTTTGTCTTTTATTTAATAGTAAGAAGGACATGAAAAGGGCTTGGAACTGTAACCATCACTATTATGAAACTATTTCCAACAGCAATTTAGTCACTTCTTTTACTTAAAGCTCATCATGTAGAGAGTGGGAGGGTGGGGAAAGGGAAAGAACAGCCTTAAATTACACACCAGCAGCACTTTCAGAGAGAAACCATATGTACTTGTGTCTTTCAAAGTTTGTTATCTTCTTAAACATACAATTTACACATAAAGGGCTTGTTGAATGGGTAGCTGATAGGGTAATATTCCTTTTTATGTCTTTGGGACCTATATTCACCTCTCTAGCTTTCAGTGCGTTGTTCCCTACTGCCCCATGGAGTCTCTTACTCTGCCATGCTTTTCCTTTCCTTTAATGCTCTGCTCCTTCAAGTATGGGAAGTGCCTGGTGCTTTGCTTCTCCTCCTCTTCCTCCTCTTTCTTCTCTTCCTCCTTTTCTTTTCTGTTTTTTAAACCAGGTAACTATTCTCTATTTATTCAGTGTATTTTATTTTATTTTCTTTATTAATTTATGACTTCACTTCATATCCCAATTGCAGCCCTCCCCCTACTCCCTGTTCCCCCTCACACAGCTCCCTATCCTCCTTCCCCTTCTTTGAGAAGTGGGAAGTATCCCCTGGGTATCACCTACCCTGATACATGAAATCACTTTAGGATCCCAATTAGGCTGGAAAAGGCAGCCCAGTTAGGGGAATAGGATCCACAGTCAGGCAATAGATTCAGGGACAGCCTCAGTTGTTGGGGAACCCACATGAAGACCAAGCTACACATCTGTTCCATATGTTCAGGGGTTCTAGGCCCAGCCAATGCTTGCTCTGTGTGGTGGGTCAGTCTCTGGGAGCCCCGATGGGTCTGATTGACTCTGTTAACCTTCTTGTGGAGTTTCTATCCCTTTTGGGTCCCTCAACCCTTCCCCCAACTCTTCCACAAGACTTCGCAAGTTTTGTCTAATGTTTGGCTGTTGGCCTCTGCATCTGTTTCAATTGGCTGCTCTGTGGAGCTCTCAGAGGACAGTTGTGCTGGGCTCCTTTCTTCAAGTACAAGAGAGTATCATTAGCAATGTCAGAGATTGATTCTAGACCGTGGGATGGGTTTCAAGTGGGCCAGGCATTGGTTAGCCATACCCTGAATCTCTGCTCCATCTTTGTTCCTACACCTCTTGTATGCAGAACACATTTTGGCTGGAAGGTTTCGTGGGTGGATTGGGGTCCTTATCCATCCCCTGGGAGTCCAGCCTAGCTACTGGAGGTGACCACTTCTGGGTCCATATCCCCCCCAGGAGTCTCAGCTAGAATACCCCCATAGACTCCCTGGGGATTCCCTCTCTGTCCCAGGTCCTTGGCGTGGCCTAGAGATACCCTCACTCTCGGCCTCTACTTCACTTCTTATCCCTTTATAGCTTAGCTTAAATCCTTTAAAGATGACCATTTCTTTTGTTGAGTAAAAATAATATTCCACACAAAAATATCTTTGAGTAGTCTCTTATGAGCTGATACAGTTGATGAATACTTTCTTCAAATATGATGATTTTTCAGATAATTATTAGAAACAAATGTTTATTCCTCTTCAGGCTTGAAGAATCTTTCTTTGCCAGTTTTGCTTTGTAAAAATTTACCTCAAAGACACAAGAAAAAGGCAGTTCCCACTGGTCATCTACCTTAGCTTCTAGTTATGTAAACTAATTTTTACTGTAATTATAAGAAAAAATGTAACAAGACACAAATGATTATGTAGAATTAGTTCATTAATTACTAATAGTCAATGGCTAGTTAACTAGTACATGATTTTTGATGAATCTAATTGTTATATGCATATGAAGTACACATATTCTTTTGAGTCTGCCTGATTGCCATTACCATTTTAATAGATATTCCAAATGCTCATAGACGTATACTCATCATAGTAATTTAAGAAAATATCTTATCTTCTTGAAGAAACTTCAGCTATGATAATATGAAAATCTTTGAATCTTTACAATTGCTTTTTTGACCTGTGTATTGATTTTAAGGTTTGTTTGTTGAACGTTATACTTTATTCCTCTTCACAAATAAAGGATAATGCAAGATTCAAGTTACTATTTTAGAGCTAGAAATGATCATTTTTTTATATAGACCAATATTATGATACTGCATTATTGGTTTTAAATTCCAAGGTGTTTTGGTATATATTGCAAGGTTCTAATATAAAAACCTTGCAGATTTTATTAAGACATCTATGATGAGATGATGAACCTCTTTTTGTGGGTGGTGTGTGTGTGTGTGTGTGTGTGTGTGTGTGAGAGAGAGAGAGAGAGAGAGAGAGAGAGAGAGAGAGAGAGGAAGAGAGAGGAAGAGACAAAGAGACAGACAGACACACACACAGAATTTATTCTGTGAGAACAAATGTTGATAACAATCCTAGCTATAGCCCAAAGTAAAATTAAGGGAATAAATATTAATATTTGCACTATGTTTTCCTTTCTTTGATTCTCTCAAAGAAAAATTTGATGGTCCATGATTGCATCTAACTCCAAACCTCATGTTTCTTCTCTAATGGATTTTGTCGAAATTGCAGAAGTGGGCCTGGGTCAATTAGCATTAAAACCAATATAATTGACAAGAAGGATCTTTTCCGTATAGGGCATGATGGTAAATGAACTATGTTCTATGGAATCTGTCTAAGAGTAGAACATGGTAGGGATTTGAGGACAGTGTTGTTTTACAGGTTTTTTTTTTCATTTTTAAGTGAATTAAACAGTCATTAACCTTTTTTTCACCTCCACCCTATCTAAGCAAAAAATGGAAAAGGGCTTCAGATAGACATTAATTCTGCTTTGTAGGAAGTGTTGTGAATCATGTAGCCCATGCTGAAAATTTCTATCATGTTTTAGAACATGAGACCACCTAGCTCTAGGACTTAATGCTAGCTCTTACTATGATGATTTCTAGAGAAACTGAGGGGAAACTGAGACAATGTGTCTTACTTAGGGTTTTATTGCTGTGAAGAGAACACCATGACCACAGCAACTATTACAAAGAAAAATACTTAATTGGGGCTGGCCTACAGTTCAGAGGTTTAGTCCATTATCAGCATTGCTGGGAGTATGGCAGCATAAAAGCAGAGATGGTGCTGAAAAGGAACTGAGAGTTCTACATCTTGATCATCAGGCAGCAGGAAGAGACTGCCACACTAGGCATGAACTCAGCATCTGAGACTTCAAAGCCCATCTAGGTCCTGGACAGATGTCTTGCAGACTCTAAGAAGCCACAGAAGCCTAGGCTACTATATCCAGAAAAACTTTTAATTACCATAGATGGAGAAACCAAGATATTCCATGACAAAATCAAATTCAAATAATATTTTTCTATTAATCCAGCCCTACAGAGGATGTTAGAAGAGAAACTCCAACACAAGGAGAATAACTACATCCAAGAAAACACAAGAAATTAATCATTTCATAACAAACCCAAAAGAAGACATATACAAAGAAACATATACATAATACCATTTCCATTAAATAAATAAATAAATAAATAACTTAATAAAAATAAAACTATTATCAAGTCATATATTAGTTTACATGGACATGGGCTCACATGCATGGGAATGTAGATTTACACTATAAAGGATGTAGGAAGTGAAGAACACGGGTATTAATGGCTCTGAGTCTGGTTTCAAATAGAGCACTACCTGGTCTCTTTAGATTTTAGTATAGGTTGAAAACAGGTACTTTGTTGGGAATGGGAGGGTGTATCACTAACATAACTACCCAAGTGGCCCTAATGCCTAATGTTCTTTTATTATCATATGTGTTACTGTGAAAAGCTGTAGTCTATCCTTGACATGATCACATCAAAGCTATCTGTGAAAAGAAAACAATTTCAGGCACCAAAAACCAAACTTTGGAGTATCTTCTGAAGCTAAGTCACCTGCACAGAATTTATAAGTAAATGCTGTATGTGAAACATGAAGTTAGAATTCTGTTCAAAGAAGACTTATAGGAATGTGTGCTGTAATTCCAACCTTCTCTGTCGTGACTGGCAGTTCTCTGCAACAGATCATGAATCGTTTTGCACAAGAGGGTGATGTTGAGGTGAAACAGAACATCTCATTTGGCTTTATTTCACTGAGCAAAGATACATGACTCTGCTATTTTTGGAGGGTGTATTCACTGGCATGCATTCCCACAGACAGCTGATTTTGAAGGGACACTAACATTTCATTAGGGAGGCATGAGCACAATGTTGAGGCCAGTTTCTCTTGGCAGGATTGCTTTGCAATGCGTATTTGCATTGACTCACTGGCACTATCTACCTGGGTGACTATCAGAACAAAACCGACAGGTTCAAATCAACTTAAACTTTGCCTAGGAAAATCAACCTCAAAACAATTGCATGGGCATCAATCCATGGCCTAATTAGTTCTGGATGTTAAAAGAGCAGCTGAATGGGTGCGTTGCTCTGCTGGGTCTTATGGTTCACTTCAGGTGGCTCTTTCCCAGAGCTGGAGCACACTCTTTTTGACATCATCTTTCTGTGTGTGTTTGGAGAGCATGGGACCTGAGCAGATGGCCTCAATATGGGCTCCCATGACTACCAGGCATGCCAAGTGGTGATCTGGCTTGTTCTTTCTCTTTTGAATTGCTGTCAGCCAGGGGAAGAAGTGAAAATAAAACAATGGCTGCTTCCCTCCAACCCAGCATATACCTTTCAGTCATCAAATAAGCAACATCCTGTGGCAGCTGTTGACTGTTTTCTTTGGTAGGAGGAGCCCTTCATACTATGGGAAGTCATGGAACAAATGGCCAAGTCATGCCTAAGAAAAGCTACGTGTGTAAGTGTGTTGCCAGGGACCAAATTTTGGCACTGGATGGACAGAAGCAGGTTTAGAGGAAGTATTTTTTTAATTCACTCTTAGATATTCTACTTTATCACTGGATTAAGTATTTTTGGTAACTAGTTGGTGACTGTTTGCATATTTCATCATAAGAACACAGAAAATCACAAACAGAAACCTTGCTGAACACCCCTGACAATGTCTTTGCATCCCGGCTGTATGTAAATCTCAGGATCCTCTTCTTGGGTGACATTCAGAACTTTGATTCTTACAAAACAAAACTGGGGTTCAGTTTAGGAGAATAGCATAAGCTTTAACACACATTTAATCTTCAGATGAAGAGTTGATATCAGCTGCTTTTTGTTTGGAATAAAGAACCCCTTCCTACCTCGCTTACCAACACATGACTCATTCTCACAGATGCAAACTGACTTTCCAGTTATAAATCAAGGGCATCTGACATGTTTTCAAACAGTAAACATCCCACATATATGACAGCTATGTCGGGTTGAGATGGAAAGAAACATTTTACTTTACATATACATATATATATGATTATATATACATACATATATATATATATACTCATATATATGTATGTATGCATGTGTTCCAAAGATTCTTCAATTTTGGAAGTTTCATATGGCTTGTGGGTGGCAGTTGGAGATCCCAAGATTTACTTAGCGCAGTATGGTAATCTAGTTCCCAAATTTTACATAGTTTAACACCTAGAATTTGTAATGTTTCTAGAAATATCACTGGTAGAAATATATTCAGAAGGGTTCTATGTTTTGGTCTGTCTTCAGTTGACTTTCATTAGTTAACTAGAAGTATCAAAGGATAGTTAGGTTGACAAACTGACAGGCAGACAGCTGGTCTCATTTCTGGTTTGAACATGATTGAACTTTTTTTTGAGAGACATCATCATGGCTCCTCACTGATGATTTAAAATATGTATGTGGCATCAATCAATCTAACTTGTATGTTTTGGATGGGATTCTTTTATAAATGTTGGAAAACATGTAACTAGTTATTAATGACTGAAACACATAGACTCATCAGGAAGGATGGCAATGTTTCAACCAGTCCTGGAGAGAAGACAGGCCTGCTACGAGTTAGTCATCTTTTGTAGATGATGCATTTGAATATATGACACACTGATGTAAAATACAAGGAGATTGTTGAAAAAGTTCCTTTGAGAGGAATCATGGACTGAAGCTTTATATGCTGGGAAATGGAATTTTCTCTCAGCTTTACAAATTTTTTAAAATTTGCATTAATATATTATCTTACACACCCAGATTCAGTGAGAACTGTGGTTATCATAAATCCTATTCAGAGTTAAGGTATATTTAAAATATTCATAGATGATGGCATTTTTGGGAAGAAATGATCTTCCTGCTGTTTCAAATCTGTGGCTTTCTTGGGGAGAAGAACATCCAACTGCTTGCTCATATTTTACCTCTAAAAAGGTGGTTTTTAGCCTCTGAATAGACTAGGATCCTTAGGTTCCAGTATCATATGATAATTCTGGAAGCCTTAGCACAAAAACTTTAAAATTTGTTATCTTTTAATACCCTTACAAATTGGAACATAGGCTGTCTCTGACTTTGCTGTCTGCCATTGGATCCTCTTTCTCTAACTGTATTGTTTGGTTGGGTCTCAATGGGAGAGGATGTGCTTAGGCCTACTATGACTGGAAGTCCCAGGATGGTGCAGTACCAGAGGGAGACTTCCCCTTCTCTGAAGAGAAGGGGAGGGAGTAATAGGATTTGTAGAGGTGGGATTGGGAGGAAAAGAGGTACAAGGAGCCGTAATCACATTGTAAAGTGAATAAATAAATAAAAAAGAAAAGCAATTATAATCATCTACTTAACGTGCCTTAAATGGGTAGATTAACTGAGATGGGCATTAAGTACAAAAGTGAAGGAAATGAAATCAGAAAGAGAAAGTAACCAAGCAGAGCTGGGGCAGAACCACAACCAGAGTCCAGGCCACTACAGGGCCGATTCAATTCATGCAATACATATTTGCTCTGCTATGTTGATAGATACCTTTGAGTCTTTTCTAGTCTGACAAGACGTCTGTTTCCCTATGTGAGATTTGCTTGCAAACAGGTACTTTCTTTCCTAGCAAAATGCTTCTCTATAAGCTCACTGTTTTTACTCCAATTACCTAATTTTTTATGGTGAAATCATATGACAAGTCTAAACTTTGATTAGCCTGTCACCCTTTTTATCAAGTATACCTGAAAACTGAACTTGAACCTTGAATATATATCCTTCTGTATTTCATGTAGCTCATATTCACCAAGTTGTATTTTACTTATTCGTTTAGCTATTTTATTGACATGTAGTCATTATATATAATATTGGAAATTATAGGGATATTTTCACAGAAGCCTATAATCTACTTATCCACATCTTCTTTGTTTTTCCTCCTCTCTCCTGTTAGTTCCTTTGTTTCCCTGGGCATTTTTACTTCTACTTTCATGCCTTATATAGACCCACTTTATGTACTTACATAAAATCAAGACTCTGCCTTAGATAAAACTCCTGGTATCTGTCTTTCTGAGTCTGTCTTGTTTCATGTTATACAGGTGATCTCCAGTTACACCTGTTAGCCTCAAATACCATAATTTTTGTTCTTCATGGTTGGATAATATTCCAATGTACACTTACATTTTCTTATCCACCCCTTTGTAGATTGGTACTATAGTTGGTTCCAATGTTTATCTTTTTTTTTTTATTAACTTGAGTATTTCTTATATACATTTCGAGTGTTATTCCCTTTCCCGGTTTCCGGGCAAACATCCCCCTAATCCCTCCCCCTCCCCTTCTTTATGGCTGTTCCCCTCCCCATCCTCCCCCCATTGCCGCCCTCCCCCCAACAATCTAGTTCACTGGGGGTTCAGTCTTAGCAGGACCCAGGGCTTCCCCTTCCACTGGTGCTCTTAAAAGGATATTCATTGCTACCTATGAGGTCAGAGTCCAGGGTCAGTCCATGTATAGTCTTTAGGTAGTGGCTTAGTCCCTGGAAGCTCTGGTTGCTTGGCATTGTTGTACATATGGGGTCTCAAGCCCCTTTAAGCTCTTCCAGTTCTTTCTCTGATTCCTTCAACGGGGGTCCTATTCTCAGTTCAGTGGTTTGCTGCTGGCATTCGCCTCTGTATTTGCTGTATTCTGGCTGTGTCTCTCAGGAGCGATCTACATCCGGCTCCTGTCGGCCTGCACTTCTTTGCTTGATCCATCTTGTCTAATTCGATGGCTGTATATGTATGGGCCACATGTGGGGCAGGCTCTGAATGGGAGTTCCTTCTGTGTCTGTTTTAATCTTTGCCTCTCTATTCCCTGCCAAGGGTATTCTTGTTCCCCTTTTAAAGAAGGAGTGAAACATTCACATTTTGATCATCCGTCTTGAGTTTCATTTGTTCTAGGCATCTAGGGTAATTCAAGCATTTGGGCTAATAGCCACTTATCAATGAGTGCATACCATGTGTGTTTTTCTGTGATTGGGTTAGCTCACTCAGGATGATATTTTCCAGTTCCAACCATTTGCCTACGAATTTCATAAAGTCATTGTTTTTGATAGCTGAGTAATATTCCATTGTGTAGATGTACCACATTTTCTGTATCCATTCCTCTGTTGAAGGGCATCTTTTTCCACTTTACCACCATACTTTTTTAAGTTGTGATGAAATGTAGTTGTATAAAAGGACTTAAGAGAAGGGTTCTGTTAATTTAACTCAATAATTAACTTTGGCTTTTAAATCTTCACTTTAAGTTTTTAAGTTTTCATACAACTGTGATGGTGCTGTCTTATTTTTGGAAATCTGTGTATCCATCAACACAGCAGCATTGTGAGCTACTTTGCACAATGATAAGGCAAGCTAACCATACATATACAGTAGAATTAAACAGCATTATCAGTGTGAGTCAGTGAGAATGATATTATACCAATATCTGTGGTATCCTCAAGATTGTTGAAGTATGAACTATATATTTTAGAATTTTATAAAATATTAGAAAATGGATGAAGTTTGGGATGTAATTCTTAAAAGTGCTCAGTATCATCTAACCTAGGATAAAATTAAAATGACTACATTGTTGGTAGTTTGGTGTGTTCCAAGAAACTTTGTAAAATTATTTTAATAATTTTACATTGTGGTTACTATTCACATTAAGAAGGCAAGAAAGCTGAGTTGAGAGAGTTTTATTTGACCTACCTAATCATGCATAGTTGATGTTCACCTCCTGGAAGACCATTTGATTCCAAAGCCTCAGTGCTCATAAATCACCACAAACCAATTCCTCCTTCTATGTGCATGCACTCATTCTCCATATACTTAAGGCATATTTGCATTACTATTTTAGATTTCAGGAAAACAACAGAGAATAAAAATAAATAACCTTATCTCATAGAACTGTTGTGATTATAGGGGAGACAGGAGGTGAGGCTGTGAGGAAATTTCATGGGATGCCATGGTGGCTGGAGCTTTAAAGAGCAATAAGACAGGGAAAGGAGAAGAATAGAAGCTTTGAGTAGAATGGTCAGGAAGGCTTGGTCAAGAAGGTCACATTTGATCAAAGGCATAGGCCTAGGTGGGTTCAGTGCAATGGAAACCCTGTTGGAAACATTCCAACAGGGTTTCAATTGATGGTTTTAATTCAAAATAATTTAAAAAAGGGAAGGGATTAGCACCAGCATTTACCAAGCCAGGGCTACCTGATTATATTCAGAGAGAATGCCATCTTTTAGGCACCAGTCCAAGGAGTCACAGCAAAAATGAGACTGTGGCAAGTTTATTGCAAGCAATTAGACTTTTTACAACCTTACCAAAACCAGAATACAATGGTGATTACCAGGAAGAATACAGTGGTAGTTGTCAGAATACAGTGACATTTACAAACTATACAGGGAATACAAGATCAATGTCTCAGAATAATTGTCACATCAAACTTTTATATGGTTCTCTGACTTCTAGGGAATACAATGATACAAATGTTATCTGAATGTTTTCACTGTCTGAGGGAGTTCTCCAGTTTCTCAGGAACTGAAAGGCACACAGTGCCCCAGAAACCATAGAAAAGTATATGACACATGCCTCTCAAGGAAGCTAGACCAGACTAACTCCATGATTTTTTAGAGGAAGGAATTGGAGAGTTGGGTATTAAAAGTATTATTCTATGTTAAGAAGGTACTTTAATTTTACCCAGTTTCAACATTCAACATGGTTTATTGGTAAACCATTATGAAGTATTAGAGAAGAAAATTATGAAAGAAGTTGAATGAAGAGGAGGAGGAAGAAGAAGGAAAGGAGAGGAGAAGAGATACAGCCATATTCTTGAGTAGGACAGTTACTTAGGAATGTTATAAACTGAGGAAATCCTAAGTTGGGGTGGTCTCTGGATGGCATTTCCTTCAATCTCTGCTCCATTTTTTGTCCATGCATTTCCTTTAGATGGAAAACAATTCTAGCTCAAAACTTTTGAGATGTGTGGGTGGCCCCATCCCTCAACTGGGGGTCATGTCTATCTACTGGAGGTGACCTCTTCAGGTTCTATCTCCCCACTGTTGGACATCTTGGCTATGTCATCCAGATTGAGTCTTGGGAACCTCTCAGATCCCTTTGTCTGGGATTTTCTAGTGGTTCCCCCTCGATCCCAAACCCTACACTGCTGAATATTTCTATTTATTCTCCTGTTCCTCTGGTCTTCTCTCCTGTTTACCCCCATACCTTATCCTGTTCCCTTTATCCCTCCCCTCCCCTCTCTCACCCAGAGTCCTCCCTCCCTCTGCCTCCCATGATTATTTAGTTCCCCCTTCTAAGTGGGATTGAAACATCTAGTCTTGGGTCTTCCTTCTTTTTAAGTTTCATAGAGTCCGTGAGTTGCATGATGGGTATTCTGAACTTTTTGGCTAATAGCCCCTTATCAGTGAGTATGTATGTCCTTTTGGATCTGGGTTACCTCACTCAGGATGATATTTTCTAGTTACATCTGCCCCAACTTTGGATCCATCCCATTCACAGGCACCAAACCCGGACACTATTGCTTACACCCTGTTGTGCTTGCAGACAGGAGCCTGGCATGGTTGTCCTCTGAGAGGCTTTATCAGCACCTAACTGAGACAGATGCAGAAACTTACAGCCAAACATTGGACCGAGCCTGGGGACCCCTATGGAAAAATTAGGGAAAGGACTGAAGGAGATGAAGGAGATTGCAACCCCATAAGAAGAACAACATTATCAACTAACCCCCAGAGCTCCCAGGGATGGAGCCACCAACCAAGAAGCATACATGGAGTGGTCCATGGCCCTTGCTACATATGTAGCAGAGGACTGCCCTGTCTGGTCTCAGTGGGAGGGGATGCTCTTGGTCTAGTGGAGGCTTAATGCCCCAGAGAAGGGGGATGCTAGAGGGGTAAGGTAGGAGTGGGTGGACGGGGGAGCACCCTCTTAGAGGCAAAGAGGTAGGTGATGGGATGAGGAGCTCATGGAGGGGGATGGGAAGGGTGACAACATTTGAAATGTAAATGAGGTAATTAATAAAAGAAAAAATAAGTTGAGGGAAGGCAGAGAGTCAGAGCACAGACACTGCTGTGTGAAGAGGAAAGGGCTGTGAGCATTCATTCTGGTGGCTCCTTGTTCTCACTAAAAAACAGACTTTCATCCTGATCAGTGCATACAAGTAGAGGAGGCTGTGTTTGAAATCAAAATAGGAAATGCAGAATTGAGTGTCTAGAACATGTCTCTGATTTCTGGTCTGTCAGCATTGAGGGCTCATTTGGATCAGTTGACATATGTTTAAAATGAGAGCAACAGATGTGCTTATAGAATCAAGTTCAAGGTTGAAGATATTTAAGCCAGGCTTACTAGTCACAAAGTAGATTGGGAGAAATTGAGTTTAATTTATGATCATGATTTTCCAGGAAGAATGTAATAATGAGATGAAAATCATGGAATTGATTTGGGCTGGTGGGTTGAGAATTAGGGACATAAAGAATGAATTAGACTAAATGAAGAGTAATGAGATTATACGTATTATGACTTGCTCAAGAATGAGAGAGGAAGGTGAGAAGAAAAGATAATGACTAGAGGTATGCTTGATAGTGAGGAAACTCAGGGGGCAATGTCCTGTAAGTATGAGCAGCTAAGCGGAAGATAGGATACACCATTGAAAGAAGATTTTTATAAGGAATTTCAAGGCCACCATTTATTTATTGTACAGGGACCTTACTAAGGATAATTTAGGTAATCACCCTTTTTTTTAAAGAAAAAATTTAAATGACATCCATATTCTTTCTCTGTCTGTCTTAAATTTTATCTTTCTTTTTATTGTATTAATATTTTACTTGCATAAATGTCTGTTCATTACATGTGTTCCTGGATACTTTGGAGGTCAGAAAAGGGGATCAGATGCCCTGGAACAGGAGTTATAGGTGCCTGTGAGCCACTGTGTGAGTGCTGGGAATAAAACCTGAGGCCTCTGCAAGACCAGTTAACTGTGAAGCCATCTCTCCTGATTATCACCTTAAAAATAAAAAGGTGCTTTCCTCTCAAATGGGGTTATCGTGTGTCATGGGCTAGCTTCAAATTTGCAATGGGGCTCTGAAGATGACCTTGATGTCCTGATTCTCTTACCTCTACAACCACCCAAGTGCTAGGGTTATAGATAAGTGTCACTATTCTTGGCTTATTCTATTCTGGAGTGTTCTAACATGGCTTCATATATATTAGGCAAGCAATGTATAAATATCCAGACCTAATTTTTGTCTGTTCTTAGAGACATTATCAACAATGAATTAAAAAATTAAAGAATTCCACTGAAATAAAGGAGAGCTCAAGCTCAGGTGATATTTGCATATGTTGCAAGTTGAAAATGGGTTTTATAGGAGGAATTAGAATGGTAAACCCACAATGAATTCTTGCTCATAGTCAGAACTGAGAAGGCACAAATCTTTCTGAGGGAGTAAGGAAGGAGGAAGATAATCTGGGAAAGAGGAGAGGGATTATCTACTTCACATTCAAGCCCCATCATTTGAGTGAAATGAGAAAACAGCAGCTATCACTCATGGGGTCAAGATGAAACTTGATTCCTCAAAGGAAAGCACATGAGCCTCAGCATTGGAAAAGGAGTGTGAAAGCAAGAGTCAAGGAAGGTAGAGCATTTGTAGGGATGCATAGGTGGCTGTGAGCTTGATGGACACAGTAGAAGAAATTGGAGAAATTGAGTTGTGGTAGATATAGTCAAACAAGTAGGCAGAACCATAGAGGTTGCCACTCTCACAGTAAAGGAATGAAATAGAACTCTCAAGCTTCTTAACGATGAAAAGTAAATGTAGCCTTGTTTTTTTTGGTAGAAATTATGACAAAGATGTATGTGATGAGAGGAGAGGAGGTTGAGAAACTTGTCAAGAGCAGAGGAGCTTCAGGATGATCCTTTTTGTTTATGATGGTATCATTTTCCCTGGGAATACCAAGATATGTGAAAAGCTTGTCTAACTCCTAGAATATGAGCAGTGCTGTCTTCAATTATACAAGATATTTATACTTAGGTGCTCACTCTTTTACATGAGGATGCTCAGCTATGAAACCATGATTTATTTTTACCTTAGTCTGTTATTGTTATTCTCTATTATATCATCCATATAGCTATAGTCTAAGATTCATAATGAACCAAAGCAGTGTATGAGATCTTGAAGTGAAGAGTGACTCCATGAATGGATGGAATAATTCTTTCAGGCTAATTTAGAGACTAGAAGGTCAGGAAAATTTATTAGAAGTTAATTATGCAGAGGACAGACATCCATGTTTGGAACAATGTAGTGAACAGCAAGTTTATTATTTACAAGGGATGAGAATGACCTATAAACACAGAACACTGCTGTTCTTGTTCTTGTTATGTTTGCAAAACACAGCTATGGAAGTCATGAACTCACAACAAGTACAGATGCCTACACTGAGTATGTAAAATGGGCTTGTGAACAATCAGGCATAAGTGAAGGTGGGGTTAGGGAGCCTTATTCCTCACTGTTGAACTATTTGGTATTTGTAGGCTTAGGGAGTGGGGAAATACTTCCCTTAAGTTATGCATTAATTGATGATGTTTCTTTTCTTTTTTAAATCTTTATTAACTTGGGTATTTTTTATATACATTTTGATTGTTATTCCCCTTCCCAGTTTCCAGGCCAACATCCCCCTAACCCTCCTCCCTTCCCTATGGGTGTTCTCCTCCCCACCCTCCCCCCATTTCCACCCTCCCCCAACAATCACGTTCACTGGGGGTTCAGTCTTGGCAGGACCAAGGGCTTCCCCTTCCACTGGTGCTCTTACTAGTCTATTCATTGCTACCTATGAGGTTGGAGCCCAGGGTCAGTCCACGTATAGTCTTTGAGTAGTGGCTTAGTCCCTGGAAGCTCTGGTTGCTTGGCATTGTTGTTCATATGGGGTCTCGAGCCCCTTCAAGCTCTTTCTCTAATTCCTTCAACGGGGGTCCGGTTCTCAGTTCAGTGGATTGCTGCTGGCATTCGCCTCTGTATTTGCTGTATTCTGGCTGTGTCTCTCAGGAGAGATCTACATCCGGCTCCTGTAGGTCTGCACTTCTTTGCTTCATCCATCTTACTGATGATGTTTCTAATGGACATTTCTAATCCAATAGTTATACAAATTGTCCTGGTTAAACCAAACCACAAATTCAAATCATGAACATGGTAAAAGTAGGATTCTAGGAGGTAATTGATAGGGACAGAAAGAAGATACGACAAGATGTGGAGGGGTGAGATTCAGAACACATCATACACATGTATTTCATTGTCAAACAACAAAATTGATCAATAAAAACCAGAGAGAGACTGGCCAATCAATAAAATAGAATTGAAGAGACAGAAACATATGGTCATTTGATTTTTTTGACAAAGAAGCCAAAACCATTCAGTGGAAAACGAACTACATTTTCAACAAATGGTGTTGCTTCAACTGGCTGTCAGCATGTAGAAGAATGCAAATCGATTCATTTTTATCTCCTTGTACAAAACTCAAGTCCAAGTGGATCAAGACCCTCCACATAAAACCAAATATGTTGACACTAATAGAAGAGAAAGTGGGAAAGAGCCTCAAACACATCGGCACAGAGGAAGATTTCCTGAACAGAACACCAATGACTCAGGCTCTAAGATCAACAATTGACAAATGGGATCTCATAAAGTTGAAAAGGTTCTGTAAGGCAAAGGACACTGTCAATAAGACAAAATGGCAACCTACAGATTGGGAGAAGATCTTTACCAATCTGATAGAGGGCTAATATCCAAAATATACAAAGAACTCAAGAAGTTAGACTCCAAAGAACAAAATAACCCTATTAAAATTGGGGTACAGAGCTAAACAGAGAATTCTCAACTGAGAAATCTTGAATGGTGGAGAAGCACCTAAAGAAATGTCCAACATCTTTAGTCATCTTAGAAATGCAAATCAAAATGACCCAGAGACCTCACACCAGCCAGAATGGCTAAGATTAAAAACTCAGGTGACAGCAGATGCTGGTAGGATTGCAAGCTAGTAAAATCACTTTGGAAGACAATATGGCAGTTCTTCAGAAAATTGGAAATAGTTCTATCTGAAAACCCAGATATACCTCTACTGGTCATATACCCTAAAGATGCTCCAACATATAACAAGGATATGTATTCCACTATGTTCATAGCAGTCTTATGTATGAAAGCCAGAAGCTGGAAGCAACCCAGATGTCCCTCAACAGAAGAATGGATACAGAAAAAGTGGTATATTTATATGATGGAGTACTCCTCAGCTATTAAAAACAACGACTTCATCAAATTTGCAGGCAAATGGATGAAACTATAAAATACCATCCTGAGTGAGGTAGTCCAGAGCCAAAACAGCACACATGGTATTTATTCACTGATAAGTGGATATTAGCCCAAAAGCTCAGAATATGCATGGTACAACTCACAGACCATATGAAGCTTAACAAGAAGGAAGACCAAAGTGTGGATGCTTCAGTCTTACTTAGAAGGGGGAACAAAATAATGAGAAGTAGAGAGAGGAAGCGACCTTGGAGGGAGAGAGGATGGGGAGGTTAAAAAAAAGGGGAGTGGGCAGGATCAGGTGTGGGAAGAGACAGGAGAGAAGTCTAGAGAGTTAGGAAAATGAATAGAAATACATAGCAGTGGGAGGTGGGGAACAAGGTGGGGAAATCAACTAGAAAGTTCAGATACCAGGGAAGCAAGAGACTCCCAGGACCCAACAGGGATGACATTAGCTGGAGTACACAACAATGGAGAGATAGAGTCAGAATGGATCACCACTAGTAAATAGGCATGGCCCCAGTTGAGGGATGGTACCATAGACTCATTTCAAAATTTAACCTAGAATTGTTCCTGTTTAAAAGAAATGCAGGAACAACAACAATAACAACAACATCAACAACAAAACAAGGTACTGAAGGAAAAGCCATCTACAGACCATCCCACGGTGGGATCCATCCCACGTGCACACACCAAACCCAGACATTTTTACTGGTGCCAAGCAGTGCTTGCAGATAGGAGCCTGGTATAGCTGTCTTCTGAGAAGCTCTGCCAGCACCTGACTAATACAGTTGCAGATACTCCCAGTCAACCATCAGACTGAGCCTGGGGACTCCAATGGAAGAGTTTGGGGAAGGACAGAAAGGGGCTGAAGAGGATTGCAACACCATAGGAAGAACAACATCAACTAACCAGAAGCCCCTACCCCCAGAGCTCCTTGGAACTAAACAACCAACCAAAGAGTATACATGTTTGGGTCCAAGGCTCCAGCTCCATATATAGCAGAGGACTGGCTTTTCTGGCATCAATGGGAGGGGAGGCCCTTGGTCCTGTGGAGCTGGAAGCCCCAGTGAAGGGGGATGCTACAGCATCGAGGAGGGAGTGGGTAGGTGGGAGGGGGAGAACCCTCTTAGAGGCAGAGGGAGGATAGGAATGGGGGGATTTCGGAGGGGAGACTGGGAAGGGGGACAACATTTGAAATATAAATAAATAAAATATCCAATAAAAGTAAATATAAAATATAAACCAAAAAATTATAAAAATCCAAATGATAAAAATTAGACAATATTTAGAACAAAATCATACAGTTATTGTTCATTACCTTCAATTACAAGAAGTACATTGTTGGAGAGGACACCATGACTTGAGAATTTTACTTCCCTTTCTTCACTTATTCCCTATAGTAGTGAAGCGAGAACTTTCCCAGTCATGAGATCCTCAGAACACAATAATTTTTTGTTATTGTTCCTTTTGATTTGTGATATGTCCCCTTTTGCTGATACACACACACACACACACACACACACACACACACACACACACACACAATTTTGTTGTATTTTATTTTTTAAAACAATATAATCATGAGCCTTTCCTGTTTTTAGGACAGTAGTACAGTTAACTTTTCATAATAGATAATATTATGAAGGAATATGCCACCCTAGTGTATCCAGAGTAATTTCAAACCCACTCTAACACATCATAGATTCATTGACATAAGAGCATAATGTGTATGATACCTATCCTTATCAGTTCTGGGACTTTTTCTGTCCTCTGCATTTTCAAACAATCTGATCCTTTAACTCTAACAGCTATGTCACAAAGAAGTCACATGTGAGTCATTGTCCTTATTATTATATAGATGCACAGGTACTTAAACGGATTTTGCAAATTTGGAGGATCAGAAAGCCTTTCCTAGGCATGGCATGCTACTGTTTGTTTAGGCGACAATGCCTTGAACTATGGAAACAGAAGACAGGAAGTTAGTTATTTACTTAAATCTCGTGTTTTAAGCTTTTGAGTTTGTACTACATTTGCTCTGGACTTGTTCTAACATGTGAATCAATATCTTCCCTCACGTTCCTCTTCTCTAGGAGTTTTTGGGTTATCTTGATTTTTTTGTGACAGTCATAAGTTGCTTATGTATTCTATGTATTTTATGTAGTCTACGTATTTTAGTTTCCAAGGACTTCTATTTTATTAAAAAATCTCCAGAACCCTGGATAGTTCCTTTTTCCACATGCTATTTTGATTTATTTATTTATTTATTTATTTATTTAATAATATAGGTATGAAGTGACTTCAAATTTCGAAGTGCCAAATCATCATGATCAGTTTTTTTTTGTACATGCCAGTCATAGTATTTGAAATACCACCTCATAACTAAGAAACAAATACTTTTTTCTGTAATAAGGAAGTGCTGCATATTGATGTAACTCTTTGTGTATTTACTAATCAGTAGTTTGTGCCAGGGAAAGAGTTTACAAGGCTGAAAAATATCCTAAGAAGGAGGTCAGTATCTCCTTGGTTTAATTTATTTAAATTGAACATAGGCAATGGAATAATTATCTACTATGCTTGACCTAATTATCTTGACAGTCTTGTTTGCCATCATGCAGTTTATGCCTATGGGGTATATGATGGCACTGAAATATTTAGCTGCCATATTTCAGTGGAGAAATTTCTTGTTTCTGGTTGCTTACATTTGATGTCTAGTTATTGTTTCTGGGTTGTTTACTCTGTTTTCAGTTCCTTCCTATTTGAGATTAAGTTTTACAACTTGGATAATGCTCGTGGTGACAGTGATTCATTCCTATTTTCACCTCATACATTTTCTCTTAAACATGCCCAACTAGGAGCACAAATGCTTTCTTATTCTTTTGATACAGCTACCAAGAAAATTTTTGCTGTGTTTTTATTTTATAGTAAGACAAAGAATTACTGGCATGTTCAACTTATTGAGCCAACACTTTTTGTTTGCTCATATCAATGATTATTTATACACACATCCATGGCACATCAGTGGATAAACACAAATAAAAAAAACCTATACTTCCATTTAGCTCATATATATTTCGGAGCAAAGGCAAATATATTAAACAATAATAACAAAGGAACCTCAAACACAATAGTTCCTCGAGTACAATACTGGCATGACTATTATGTGAATAGCCAACTGTTTTTGGTTGAAGACCCTTCCAAACTCATATCTGGTTCTGTAAACCAGGTCAAAGCCTGTGTCTGGGGAGGTCTTAAGCCTCAAAGGAGAACCTATAAATATTGATTTATTAAAAGGTCACATTGTCATTGAACTGCCTGAGGATCCAGCTATACCTCTCTTGGGCATATACCCAAAAGATGCCCCAACATATAAAAAAGACACGTGCTCCACTATGTTCATTGCAGCCTTATTTATAATAGCCAGAAGCTGGAAAGAACCCAGATGCCCTTCAACAGAGGAATGGATACAGAAAATGTGGTACATCTACACAATGGAATATTACTCAGCTATCAAAAACAACGACTTTATGAAATTCGTAGGCAAATGGTTGGAACTGGAAAACATCATCCTGAGTGAGCTAACCCAATCACAGAAAGACATACATGGTATGCACTCATTGATAAGTGGCTATTAGCCCAAATGCTTGAATTACCCTAGATGCCTAGAGCAAATGAAACTCAAGACAGATGATCAAAATGTGAATGCTTCACTCCTTCTTTAAAAGGGGAACAAGAATACCCTTGGCAGGGAAGAGAGAGGCAAAGATTAAAACAGAGACTGAAGGAACACCCATTCAGAGTCTGCCCCACATGTGGCCCATACATATATAGCCACCCAATTAGACAAGATGGATGAAGCAAAGAAGTGCAGACCGACAGGAGCCGGATGTAGATCGCTCCTAAGAGACACAGCCAGAATACAGCAAATACAGAGGCGAATGCCAGCAGCAAATCACTGAACTGAGAATAGGACCCCCGTTGAAGGAATCAGAGAAAGAACTGGAAGAGCTTGAAGGGGCTCGAGACTCCATATGTACAACAATGCCAAGCAACCAGAGCTTCCAGGGACTAAGCCCCTACCCAAAGACTATACATGGACTGACCCTGGACTCTGACCTCATAGGTAGCAATGAATATCCTAGTAAGAGCACCAGTGGAAGGGGAAGCCCTGGGTCCTGCTAAGACTGAACCCCCAGTGAACTAGACTGTTGGGGGGAGGGCGGCAATGGGGGGAGGGTTGGGAGGGGAACACCCATAAGGAAGGGGAGGGGGGAGGGGGATGTTTGCCCGGATACCGGGAAAGGGAATAACACTTGAAATGTATATAAGAAATACTCAAGTTAATAAAAAAAAAAGGTCACATTGTCAAACTGCCTTCTAAATCATTATATTTGTACCCATAAAGTAGTGCAGTGCCATCCTTTATCAGAGATGCTTCTTACACAGTAGACAGCAGTTATTCATACTAACAAACACAAAACAGCAGAAAAATAGATTTAATGAGCTATAAAAATATATTCTTATAAATATGAATTCTTTCAAATTCAGTCCAATAGAAGGAGATAGAGGCTAGTCAGGATGAGAAAGGAGGAAGCAAGTCTGTATCTTTAATGAGCACAACATGTCTTGGGAATGATTTATTAACACTTCAGTGAAATTCAAATGTACTAAATCCTCTGAAGTTATCAGTGTTCCATGTTGGCATGTGTTTGATACTACTTTTGTAAAGTTAATGATGATAATTTACCAAAGGGAACTTACTCAGAGTACAGGAAACAAGATAATAACAAAAACTTTATTTATAACTACAAATGGATTTCAAATTCCAGGTAAACTTTGATAATATTTTGTAAGATTCTGAACATCTTAATATTTCTATCAAGAGTCACAGAACAACTCTATCTTCATAAATGCTGATGAGTCACATCAGTCACTAAAATGACAACTGTTATGGTATTCCCTAAAGATGCACGACAAATTTAACATCGGCATTGTGATGTGCACCCTGTCTTTTCTACCCAAGAGATAAATGTATTATGTAGTCCCTATAGCACCATGTTAGTTTCAATCTTGTGGGAGAGGTTGCCTTAGGTCATTGCAACACAGTGCTGCTAAGTTACAAGTATTAAACTGTTGAGTTTACTGCTCAAGTAGTTCAAGGTAATACTCTACACATCACAGTGTGACACTGAGAAGGCTATGTGTAGGTGTGTTTAGTAAATTACCACTTCAGCTCTACCCAGAAGGCAGTTCTAGCACATTAATTTTCATTTCAGTCAACCCTGGAGCAAAAGGGCTTGGTGAGTTTTCCTTTTCATGTTCCAGTGTTTGGGCACTTCTCTCAGGTCTGACTCTACCTTTCAGGATCAATCTATGCCTTTCTAAATCAGACCAGTTTGGACTGGATCCACCTAATGAAATTTGGTCTGTTTTCTGTATAATTTAGGAGGAATAAAAGATGAATTTTGGGGTTTGAAAATAAGATGTGAAGTTGAAGAAAGTGTATTGTGTGTGTGTGTGTGTGTGTGTGTGTGTGTGTGTGTGTGTACATGCAGGCATTGAGACAGATAGGCAGAGACAGACAGGAGAGATAGATAGAGAGAGACAGAGAGACAGAGAGACAGAGAGAGAGACAGAGAGAATCTGATCCAGTGAATCATCATGGTTCTTTTCTAGTTACATAATCACAAGCTAGTGAAAACCTGGAGATAATTATGAATTTAATGCCTATATTTGAAAACCAGACATAGAATTTAACTATGTTGTGTTTTCATTCATGCCCAGCCAAAATTTAGAAAATACATTAAGATCTAATTAAAATTAGCAAAATGTAAGCACATTTTGTCTGTTGTCCTAATGTGTGAATGGCCAAGTATACACTCAATATATAGAAGTCAGATTAGGAGACTTCATCAAAAAGTCTTACTAACTAGTATTTTAAGAATCCTTAGCTAAGGGGTTAGGGACTTAGCTCAGTGGTAGAGCTCTTGCCTAGCAAGCACAAGGCCCTGGGTTCGGTCCCCAGCTCTGAAAAAAAGAAAAAAAAGAATCCTTAGCTAAATAAAAATTTGAGTTTATAATGTACTTGAGAACTATTCAAGTTCATTAAAATGTTATATTTGTTGTGATTATGTTATTAAATATATTCATATTGATACTTTGAAATTTAAAATTAAATAAATTTCATATGTGAAGTTATCTGATAACATCAAAATAATCACAACCAAAAATCCTGATATTGTTTGTCTTATATGATTTTGTGGAGATTATAATTATGAATTTAAGCATTCTTTTTCTCTCTCTTCTATCTTTCTTTATATCTTTGTATACATGGTTACCAGTCAACCTCAGTCTGTTTAACCAGCTCAATGACAGAGACAAGGAGTTAGAGGTGTAGATTTCTGCTCCGAATTTTATTGAAGAAACACCATGATCTGCTACAATCAAAGGGTTTATCCTAGAGGGAATGGCTACTTGAGTCAAGAAGAGATTGTAGTTTTGCCTTTTGACTTAAAAATTGGTGCACTTAGCTTTGCAGCTGTCTTGCAGGAATCAGACATTCCAACAATTTTTGGGTGACCTGCATTTCTCTAAGTCTGAGCCGTACCAAGTACCCAGGTTATAACGACTTCTATTCTTTTAAAATATTGACGGCTCCATACTGTCTTAGTTAGGGTTTTGCTGCTGTGAACAGACAACTCTTATAAAGAACATTCAATTGGGGCTGGCTTACAGGTTCAGAGGTTTAGTCCATTATCATCAAGGCAGGAACATGGTAGCATCCAGGCAGGCATGGTTCAGGGGGAACTTGAGAGTTCTACATCTTTATCTGAAGGCTGCTAGCAGAATACTGGCTTCCAGGTAGTTAGGATGAGGATCTTAAAGCCCACACTCACGGTGACACCCCGTGGTCAACTTCAACAAGGCTATACCTACTCTAGCAGGCCACACCCTCTAATAATGCCAATCCCTGGGCTGAGCATATACAAACCACTACATATGCATTTATATAATTTTTATGCTTAATTAATATTTTATTTCTATATTTGAACATTCTCTTTCTTCATTTAGATCTTAGCAATTTTTTGAAGGAATCACTGAAGGCTTGTCTAACTTGCTTATTTCATAGAGTATAAATGAATGGGTTCAACATGGGAGTAATTGATGTTATCAGAACTGCTGCATCTTTATTGATAGCCACCAATTACTTTGCCGAAGGGTTGATGTAAATGAAAATACAGCTTCCATAGGTGATTATTGCAACTATAATCATATGAGAACAAGTGGAAAAGGCCTTTTACCTTTGCTGGGCAGAGGGGAATCTTAGAGTGCATACATTTATATAATTAATTTTAGTAGTTTTATCTTTTGTTTTCTTATCCTCAGTTTCCTTCTCCTTCTGAAACCCTTCTTCCCAGTGTCCTCTTTGTACTTTCACATCGTGTGTGTGTGTGTGTGTGTGTGTGTGTGTGTGTGTGTTTTATTAGCATTTCTTCAGTAGATGACCCTATTCTTTAAAGGCTGTTTAAAGTGTGATGATAGTAGTTCATAGGGAGTCTATGTCGCCCAAAGCTGTGTGAGAGCGCTGCATGAAGGGAAGTGGAAAGGGAAGTGAAAGGAGAAGAGGAAGGGGGAATGAAAGTAAATTCTCTCTTCTAGGTGCTCAAAATAAAATAATGATAACCCCTTTATGTGTCCAGTGTTTCTGGATTTTAGCACCACACATTCCATTTTTAATTTTACCAAAGAGAAATTTAGTGACATAGCTGTGGGGCATAGAGGTGAAAATAAGAGGCTTGTAAGAGGCCTTTCCTCATGTTCCCAGAATTGTCCTGATTTCCTTTCAACGTTCACATACTCCTGAGAGAAATGTCACCTTGTCTCTGTCAGCAACCTCCACTTGGGAACAAGCAACCCAGATCCCTTTCTTTTGACATTGTGTGAGAGGATGAGTCTCCATTAAAGAGGGAGTGGTAGGGGACGACTAAGTCTGGTCACTGAAGAGGCACTAGTCCCTCATCATTGTTTTGTTGTAGGATGACTCTGATTAAGTGAAAAGAATTTACAAGTTGGTTCTAGAGCAGTACCCACTGCCTAGTGGTGCTGGGAAGGTACCCAAGATGTCTTCAGGGTCGCAACAACCAGTCATGTCTTCATATAGACAAGCACAGGTGGCATGTGATACTACCTTTTCTCATGAATGTTCTATTATTTCTCTATAGTTTATAAGGTACTCTCACATATTAGCTTTCATTTTTATCTTCATATTTTGGTTATCATACAATTTCTTCAATTTTTTATTAGTTACAGGAATGGAACTCAAACCAAGGACTTCTAGTGAATTTATAAACTGCTATGTTTTGTGGTCTCTGCAGCTGCTTTGAGAGCACACACATAAAATACTTACAGATACAGACATATGCATGCATTTTATGTAAGCCATATAGAAGTGTGTCTGCACATACACTTTGTCATGTTCTCTCAAAAATGACCTCAATAATATGCTTCGCAATCTTCAAACTTATATTTCAATGACAACTGGAGTTATAAACAAATTAGTTTTAATTTGTTTATACATGTACACTCATGCACATGTGTTCACATAGCCATTGACATCTATATTTACATCTCTGTCAATGTCTGTATATATAGATTCTATATGCCAGTCATTATTCCTAGCTAGTACACCAAGTGTCTTCAGAAAATAGACACTGATCCTGAAACACTAGCTTATAAAGCTAATCGTTTTAGAACGGAGGGAAGAAAAGCACCACACTGTCAGTACACATCTAGACTTTCTTGCCTTGCTTACATTTAAGAAGCAACAAAAGTCCATCACAACCATGTCCACCTTGCAACAGTGACAGTAAATTGTTGTATCCTCCCTACGACATGGTCCAGGTAGTTGCCAGCATCCTTTACTCTGGCTGTGTTTACCTCAGAACTTCCATATTGTGTTATGACTTCGCTTTTCAAGAGCGAGGTTGAGCCCCAGAGGCTGAAGGGTATCTCAAGCTCTGGCACTGAGCAACCTCAGTGCTTGCAGGATCCTATTCTCAGATATTATATTCCCAGGTATTTGTGAGATTCCTGATGTGTTTGAGCACTGATCCAGGCAGGGGGCTTACCCTTCAGTCTAAAAGTGTGATTTTCAACCTTTGCCGACTGTGACCCGTTATTGTGAAGCTAAATTTACTCTGCCCTTTGAATATGTAGTTAATTATCATATAGTTAGTTCTCTTTAGACTTCCTTTTCTATAAATTGAATTACTCAGGGACTTTTATACGATATCTAAATCTTTTTTTTAGAAGTACATGTGGCATTTTGAAGGATAAGATTAAATGCTATTATAGAATTTCAGTGTCAAATTTGAAGTTTACTGCTATAATCAGACAGCAAGGAGGGCTTCAATCTTTCAAGAAAGCCTCAGGACACTGTCTGCTACATCAGCTTCTCTTTCCAATAGTGTTTCATGAAAATCACATCACCTCTCAAAAATTACTTCTATTGATGCTGGAAAATGCCATCCTCTGCTACATATGTGGCTGGAACCATGGGTCCCTCCATGTGTACACATCAGTTGGTGGTTTAGTCCCTGGGAACTCTGGTGGACTCTAGTTGGTTGATATTATTGTTCTTCCTATGGGGTTGCAAACCCCTTCAGTCTTCTCTCTAACTCCTCCATTGGGGACTCCATGCTCAATCTAGTGGTTAGCTGCAAGCATCCTCATCTGTATCAGTAGGGCTCTGGCAGAGCGTCTCAGGAGACATCCATATCAGTCTCCTGTCAGCAAGCACTTCTTGGCATCAGCAATAGTGTCTGGGTTTGGTGGCTGCATATGGGACGAATCCCCAGGTGAAGCAGACTCTTGATGACCTTTTCTTCAGTCCCTGCTCCAAACTTTGTCCCTGTATTTCCTCTGAATAATTTTGTTCTCCCTTCTAAGAAGGACTGAAGCATCTGCACTTTTCTTGTCCTTTTTGAGGTTCATGTAGTCTGTGGATTGTATCTTGGGTATTCCAAGCTTTTGGCTAATATCCACTTATCAGTGAGTGCGTACCATGTGTGTTCTTTTGTGGCTGGGTTACCTCACTCAGGATGATATCTTCTAGTTCTATCCATTTGCCTAATAATTTCATGAAATCATTGTTTTCAATAGCTGAGTAGTACTTCATTGTATAAATGTACCACATTTTCTGTATCCATTGCTCTGTTTAGGGTCATCTGGGTTCTTTCCACCTTAGAGCTATTATAAATAAGACTGCTATGAACATAGTGGAGGATGTGTCCTTGTTATATGTTGGAGCATTCAGGTATACACCCAAGAGAGGTATAACTGGGTCCTTGGGTAGTACTATGTCCAGTTTTCTGAGGAACCTACAGACTGATTTCCAGAGTTGTTGTACCAATTTGCAATCCCACCAATAGTGGAGGAGTGTTCCTCTTTCTCCACAACCTCACCAGCATCTCTTGTCACCAGGGATTTTGATCTTAGCCATTTTGACTAGTATGAGGTGGAATCTCAGGGTTGTTTTGATTTGCATTTCCCTGATGACTTAGGATGTGGAACATTTTTTTAGGCTCTTCCAGTCATTCAATACTCCTCAGTTGAGAATTCTGTTTAGCTCTGTACCCCATTTTTAATAGGGTTTTTGGCTCTCTGGAATATAACTTTTTGAGTTCTTTGTATAGTTTGGATATTAGCCCTCCCTCAGATGTAGGGTTGGTAAAGATCTTTTCCCAATCTGTTAGTTGCAGTGTTGTCCTAATGGCAGTGTCCTTTGCCTTACAGAAGCTTTGCAATTTTATGAAGTTCCATTTGTCGATTCTTGATCTTAGAGCATAAGCCATTGGTGTTTTGTTCAGGAAATGTTTCTCAGTGCCCATGTGTTCAAAGCTCTTCCCCACTTTTTCTTCTGTTAGTTTGAGTGTATCTGCTTTTACATGAAGGTTCTTCATTCACTTGGACTTGAACTTTGTACAGGGTAATAAGAGTGGTTCAATTTGCATTCTTCTACATGCTGACTTCCAGCCAAATCAGCACCATTATCTTTTTTCCATTGGATGGTTTTAGCTCCTTTGTCAAAGATTAAGTGTCCATAGGTGTGTGGGTTCATTTCTGGGTCTTCAATTCTATTCCATTGATCTACCTGCCTGTCTCTGTACCAATACAATAAAGTTTTATCACTATTGCTCTGTAATACTGTTTGAGGTCAGGGATGGTGATTCCCTGAGAAGTTCTTTTATTGTTGAGGATAGTTTCAGTTCTCCTGGGTTTTTTGTTATTCCAGATGAATTTGCAAATGGCTCTTTCTGTCTCTATGAAGAATTGAGTTAGAATTTTGATGGGGATTTCATTGAATCTGTAGATTGATTTTGACAAGATGGTCATTTTTACTATATTATTTCTGCCAATCCATGCGCATGGGAGATCTTTCCATTTTCTGAGATCTTCAGTTTCTTTCTTCAGTGCCTTGAAGTTCTTGTCATACAGATCTTTTGCTTCCTTGGTTAGAGTCACACTGAGATATTTTATATTGTTTGTGAATATTGTGAAGGGTGTCATTTTTCTTTCTTAGCCTGTTTATCCTTGAGTAGAGGAAGGCTACTGGTTTGTTTGAGTTAATTTTATATTCAGTCACTTTGCTGAAGTTGTTTATCAGGCTTAGGAGTTCTTTGGTGGAAATTTTTGGGTCACTTACGTGTACTATCATATCATCTGCAAATAGTGATATTTTGACTTCTTCCTTTCTAATTTGTATCCCTTTGACCTCTTTTTGATGTCTGATTGGTCTGGCTAGGATTTCCAGTACTATATTGAATAGGTAGGTAGAGAATGGGTAGCCATGTCTAGTCTCTGATTTTAGTGGGATTGCTTCAAATTTCTCTCCATTATTTTGATGTTGGCCACTGGTTTGCTGTATATTGCTTTACTATGTTCCAGTATGGGTCTTGATTTCCTGAACTTTCCAAGACTTTTAACATGAAGGAAGGTGAATTTTGTCAAATTCTTTCTCAGCATCTAATGAGATGATCATGTGGTTTTTGTTCTTTGAGTTTATTTACCCAGTGGATTACGTTGATGGATTTCCTTACATTGAACCATCCGTGCATCCCTGGGCTGTAGCCTACTTGATCATGATGGATGATTGTTTCTTCAGTGTGTTCTTGGATTCAATTTGTGAGAACTTTATTGAGTAATTTTGCCTTGATATTCATAAGGGAAATTGGTATGAAGTTTTCTTTCTTGGGTCTTTGTGTGGTTTAGGTATAAATGAAATTATGGCTTCATAGAAGGAATTTGTAGTGTTCCTTATGTTTCTATTTGGTGGAATAGTTTGGACAGTATTGGTATTAGGTCTTCTATGAAGGTCTGATAAAATTCTGCAATAAACCCTTCTGGATCTGGGCTCTTTTTGGTTAGGAGATCTGTTTTTTTTTATCGGATATTTTAAAATTTACATTTCAAGTGTTATCCCCTTTCCCAGTTTCCCATTCATAAAACCCCTAACCTATCCACCCTTCCCCTTTTTATATGAGGGTGTTCCCCAACTCATCCACCCACCCCTCCCACCTCCCCATCCTGACTTTCCCCTATACTGGGGCATTGAGCCTTGGTAGGACCAAGGGCTTCTCCTCCCATTGGTGTCCAAGGCCATCTTCTACTACATATGCAGCTGGAGCTATGAGTCTGTCCATGTGTACTCTTTAGATGGTGCTTTAGTACCTGGGAGCTCTGGTTGGTTGGTATTGTTGTTCCTTTTGGGTTGCAAACCCCTTCAGCTCCTTCAATCTTTTCTCTAACTCCTCCAATGGGGACCCCATTCTTAGTTCAATGGTTGGCTGCTAGTATTGGCCTCTGTATTTGTCATGCTCATAGCCTCTCAGGAGACAGCTATATCAGCCTCTTGTCAGCATGCAATTCTTGGCATCTGCAATATTATTTGGGTTTGGTGGATGTATGCATATGGGATAGGTCCCCAAGTGGGGCAGTCTCTTGATGGCCTTTCCTTCAGTCTCTGCTCCAAACTTTGTCTCTGTATTTCCTTCTATGAATATTTTTGTTCCCCATTCTATGAAGGGCTGAAGCATCCACACTTTGGTCATCATTCTTCTTGAGCTTCAAGTAGTCTGTGGATTGTCTGAGCTTTTGGGCTAATATCCACTTATCAGTGAGTGCCTTTTACTCTGAAGTTTTCTGTCTTTGTCACTGAGGTGTGTTTCCTGTATGCAGCAAAATGCTTGGTCCTCTTTACATATTCAGTCTGTTTGTCTACGTCTCTATATTGGGGAATTGAGTCCATTGATGTTGAAAGATATTAGGGACTAATGGCTGTTGTTTCCTGTTATTTTTGTTTTTAAAGGTGTAATTATGTTTTTGTAACTTTCTTCTTTTGGGTGTCTTGCAAGGAGATTACTTTCTTGCCTTTTCTAGGGTGGAGTTTCCTTCCTTGTGTTGTAGTTTTCCATCTATTATCTTTTGTAGGACTGGATTTGTGGAAAGATATTGTGTAAGCTTGGTTTTTGTCATGGAATATTTTGGTTTCTTCATCTGTTAATTGTGGGTTTTGCTAGATATAGTAGCCTGGGCTGGCATTTGTGTTCTCTTAAGGTCTGTATGACTTCCTCGTAGGATCTTCTGGCTTTCATAGTCTCTGTTGAGAAGTCTGGTGTGAATCTGATAGGTCTGCCTTTATGTTACTTGACCTTTTCCACTACTGCTTTTAATATTCTTTCTTTGTTTTGTGAATTTTGTGTTTTGACTATTGTTTGACAAGAGAAATTTCCTCTCTGGTCTAATCTATTTGGAGTTCTGTGGACTTCTTGTATGTCATGGGCATTTCTTTCTTTTGATTAGGGAAATTTTCTTCTATAATTTTGTTGAAGATATTTACTGGTCCTTTAAGTTGGGGATCTTCGTTCTCTTCTATACCTATTATTCTTAGGTTTGGTCTTCTCATTGTGTCCTGAATTTCCTGGATATTTTGGGTTAGGAGATTTTTGCTTTTTACATTTTTTGACTATTGTTTCAATGTTTTCTATGGTATCTTCTGCCTCTGAGATTCTTCTCTCTCTTGTAATCTGTTGGTAATGTTTGTGTTTATGACTCCTGATCTCTTTCCTAGGTTTTCAATTTCCAGGGTTGTCTCTCTTTGTGATTTCTTTATTGTTTCTACTTCTGTTTTTAGATTCCGGATAATTTAATTAAATTTCTTCCCCTTTTTGATTGATTTTTATGTTTCATCTTTAAGGGCTTCTCTGTTTTTACCTTTGTTGTTTTGTATTTCTTTAAGGAAGTTATTTATGTCCTTCTTAAAGTCCTTTTACACCATTATGAGTTGTAATTTTAAATCAAAATCTTCCTTTTCCAGTGTGTTTGAGTATCCACGGCTTACTGTGTTGGGGGTATCTGGTTCTGATGATACCAAGTGGCCTTGGTTTCTCTTGCTTAGGTTCTTGTGCTTGCCTCTTGCTATCTGTTTATCTCTGGTGTTAGCTGGTCTTGCTGTCTCCGACTGTGGCTTGATCCTTCTCTAAGCACTACTGGGAGATTAGCTCTCTCCCTATGGGATCTAGGCACAAAGAGCTGTGGCACAGTGTCAGTTCTGGGTACAGGTAGAAACTGGAAGTACTCTGCTCCAGACTGCTCCTTGGTTCTTGTGTCCTGAGGGCTCAGGACAGGTTTCTCTTGGGCCAAGAATGTGAGCAGAAATGGTGGTCTCACCTGTGCTCTCAGGTATGTCAGCACTTCTGGGAAACCTGCTTTCTCCCTGTGAGATCTGGTTACAGAGAGCTGTGGCACAGAATGCTCAGGGCACAGGCAGAAACCAGAAGCTTAATTAATTTTTCTTACTATTGGTTCAAAATTTTAGGTGTGCATAACCATTAATGTGTATCAGAATGTTACCTAGTTCATTGTCAATGTAGGAGCCTGAGAGTAGTTTGTTTGGTATAATAAATTAATCCTCTAAAAGCCAAAAAATGGAGTAAAGGCCCTGCATTAAAACTTGGAAAAAGAGTGCTTGGTATTTATTTGTATATTCATCTATCTGTTTATTCACCAAGTATTACCTGAGTATTTTCCTGAATATTTACCTTGCAAATTACACTGGTGATTCTAAAACCAGATTGCTAGCTCTCTGAGGTTAGGAATAGTTTCTTATGAGCTGGCATACACAGGCACAATGATTGGACAATGTAGACGTTCATCTATTCTGGGCTTGCTGAAGTTCTTTGTTCTGTAAAGTCACATAAATGCCACCTTTAGTTAAGAAGATGTATTCAACATGATTGAGGAAATATTCTGCAGGTAAGAGATCAATACAGGATATCTGCTACTTGATTGATATATATATATATATATATATATATATATATATATATATATATAATACATGTCTTAGGTCAGTGGAAAGAGAAATATTGGCCTCTCAGTAGTGTTCAAAACATCCCCTTAATGGTTTCAGTTGTAAACGACTTCGGTTCAATATAGGTTTTTTATTAAGGTACAAGTTATAGAAAGGAATTCTATTCCTAATACTCTTTTTTTCAATTGACCTTTCAGAAAACAAGTCAGTTCTTATCAGATGATATTTCATGAAGATGGTTTGCATGCCCCCTGAGTGCTTGCATATATTTCTTTGAGTGGAGTAGAGAAATTTACTGCATTTTCTAGTTCAGTGATGAAAAACAGGTCTGGCAGTTTTAGAAAA
Source organism: Rattus norvegicus (assembly GCF_021556685.1). Taxonomy (NCBI): domain Eukaryota; kingdom Metazoa; phylum Chordata; class Mammalia; order Rodentia; family Muridae; genus Rattus; species Rattus norvegicus. Next base: position 107,213,232 of record NC_141548.1, on the reverse strand, counting down.
TATATTAGTTTGTGAGCCATTTTGGAAGGGTTGGGGTGACATTTGAGGGGGCATAAAGATTTTTTTTAGTTCTTAATGTGTTTTATGTTTTCTGCTCAGCTGCTATATTTTTTTTTAAATTTATTTAATACTTAATAATAATTCTTTGGTTTCCGGGCAAACGTCCCCCTCCCCCCTCCCCTTCCTTATGGGTGTTCCCCTCCCAACCCTCCCCCCATTGCCACCCTCCCCCCAACAGTCTAGTTCACTGGGGGTTCAGTCTTAGCAGGACCCAGGGCTTCCCCTTCCACTGGTGCTCTTAAAAGGATATTCATTGCTACCTATGAGGTCAGAGTCCAGGGTCAGTCCATGTATAGTCTTTAGGTAGTGGCTTAGTCCCTGGAAGCTCTGGTTGCTTGGCATTGTTGTACATATTGGGTCTCGAGCCCCTTCAAGCTCTTCCAGTTCTTTCTCTGATTCCTTCAACGGGGGTCCTATTCTCAGTTCAGTAGTTTGCTGCTGGCATTCGCCTCTGTATTTGCTGTATTCTGGCTGTGTCTCTCAGGAGCGATCTACATCCGGCTCCTGTCGGTCTGCACTTCTTTGCTTCATCCATCTTGTCTAATTGGGTGGCTGTATATGTATGGGCCACATGTGGGGCTCAGCTGCTATATTTTTGGGAGAACTCTGGAGATGTATTTTTGGGGGCTGGGTCTTTAATTTTAGTTTCTATACTGACATCCTTATGATTACTAAGTTCTTTCATAAGTGGTGGCACACTTTCTCACATGTTATCCATGGCTAGAGTGATTTTCTACCAGATCTAATGATATTTTTTTCAGCAATTCACTCTTCAGCTTTTGAGGTGAAGTGGGAATAGTACCTTCTAATACACAGACAGTTTTTCTGCTTCTGTAGTTATTTATGAAGAACCTTAGTCTACAACTAAAATGCTATTTCTATATCCTCTCTTTATGTGACCTTCCAGTATCAGGATTTATTTTAAATTGTATAGTACTGTTGATGTTCATGACCCTGTTTAGAGGTAGGAGTTAACTTATTGTGGAATAAGATGGACTTGAACCTTATTTGATTTCTTCTCACAGAACTATTAGCTTCTGAAGGTCCTGAAGAGGTTTTGTTGTCCTTGGACTAGATTTCTTTAGCTGAAGCTCAGGAAGGGTTGGCTGGCCTACAAGTCTCCTGGCTGAGGGGGAGGATTCCCTTACCTTTATTCACACTGCATTTCCTTTTTACTCCATTTTTTTTTTTCACAGAGCCCTGAGTCAACATCAGGATATCTCTGTACCTAAAGGACCTGGAAGTGTATACTCAGACCAGAATCAAAGCTAGGATGTAAAGGCTTAGTTTCTTGGTATTTTTATATATTTTGAGGATGTAGTTGATGATACAAAATTATCAACAGGAGCCTCTAGCTTAGGAATTTCCAAATACGTGCTTCTCAAAGAATAGTACAATTATTGTATTGTGTTTATGCAGGACTGGCATTGAGTATATTTTTCTATTTAAGACACACAGAAGTTATTTGCTAATAGTTAGATTGAGAGTGCATATTGCCATTAGTAGGTTATCTTGAGAAATACAATTTCTGGTAGATTTGATTAATAACATTATATAGAAAGTCTAAGATTTTGTTGTTTGATTTTATATGGGAGCATTGAACCTAGGACCTCATGCTTGCTAGGCAAACATTCTACCACTGAGTTATATCTCTAGCAGAATTAGATATTTTATACCATTGATTGAGTGTCAATCCAATTTATCTTTTTGTTTTTGAGAAGTACTTTGGATGACCAAAATGCTGATAAATATAATGAACCTCTGAAGTCTGTGGTTAGGATAGTGGAGATTATGCAGATGAAACCCTTTGGAAATAAGTTCTGAATACTGGTCAGACTGGAGTTTCTGATACAAGTTCTCTCCAACTTTACACATTCATTTTTGCTTTCATTCATGTTAGTAAGCAATTTTACTGCTCTTTGCTGAGTCTTGTACATTGATCTTTGTATGATGGAAACTCCATACTACAAAAGATGGGTTCCATCTTTTGTTTCCATAACTTTTGGCTTTAATTTTTCTATAACGTTCACAGACCACCTCAAAGAGAGAATGAGGTTCTTTATTTAGTGAATGGGATGCTAAAAATCTGAGCACATAACTTATCTACTCAGTACAAAGTCCAAACAGCAGCTCAGGTTGCTTGGTTACTACATGCAAACTTCATTGACCTGTAAGAATTAAATAGTACATTGTATAAACTAAATTACACAAATAGTGGGAGACAAATGAGACAAATTCATTTCTGTAAGGTTTACCCCAATGTTTGTAAGAGATTTTTAGTGTACATACTGCTATTTTTGTTTGGCAAATGTGGCATGCCTTTTATATTCCCATCACCCAGGAAAGGTGACAGATTGTTTTACTCTTACCTTTGATCAAAGGGATTTGAGAATATTATAGTAGCTGTGCTTCAGGGTTATACTACACTATGTTTATTGTACAAATCAACAAAGTTTATTTTATTTTATTTTTTGGACTTTAAATTCCTTGTTAACTTTAGACTTTCTGATAATTTCCTTGTCCTCTACTCCTTCAAGTTGCTCTAGTTTCATTTATTGGTAGTGTGAAAGCACATCTGGGACTATTGTTCTTTTTTGTTTGGAAACTTTTGTTTAGTTTTGTTTTTGTTTTGAGACATAGTACGGCTGTAAGCTCAGGCTGGTCTTGAACCCATAGCAGTAAACCTGTTTGAGGCTCCCAAATACTGGGATTACAGACAAGATCTGTAATGCTTGGCTGTAGTGTGGTTTTCCACAGCCCCAACCTGTCCCAAATACATGAGGTAACTAAAATTTGGCAGACTCAGCTTTGGATATGAGTGACAATTGTAAGCAAAGGCATCGTCGTTTATACTAAGGCACAATTGCACAATTCTTTCTTAGCATCACTGACAAAACATATTTTTTCTTTAAAGAGCTTACATAGGAGAATTGTTTTTCCCAGCACTCTTCAAATAATTGAATCTTGTAGATCATACAGCTCAATTCTCCAGAGTCCAGAAACCAGGACACAAGAAACTCCTAATGCAATATGATCTGTTCACGACCTTCTTAGAAAAGAACATCCCATACTCTCTGAAGACTGAATTCATAGGCATCCTGTCTCCCACACTGCAGAAGCGTCTTCTCCTCTTGGGCTGTATAGAACCTAGTGAATAGAACAGTGAATGAGAGTACAGAGAAATAGCCTAGCTAAATAGCTGGCCATATCTTGTGTGTGTGTATGTGTGTGCATGTAAATATGTATGTATAAATATAAAATAGAAGTCAAACAGAGGTAATGCTGGCATCATGAAGGGACACGGCTGGAATTAGGTCAAGCTCCAGGTGCAACTCCAGCTCCTAAAGATGAGACCCTGGCAGTCCCTTTCTGCCTCCAAGGGGGAACAATCTGGCCTAGGATTTGACTCCAAATTATTAATTCACTCTCGAGATTATGGACACCAGGTTTTGTGAATAACTGGCTTTCTTATTCAAGCCCTCAAGTCTTATTACTTTGTATATTGATGAAGGCATATTTATAACTCTCTCTCTCTCTCTCTCTCTCTCTCTCTCTCTCTCTCTATTTCTTGTTTTTCTCACTTTCTAACCCAGAAAGATATCTTTTCAGCCCCATTTGCCAACAGTCACTCTTGAAGAGAAAAGAGTATTTTAACTTAAATGATCAAATTTTCTCTCTTTTAATATTTATCAGCTCCATTCTGCCTGTGCTTTGCACATTTGTAGATTCTGTTGGTATTTTTAACTTTCAATAGTTGTAATTTAAATAAAGAAAATCGAGAATACTAATACAGAAAGGTAGAACAGATTCTATTTGTGGTCCTCAATTTAACTCACATAAAATAAGGCAAGAATAAACTCTTACTCTATCTTCTTTTCATACTCTGTGCTGCTCTTAAAATGAAAACCCTCCCAAAGTTTCCCTAGTTTAAAACTATGCCATTCTAAAGTAAACTGATCATAGAACTCCAGATCTAGAAGCAAGGAAGCTCTCTTATTTATAGGGTGAGAATACGAGGCCTAAATTGTTGAAATGACAGATTAATGTCACTGAGAGATGTTTGTGAATAGTCAGAAAATTGTATACCTCGTCAGAGGAATGTACTTGACTATGACTAAGTGCAAATAGAACTGATTCAAGAGTAATGGAGATTCAAAGACTCATCCCAAGGCAGGAGAAAGATTCAGACTGGTTGCTATCATCTTATATGGAGAAGGAGAGCAAAGTAAAAGCTGCCCAGGATATGCCTGCTAGGAAGAGATTTACTACATTCTGTAGAATTTTCATTAGCATAAGTTTATTCACAGATGAACTTGTAGCTGCTATCTTTGATGTGGTCCTGTACATAACAACACTAATTTCAGCCACTTTCTCATGTACATTGCTGTGTTTGCCTGATTTCTGCAGTTCGATATTGAGGTTTTTTTTTCTCCCGTGATCCTGTGCTCTGTCACCAAACTTAATGGTCCTTTTGTTTAAAAGGCATCACTTATAAAAAACAAAAGACAACTTTCTTGCTATTGTTTTTTTGTTTGTTTGTTCGATTTTGTTTTTAGTAGAATCTAGGCAGAATCCCCTGTGTTCCTTGCCACTGCAGTGTAGGCTCTGGACCAGCCTTCCTAGGACCACCTAATGTAGGCTGACACTCCTCCATTTCAACCTGTTAAGTGAAAACTTAGCTGATAACAGCTTCAGGGTTTGGAAGAGTTCCAGGTTGCTCTCATGCTTGGAGATGTTTCAAGCTTGGTAATGTTTTCAGGCTTGCTGTGTACTTGGTGAGTTTGCTGCAGTGCAGCAAGCTTGTGTAATAGAGCCAGGTAGACAGACTCAATGCTCCATTTGAAAGAATGGAAGCCCTGGCTCATAACTGTATGAATATTATATTCATGCATGCATTTATGTGGGTGCATATTTACTTTATTTAAACCACATTAACTATCAAGTACATCTGCCTTTACTTAGCAAGATTACTATTTCTGGTGTTCCTTTTTAATTCAGGTCTTGGAAAACTCACTATTCTTTTGTTGATATTTTGGAGTGCTCCTTTTTTTAGGGTTTGCTTTTATTATGTATAAGAAATATATGTGACTATCAAAATCTCTGAATATATTCTCTATCTATCTATCTATCTCTATCATCTATCTATTTAAATAATTGGCTCTGGGGGTTGGATATTTGCACTTTTCTGCACCTGGTACCATCCTTTATTCCTGACCTCACACCAATTCTGTTAATGTCTGTCTACCACATTGCCTGAACCTAACACCCTCCTGATGCAAAGGTAGGTTGGCAGAATTTGATGCACAGTGACATAAAAATGAGTGTTAGGAAGATAATCGATATTTTGCAGCTTAAACTTTTTGTTTTATAAATAAGAAAATGGACACCAACCCATGAAGAGATTTGTTCAGGCCACTCAGAATGAGCAGGTGCTACATGGGGGAACTGCTCACTTTTGGTCTAATTCCTCTTTGCTGATATCATCATTCTGATTCTTTTGTTTTTAGAACATCATGATAGGTTGATTGGATTTTTAAAGTTTTTAAAATTTTAACCCTTTATAAATTCCTTGAGTTTTATTTTTAAAGACTTCTTTTATCCAATAGATGACTGAAGCTATTTTGTTTTCTCTTGAAAATTACATTCAGTAATTGTGAATGTTCATCATATTTATCTGCACAAAGTAGGTGTTCAATATATCTTTAATTAGTTTTGTAATCAGGATTGTATTTGTAAAAGAGTAGGTGATATTGGATTTTTGTTGGTGGAACACATATTCTGAGTTTCTAGTTGGCATATGCAGCTGCTCACTGGCAGAGAAGAGGGTCTCCAATGTCCTGACATGATTAGGTGGACTGAAATATGCCTTTAAAGAGTAAGACATGATCCTATGTTTTGCTGAAGAAGTCTAGCCTTTCTTGTCTTTAGAACAAACTAACCAGCTGTGAGCACCTACCATGAGTCAGTTCCAGCTTTAGCTATACTATGTAATCATTGTGAAATTCTGAGCAAATCACTAACATCTACAGGCTTATCTTCTTGAAAAATGGAGGGCCACAGAGGCAATGTGTATGCTAGAAAGTGGGAAGTGCTTGCCACAGTACCTGTAATGTTGCATACTCCCCATAAATGCCTGTGTCTATGAGTCTGCTAGTATAGGGTTAAGTGATCCCTATCTATAAGATCTTGGCATTCCTCATTTCAGTCTCAGTATCCTTATCTTTGAAATGGGGATAACAATAGATGTTGCCTTATAAGGTATTGTTAAGGTGAAGTGACTCCCTTTATACAAAAATGTGGAGTACCTATCAGATGTTAATATAATTTACATGTGCTTGAAATATTAACAGATATTATTACTGTGTGGAACATTTTACATAATAAATAGCAACTTCTCAAGAAAGAATGGCTTTTTTTTAATAATAATTCTTTGATTTCCGGGCAAACATCCCCCTCCCCCTCCCCTTCCTTATGGGTGTTCCCCTCCCAACCCTCCCCCCATTGCCGCCCTCCCCCCAACAGTCTAGTTCACTGGGGGTTCAGTCTTAGCAGGACCCAGGGCTTCCCCTTCCACTGGTGCTCTTAAAAGGATATTCATTGCTACCTATGAGGTCAGAGTCCAGGGTCAGTCCATGTATAGTCTTTAGGTAGTGGCTTAGTCCCTGGAAGCTCTGGTTGCTTGGCATTGTTGTACATATGGGGTCTCGAGCCCCTTCAAGCTCTTCCAGTTCTTTCTCTGATTCCTTCAACAGGGGTCCTATTCTCAGTTCAGTGGTTTGCTGCTGGCATTCACCTCTGTATTTGCTGTATTCTGGCTGTGTCTCTCAGGAGCGATCTACATCCGGCTCCTGTCGGTCTGCACTTCTTTGCTTCATCCATCTTGTCTAATTGGATGGCTGTATATGTATGGGCCACATGTGGGGCAGGCTCTGAATGGGAGTTCCTTCAGTCTCTGTTTTAATCTTTGCCTCTTTCTTCCCTGCCAAGGGTATTCTTGTTCCCCTTTTAGAGAAGGAGTGAAGCATTCACATTTTGATCATCCATCTTGAGTTTCATTTGTTCTAGGCATCTAGGGTAATTCAAGCGTTTGGGCTAATAGCCACTTATCAATGAGTGCATACCATGTATGTCTTTCTGTGATTGGGTTAGCTCACTCAGGATGATATTTTCCAGTTCCAACCATTTGCCTACGAATTTCATAAAGCCGTTGTTTTTGATAGCTGAGTAATATTCCATTGTGTAGATATACCACATTTTCTGTATCCATTCCTCTGTTGAAGGGCATCTGGGTTCTTTCCAGCTTCTGGCTATTATAAATAAGGCTGCGATGAATATAGTGGAGCACGTGTCTTTTTTATATGTTGGGGCATCTTTTGGGTATATGCCCAAGAGAGGTATAGCTGGATCCTCAGGCAGTTCAATGTCCAATTTTCTGAGGAACCTCCAGACTGATTTCCAGAATGGTTGTACCAGTCTGCAATCCCACCAACAATGGAGGAGTGTTCCTCTTTCTCCGCATTCTCGCCAGCATCTGCTGTCACCTGAGTTTTTGATCTTAGCCATGAAAGAATGGCTCTTATTACCACTTTTATTCCTTGTTCTTTAGTGGAACTCATCCATAAATTAATGACGAATTATAGCAGTATTTTAAAGTGTTATACAGTATTTAGGTTTTCTGTTGTTTTGTTTTGTTTCAGTATAATTTTATAAACAAACTTTTTAGTAAACAAGTACACAAAAATTTCCTGCTGTTAAAGTTTTGTTGAATAAGACTTTCTGAAAATAAAAGTCTACATGATGGGCAGAACAATCTTCCTGAGACTAGGTGTGAATTTATCTGTGGGTACTGAGCTTTGCTATGGTTTCCACTGCCATGAGAAAGGTAAGACATTTTGAGGTCATCTAAGCAAATGGTTAGGCTCTGGCTTTGACCTTAGTCCTGGATACCTAGGCAAACAAATGCTCCTGACAGCTCAGTGGATTTGAGGCACAAGTGATGCCATGTGATAGAAAGTCCTCTTTTCCATCATGAATTTCTCCTTTAAACTTGTCCAGGTAGGCAGTCTACTCCAATCCATCCTTTATGCTCTGTTTTTCATCAGCCTTTGCTGAGAGGGGGGTATGAGACTCATTGGCAATTTTGACAAAAGTGAGGCTCTTGCTCTTGACTGGGTTGAGGCATCTGAGATGGTGGGGGTGAGCTGGCCTGCTCACTGCTTATAGGAGAAGCTTCAGCAGGCAGAAGAAGGCTACTCACTGAGATTTCTACAAGGGATTTGAGACTAAAGGTCTAGAACTGATGTCTGAGGAACAGCAATAGGCTTCTCTGGGAGGCAGTGAGGTCCAGAAGGTTAGATAGGACATATTCTAGATGGTGTCTTCTCTATCCACTTGAAAGATATTTATGCTGGTATTTAATCTCAGGTCCTGTGGAAGAACAGTAAGTGGTTTTAACCACTAAGCTAAATCTCCAGCTCCTGTATTCATCTTTTGATGTTTAGCTTTTCTCTGTTCAGCTTTGGTCTCCTGAGCACATGGAGATACACCTACTATTAACTTTTTGGCAGTATTTCTGGTGCACAGTCTCATTTTATATAAAATACAAGCTTGCAGCATTGGGCTCTCTCTTACATAGTCTTTCAGATGACTATTTACCTAATAACCAAAATCAAAGGTCATCATTTTAAACAGTAGCTTTTCAGATAGCACTCTGTTCAGTTATTCTTACTTCTTTTCAGAGTATTCAGTTCTCTGTCTTGTCTCAGTCATGATAGCTTTCCTCATTTAAGTATTGTTGTGTACATCGGCTGACTACATGCTCCTCTACAGAATGTACAGAGTTGTACATTCCTGGAGCCTAATACATTACCTGACTGAAGATGAGCATGATAGGTTGTTGGTTGTAATGTATGGGCTAGAAAATGAATATTTCTCTCATTATCTAATCTGTCATTCAGTGGTTGTCTATCCATCAAACACAGGATAAAATAACTTATGGTCAAAGGCATAGCCATAAATAGACACAGTTACTCCCTTGGGGGTTTAAAACCTAATTTCTAGGGAAGCATCAAGGTAACACATCTTTGACAAAACGAGTGTGCATCCTGCAGGAGGAGATGAATGATAAGTGCTTTATTTGAGGACAGGCCAGGCTATTGAAATTATTTAACTTTTATCTTCTAAATGTTTCCCCTGAGCTTCCAAAGAGAAGCCAAATATTATTCTATTTTTTCCTATCTTCCAATTTGAATTTATAACTCTACTTCCTAAAATGTGTGACATATCAAGAGCAAAGCAAATGCTGATGAAATTCAGGCACCTCTATATATTGGGCACATAGCACTTTATTTCTCTTGAAGATTTGAATACTGATTGAGATTGGTACTCTAGTTTATTTGGCTTATATCATTTTTCTGGTGATTTTTTTTGAAATCTAGTATGTATGTACATGTGCACAAATAGAGGCACATATGAATGTGTTGCATGTCCACATGTGACTAGAAGCCAGAAAATACTATTAGGTGTCATCCTCAAGAACACCATCTACCTCCTTTGAGTCAGAATCTCTCCCTGCCCTGGAGCTCATCAAATGGGATGAATGGCCAGAAAGCTCCAGCAACACTGATGTCTCTTTTCTACCTAGCTGTAGGATCTCAGGTTGCTGCTACCACATCTGGTATGCTAAGCTTGCCTTGCCAGTCAAGTTCTTTATTGACTGAACCATCATCCCAGTCCTTGAGTTGCTTCACTTAAAACCACCTCTTGGAGGATGCTGCTAGCCAGGAAAGAAAAGGATTTGCTGAGAGTGGTACAGTTCTCTAAAGAAGGGCTATTCATATTTCTATTCAATTAGCTTCTTGGAGAAAACTTATCACCACATAAGAAAAAACAGCACAGACTTCCCTTTCAGTGGCATCCTAGCATAAGCACCAAGATTTCAACCTTAAGGTGAATGTTTTTTATGGTAGACTTGATGAAGCTGTTTTCTTTCACAGCTGTATCCTGACCTTCATTTTGCAGCTTCTGTAAGCACACACCACTTTATACTCCAAGCAACCCACATTTAAGTGATAACCATTATATTTTAAATTGTTGTTAGTGTGTTAGAATCATGTTTCTTAATGTTTTTCAGAGTTCAGAATTGTCATTTTTTTCATAGCTTGATTATTTCACAAACTTACTTAAATGCATCAGCTTCATTTACTGAAGGCCAGAATGAATTAGAAAACTGCTTATGAGGAAACTCACATAAACATTATAGGATTAATAAAATGACCAGTCCTTATCGATCTGTTTTATATATCAAATTCATATATCAAATCAATTTTAGATGCTATGCTGAATTTTTTTTAACATATTTCCCAGAAAGCTTCAGGTGTCAAATTGATAGAGTTCGTGTTATCTGAGAAATGTTCAATGGGGATTGGCTTAATCATATTGACCTGTGGTCATATCTTTGGGGCATTTTATTCACTGCTTATTGATGTAAGAGGGCCCAGTCCACTTAAGACAGTACCATCCGTAGGCATAGCCTAGGCTGTGATGGAAAGCTAGTTGAACATGAGTCTGGGAGCAAGCCAGTAACAGCTTTCACCCATGCTTTCTGCTTCTGCTCCTGCTTGAATTCCTGTACTTACTTCCTCATGATGAACCATGAGCTGGAGGTATAAGCCGAAATAAACCTTTTCCTCCCCAAATTGCTTTTGGTCATGATATTTATCATAGCAATGAAAGTAAACTCAAGCTAGCTATTTTTATTTATGTGAGTATGGGTGTCTGTGTGCCATGGGAGTGGGTAGAGGTCAGAGCAACTTGCAGAAGTTGGTTCTCACCTCCTAACATCTGGGTACAAGGGATTGAATTCAGGCTGTCAGGCTTGGCAGGATGGGCCTTTACTTGTAAGTCATCTTGATGGAGTTGGGTTGAAAATTTGTACATAATTCTCCTCGCTGTAGAATCTCCTTGCCCATGATCCTTTAGTCTTATCTTCCTGGTAATAGGTTTTGTAGGAGCCTTGCTTCAGTCATCTGTTGGTGCCTCAGTCACCTCCATAAAACTCAGTGGCATCAAGGAAGAATAAATTCTTAGCATTTTAAATAGTTTCTGTGGGTCAAGAATTTATGTGTATCTCTGCTTATCTCATTCTGACAATCTAGATCTTACTCTTCCTATAGTTGGGGATTCCAGTGGAAGCTGAAAGTAAGGTGCCCTCTTTGGATTGCTTGTGCGAAGGACAGCCTCTGCTCCTGTGTATCAGGCCATTCCTGGATGGTGTATGATGCTTCAATTCCTTGTGCTAAGTAGATTTCTTCACAGGGATGGCTTGCTGGTCTCATGACATGAGAGAATGACCAAGAGCACAAGGCGGCTCCTACAGTGTCCTATGTAGTTCTGCTTCAGCTTTAAGGCCAATTTTATTTGATAGAGGAGGGGAATATTAAGCAACATGAATAACTGGAAGCAAAAATCTATGGAGTTTCTCTGGAACGTGGTTGATCACCATCTAGTCCTTTACTTCTTAGTCTATCCCGTAGAATTCTAATTTTGCATACTTTGAAAATACATTTTAAGATTTATTTGGGCTTGACATGCGAACCATTAGGTAAGATCCAGAGGTGGCAGCACATAGGGTTAATAATATTGGAAATTGTAGGTCTGGATTTAGAATCAGAGCAGCAGCAAGAATCTGGGTCAGGAAGACAGGTCCAAAAAAGAGCAGGTACTCAACCACACAGTACGTCTGGCAGCTTTGTCCTTTAAGCAAGGGTTTGCTAGGTTTGAGAAGAATATAAACATGGGGATAGGTTCCAGAGAAAAGGGCCACTAACAACAACATTCTTATTTTTTTATTTTTACTTTTATCTTTGGAGATGTGATAGAATTTTTTCCTGGTTTGTGTAGTTGATGACGGTGAGCCAGTATCTTGGCAAATAGATTTTTTTTTTTATTATTAACTTGAGTATTTCTTATATACATTTCAAGTGTTATTCCCTTTCCCGGTTTCCGGGCAAACATCCCCCTCCCCCCTCCCTTTCCTTATGGGTGTTCCCCTCCCAACCCTCCCCCCATTGCCGCCCTCCCCCCAACAATCTAGTTCACTGGGGGTTCAGTCTTAGCAGGACCCAGGGCTTCCCCTTCCACTGGTGCTCTTACTAGGATATTCATTGCTACCTATGGGGTCAGAGTCCAGGGTCAGTCCATGTATAGTCTTTAGGTAGTGGCTTAGTCCCTGGAAGCTCTGGTTGCTTGACATTGTTGTACTTTTGGGGTCTCGAGCCCCTTCAAGCTCTTCCAGTTCTTTCTCTGATTCCTTCAACGGGGGCCTATTCTCAGTTCAGTGGTTTGCTGCTGGCATTCACCTCTGTATTTGCTGTATTCTGGCTGTGTCTCTCAGGAGCGATCTACATTCGGTTCCTGTAGGCCTGCACTTCTTTGCTTCGTCCATCTTCTCTAATTGGGTGGCTGTATATGTATGGGTCATATGTGGGGCAGGCTCTGAATGGGTGTTCCTTCAGTCTCTGTTTTAATCTTTGCCTCTCCCTTCCCTGCCAAGGGTATTCTTTTTCCTCATTTAAAGAAGGAGTGAAGCATTCACATTTTGATCATCCGTCTTGAGTTTCGTTTGTTCTAGGGATCTAGGGTAATTCAAGCATTTGGGCTAATAGCCACTTATCAATGAGTGCATACCATGTATATCTTTCTGTGAATGGGTTAGCTCACTCAGGATGATATTTTCCAGTTCCAACCATTTGCCTACGAATTTCAATAGATTTTAACAACTTGAACATTAACCTTAACATATGCCAACTAGTTTTGTGGAGCTAAGTTAAGACAATGACCATTCCACTGATAGGACAGATATCATCCATTTCTCAAGCAACAAAGGATGATCAGTAAATATCTCTGTTGTTGTACCAAATAATTTCTATGTGTTTGAATATGAGCTTTCTTTCAGGCTTTTGCCTATTGTGTAGATTTTGATTTTTAATAATAATTATTGTAAATACTTATTAAGTATTTAAATGACATAAAAATCAATATCTAGGCTCACTGTTATAGCAACAATAAGATATGCTGAGTCAGTTTAGAAAAACAACAAGCTACTGCAGTGAAACTGGCTAGAGTGTCTATCTTAAGTGTACCTCATGCTTATTGTGGCTGTGGGAAATTGGGACCCCTTAGCCCTAATTTTCTCATTGGTAAAGTGGAGGATTGAAAGAACTTGTGTTATATTACTTATGTAATATGGGTACTTATGGGTACTAAGTGCCCAGTACATGTTAGCTTTTTTTATTCCCATAAACTCCCTTCTAAAAGTTTTAACTCGATTACTAATTTAATGAATATTTATTATTTTCTTTTCATACTAGTTTTCTTTAGAGAGTCTTGGAAGTAAAAACAAAGAGTCAAACCCTCTCTGTTCTCATGGTACAATGCTCATGACCATAAACTAAGCACCTAAGGTATGCAAGATATTGATTAATTCTATGAAGAAAATAAAACAGAGGAAAGGAAAACAACTGTTATAATTGTAGGATGATTGTTACATTTCGTAGACTGGATAAGGTAGTCCTTGCTTTTAGCTTCCCAGATGATTGGGAGTAGATATGACTTTCTGTGGAAGCTAAAAATGTAGATATTTCGATAAAGGAACTAAAGAAATACATCCCACCTTGGTTGTTAGACTATCAGGTCGTTAGAAAGTGTGGTTGTAGGAATCTAATGAGTTCTTTATTCTCAGTAAAATCAGACAGCAGGGTCTTGGTGGTATATGAACAAGGGTTCCAAGGAGAATGAAAGCATGAAATATTTTCCAGTGCTGCTAAAAGACTGCTTTCCTTCTGTAAAGCCCTCTTGAAGATAGTAGACCTTGACTGTGAGAAAGGGCCTAGAGACTCAGAGTGGCTTTCTTTAGTTTTATGTTCGTTCCTGTGAGTGCAGCTATGAAGTAGGTTAGAACAGAAAGTCAGTGAGTTAGGTGTTGAGTAAAGCAATCCAAGATGACCAGAGATGAGAGAGATTAGAAATCAAAGCTTTCCTTTTACCATCTTGTCATAGATGAAGACTACCTCTTCTAGTAAATTATACTTTTCTCTGTCTCTTTCAGTAGCTATGAACCCATGTCTTAGTCTTTTAATCTTTTCAACACAGTTTGTTGCAAGTTTTGTTTTCTTGCAAAACAGGAAATCAGTAACTGTCAATTGGATTGTGTTTCATATTTTTCTTAAGTCATTCTGCATCACTTACATTATGTAAAGCTCTATTGAAACTTCTTTTTAAAAAGTCAGCACCACATAAATACAAAGCTACTCTGTTCCAGAATGCTACTTTTGATTATAGATGTGTCCACAAAGTTGAGGTAAATAAGAATTTTATCAATATGGACAGTTTTTTCAATTAAGTAGATGGATGAAACACAAAACCCAATGGAAAAATTGGCTTGAACTATTTGATTTGACTGTTCACATTTTGTCAGATTGAGCTGGTGCTTGCCAATTTCCCATTTTATTTTTAGGAAATCTCAAATAATGAAGAAAAGGACAATCACTTTTTTTTCTTTAAAATAATCTCTGTATGCTGACTATCACTTTAAACTTTAATGGAAATGAGATATATGGCTGTGAGCAGACATTACTGGGGTCAGGAAGGGAACATGGACTAATGAAAAGTCAAGTCAGGAGTCACTGATTGACAAAGACTCTCTAAAAATATCTTCTCTTGTAATTATAGCAAACATGAAAGCCTTAACTGAACTAATTATCCCGAGGTATTTTAACAAGTAAATCAATTCAACAAGTGTGTTGACTAATATCATAAGGGGTGGATGAGAAATTTGAGACACACAAACAAATTAAAGATTCCTGACATAATGGGGCTGAATCTCTGATGGACCTATATAGTAGAATCCTTATAGATAGATTATTCAGATATTGGTAACTGAATAAACATACAGAGTTAGAGAGAAATATCAGAATCTCATAGATTTGAGATGATTCAATGAGTAAAAGAACTTGCTAGTGAGCATGAGGGCCTGAGTTCAGATTCCTGGTCCCCATGTAAAAGCTGGGTGAGGTAGACCATGTTTAAGCTTCCCTTCTCAGTTGACTCTAGCCTGTGTCAAGTTGACTGTTAAAGCTAATTGGGATAGATGCTAAAATTTCCAAGTGGAGGAAAGGGGAGATTTAAAGAAGAAACAAAAATGTTGGAGGGAACAACTAGTTAAGATCCAGGTTTTAAAGATAAAAATTCTGTCTGTTGCTCATTAATGGAAAAATCACAATTTATATTTGTCTGTGCAATTGATTATAATTTTAAATGATGAATATTGAAACATTTTCACTCACGTATCAAAGTTGAAATTATAAGACTATAGCAATGAATAGAATATGCCAGCATTTCAGGTTCAGTGAATCCACATAGATTTAAAATATCCATTAATAAAATTTAGTTTTCAGTGCATGAATGGTGGAATACATTTACAAACCCAAGTTTGTTTAGGGATAATGTTGGTGAACTTCTAAAGGCTTAGGTCATTTTTTGGTTTAGTGTACATACTGGCTTTTCTTTCTTATGTTCCTAAAATAGACCTGCAGGCTATTATTCATTTTCAGTGTCACCCAAGTTGCAGTATTCTCATCCTAACCTTCCTCCCATCTTAGAGAATTTCTACATGCTCTGTCTCAACTTGTTTTTCTTTTCCATACTGCTGTCCTTTCAGCCTCATGGATAATGCCTGGGGAAGTAAAGCAGAGGAAGGAGGAAAGGGGTATTGAAGTCTTGAGGTTTTATCTTTGACGTGTCAGAACCCTTCTTCCTACTGTCAGTCACATTTACCCTCACCTATGCTGGGAGCAATTCAAAATGCCAGGTGTAAAAACTACAGCCAGTTTCAGTGCTTTCCACCTTACTTATTCTTCTCCTGCTCTATTGTGTATTTGCCAATCTGTGGTCCTGGCAATAGACTGTTGCTATGGAAAAATAAACAGTTCAGCCAAACTATGCACATAACAAAGACTCTCATTGCTAAATCCTAAAATGGACTGAGTTTGCATTGTCCACACTGTTCTATATGCTCAATGGAAAGTTAGCTTTCATTTTCTTCCACTGGATTTGTATTTCAATATTTTTGTAAGTGACCTATTTTAAAAATTATCCCTCCTAAACATTGATCAGACAGAGACATACCATTTTATGTGGGCATTTCTTCTCTTTTGGTGAACACCAGTGTTTGTAAATAAACAGTTAAATCTGCTCATTGTATTGCTAGAAATCCTTGCTGTTTTTGTTTTAAGTTAGAAAATACTAACCACTTGGTACTACTCAACTAAATAGGATAAGTTTACTGCACATGGAGAAACCAATACTGTCACCATCATTGAGAAAGATGGATTCTGTTCGGGAAGGTAAAATGGGAGATACTTTTACTTTTAATATGAAATAAACAGATTCACATCAAAGGTAATATGTCGGGTACAGAATTTACTACTGAGAGAGATGTTACTTAGTTTTCAACTAAGACTCCTTCTTAGAGTCTTTTTAAAATAGAGTCACTTAAATTTAAGGAAATGATGTTGTTTTCCTAGACACTAAATTTAAAAACACCTTTCATCTCCTTTGTTCCTTAGGAGTTTTCCCTATAGCATCCACCTAGCCCACCCCACCACATTGTTCTATGAGAAGCTACCCTCAAATTTCAATTCTTCCAAGAAACACAGCACAATTAGAAAATCACCCTTGTGTTTAGATCCATGAAGGAAAGATAGTGACAGAATCAAACAATACAAAAAAGTCTGGACTTGGCAAGGAAGTTTTTGAACTGCCTTTCTGAAAGGAAGTTTCAGAAAGTAGTCTAAAGAATTTTGATGCATGAAAGACAAAATTAAAAATCACCTCCAATGGATGTCTTTTGTCCATTGGGATCACTAGTAATTTGTTAACTGAAAAGTTAACAAAAGGGAATAAAACACAATAATTATTAAAATAGATACATATATACCTTAAAGGTTTTATTTCATATTGAATATGTATATGCACTTGTACTCTGAGTTATCTTGATGGTGTGTTCTTTGATATGGTTGACCTGATTTGAGCTCCTGAAAGAATAATATCTTTGGATGATCAATTATGATTCTGGTACTTTTAAATAAAATGGAACTTGAAAGAAGTAGGGAAACCCAGTACAAATCTTTCTTGAATTTCAAGGCACCCCCATCTTTTATGGGACAAGGACATATATATTAAAATAAATGTTTTTAGTAATTTTTATTTTTCAAGTTTTTTCAAATTATCTATTTTCAGTAAAAGTAACAATGCCCCTTAACAATTACATTATTTTAAAGATAAACCAATTATGTAATTAAAAGGACAAGTGTTACATACATACATGTGTCTTAGCTACCAGTCTGGCTTACTATGACCACTTCCACATTTCTGTATAAAACAGAAGTAGGAGAATGTTTTGATTAGTTGAATGATTCTGACACATAGAAATCAGTAATATGTATGGAATTTCTTATTTTAAACTTATCTCAGAATTACTTTAGATTTGTATAAATATTGCAAAAATAGTGCAGTAAGCTATAATTAAATCTCATTTAAACATTGTACAATAATGGTTTGTTTGTGTCAACTAATGAGCGAAAAATAGATATATCATTACTAATGAACGTTCCTTAGCATTCTCTTAGTTTATACTCAGTGTCCCCATTCTTCTCCAGGAACTCATATAAGATACTATGCTATCTTGGTTCAGATAAATGCTACTTTCCATATATCAGTGACGTATACAGTTTTACCAGCCTGTCAAATGGTATTGGTGCTGTCTCTTATCATCTGGCTGAATCTTCCCTCCTGAAAACATGCTCTGATACTGGTTGTAGAGAGCCACTGCCATTACATGGTTTCTATAATGGGATGGCTTACTTCACTGAACAAATGGCTTCTTTCTCTACACTCTCTTCATGATGTTTCATAGTTTGGTTTCTTATGAGAATTTTCTGTAAAGCTAAAAAGTTTGTTTTATCATCTTATTGAATTCTACCTTTCCTGTGTGGCTCCTGTTTCTTTCTTGAGCTTAATAATAGACATGCTCTATTGTCTAGGTGTACTTTGGAGGAAACATATCATTGTGGTTATGCAATGAGTGCACTTGACAAAATTCATTAGATAATTGTCTTACATAATATCATCATGTGACTAAGGTCAATCCTGTATCCTTTTCCTAGCAGACCATATCTCAGCTGAAATACAACTTTGACATGTTACAAACAGGGGATCTGTATACCAAGCTAAAAACTGACACTTCATAATTCTATACTTTATGGGAGAAGTTACACAGATCCTAAACCATCTTTAATATACAGCCAGACACCTACACTATGTCTATCTATTGGAAAAGATTTTAATATAGAACAGAAAGAGATCTCTTTCAGAGAACATCTGCTGCCTTTGTGCCTGGAAATAAAGATGCCACAAAAGCTTCTTTGTATATAAATATCTGTGAAGGGAGATATCAAAGAGAAATTAGTTACCTCACTTAAATGATATTGATTTCTCTAATTCCACAAATGTACAGAAATTGACTCCTGATAATTTAAACTGACATTACCTAATTGATATGAATTGAAAACGAGTGTCCAAATATTTTGGTTTTGACTTATGTGTGTTCTAAAAAATTATTTTCTGTCTCACTTTGGATGAATACAGATTTTGATCATCTGTTTCTTCCTTATCTCTATCATGTAAGGAGTCCTGGTATGAGTTTAATATGGAGCTGCTGAATGGGCAAATACATTACTGTCTGCTATGTATTATGTATTATTGCCATGCAGTTGCCTTTGGTTCTCTGTCCATTGAAACAATGATGTAAAACAATGTGCTCTAGGGAGAAGCAAAGAGGAGCTATGATGAAATCTTGGAGGTGAATCCTAGTACCTGGGCAATATGTTTTACTAGCATCTATAATTCTGTGACCTCTGTAAAGGTCCTTCGGTCCTCAGTGTCTCCAATGAATATCATGGGACAGTTGTGATTATCTTGTCTACCTCTAGGAAGGTAGTTTTAGGATCCTATATAATGCTATATAAATGTGTTCTAAACCATAAAGTATTGTGTAAGTCACAGGGATGGCCTTGAGGCTACCCTAAGCAGTGAAAATCTACAGCAGTAGCAGATTCCTTTTGTATTCACAGGAGCTGCTAATGTAGAATAGGGTGAAAATCTGTACTGTTTAACATAGTGGGTAAAGGTACAGAAAAGAGAGTTAATGTCCAGAATATCGTATTCCAAAGCTCCCATGATCTGTGATCCACAAACTGTGTGACCAGTCATGAAATGTCCAATGATGGTTGCTGCAGTGCAGAAGAACATGGTATAGGCATGTAGATGCTGCATGATTTGATTTCTAGTATTCCTTCTATCTTTAAAGATAACTTGAAATTGTCAACTACTTAAGCTAAAGACATCTATAGACAAATAAAACCAAAAACTACACAGGCATAGGTATTTTTAGACATTTTTAATCGATACTGTGTGAACATTTAAATCACATTTACATTTCTGGATGAAAACACAAAAAAGGGAATTTATTTTATCCCAGTCATTGTTCCATGTGCTGCGGTGACACACTTAATGATCTTAGGATTCTTAGGAGGTAGGTAAGACAACCGAGGCTCAGAATGAAAGTATTGTTTGATAGATGTTGTGCAGATGGTTGTGAGAATGCCAGAAACTGGAAAACAGTACATTATTCAATATCAGAGAACAATTAAAATAGGACGATATCATCAGTAGTCAAGGAGAAAAATCAATAACTAGTTTGTTAACAGGAAGAAAATGAGATAGCACATTAAGGTGCAACACAGGGCCAGCTGTGGAACTTGAGGGTAGTTCTTATAATTGATACTTGTGATGTGTCTCTTAAAAAGAAAATGAAGGGGTTGGGGATTTAGCTCAGTGGTAGAACACTTGCCTAGCAAGCACAAGGCCCTGGGTTCAGTCCTCAGCTCTGAAAAAAAAAGACAAAATAACAAAAAGAAAGTGAGATAATTCACTGCTAAGACAGAAATATTTTAAATAAGGAATTTCTAATATTATAAGTATTCAGAATATACAGCTTTAAAAATGTCACAGAGAAAGACTTATAAAAGCAAAAACATTAAACAATGGCAAATGAGCCCCTATCACTATAATAAAATTAATTGCTGAAAATGAGTATGAAGGAGAGTTGATGGTGTCTAAGGACGTGCCTTTAACTGACTTGAGTATCTTATTTGGGCCAAATCCTTCATAGATTTTTTTTCCTAAAGAAGACACCTTTGTAATGATTAGTTAGATAAAAACAGCTTTGTTCCAGTTTTTTTAATCACATGATGCTTGTGGATGTTATGTGTTTATCTGTTTATAGTGTAGGTTTCAACATGTATACTTTTACTCCCAAGTACTCATGAAACATTTCTGAACCTATGACAGGTTGTACTCATCCCCTTAGTGCATTCAATTTATGTGTTATTATATCTTGTTATATTTTGAGTCAAGTGTTGCCGTTTCCAAGCTGCTATCAGCAGTGGATGCCAAAAATATTCATTGTAACACTTCTCAGCATGCAAGTGAGAGCACTCCAAATCACAGGAGCAGAATTTACAGCCATTGTTCTGTTCTCTTTTGCATATTATGTAGCCAAAAGAATACAAGACAAAGGAGGATTTACTAGAAGAAAACATGTGATAAAATATGAGATTGTTTTGTGACAGTTTGTAACTCAAAGTTAGAAAATCTGTATCAATTGTGCTTTTAGCAAAACATTTTTCACAGCTTTTAGAAACTTATACAAAAAAATTACACAGCTCACTACTTACAAAAACGACCATTGCTCAATTTCAATGATGGCTTTATTTTGATTCCTTAACAAGAAAATGGTAAATGCAAAGAAATAATGTTTTTAAATGCTATCAATTTATACTGGGAAGACAACTCAATGGGTACAGTGCTTGCTGCCATTTGAATTCAGATGCCCAGAACTCATGTAAAACCTGGCTCAGTCGGGCATACCTATAATCCCAGTGGTCTTCTGGTGAGATGGGAAACATAGAAAAGGCAATCTCTTGGAGTTTATGGATTAGCTAGTCTGGCCTATCCATGATGAACAAAAGACTCAGGTTATAAAACAGATGAACAATGAGGAACAACACCAGATGTTGTCTTCTGATATCCATACATGCATCATGGCATGCTTGTGCCTGTACTTACACACACACACACACACACACACACACACACACACACACACGCACACAGAGAGAGAGAAAGACAGAGAGATACAGAGAGACAGAGAGTCAGAGACAGACAGAGACAGAGAGACACATAGAGACACAGAGAAACACACACACAGAGACAAAGACAAGGATTTAAAAATGCTAGGTTCTTTAAAATATCCCTCTATTCTGGCACTTCAAGACTCTGTAAGGGATACCTAGGGGAAAGGGAGTTAGGGGAAGGATTGCGAGAGGGGGTGACCAAGAAGGAGAAAGTGAGCAGGATAAAGTGAATGAATGAATGAATAAATATAGAGCCTGTGGGAAGTGATTAGGTCATGAGGATTGAAACTCATAAATAAGATTAATCTCGTCTAAGAGAAATGCCAGGCAGCTGGCCAACAGAGGTCTCTTCTGCTACATTAGAATACAGAATAAGGCATCCTATCAGCCTCAAGGGAGCCTTGTTTTCAAGGTTCTGGTGCCCTGACTGATATTTGAATTCTTGAATCTAGAAATATGAAAAGTAAATGTATTTTCCAGAGTATAGAGGAAAATATCAGAGACCACAAACAAAAATGAGAAAGGACATCGCCTATACAAATCAGTAAAATTATAGAACTATTTCGTAATTCATAAAAAAGAATGTGTTGTATCAGAAAGAATTGACTTAAATTTTATCATAGTAACACGTGAGGAAGAGTGAAAGGACTTTTAAGAATTTCTCTGAATTTGCGTGTGTGTGTGTGTGTGCGCGCTCGCGCGTTTATGTCAGAGGACATCTTTCAGGAACATGTTCTCTTCTTCTACTATTTGGTTCTTGGGAATGGAACTCAGATCAAGAGACTTCCAACTCTTCCTCCTGCTCAGTTGTACTGTGTCTAGTTTTCTGAACAATCAAATGAAATGGTTAAACAAAATTAAAAGTCAATATTTTATTCTACCTTCATAATTAATACAAATCTGGACATTTGAATCAGCTTCCCATATAATTACTATAAATAAAAGTCTCTATGGTGATGTAACCCTCACTCAGATGTGATAATTTACATTAGTTTGTAGTACTTGAATTTCATGTTACAGCGTGATGTACTTTCTTGGTATTTGAGGACAATGAATGAAAGAGGTAAAAAACTGGGTTCAACATGGCTCCAGCTGCATATGTAGGAGAAGGCGGCCTTGTTGGGCACCAATGGGAGGAGAAGCCCTTGGTCCTGCCCCGGTTGGACCACCCCCTCCCGCAGTGTAGGGGAATGTCAGGAGGGTGGTTGGGGAGGGGGACACCCTCATAGAAGAAGGGAAAGGTGGCTTATGGCTGGGATTCTGGGAAAGGGAATAACATTTGAAATGTAAATAAAAAATATCCAATAAAAAATACTGGTTCAAGAAAAATCAGAGTTTCAGAGTTGTATCAATGTAAACAAAATGTAAGAGTACTATGTATGTAGAAGCTTTTGAAAGTTTAGTATTGCAGACAGATTCAACCTAAAAGGCTGTCCTCTGATGCAGACTGTTTTAAATCATTCATTCTCAGGAGAGTTCAGTGTATTTTCATACTTCATAAAGCTCTCATTAGCCAAAGAATTATAGAGTACCTACTGTGTGCCAGGGACTGTGTCAGATGATTAGAATAGTAATGCAACCAAAAGTGTTCCAGACAACGGTAGAAAGTTGTACTGTGATGGACAAACTGTTCCTCACAAGCTGTGTTTCTGTGATGGACTCGGGCAGTGGGGAGGGCACAAAAATGTAGACATGTTTTATAACTGGTAATTTTCTGTCTCTTATTGAAGGAATGGGAGCCATGAAAGATGGGGAGATGAAAGGAAGGATATAGTCAACCAAAACTAAGTGTGTGAGAAAATTTTATAAAGAAATCTGCTAATTTTAAAGCTGATTAAAAAGTAAAAATTAAAACCCAGTGGAAACGTCTTATTATGTTTTCTTAGAATTCTTGTATAAAGCAAAAATACTGAAAAGACTAACCATTCATTATACATTTGATTAACAAAAGCATCTTCTCAATCTAGAGATATAAACTGCCTTATGGGTTATTTTATCTGCCTTATGGGTTTGTCTGTAAATTAGTTAAAACACAAATAGAAAACATTTTCTACTTAAAAGTAGACATGGCTTCAGTAGAGGTAACTTCACAAAGAATTAAGTCTATGCCATGGTTGATTTTGATTGTCAGCTTGACTGCATTGAGAACCATGCAGGAGAATACTATGTCCCTTGATGTGTGGCTGAGGATGTTTCTAAAAGTGGTTAGTCAAGGGGGCAAGGCCTGTACAGAATGTGGGAACTATTATCCCATGTGGCCATTGACCTGAATGGAAATAAAGGACAAGAGAGAAAGCCAGTACACGCGGGCATGTTGTCTCTGATTGTTAGCCACCAGGAAGTGGGCTGTTCTGCTTTGCTACACCTTTCCCACACAATAAACTGACACTTGTGAAGATGAGTTAAAAGAAGCCATTACTTTTGTGTGTTTTCCCCAGGCATTTGATCACAATAACACAGATTTGACACCTTAAAACTGCCATCTTTCAGCACCAGTGGAAGGGGAAGCCCTTGGTCCTGCGAAGACTGAACCCCCAATGAACGTGATTGTTGGGAGGAGGGCGGTAATGGGGGGAGGATGGGGAGGGGAACACCCACATAGAAGGGGAGGGGGACGGGTTAGGGGGATGTTGGCCCGGAAACCGGGAATGGGAATAACAATTGAAATGTAAATAAGAAATACTCAAGTTAATAAAGATGGAGGAAAAAATATAAAGATTAAAAAAACCTGCCATCTTTCTAAGCAATTTTAATCTAATAGATATGTTGAAAAACATTATTTATATCCCAAATAATATCATAAATTTAGGGGGCTCTGATATCTAGGTTCCAGTCTTATTCAATGTCACACTTACCATGTGAAACTGGATGGCATGCACAGATGTACTGTGTCAACTCCCAAGATTTACAGATTGTCTAAGCAAACCTGGAATAAAATGAGATAAAGATTCTAGCCTTGAGTTTCCAGCCTTCCTCCTGGTAGCTGTGTTGGATAGTCTTATGTCAACTTGACTCAAGCCGAAGTCTCAGAGGAAGAAGTGACAGTTAAGAAAATGCCTTCATAAGATCAGGCTGGAGGAGGACTATACAACATTTTCTAACTAGTAATAGATATTGGAGGGCCCAGCTCATTGAGGGTGGTCTTGAGGCTGATGGTCCTGGCTTCTCTGAAAAAGTCAGATGAGTAAGCCACGGGAGACAAGCCAGGAAGCAGCACTCCTCCCATGACCTCTTCTTCAGCTCCTGTCTCCAGATTCCTGCCCTGTTCGAATTCCTTTCCTAACTTCCTTCAATGATAAACAATTCTATGGAAGTATAAGCCAATTAAAATCTGCCCCCTGCCCAAGTTGCTTTGTGGAGGAACACTTTGTCATGGGGTTTCATCAGAGCAATAGTACACTGACAATTATAGCAGCTATCACTATAAAAATCCAGACTCTACAACTACTGTGAACAATGAATCAGAGACAGGAGGACTGGCTGTGAGAACAAGGTTGGAGGGAAGGATATGCTTGTCTTCTAAGGAATTCTAGGGATTGTGCCCACACTTAAATGCCTTTCACTTTCCTTTTTATTTATCATCACCATCATCATAGTTATTATTAAAATAACACAATAACATGATCATGGTATTTTATAGTAGTTCTGACCCTCTAGTGGAACAGTTAGTTAATGAGAATATACTGGATATTTTTATTTGTGCAAAGAATAATGGCTTGATGGAAGACTTCATATAAAACATGAACAATGGTCTTTTTGATGAGTCAAATAACAAATAGACTGTAGGTACTTTCATAAGCACATGTGAATTATAAACAGAAATCATAATACTTTCTAGAAAGGCCGTATTTAAACCAAAATACAGTTTGCTCATGGCTTTCTCTTTTAAGCCTGGTTGCACTTATAACCTCACTAGCTTCTGTCCTATTAATATTTTTCTAGAATGTAAACTTACAGGAAAATCACCCATACAAAATAGCAGAAAAATGCCCATGCTATGTGACTGAATGCAATATACTGACATTAAATATTATAGTTATGTCATTCTTTAAGAAAAGAGGAAGGCTTTGTGGAAGAAGAAAAACCGGACCAGTTCTTTTGTAATGGGCAAGCTTTAAGTAGTAGAGAGTTTTTATTAAAGAAGTGAAGAAGTGGGGGCAGTGATGCTGATATGTAAGTGTTCCATGTCCAATCAGGAGAGTGGTTGAAGATTTGCCTGGTGGCAGCAACTTATTATCAACCCCGATCTCTCAGATAAGAAACATCTGTGGACTATTTTCCCCAACATAGACAGGTATCTGTTTTAAGCTACGGGACGTGTTTTGTTTTCAAGCAGAGCATATTTTTGGAATCTCATACCGGTGGCTCAGAGATAAAAGCTCAAGTTAGTTTTCCATCATTTTGACACTCTTTTGTCATGGTCCACAGTTTCACAAAAGGCTCTCTACTTAACCTTTGTCTTTGCCCCCCCTACATTGTACGGTATAGTCTCTGAAATTATACTACCTTTGTTTTGAGGTGTCTATCATGGCTCCATGCCTTGTGTTACTAGCAGTTGTAATAGAGTGATAGCTGTCTCTACCTTCAAATTTGAGAAAAACAGCGTCTACCTCTTTGAAAGATGAGTTTAGAATATTTAGCAGTGACAAATACTAATTAAGTCTTAAGAATAATTAAAAACAATTAGAGTATTATTGTGACTCACTTACAAGAATTTGACATCTTTATGAACTGATTCAACAACAAAATAAGAGTTTGTGGAGGAAAGGAAAATCATTAGAAATCCTGGGATTAGGTTTTTTCCAAAAGTTTAATGTCAGCATAGAGAACAAAGATTGGGTGGTCTTTACTCTGTATCCTCTCAGGTTAGTGAAGAATCTTGTTTGGTGTTGGTGTGGTAAAGGACCAGCTCTCCCTCATTCCATAAACTGTAAGTTCATTCTGAATTTTAAAATCCACACATGCAAATCATTGTAGTAAATTTATTTTTTACAACTTTTATTATCTCCAGAAACACAGCTACCTGAAATATATTTTGTTCTATAGAGAAACACTCTGTTTTTTAATGAAATAATGAAATTACTTCATTTTGGATTCTGTTCTTAAAGAAGAAATGAGATATTCTTTGACAGAGCACATATAACCAAGTGATTAGAACCAATATGTGTTCTAAGAACATTCACCAAATTATTATGGAGCTATGAATGCCTCCATAACTCCAAAAATTATCTTCTGGCATTAGGATAGGATAACAGGATAGGTTCCTGTAACAATTTCTAAGTGAATAAACATGTCCCTGGTATATGGCTTTCTGAGATCCATTCTTTTTTTCTTTCATTTCTTTTATGCCTTTGGCAACTCACTTTCCGTTTACTTTTGTAAAAAAATGATAATATGTATAGCTCAAGCAAGGGGATAGGTAAAAGGGAAGAAAGAGTTTGAGAGAGTCAGAGTGCAGACTCAAGTGTTAGAATCTGTGCCTTCAGAAACAATTGTTGTATTAGTGTTTGCTTTGCTCAGAAGTTGCTGAGAAATCCATTTCTCTTGTATGGCTTCATTTACCTTAGAACTGCAAATAAGTGTTTGATATTCAACTGCAATGATTCAGTCTGGTGTTATCCTGTAAATGACTTGCTCAAATGCCTCTCTGTACTTATACTCAATGGGTGAAATTTTATTTAATCTAAAACATGTTCACACAAATCAATATCAAAACTCAATTTCTTAAAAATTGAAAGCAAAATATTTCACAAAGCATCTAGTCCATTGTTTCTGAGAAACTGGAGCTAGATGTCACTGCTTGGTCTTTCTTTTCATATTCTAGAAAGGCCATATTTAAACCAAAATACAGTTTGCTCATGGCTTTCTCTTTTAAGCCTGGTTGCATTTATAACCTCACCAGCTTCTGTCCTATTAATATTTTTCTAGCCACATGCAATCATTCTCTTAGCTAGTGTATGAAATGACAACTGAATTCACAGAGCTCTTCATGAAAAGACAGTGCATAGACAGACGGAGTTAAGAAGCCATATGATTATCTGTACATTTTAGTTTATTTTTAGTTCCCATCCTAAGCAAAGAGAGTTCATTGTGACATTTGAATCCTCTCTCTCTCCCTCTCTCTCTCTCTCTCTCTCTCTCTCTCTCTCTCTCTCTCTCTCTCCTCTCTCTCTCTCTTACACACACACACACACACACACACACACACACACACACACACACACACTATACTATCTTTTTATTCATCTCCCCCACTGTTCTGTCCCATTCCCTTCCCACACCTCTTGCTGGTCCCCTCACCAATGGTTTTTCTCCTGATATGTCATTGAAATTACCATCCCTTATTTCTCTTTCCTCTTCCTTTCCCCATGGATGTACATATAAACTTAAATTGATATTCTGCATATGAGAAAAAAACATTATGTTTGTCTTCATGAGTCTGGATTTTTAACTTCAACACAATGATCTCCTGTCCTATCCACGTTTTTGCTAAAGATAATTTAGCTTTTCTTTATAGCTGAAGGACATTTCATTTGAAGATATACCACATTTTTTTTATCCACTCTTCAGTTGATAGATATCTAGGCACACTTCACATCTTGGCTATTGGGGTGTTGTGATTAACATCTGTAATCCCTGCACTAGAGAAGTTGAGGCAGGATGATTACTGAAAGTTTGATGACATCCAAGCTACATAGTGAGTTCTGAGACAGCCTAGGCTACAGAGTGAGACTCCGTGTTAAAAATGAAAATATAAAACATTGTTTCTGGGCTTGATGCTCATAGCACGCATTTTCTTTTTTTCTTTCTTTTTTCAGATATTCACATAAGCAAGTAGCTTTTTTCTTTTCAACTTCTTTTTTATTGGATATTTTTTTATTTACGTTTCAAATGTTATTCTCTTTCCTGGCTTCCCGTCCATAAGCCCCCTATCCCACCCCCTCCTCTTCTTCTATAGGGGTGTTCTCCCTCCCCAACCACCACCCCTTCCTGCTTCCCTGCCCTAATTTCCCCTACACTAGGTCATCCTCTGCTACATATGCAGCTGGAGCCATGGGTTAGTCCATGTATAGTCTTCGGGTAGTGGTTTAGTCCCTGGGAGCTCTGGTTGGTTGGTATTGTTGTTCTTATGGGGTCAAAAGTCCTTTCAGCTCCTTCAATCCTTTCTCTAACTCCTCCAATGGGGAACCTGTTCTCAGCTCACTGATTTGCTGCTAGCATTCACCTCTGTATTTGTCTCCCTTTGGCTGATCCTCTCAGTAGGCAGCTGTATCAGGCTCTCATTTTGAAAACAGTGTATGCTGAAAGCCCAGCTTTCTTATGGGCTGAGTGTGAGATTAATGATGAATGTTGGGCATAGATAGGAGGGGCATTATCTAGGAAACCCAGGCAATATAAAATTATGAAGTACAAGTTTCCTGAAGGTTAAGATATGTATCCTTAGATGGGAAAATTTATTCATTACATATAATCAATTAATAATGACACTGAGATATTTGAAGTAATTTTGAAACAAAAATGGGCTAAGATTGCTTATATGATAGCTAGTAACAAGATAGGAGGAAGGGCAAGGGTGAATTACATAGAATCTTCTGAACTTACATATAGGTGGGGCTTTGGCCATTCTTGGCCTAGAAGGAGGTACTTTATTTACTAAACAAACATTCTTTTTTGTTTTCTGTAGTTGTGGGTGTTACATGGTGGAGACAGGATAAATCTTAATTATGTTTATTTCTGTGGCCTCTGTTTGTTAACATGAGCTCTATGATATTTGGTGATATGTGATAACACAATCAGGGAAATAGAGATTCAGAGTGGGGAGATACCAGAAATCTAGAGAAATACTACAGAATATGTTCAAAGACAGTTTAAGAATAAACCATATGTGGAATAAACAGAAATCACAAATGATAGAGCCTGAAAAACATAAATGCAATTGAATTAAATTGGTAAATTGCCTTAAGCTGTTAGCACTTGTTGAGCTGTTACTCCAAACAGGAGCCCCTTTGCCTCAGGTGTCTCTCGTGTTCACTTTAGGCGTCTTCCAATATTGAACTGATATGGACCATCTAACCCTGTAAAAGGTCGAGGGATTATACTCCCACCCAGTTAATGTCCTTTGAATTGTTAACTAGGAGGTTTATTTCTGTTTGTATTGTTTTCTTCCTTGTCTGCCTGATGGACCGACTACGTGTAGGTAGCCACTACACTCTCTACACAGTCATCTCTCTCCTCTCTTGGAACCTTCTCCAAGCCTCTGCACTTCATAGGTAGTTAAGCTGTCTCTGGGTTTTCCAGTTTTCACAGGACATATTCCCTTGGGTCATACGCCCTTCCTTAAAACAGTCTACACAGGTATTTTTTTTAAGCAAAGACATTTTTTCCTCCTCAGGGAAACTCTGGTGCCAGCTGCGAAAGTGGCATTTTCTCTAATGTGCCTTTTTAAAAAGATAAATATGTTATTTAATCCTCAGTGACTGACATTTCTGCAAAAATAATTGCCCGTTTTTCCTACTGCCTGTGATCTAAGTCTGGACTATTATTTGAATGGAGTAAAGAAAGGAAATAATTATTACTTAATATGTTCAAACTGAATCTATGATGTACTTAACTGTGCAGGTAATTTCCATTTACCATGTACACAGCAATCTCCTGATTTATTAAATCACGTAATCTACAGGGCTAAACCTGTGCCTAAGCAGCATCACAGTCCCCAAATGCATGTCTGCAGTCACCAGAAGAGGGGGTGCTGCTGGCACCATCAATGTCACTGAATTTCCATTTTCTGCACAAACTGTTAATAATTCTGAAGTCTTAGACTTTTAGACTGCATTTGTTTCTAAGAAGCATCTTACTTACTTGCTTATTTGCTTGTTTGGGAGAGCAAAATGTAGGTAAAAGTTATTTGTGTGTGTGTGTATGTGTGGTATTTGGCTTTGGCACATAATGCTGAGAAAAAGATCAATATTTCTATTTTAAGATTATGGCTGCAGCAGTGAGAGAAGTGCATGCATTGTTCTGGGGGCACATCGTCAATGGGTAACAATTGCAGTCATTCTGATTCCAGCACATTACAACTCTCCATTATTCCTTTCTTAAATACATGACTGCATGCTGAATTATTTTTCCTAAAAATATGACCAGAACTCTGTATTTTTAAAAGAGGAGTAGGACAATTGTCTTGTGCAGAAGGAGAGAGTGAAGCTGTTTCAGTGACAGTTGAGTCAGGGCAGCAACTATTTTCCTTGTAGATGGTTATCTTCTGATTGGTTATCCAACTGTATCAATATTTCAAAACATGCAGTTTAAACGATGGGGCTTAGATTTAACTAACATACTTAGTAAACACGGGATCATATCCTTGGAGAAATGAAATGCTCTAGCGATTCAGATCAGGGCCTAGGCAACCACATGTCTGGTTTTAACTGTCTGATTGTAACCCTAGGAAACTGTAGTGGGTTGAGTTTTATTTTTGAAGATAACAGACAACAATAGTGCTATACCATGTAAATTACTGTGAAAATATGGAAAATGTTTAGGATGGAATTTATTATACAAATACATGATATATAAAATTGACTGTAGTATTATGGATGGGGTAGGGCACAATAGATATCAAGAGAAACTCAAGGTTGGAGCATTTAGACAAAAACGTTGGCAGCTAAACGGATGCAGCATAAAACGTACACTTTGTGAATTCTTTTTGCTAATTGTAGCATTATTTTATCAGCCAAGAAGAAAATTGGTCTAAACTCTTGACAAGAGATGAATAAATATATGCAGTCAAACACAGTGACAACTCTCAAATATGATGCTTTACTCAGTTCCCATTAAAATCACATGGACAGGATGGTGACATTTCGTTAGCCTGTCTAAAGTCATCATCTGTCTTTCCCCCTATCTATTCATTCCATCCATTCCATTCATGTCCGTCTACCCATCGGACCATCCACACACCTGTGGATACAGAAGGACCAGCAATAAATATCACTATATATTAATTATAATATATTGCTGGAATTTAAATATTTAAATATTATGCAGAATTTAATTTTTTGTCCTAAGTTCTTTTCCTGAGTACATTTATAACCATAAAATAGCATTGAAATAAGACAAATGCTATTAATTTTATTAATTTATAGTATGGGAAAAACAATAAATATAGTTGCATAGTGTCTGCTTGAAGGGTGTTTCAGGGGGCTGGAGAGATGGCTCAGCGGTTAAGGGCACTGTCTGCTCTTCCAGAGGCCCTGAGTTCAAATTCCAGCAGCCACATGGTGGCTCACAACCATTTGCAATGAGATCTGATGCCCTCTTCTGGTGTGTCTGAAGACAGCTACAGTGTACTTATATATAATAAAAAAAAAATCTTAAAAAAAGAAGGGTGTTTCAGGTGCCCTCTGTGTTTACATTTCATCTCTGCACTAAGCAGATAGTATTTGATCTTCTGTATTATGTGGATTCTGATTTCCTTTTTCACAGTCATTGTTTGCTTTCATCATTTACTTTTCAATTTAAAGAGTGAACATTATGGTAACAACAGAGAGAATGCATCAGAGCAATACACAATATTAAATTTTTCTTCTTACACAGTATATATTTTATTGAGGTTTATTTTGTTGCTTAGATGTCTATTATATGCTTATATGTCTACTTATATGCTTACACGCTTAAATCCTAAGTTTTAGGGCAAACTGACTTTCTGAAAAAATGGCGTAGGTTTAACTCGTATTTGATGTCTCCAGATTAATTTATGCAGTCAATTGATTAAATGCATCAGCTTAGAACAGAGTGACTATGGGGATGGAAGTGGTTGACATCACTATCTATTTGTCTTTGCCTTCCTGGGAGTAGATCATCCTGAGCTTTATGGGAGAGCTGTCATTTAATTCTTTGCAAATCATTTCACCTCTCTGGGGTTTTTCTTTGTCTTCTGGGAATATAGAGATTCTCTGGAAGCCCTAGCCCATGACTCATGTGGATTTTGTTTATAGAGTTTTGGTGGCAATAGGATACTTTGAAAGATTTCAAGTGGATGCTGTGTCATTTCATTATACTTCAACTGCAGAACCTGGTTGTGGATCTGTTTCATCTGATTGAGAGTCTCCCGCTTGGGCTGCATTTTCTAATGGTCTTTCCAAAGCACCCTCACCATCCTGAGAGAAACATTTCATTGAGGATTTATATTTGGTTTGAGGCCAATCACTCTGAAAAGATAGTTAATCCCAGATGTACACAATTTTTAGTTGCAGATAGTTAATAATGAACTGGACAGGGATAATAAGGATGCAAACTAAATAAATTCATGCAGTTAGCACAGTCTTATAAGGCAGATGAAAAATTAGGCATGTAGCGCTTCTCATGAGGTCAATATGGGACAGAAGAGGAGTGAGCCAGCTGTAAGCTTAGTGGAAAAACGGTTCAGAATTCAGACTTCTTCCCATTTTCACAGTGAGATCCAGTGAGTGAGAAAATTGTGATGTTCTCTCTCTTCTGGCCTCATGTTCCCAGTGGAATTTCCCCTCAGGGTCAAGGATGGTGGCAAAGTGTGTTCCTGGGGTGGGTCTACCAGAACCTTGACTGGGATTGGAAGATATGAATTAGCAAAATAAGTGCATGAAGAACTCTTTCAATAACCCTAGTGACTCACAAGGGGTCACACAGCTGTTCCCACAGATACAGAGGGCTTTGTGTCTATGGAGAATCCCTAGAGGTAAGACAGGGGTTTGATACAGAGAGTTAACTGGAGTGCATTTTTCCCTGTAGGGCAAGAAGATATTGTTTTTCTAACTCTAGAATGACTTTCAGTTTGTGCACAACTTGATAATTGGTTAGAAATGTATAAATTTAAATCCAAGAGACATTTCATTATTTTACAAATTATTTTATCTTTTTAGATAATTATGTAATTTTCTGTTTCCTTTTATTCCTCCAGATCATCTCATTTGTCCCTCCTTTCTCTTTTTCAAATTCATGGCCTCTTTTGTCATTAATTATTGTTACATACATATATGTATATGCATAATACATGTAAGTCTATGGACAAATGTGCATACATATTTTAAATGAAAATTTCTTATCTTGGCTAACAATACTCCCTCCGAAAGCTAAAGACCACACAACAAAAACCACAATAGCAGGCACAAGAAACACTCTCTTGAGTTGTTAACCAGAGTTATCCAAGAGATTCCCAAAACATTATAAGCTATTACTATCGTCTTTGGTTGTTCTTCAGAAGTTGAAGTCCCTGTTGCTGAAGATAAACATGACCCAGAGGGCCCTATGCTGAAAGTGACCTGATGTCTTCTCCCCGAGGACCAGCTTTCATGGTAACAGAAAGCACCATACAAGATTCCAAAGGAGGGAGGCAACCAACCATCCTATTTGATCATGATACTTAGGAGTCACATCAATGACCAGCACGACACAGCAACCCAAGGGTGCAGTCGTGGCCCACATATCTTGGCAGTAACCAACAGTGCTCTAATTGGACTCAAGACCCACTGCATTGTTTTAAATGGAATATAAAGTCAACATTGATTTCTAGAATAGGGATTCTTGGCAATCTTTATAAATTAGATTTTTATCAGTCATTATCTTTTCATTGCCTATTATTCATTTAAAAATAAAGTGGTTAAATTTGCTATATTATGGAAATGTAGCAGTTGGCAAATTTAACGCACAGTATACAGATAAAATAATAGAAATAAAAATAGAAGAATTCATACATATTGTTAAGCCTTGTATCAATTTTTAGGTGGTGCTGCTTGTAGCTTGTCTTGATAACAGTTACATTTTTATCTCTATCAATTTTATAAAAAGTGAAAATCAGCACAGATGCCCATCAACATACCAAATCAGCCTCAGTCATTTTTTCCTATTATTTATGATGACACTCAGACCTTGCAACCTCTAATTTTTTGCATTGTTTACTGTCAAATTAGTCAAGGTAATACTGTCATGTTAGTAGCATATCATATGTGCTTTTGCCTGCCTATATATGATACTGCTTAGATTAAATTTTTCTTAAAAGAACCCAATAGCACTAAGATGTATAAAACCTACACATTTCTGCAGTGTTCAGAATGAAGATTGTTTTATGTCATGACAGTTATGAGGTGTTTAGGCAGCTTGAATAATACCTCAAAGGCATTAAAAAAAACTCTTCTTAAAAGAAAAAATAGCTCTTTGAACTGACAGTGAATAAATTATGATTTTTGAAGGTACAACTTTTTTGTTTGATGTCCTGTGTCAAATGCAATAAGCTATAAATTGTCAGTAACTTGGAGAAGATTTCCTGAGACATTAGCTAAGGTGCTTTTGCTATGTACATTAATCTTTAAGCTAGGCCAAAGAAATTCCCACAGTTCTATCGGTAATACTATTCAGTGGTTAATTAGTTAAGAGAGACCAGAGCTCTGCAATAGTGTTCATTTATTGTAGTAAACATTATCTTTTTTTAAAAAAAAATTTAAATCTTCTTTTACAGTCCAGTCTTTATCCTCCTCCTGGTTTGCTCTCTGACTCTTCCTCATCTCATACCTCCTCACCCACTCCCCACCCCTATCTCCAAGAGGATGTCCCAACCTCCCACCACCACTTCACCAAACCACCCCACTCCGTGGGGCCTCAAATCTCTTGAGGGTTAGGTGCATCTTCTCTAATGAGTTCAGACCCAGAAGTCTGCTGTATATGTGTTGGGGGCCTCATATCAGCTGGTGTATGCTGCCTGGTGGTTGGCTCAGTGTCTGAGCTCTGTCTCAGGAGTCCATATTAGTTGAGATGCTGGTCTTCTTACAGGGTCACCCTTCTCTTCAGCCTCCATCTTTTCCCTAATTCAACTGTAGGGGTCACCAGCTTCTGCCCTGGTGTAAATATCTGCAGCTGACCCTTTGAGCTGCTCCCTGGGTCTTACACATGGCAGTCATGCTAGGCTCCTGTTTGTAAGCACACCACAGCATCAGTAATAGTGTCAGGCCTGGGGCCACCCCTTGAGCTGGCTCCCAATTTGGGCCTTCACTGGACATCCTTTTTATCAGGCTCTCCACTTTTGTCCCTGAGGTTCTTTCAGATGGAAACAATTTTGGGTCAGAGGTTTTGACTGTGGGATGCAACACCATCCCTCCATTTCATACTCTATCTTCCTACTCGAGGTGGCCTCTGCAGGTTCCCACTCTCCACTGTAAGGCATTTCATCTAAGGTCCCTTCCTTTGAGTCCTGAGAGTCTCTCCCAACCTCCTACCTCCTGAGGTTGCCTGTTTCCATTCTTTATGTAGGCCCTCAGGGCTTCAGTCCTGTTCCCACCGCCCAATACCTGATCGCATTCACCTCTTACCCTCCCTGTCCTCTTTCCCACTCATGTCCTTCCCTTCCCCTCCCTGTAGGATTTTTTCTCCCTCCCAAGTAGGATTGACCCATTCTCACTTGGGCCATTTGGCTTGTTAACATTCTTGAGTTCTGTGGATTATATCCTAAGTATTGTGTACTTTTTTTTTTTTTGGCTAATATCCACTTATTAGTGAGTACATAACATGCATGTTCTTTTGGTTGTGAAGTATATCACTCAGGATGATGTTTTCTAGTTCTTATCCATTTGTCTGCAAAATTCATGATGTTCTCATTCTTTTTTTTCTTTATTAACTTGAGTATTTCTTATTTACATTTCGATTGTTATTCCCTTTCCCGGTTTCCGGGCCAACATCCCCCTAACCCCTCCCCTCCCCTTCTATATGGGTGTTCCCCTCCCCATCCTCTGATGTTCTCATTCTTAATAGCTGAGTAGTAAGTGGTTCATTGAGTAAATGAACCACATTTTCTGTATCCATTCTTCTGTTGTGGGACATCTTGATTGTTGAGGTTCTTGATTCGCTTGAACTTGAGCTTTGTGCAAGGTGACAAATATGGATCTATTTTCATTTTTCTAATACAGATTCTCTAAATGCATTTTTGTATCCTTACTAATGATAGGAACATTAAGTGTCAGACTTGATAGTTTACTGAAATACATTCTATGGGATCTGACTGAAAAATTGGTGGCCATTTCCTTTTCTTTAGCAATTCAAAAGCAGCTACCACTTTAAACTATGCACAGTAAAAAGAAAGTAGCTTAAGTTTTTTGGTAAAAGTTCTTTCTTACAATTTCCGTCTATTATTGTTAATAAATTCAGCCTAAGATTATTACAGATAAACAGTCAGATTCACATTTTGCCTTGTGTCTTTTTTTTCCAAGTAATTCTATTTTCTGCTACTCTTGGAAAGATTTTTAGAAAGAATTACCATGGAGCTAGAGTAGTTTATGGGGCTGATTAGTCATAGAAACTGGGAAAAAATTTTTTTGAGTACTTAGAACCTTGTAGACTCATGATAGTTAGAGAACAAGATTTAGAATACACTGATGTTCTGAAGTCTATAAGTTCATCAGAAATACAAGTCTGAGATACAAATTATTTTTAAATGAATGTACATTCATTTGTGCAGGTGCCCATGAAGTCCAGAAGATAGCACTGGAACTCCTAGAGCTGGAAATATAGGTAATTTTGAACTACTGGAATTGGGTGCTATTAACTGACTCTAGTACTCTGCAAGAGCAATAAGCACCCTTAACTGCCAAGCCATCTCTGAAACTCTGTAGTTCTTTTCAAGGACTTGAAATCTACTGGATTTGGGGGCAAGTTATTCCTCAGTGAAATTCACATATTTGGACAGCTAGCTCATTATTCTGAAATTTATTTTCATTGTTCTGAAGTTCATTTTAATTATTCTGAAATCATTTTCACCTCTAATTTCCTTTAAAAAAATTAAGAGTTATTTTAAAGTGAAAATTCATAGAAGAATCCCTCTATGTTTAAATGAAAATTTTTAGAGTTTGTAAAAATAAACACTACCTAATACAAACATCATGTTTTAAATTTTTATTAGTATTTTTGGATGTTTAAACTATACCAAAGATAGATTATAAAATTCTAGATTTAGAATAAAGGGCTATTATCTTAAGGGGAAGATGATAACTTTGTGCATGGCATTATGGGAAGTATTTCCCACATGTCAAACTGAGAGAGATCACAGTTAATCTCAGGTATAATAGAATATATTTAGGAGAAAATGCTGGAAATTTGTACAATGATTCTGGAATAAGCAATATAAAATATTGATATTTCATGTAAGATTAATATTCCTTTAGTTATTGTGAATTTTGTGTATTTTTCTGTTGAATTGTATTACTATTGTTTGAGCAATCTATTTATACTTATGAACAAAAGACAATCTTTGTGCTGACCATGAGATGTAAGCATAATTTATCAAGTTAGTGATAAAACAGAACCTGCTATATGAGACATAGCTGGTGTACAACTGTACCTGTAGTCTTAACATTTCTTTTGTTAATCACCAAACACCCCATGTATATTTGTATATACATTCTTGGTCAGATAAGCATTACCTTCTTAATAAGCTGTACTCAGATGAAAGGATCTGTTATATCTGTCATTAAGGGTTAGGGAAAACTTCTAAGCCGCCCTGTAAACTTATCATGTTAGTTCTTTACTTAACAATTTGCAAAATCTTGCTAGACACATTCCTCAACAATTCAAGCAAACATGGCTGGGGAATGTTGCTAGTGGTAATGTACTTATCAGATAGATGAGCTAGAAATAGTTACTAGTAACACACACACACACACACACACACACACACACTTGAAAACATATCACACTAAGCTTACAATAAATAAATAATCTTTATTGCTTAAATGAGCATCATAGTAAGCATGTGTGATATTAATAAATGCTTAATTGAACTCCAAATTTATTAAAAAAAGAGAACATTTTAGTGAGCTTGCCTTAGATATATGTAGTAATTCCATAGGGCTTTAGAAATTAAGAATAAATTTTTACTCACAGAAGGACAAGTGAATGATATGGGATTCACAATACTATAACAACTAAGAATTGAGGATATCACTGCACCAACTCAGGGATATAATAAAATATAATAAAACATATTTTGAGGGAATGTCCAGTGAAAGAAAGGACAAAGTATCTGTCTTGTATATAAATGGGATGGGTCCAAGCACCACTGGTTGAGAATTTTCTAAGAATCTGAGGCTTTTAAAAATTCCCTTTTTATTCACAAATTTCCTTACACCGTATCCTTACACTGTATTTTGATTATATTCCTTTCCCTCTCCCACTTCATCTTCATTTCTTTCCATCTTCTCTCTTCTCTCTTTCTTCCCTCCATCGCTCTCAAAATCATAATAAACCCCCCCCCAAAAAGGAAAATAAAACAACCAAGCAAAATTCTAAGACAAAAATAACAAAATAAGACAAAACAAAACATACACACACATTAAAACATATGAGGTCCAATTTAAGTTGACCAATCACTCCTGGGCATGGGGACTGACCTTGGCTGTGGGGTTGATAGACCCAATGAAGAAAAGGGATTTTTCCTTTCCTGGTAGGTATCAGTTGCAAATAGCTTCTTGGTTAGGATGGAACTTTGTGTCTACTATCTTTTCTCAGTGCTGGGATTTTTCTGATCTAACCTGGGTAGGTCTTGTGTGTGCATTACAGTCTCTCAGAGTTCATATGTATATGAGTCTTGTTGTATCCGGAAGATGTTGTTTTTGAAGTTACCTCTGACTCTTATAATTTTCCCACTTCCTCTTTTTCCTAGATTCATGAGCCTTGAGGGGATGAAATATAGACAATTCACTTAAGGCTGAGTCATTCAAAACCTCCTACTCTCTGCATGTTGTCCGGTGGTGGGTCTTTGTGTTATTTCCTATCTACTGCAAAAAGAGGTTTCTCTGATGAGGTCTGAGCAAGACTCTGATATTTGGGTATAGAATTGTGTCTCTAGGAATCATTTTACAACTATTTTTCTTTAGAAGAATAATAATAGTATGTGTTCTCCAGATCTATGACCTATGTAGTTTCAGATAAACATGATGCCTTTTGTTTGTAATGTTTCTATAGCACAGTCCTTGAAAACTATCCCCCCATGTAGTCTGTCTGTCTGTCTTTCTGTCTGTCTGTCTTTCTTTCTTTTCTTTTCTTTCTTTCCTCCCTCCCTTCCTTCCTCCTCCCTCTCCTTCCTTTCTTCTTTATATCATAGAATAAAATGAAGCTCAATTTACTGAAAGTCAAATGGAAGGAACTTGGATCAGATTTGGATTAAAGTCAAAATAACTAGTGACTAGATCAACATTTTAATAACTAGTCATGAATAAATAAGAAAACCAAATAATAGAGGAAAACAAGAGAAAGAGATACTTGGATGAAAGAGGCATTAAAATTATACTTATTGAAAAAAATAGTTAAAGGCCATAAAGAGAATGAAAATGTTTACTATGGAAAGCAGACTGGTCATGAAGTAGCATATGAAAGAACACTATATGATGCTTATTAAATTTCAGGTGTTCTTAGTACACACAAAATGTATGTTACTAAAATTGAGCTAGAGAATGTAACTATTTTTACCACTTCATTCTTTGATCACAAAGTTTACTTCGCTTCATCCATATATATATATATATATATATATATATATATATATATATATATATATATAATCAGGGTTAGGGTTATATTACTGTGTGACACAAAATGCCACTTTCATTATGGCTGTGGACCATCCTAAATCTCCCAGAAACCAAACCTCTGAACAGGTGGTGAGTCCTCAGGTTTCCTCTCAGTGAAGCTGTATGAAGGGAAGGAAATTACATGTTGCAGATTAATTCTCTCCCATGCTGCTATTTCTTATCCTCACAATTCCTATTTCCTATAAACACCATTGGCTGACAGATCAGTGGCTAGCTATAATTAACTAGGTTGTGTGTATTTGTTAGTGGCCCTGTCCAAAAGTCACTCAGCATGGCTTGAACCATGCCATATGGCCAGTGTTGCTACATTTGAGCAAATGATGCAATGCTTCAAGGTCCTGCATGTTTCTTCTTGTGGAGGGGGAAGGAAGTCTCTGCTTTTTTCCCTAGGAAAGATCTTTTACTTAATTTACTTTGTGTGTGTGTGTGTGTGTGTGTGTGTGTGTGTGTGTGTGTGTCCTAAAATAGTGTCCACAGTTGCAATGTAAACTGCCCTATTTGTAAAAATCTCCTTGGTCTGACCATTGTGTTAAATAAAAGTACATTTGTTCCAGGTTTAAATTTTTTACATAGCCAGGTATGGCAAGGGAATAATGAATTGAGACTAATTTGAGCAATATAGCAAGAACCTCTCTTAAAAGTCACAACGAATTTTTTTCATATTACTTTAAAGAGGTATGCAGTCCAGTTTATAGCCAGTGGTAGAGATTTTCAGTAATGGGAGACCTGGTTCCTGATTCTAGACTCATATCTGGTCATCTATAAAGCCTTGGTCATGCCATGGTCAACACCATAAATGCATGGAATCTAAATGGATGTAATCTATTCATATTTTGAACATTACTGGTTTGATAGAGTTGATTTGCCGAAGAAATTAATTATCTTTCCCCTGATTTATATAGTATAAGATCATTTTAAAAGATGGTGTCTTCACAAGAGATTGTTTGTATAATAATCCATGAGATGCATATATACAATTGCATTCTCTAGTCTTGGCAGGTAACCTTTTCTGATGCTCATGCTGAGAGATAGAGTTGAAGCTAACAACAGGTTTTTGTTTTATAGTTGTGGACTACTGCTGGTTATGTAGTTTCTGAGATAATTTATGGGCATTTCCTTTCTTGTCGCATGCATAAATGTCCAGATTCTACCTCTTAGTATGTTAAGGGCTTTGGTTTTTCATATGTTGCTTTTTGTTTTTATATACACTGCTGCTTAACAATTCTCTTATGGCCTGTCCTTGGATACATTTCCCTGTATTAGTATACTATTAATCTTAAATTGTGTTTTTCTCATTTAAATGCTGTTTGAACACATTATAAGAAGGCTAGAGTGTCCCAGATTGCTAATAAATAGGTGACATGTTTCAAAATCAAACACTTACAAATGGTATTTCTCAATGACTTATTGCACCATCTTTCTGAGATAGATGAGTGGGTTACCATGGAGAGTTTTTCATTAAGCTTAGCATGAAATGAGTCAGACTTTTTATGTAAATATTTTCCTTAATTTGCATCTATTTGAATAATGTAGCTTGTATTTTCCCATACATTTCAGAAATATAAATGAAAGGATCAATGTTATAAATTTCAAGATTATATGTGTAGGCTTTGTTTATTTTCAGTTTAGATGATTTAAATTACAAAATTAATATGCTATAAAAGTAAAACCTAACAGACAGGTTAAAAAGAAGACATAAAACTCTCCATTTTCAGCCGGATGTAGATCACTCCTGAGAGACACAGCCAGAATACAGCAAATACAGAGGCGAATGCCAGCAGCAAACCACTGAACTGAGAATAGGTCCCCCGTTGAAGGAATCAGAGAAAGAACTGGAAGAGCTTGAAAGGGCTCGAGACCCCAAAAGTACAACAATGTCAAGCAACCAGAGCTTCCAGGGACTAAGCCACTACCTAAAGACTATACATGGACTGACCCTGGACTCTGACCCCATAGGTAGCAATGAATATCCTAGTAAGAGCACCAGTGGAAGGGGAAGCCCTGGGTCCTGCTAAGACTGAACCCCCAGTGAACTAGATTGTTGGGGGGAGGGCGGCAATGGGGGGAGGGTTGGGAGGGGGACACTCATAAGGAAGGGGAGGGGGGAGGCGATGTTTGCCCGGAAACCGGGAAAGGGAATAACACTTGAAATGTATATAAGAAATACTCGTTAATAAAAAAAAAAAACCTCTCCATTTTCAATCATTTCCCAGTTCATGCATTAAAATCTTTACCGAATTTTTGATGTAATTGTGTACATCACTCTGCATACCCTCATACATGCAGGTAGAAGAATATGCACATTGTACTTATGCATTTTGTAAAACTATGCGATTTTTATGTGACATCATAGTCTCTTAATAAAATATCTTGCAGAATTTTTCATTTCAATCAGTTTTGGAACTTCCTTATCATTTTCACAGCTTCACAATTTTCCATTGCATGGGTAACTGTGAATTATTTCCAAAACTCATGAAGAGTGAACTTGTAAATTCCTGTAACATGTGGAAAATACATGCAGCAGTCAGAGACAAGACATTTTAAACATTCATACTTCTGTGACACTTGTGTGTCGCCCTGCAAGATGGTATCCAATTATCATTATTATAACACTCTTTCTATTAACAGTTGATTTTTCTCTATATAGTGATTTCAGAAACATGGTTAGTTGTATCCTAATGTTGTGGAAGAGAAGAGTAGCTCAAGATTTTTGAGTATGCTGTGTTTTACTTTTTAAGATACAAA
Source organism: Rattus norvegicus (assembly GCF_021556685.1). Taxonomy (NCBI): domain Eukaryota; kingdom Metazoa; phylum Chordata; class Mammalia; order Rodentia; family Muridae; genus Rattus; species Rattus norvegicus. The sequence continues at coordinate 107,170,508 of NC_141548.1, read as the reverse complement.
AAATGCCATCTGAACTAACCAGTTTCTTTTAATAGTTTTCTTAATAACCTTAGATAATATACCTTTAACTCACCTTACAATTTCTGGCTTCCTTGAAAATATTTTAGTTTTAACCTGGTTATTTTTATAGTATTGAAGACCATAATGTTTGCAGTCTGTATAGGATTATAATTCTCATGCTTTTTTCCCCTAATTTTCATTTATCATGCTAACTCAGAACTAGCATTCTATTATGATTTGGTCATATTATTTTGAATTATCATTTGTTTTGTATATGGGGGTATAATAAATAATTTCATACATTTAAAAAATTTTAAATGTATTTTTTTATGATCTTGACTTAAAAATCTTAACTCAGGATAACCTTAAGGCTCATCCTTTTCTAATAGAAATTAGCAGGTGTTTCTGTACTATGTTGGTCATTGTACATTGGTACCATATGTCTAAGGCTGGCATGAAAGGTTTGCATATGGTTTCCTACCCCACAGGGTGCAAGGAAGAATGCTAGGAACTAGAAGTACAGGATGGATGAATTCTATGTCTCTTCATTGAGAAGTTCCCAGAGGAATTTATATAGAGTCAACATCAATTACATGTCTCACAGGCATCCTTCTGACCCAATGCTTTTGAAAAGAAAGTTCATCTCTTGAGTTGAAGTCTGTTCAACTCCTGATTTGAAGTTGTCTGTCATTCAACTTCATTGGAATGTTACTAATGTTATTAATATTTTGTATTTTTCTTAGTTAATAAAGTGTAATTGTTTGGCTTCAAGTCTATATTTTTCATTAATTAATTTATTTATTTACTTTGCATCCTGATCACAGTCCTCATCTCCTCCTCTTAAATAATCCTTCCACCTACACCCCTCTCTTTTCTCTCCAAGAAAGGGGAGTTACCCCTGGGTACCCCTCCCTGGCACCTCAAGTCATTTCAGGACTAGGTACATCCTCTCCCCTTAAGGCCAAACAATACAGCCCAGTTAGGGGACCAGTATCCACAGTCAGGGAACAGAGTCAAAGTAAGCCCCCACTCCAGTTGTTATGGGACTCGCATGAAGACCAAGCTGCTCATCTGCTATATATATGGGGAAAGGGCTAGGCCCAGCCCTTGTATGCTTTTTGGTTGGTGGTTCAGTCTCTCAGAGCCCCAAGGGTTCAGGTTAGTTGACTCTGTTGGTCTTCTTGTGGAGTCCCTGTCTCTCTGAGTTCCTCAATCCTTTTCCCAACTTTTCTACAAGACTCCCTAGTTCTGTTTAATTTTTGGCTATGTGTCTGCTCATCTGTTTTTGTCAGCTGCTGAGTGGAGCCTCTCAGAAGACATTTATGCTAGGCTCTAAGGTAGGTGAAGGAAGAAGGCAGTGTCCATAAAGATCATTTGAGAACAGCTCAGCACATTCTCCCTCAAATTGGCCTGGGTGCTACTGCATTCATTTATGTCTGTCTTACATAAACCTCCAAGGAGACATGGCTGACTGGCATATTCATCGAAGTTGAGTTCACAGTGGTCTCCAAGGAATCCCATAATTCCTTGGAGAATTATGGTGCACAGTTAAAAGTTAAGCCCCAAGAGCGTACTGACCTGTGGTACCTCGGTACCATGTAGACACAGCTGGGATCCACCCACTTCAATATCCAGCTCACAGTTCATACCAGAATACTTTTGAGGATAGACACATGTATCTTCCTATCTCATTAAGGCACATAGCTTCACTCATGCAGGGATAAAAAAGATGTTCATCCACTTCTAAGTCACAATGCCTGCCTTGGTATCTAGACACACAGAAGTATGAGTAGCCATTGATTTTACCCTGGAACACAAGCCCATTGTGGTAAGCACTGGGAGCCACTCATTTGATCCGTCTTACTGAACCTTTCAGCATATCCAGCAGGATAGATTACAGACAGGGTGCTCAGAGTCTTTATGGAATGTGCCTCTGTGTTGCCAGATGTTCCCTCTACAGGAATTAGTGGCAGTTTCACAAGTCAGTCACCACAAGGACATTGACACAGGAAGCCCCTTTGTCCAGGGCTATTCACACAAGTGGCAATTCTTTGGCAGGGACTGGAGTGGCAAGGGTCTTTTAGATCTTCAGTTTTTGTCCAAAGTATTGGCTATGTCTAAGCAACAATTGTTGTCTTGTGAGAAACCCCTGAGCATAGAACTGTTTTGGCAAGACATTAAGAGACACCTGGTATATTTATTGCAAAATAGATCCTGGCATCTCATCACTGTAAGTCTAGGTATATCCTCTCTCACTGAGAGCAGAACAAAAGCTCAGTTGTGGGAGCAGGATCTACAACCAGGCAACAGAGTCAAGATAAGCCCCTGCTCCAGTTGTTGAGGAAACTGAATGAAGAACAAGCTGTACAACCGCTACATATTCATGGCGGTCTGGGGAAGTATGTCCAGCCCTTGTATGCTCTTTGGTGGGTGGTTCAGCCTCTGGGATCCCCAAGGGTACAGGCTAGTTGACTGTTATTTTCCTGTGGAATTTCTATCCCCTTTGGGTTCCTCAATCCTTCTCTGAACTCTTCCATAAAACTTCCTGAGCTCAGTATAATGTTTGGTTGTAGGTCTTTGCATCTGTTTCAGTCAGCTACTAAGTGAAGTCTCTCAGAGGACAGTTAGGCTCATGCCTGTAAGAATAACAGTAGCCAGAGCTTCCAGGGACTAAGCCACTACCTAAAGACTATACATGGACTGACCCTGGACTCTGACCTCATAGGTAGCAATGAATATCCTAGTAAGAGCACCAGTGGAAGGGGAAGCCCTGGGTCCTGCTAAGACTGAACCCCCAGTGAACTAGATTGTTGCGGGGGGGAGGGCGGCAAGGGGGGGAGGATGGGGAGGGGAACACCCATAAAGAAGGGGAGGGGGGAGGGGGATGTTTGCCCGGAAACCGGGAAAGGGAATAACACTCGAAATGTAAATAAGAAATACTCAAGTTAATAAAAAAAAAAAGATTCTGGCAACGCCTTTCTCTCTCTCCCTGTCTCCCTCTCTGTCTCCATTTCTATCTCTATATCTGTATGCATGTCAGTGCATGTCTGTGTGTTTTTGGTATTTTGATTGTTATGTAATTTTTATTTTTATTTAAAACTTGATTAAAGAGGAATACTATTTCTAAAAAAAAAAGAGAATAACAGTAGCACTAATAGTGTCAGGGTTGATTATTGCCCGTGGGATGGCTCTCAATTTGGACCAGTCAGTGGTTGGACATCAGTCTCTGTGACATCTTTGTCCCTGCATTTCTTGTAGGAAGGATAAATTTTGGGTTGAAGGTTGTGTGGGTGGGTTGAAGTCCTTATTCATCCACTGGGAGTCCCGCCTGGCACTTAAGGCTCCCTATTCCATCACTGCTAGAGTTACGCTCTTACACTCTGGAGACTTCCCCATCCTAGGTTTCTGACACATCCTAGAGATGCTTCTCCTCACCCCCACTGTTTTCAATGTACTCTCCTGGCCCTCTTTCCCTAGCTCTCCCTAAATCTGATACCTCCTCCCATGCATTCCCTTCCTATCCCCGTTTCTACCCAGACCTCTCCCTTCATCCACTTTGGATGACAAATTTATTTCCCCTTCTGAGTGAGATTCAAACATGCTTCCTTGGGCCTTCCTTGATATTTAGTTTCTTTGGGTCTGTGGACTATAGCTTCACTATCCTGGATATATCCACTTACAAGTGAGTACATACCATGCATGTGATTTTGGGTCTAGATTAGTTTACTCCGGATAATATCTTTCTTAGCTGTTAGATTGCTGTGGAGATTCATAGAGGGCAGACAATCTTGTCATGTCACTGGTTTTAATGGAACTGTGTTGCGGTAATTATTAAATAAAGATTTCTTTTATCCCGCGCTAGTACCGGCACTGTAGAACCACATGGCATATGTGGAGTATCTTCATCTCAGTGCCGGTCAGTTCCAGTATGGTACCATGCCATGTTATCTCTAGCTATCCTCTAGTCCCAGCAGTTCTCGGCCCCCATTGCTAGCTGCCTTCTCCTGGCTGGCCAGGAACTCTCTGGTCCCAGTTAACCGGTAAAAATCAGGACTCTAGAGGTCCAGCAGTGGCTCCCTATCACGGCTTCCTATCGGGGACTCTGTCCACACTCCTGGCAACTGCCCCTGGTAGTTATAGTATAAACTCCCAGCAACCCATTAAAATCAACTCAATAAGCTGTAATTTAGCAATAAGTTTTATATGTTAAATTCTCAGTATATCCGCACAATAAACTCACAACCAATCGATAAAGATATAATCCTCCCACCTAGATAAGATAAATTGACCTGTAGAAATCCATCTCTTAAGAAATACTCATAGTTACCTATGGCCATTTAAGGTCGCCCTTTTCTGCCTTCATCTTGGTTCTTCTCCTCTTTTCTCTCTCTCTCCTTACCAAAACTCTGTGCCTGCCCCACTTTCTCACTGTCCAATTACAGGCCTTGGCTTGACTTGTGCCAGCCCTTACCTACTTATAGACACCAACCTACAGAATGGCTTTCTGTTTCTCCGGATTTAATTTGATTCAAGTCTATATCTTATGAAAAATTTGTTTGCTATATCTTTGAAAGTTTTCCTTTTCTACTTTTGTGGGTTTTTCTTTCTTTTCCTCTCAGGATTGTCAGTCCTAAACATTTCATCCCATCTTGTCTTCTGTAGGTATTTTTTCTCTAGTGAGTTGTTCATATTTTTGCTTTTGTTTTGTTTGATTTACTTTGAAGGCTGCTATTTCTTATTGGTTTCAAAGCTATAAATTATTTTGCTCTCTTGTGCTAATGTAGTTTTTAATCTAAGAAACAGCTGCCCTACATTTCCTTACTGAAATCCTAAATTCACTACTGTTCTCTTACTTCTCACTTCTCATTTCCCTTTTGCCTTACTCCCCACCCCAAGTTCCTTATCTAAAATCTGTTTCACTTCAGAGTCTTTAAAATAATTATTTGGTACACATTTCTTCTGTTTACCGAGAGTAATTTGTTCATAAAGTTTAGTGCTCATCTGACCTTTCTTTTCCTTTTGGAAGAATCAGATCTTTCACCAAGATTCTACATGGCACTGGATAATTAGAGTGTGCATTTCACAGTTCATATTCTGTCATTGATCTATTGAATTTTGTCAGCAACTACAGCAGCATTGATCCTCTTCTAGAATGTTCCTACCTTCCATCCTGCTTTCGTTTTTATTGCCTGATATCTCTGTGAGAAACCACAGAAATGTCCTTGTGTACCTTCTTCTGCTTTCATTTCTTTGTCTTCTGGGAGGTGAGAATCAACCTTTGTCTTATGTTTCATCATAAGTAAAGGTTCACAAATCAGTCTGTCATAGTCACTGTTGTGAAGAAACACCTCGACCAAGGCAATTTTTATAAAAGAAAGCATTTAGCTTACAGTTTCAGAGGGTTAGTCTATTTTCATCATGGCAGGGAGCATAGTGCTGCAACAGAAGATAATGGCTACACACTAATTTTCAGGCAGCAGACGGAGAATGGCACTAGGCTTGGTGTGGACCTTTGAAACCCAAAGCCACACCCTGTCTGTGACACATCATGTCCAATAAGATTACTCCTTATCCTTCCCTGACAGTTAGTCAGTTGGGCAATAAACAAAAATATGAGCCTATGGGGTCATTCAAACCACCTTAGGGGTCTTTTATGAATTTACCAGTCACTTAAAATTGCAGTTAGAATTAAAAAAACTTAATTATTATTGTGTGTGAGAAAGAATGTGTGGATGCCACAGCATATACATAGAGGTCAGAAGAAAAGTTCGGGAGCCAATTCCTTTCTTCCATTGTGGGATCCAGTGATTGAACTCATCAGGCTTGCAGGGTACATGCTGAGGCATCTTAACACAGTCTATATCTCGGTCAAGATCTAGAGAGATGAGTTGCCCATATTATCTTCTCATTTCTTCAAATTTCTGCATTGTGTGTTCTTAGTCTTATTAATAAATATTTTTATAGCTTCTTAACCGCAGTTTTCATTAATGATTTTAAATGGTAATGTAGGAAACAAGCAAATATTTTTCTTACATATTTTTCAGAAATCTCCATTAAAACAGAGAAACCCGAATATTTGTACTGACTTTTAAAATAGTTGCATTATCAAAACACACTTTTTTAAATTTTATTTTTCTTGGACATTTTATGTATTTATATTTTAAATATTATCCCCTGTCCCCCTCTCTCCCATACTCCCTCCCTCCATAAAACACATTTTTAAAAAGAATTTTTAGTTAACTTTTAAGGAAAATGTTTTCAATTCATAGGGATAAATAAATTTATGTTAAAAATACTCTGGATTCTAATTTTGACTTCTCCACTCACCAGCTGTGATTCTTCTGTTTAGTCATTTGATTTTTCTCAGCCTTAAGGGGATAAAAATTCCTACTTGCTTCACAGGCTGTTTTATGAAACTCTAACAAAATAACACAAGAAAGCTTGGAATGCTACCAGCTTCAGTGTATGTGTTAGGTACAATCAATATTTACATTTTACAAGTCTAATAAACCTAAGTCATGGCTCATAAAAGGACTTAATTTATTGATTTTAAATTGTGTGTTGCTTCTTTTCATGTTTTCAAAAGACATAGTGATCAATTAGTACTATTCTTTTTTTTTTTTTTGGATTGTGTTCCTTTGCAGTATCAAATGACATCAGCCTTATGTGAGGCACTTCTGTTTCTCCCTCAGTGTCCTTTCTGTCCCATCACTGCCATGCGCTTGGAAGCCGACCTTGACTTTGATCATTGCAACAGCAACAAAGAAAGCAGAGGCTGGGAGCACAGTCTTTGTCTCTGACGACCCTCCCTGCATTTTGTACAAGGAGCCTTTTCTAATTCCAGGCTTTTTCTCTTTTGCCATTTTTACTCAGGAGTCGTGTGTCCTATCTTGCCTGCTTATATACCTCCAGGATGCTATTGCTGTCCCTGTAATTTCTGTACAACCACCACAGACTCTTATCAATGATCTTTTTCAAGAATTTCCTTCTAGGTTTACTGAGTGTAGTGTGTTGTTTTCAACTAGAGCCAAGGGTTTTACAAGAATTTAGGTAAACTTCCCGTTTACCTGTTAACTAAAGCATCTTTTCAATGTCTGGCATTTCCCCAGAGGTGGCTTACTTGTCAGATAGCTCAATTAGCTAAAAGGAACAACACATTTAATTCGAGTCATTGTTTGTACAATACATGGACACTAAGTTGTAATAGATTCAAGGTCAATAGTAGTAATTTTAGTGAAATATGTAAAGTGTTTTGAGCATCCTCTTTGTGATATTAGCAGTTTTCAACACTTCTCAACTGATGTAATCCCAGTAAGAAGGTTATATTTTCCCTCATTTTAAAATAAGTGTTATGAGAATAAGAGATTTGATTTGTTTGTCAAATGAACACAAGAACATTTGCCTGATTCTGGTATTTTTATTATTTTCAACAGTAGAAAGTAAATTGCATTGCTAAGAGTGTTTATTATGATTTTCTTTCTAGGTCACTTTCTTTTTAAACTAAGAATTTTAGCAATTGTGTATGAATCAAATGCAATTATGGATAAATACTAAATACCTTTTCTAGAAACATTGTATCTTTAACAATATTTATTAACTAAAAATATACCGTTGTTCACAATGCCATAAAATATATAAAGACTAAATTACCAGTATCAATGAAATAAAACCTATTAGAGTATTTGAAAGATAATTTAACAGAAAATAAGAGCATTAGTATTTAAAAATCTTTCTAAATTTTGTGCACAATAGATACTATCTCTATTGTGGGTTGTTAAGGTTCCGGGGTTCAAGCAAATATTAGGCTTTTAGCTTCTGTGAATAGATCTTAGTTACGTTCATCCAGCCATAACACCACATAATTTTTCACTACTTACTGCTCCATTTTACTATCTTTAAAGTAGGAAAAACTCTGCCTAATTTAAACTGAAAGGTGTCAATTTTTCTCATGAAAAATAATTCATTGTCTGTGGAGGTTTGTTGTCCCAGTGAAGGGGGATGCTAGAGGGCGGAGGCAGGAGTGGAAGGGTAGGTAGAAGAGTACCCTCGTAGAGGCAAAGGGGAAGGAGATGGGATTGGGGGGGTTGCAGAGGGGAAGCCAGGAAGGAGGACAACATTTGAAGTGTGAATAAATAAAATAATCAATAAAAAATTCACTGATTTTTAACATAATGTAAAATGAAGGCATCAATAAAATACAAGCAAAAAGGAGCTTTTAGGGCCTTGTTGAAAGCACCAAACTACTTAAGATCCATGTGGTTTCTTCTTAGCAACGGAGATTTTCATGGCTTATTTTGCTTATGTGGAAATAGGCAGTAAATTTGGCTTCATCTTATCTGCATTGGATCATCACTGCATGAGATACATGAATGAGTGGAGTTGTCTTGTAATATATATATATATACACACACACACACACACACACACACACACACACATATATATATATATATATATATATATATATATATATATATAATTCTATTATGAACGATTGTTTCTGATAAGAGCTTTAGGAAGACTACCTGCCCAGCCAGAAAGAACAAATAGGAAAAAGTCCCACCGATAGGAACTAGAGTGGCATCCTTCTTCATAAATCTTCTCCCAGGGACAGTATTAACATGAAATAAGAAGTGACTTTGCATCCTAACACTCAAAAAAAATACTGGAAAGCTGAGTTTGACTGTGGGAAAATATAGTCAAAAGAGAGTGGATATAGTACAATGGTTTGGAATTTTCTTTCCAATAGGCAAAAATAAGAAAAAACTTAATGTGTTTAACTTAAGCTTTTACCTTAAACATCTGCGATATCTATTTTAAGGGCAAAGACATTGGAATGTCTCGTATTCCACATTTATAAGATTAGGAATTTCGCAAGTGTTAGTTATAGGCACCATAAATAAAACATATTTTTCACTATGTGATATTGGATTTTGACCTCTGCTTTAGAAAGGCCATGTCTATTTATCCGGTGGAATTTCCTGAATCTCTCTCTGGTCACAGATGGTGTTGAATGAATGCACAAGCCCAATGGTTCTAGGGTAGATTGTGTGTCTAATCATCAGGGACCTGAGATGGTCTTCAACCTTTCCATTCCTGACACCTTAGCTAATGAAACCATTTGACTCTGAATCATATTGGAGTGTCACACCAAAAAGGAGACAGTGGGTAAAAGACTCCCATATAGCTACAGTTCCATAAAACCCATATGATGCCCTCTATTTTTAGGGTCACAATCTCTTCTCCATTTGAGATGTAATAGGGAAAATAATTTTGTTTATTTAGCACTTCAACGTTGAAGGTAGATTTTAGCTAAAATGAATTCTAGGAATATGCAAAGCTAATAGGCTCTCTGTGCTAAGAAGGAGTTTGCTATCATCTTTGAGACCTGCTGTCATCTTTTCGTTAGTCTAGGAAAACAAGGGAAGTATAGCAGGTTATTTTGGAACATGCAAGACATGCTGATGAGTTATAATTATATAGCACCATCTTGGAAGCTGCTATTTGGATAGTGCTTCCCAGCTGATTTATAATTTTTTAACGATGCTATATCTATGTAGCTTTGCATTTACTCTCACCCTCCTCCCCATTTCTTTAAAACTGGGAACACTGCTGTTGGCCTCAAAGGTTTCCCTCTACTAGATGTCACAAGCTGAATTCGTCATTAAAAGGCCCCGAAACTATGGGTACATCTCCCAAACTGGGTTAATTGCCTCTCCTGATCTTTTTGCTTTGTTTTTGGTGCTTGGCTGTGTCTACTGTGAGACAGTCAGGGTGGATCTTACCGCAGTTTTCAATGCAGGGCTGGCATCATTTACCGCAGATATTGTTCCAAAAGAAAACCATGTGGTTTTGTTTCGATAAAAACAGGTTGAGTTTTTCACTTCTTGAATATCTGAGTTTTGTCTACCAGTAGGAAACTGAGAGTTTGGTAGGAAGAAACAAGGGAAGACCAGTCAGCAGAATAAGTACCATTTGAGCAGTTTGGGAGAAGATTCTCATTCAGGAGGCAAGTTCTCTGCTGAAGCACATAGATTATACCTGATAAAAAGAAATTAGCAGAGGGAATCTGTGTCTAACAACGAGTGAGACTTTGGTAGGGTGAAGGCCCCAAGGACTAATTCAAGCTTCTTCCAGAGGGTTTTGAAACTGCCTGTCTGACTCTCAGTTCTAGGGTTTATTTTGCTTTCTGTTCGCCCCCCTCTTTTTTTTCTTAAGACATGGGCTTTAAGCCCAGGTTAGCTTTGAACTTATGGTCTTCCTTCTTCTTCCTCTCTAGTGTGGACTTAAGCCTGAACCACCACATATGATCACATTCTAGCACATCTTAATGCAATGAGCACAAGTCAATGCAATAGAGAAGTACTTTGTGTTTGTGCTTACCCTATTACTATGTTGTAGTGAACCAGAGAAGGGGAGAAGCTGCAGGTTTGTAGAGGAAATCGAAGCATGGCAACCACTGATACTCCCTTTGGAACCGTCCTGAACACTCAGTGCAGAGAGGCTCAGAGGCTGCTGTCAGGTGGCTTGTCAAGACACAGGACCTCCAGTTGCCACTTCATCTGGGCTTGCTCAGTCTTCCACCGATACAGAAACTGACTTTGCTCCCCAGAAAATCAAGTCAGATTCCCAAAATTTATAATGTGTTTGTATGGTTCTCTGGGCTTGTTTTTGTTTCTTTTAAATGAGATAATTGTTTAAATTTTTATTTGAGCCATATGAGTAGCTCAGGAGGTAATAATAGTCTTCAACTGTGCCTTAAAGAGAATTTATATAAAAATTATTCTCCTTCTACTCTTCTTCCTTTTCCTCCCACTTCTCCTCTTACTTTTCATGACCCACTCGCCAGCTTTTGTCACATGTTTACTGTGAACTAGTATACAAATCAGGGATTTTGTGAAAATAGGCAGAGAGTAATGCAGAAGAGGGTGGGGGCAGGGACCAATTCCTCTGGCCAGTGAGGTCGATGGAAGTAATATTTATACTTATGTTTTTACAGACATGAAGCAAAATAAAAATCAAGAACAGAAAGTAAAAAAGCAGTCCTTTTTGCTATTATTTCAGGGACAATGTAAAATAATGAGCACAGGGAGAAGATCACTGGGACCAGTGGAAGGGTCTATGTCTGCCTCTGTCTCCACTAGCTCCATGATATCCTAGATGTACTAGTACATCAATGGTACACAGCATCTGGACTGTTGAAGCTATTTCATTTTCTCCATTATTGTCTCTTCAGGATACTCCTTTATAAATATTCCATAGCCTTCTGAAAATATAGCACCAATTTGAGACTAAATGTCTCAAATACATGAGCCTATAGGGAACATTCATGTTCAAACTACAACTAGGCTCCAAGGAACATGAGAATCTGACTTTCAAAGAAGAACTGGGGGAGGGCAGGACACTTACACGGTATTGACTTCTCCGTAGAGGAGCAAACACGAAACAACAGTGGGGAGATATAGACAGGTGTACATAGGTAGCTATCAAGACAACATATCATCTAGTAGAAACTAAGTGTCAAGTCTGTGTAGAAGGACATTTTTAAAAGGGAAGAGGCATTAGAGGGTCACAGTGCATTGAAATTATCTAGGTGATGTGAGGGATAAGTGGTCCAAAGGGAAGTATGGACCATTTAGGAACTGGGAGTAAATAACCAGCTGTAAAGGGCACGAGTGTTAATGCTTGGTAAACATGGTACTGGAAACTTGGCTGAGCCAGACCCCTTACTTCCTGTTTATAATAGTTTGTCTCTTGCCTAGAACTGTTGGGAGCCAGTGAAGCCTTTCCTATAAAGGATGAGATGGTTATATTTACATTTTGAGACTACCTGACTGTAGTTTTCCTATGTAGAAAATGAGCAGATGATTGTGATGATCTCTAAGTTCTAGATAAAGTCCCTCTTTAGAAGATCATCTCTATGGGTAACATTACATGTGGAATTTCAGGGTTGTGAAAACCCTCAACATCTATCCATAGGTCACAGCTTGGTAATGTCCCATTCATATTTCTCTATGTTTAGTCTCTTCTAAAGTTCAGATCAGGGGTGTTTGCCTAATTGCTGAGCTGATTCTGGCAGTTTCACTATGCACTATTCAGATAACACATTTGAGAGCTCATCACCAGTTCTTGTTTTGGCGTCATGTACAGTATAAAGTAGGCAGAATAGAGCAATCATTTAGATAGTTGTGACTCTGGTGACCTTGATTCAGGGGTATCTTCCATCTTCTGCCACCTGCTATTTTATTCTCCCTATGTTTCCATTCCTCACAATGGAGGTATAGGGAAAAAAGATGACTACTAAAGAAAGGGCTGCTCAAACCATACAGAACTGGGCTATGTCCAGGACAATCTTAAGAGGAGGATATAACAAGGATATTTGAGCTGAGAGGGACTTAAAGTGTTAGAACCCATCTAGGAGAGCCTGAGACTAGGAGATGACTTTCCTAGAGATGATCCACTATTTTGTATGATCTGCGATAGATGAGCTCTGGGAAGTAAGGCCCCAAGAGGCTTCATCCCAGAAATGCTTCTTGCCATTGATATGCCTCTTCTATCACTATTACATAGTCTAACAATTCCTGAGCATCAGCCCACCCTAATGGGCAAATTTCCTGCAGATCAACATGAAGATGAATTTCTCTGAATTAATGCTCTTTAGATGAATTAATGACTTTGTAGAACTCCTGATTGGACTCAGATAATTTTAGGAATACAGCTTTAAGAGATGTTTTTAGCTGCTTTGCTAGAAAGATGTAACAATCATTGGAACCAAGTTACAATCAATATAATGTGTCTCTTAAGTAAAGGCTGGATAACGAGAAATACAACGAGCTTTCATAATTGCACTAAAAAGAGAAATAGACTCAGAACAAATTTGTGTTCAAGGAAGAACATCCATGTCAAAGGATGAAGCCACAGGTGTGCTCTATGATAAGACAAGGCATGTGAAACTGTTGCTTTGAACTTATAATGAGCTTATATATTCATTTAATATATAAGTATAAATGAAGTTACAATTCATTTATATAGATGAAACACTGCTTTGAACTTGATATTGGTATCCTCCTGTTACTCTCCTTTTATGTAACATTTTTATCTCTGAGGTAATTTTTTCCTACATAGAGAACTTTTTGTTTAAAAGCTATAAAAAGTTGAAAGCAATAAAGAAAGGTGGTGTAGCCATTTTCTGCTTCACCTAGTGTGTATGTGTCTGTGTGAGTGACTTCTTTCCTTTTTTCCTCTCTGGTTCAAAAAGAGCTCCCTGGCTGAGCACTAACAGTAAATCCTTTTACTTAATTCCCAGCTGCTACACAGCAGGAGTTAATTACCTTTGGCCTTAGGATAGCAAATATTTTAAGAAAGGTAAATATTACCAAAAGTAAGCTACTTTCCCTCCAGCAATAACAACTTCTACCACCACAACTACCAACACCCCATTGTTGCCTTCCAGGCTGGGAAACCCTATAGATACCAGGAAGGACACTGGCAATAAAGAGCATGTAAAGGCAAGTATCGTTATGGATTCTAGGCCTTCTAACTTTTGTAGAAAGGGCAGTGGGCAGTGTATTGGTTAGGGTTTTCTAGAGTAACAGAACCTACCGAATGAATCTCTATACATCAAAAAAGGATTTATTAGAATGATTTCTAGACCTTGATCTAGATAATCTAACAGTGACTGTCTATAAATGGAAAGTCCAAGAATCCCATAGTTGATCAGTCTCCAAAGCTAGATATCTCAGTTTAGTCTTTAGTATCCCCCAGGATCTGGAAGAAGTAGACTCTAATGCCAGTGAAGGAGTAGACTTGCTAGCAAGGTGAGAACAAGCAGCCAGAGGGCAAAAGGAAATGCTTCTTTCTTTTGTGTCCTCATATAGTCTTCACACAGAAGGTGTGTCTTTCTACTTCAAGATCTAGATTAGAAATGAATCTTCCTACTTCAAATTAAGCAAAAATCTCTCACAAGTATGTCCAACACTTTAAAAATTTTAGTTAATTCCAGATGTAGTCAAGTTCACAACCAAAAATAGCTATCACAGGCAGGAAAAATGGATAAGCCACTGTTAGCATGGGCTTGTTCACATTGCTTTTCCAGCTGTAATATATCTGGCTGAGGAATAGTGACATGGAAGGACATTGGTTATCTCAGCTTGAAAAATTTGAAGCAGAAAAGACAGAAGAGGACTCAATCATTTGAAATAATAGTAGATCTTCCACAAACACTGGACAACAGAGAGCCTTGTAAAACTCTTCACTTCTTAGAGAACATTTGTTTATTCTCTGGCTTGGTAGAAGCAGTAGGTGTGGTATTTATAACATTAAAAAAATAAAAATCCTGGCATGAGGTTACTACTTCCCTCAATGGTTTATGCTCACAAATGAAAGACACACACACACACACACACACACACACACACACACACACACACAATATGCCTTGGGCAGCACAATAGCTGGGCAATTGTTTAACTTCCATGTTGTTAGAATTTACCTCCCACCAGTAACTCTGAGTTACTACTTACTAATTTTTATGTTTCATCTTGGCTGCTCTTGGCCCAGTTGAGCAGCCCTATGGGTCTAGGTCTCTTGGTCCCTTTACAATGCAGTTCTCCTTCTCCCTCCTGTATGTTATTCTTCTCCCATCGCCGCTCTCCTCTTTCTTCTCCTGCACCTCTCCTAAGGCATGTCCATTCTCCTTTCTGCTTTATTGGCGTTCCCAAGTCCTGGAAACCTAAAACTCTGCCTAAATCTCTCCTCCCCATCTAGTGGCTGTGGGCATCTTTATTTACCAATCAGAATTAACTGGGGGGCAGGTTCCCAGAAGCTTCTCGCAGACCCTCTCCTGCAAACAATTTTGTGGAGCCCAATTAGCATTAGAATACAAGAAGGTATAAGCAGGCAAGGCAGAAGTATTGATAAACAAAGTACAGAGGGTTTTACTAAATACAAACGCACTTATATACAAGTATGTGGGGAAAACCCCACATGACAGTAAAAGTGTGGGACTAAAAGAGGACTGGGGAAGGAGATCTGTAGTGGAGTATTTGCATAGCTCTGAGTTTGATCCCCAGAATACCCTCCTCTTTTCCAGTGAGACAAAAAGCTTATTCTTAGGGGACTGAAATGGTGCTCAGTGGTCATGAGTACTGTTGCTCTGATATAGGACCCGATTTCAGGGTCTCGGCACTCACATCTTCAGCTCATAATTACCAGTAACTGCAGCTCCAGGACATCCAAAGCCCTCTTCCTGCTTTGGTGGACACCTGCACTCATTTATTTTGGGGGAGTGTTATATATAATTTTTTTCATGAGAAATTAATTGCATGTATCCACCACTACTTATTCTCAAGACCATTATGAGACTGACATTAAATTTAATTCAGCTATTTTATTTTATAGTTATCTTATTGCTGTGTTAAACCAAATATGAAAATCAATCCTCTGTTTTTGATATACTAATCAGTTTCAAAGCAAATTATCATTTGCAATAATTTTGGTAATCACTTGAAAATCAAAGGCAAATAGGTATTATTTTTTATTTAAAGGTCATGTTTTACAATAATTTTAAATTATAGGTATTTGTTTTTTATTGTGTATGTGCACATATACACATGTGCATATGTCTGGAAGGCAGACAACACCTTGGATAACTTTCATGAGTTAGTTTTCTCTTCATGAGTTAATAGTCTTCTACCACATAGGTCCTGGATATTGAGCTCAGGTCATTAAGCTTGGCAATAAACACCTTTAATTATGCCATCTCACTAACTCAATATATTTAAAATTATTGAGTCTTTCATAATTTTATATAACATGTTTTAATCTAATTCACCTGTTTTCCCCAGATGCCTCCATTTGTCTACCCACCCTACTAACAAAAAATTAAACCAATCATCACCAAATTTTGCTGCCCAAATATTCTTGGATGTGTGGTTTTCCATTGGAGTATGATCAAGTGGCAAGGTCTACATTCTTATTCTTAGAGGAAAAATATCTTTACTTCAGCAGCTAGCAACTGCCAATACTCCAAAGGCTAGGGTTTGGGCCTTTCTTCCCAACTCTCCTTTACATACTGGGATTTGGTCTGGCTGGGGCTTGCACAGGTCTTGTAAATGTTGTCACAACTGCTAGTAGTTCGTATGTATAGCTGCTTTGGTATATACAAAAGATACTGTTTCCTTGTAGTCGTTTACTCCCTTAGGATCTTACACTATTTCTACCCTAACTTTCCACAGTGATTTCTGAGCCTTAGTGAAAAGCGGTGAAGTATATACGTTAGATTTAAGGCTGAACATTCTGATGTCTGTTTGATCAGTTATGGGAAAATCACCATTTACTGTTAATAGAAGCTTCTCTGATAACAGTTGAAAGATACATTGCTTTATGAGTATAGGGATACGTCATTAGGAATTAATTTAATACTACATCCATGGTTGGCTCTCCTATAGGACATACAGCATGTCTAGGCACAGGTTCTAGATCTGATAATGGTGCCAAGTATGGGTTTCATCTTGTGGAGCAGAACTTGGGCATGTCTTGCTAGGCCAGACAAATAATATGCTTTGGGAATTTTTCTCATTTAATACTCTGTCGTGTAATTCAAACTGCCTAGATTTGATTTATAAAGATGATATTGCATATCACCCATCTTAAAGGCAAACTGTATCCTACATAGATCCGTTCTCTACACGAATCACATATACTCTTACTTTTAAATCATGCAATGCATCCATTTACTATTTCCTTTGTAAATAATTCCTAGTATGTGATATTTTAGAGAATATTTTAATTATTTTTAAAAGATTGTTGGGGTTGGGGATTTAGCTCAGTGGTAGAGCGCTTGCCTAGCAAGCGGAAGGCCCTGGGTTCGGTCCCCAGCTCCGAAAAAAAGAAAAAAGAAAAAAAAAGATTGTTTATGTCTATAAGGGTTTTACCTGCCTGAACATATGTGTTCCATATGCATGCAGTGTCCAAAGAGGCCAAGAAGAGCACACCTGACTCTCTTCTGTAACTGATCTTTAACTGGTATTGATTGCAGCTGCAGCATTGGTGCTGGCAATGAACCATGTCCTCTGCAAGAGCAGCAGATATCCTGTCCTCTGAGCCATCTCTTGTGCTCAAGAGCAGTCTTTTTTTTTTTAAGAAATTAAGTTCTATATAAGATGTGTGTAATATCAGAAGATGTGTTAATTCTTTAGGACATATAAACCTAGTAGCTACAAAGAGACTTTGGGAACCATTACAACAAATTTGACCAAATTCTGGGCATTCCTGATTTAGCCTTCTCAACATCTTTTCATAATTTTTCTTTAATATATATTATACAGTCTCTACTTATTTTAACTTTTCACCCTCTTAAATAACTCTTGTATCCAAATTTAGAGTTTGAATGAGTATTGTGCCCACTTACTGAACTGGAATCTTGGATAATTTTCTAAACACTTGAAAAATGTGTTTTATTATTTCTAAATTTTTATGTTATTTTCTGTTCTATCACATTGCAAAATGTGCATAAGGTCCTTTATAAGTCTCTACTCTGCTACTATGGTCCAGACATAAATATTTTACAGGTGTCTGGGTCAGTATTAGGTTGTAACTGGACTGGCATAACATATTTTGACTTAATTTTTAGCCATTTGTGGCTTCTAGCCTGTATAGGCTAAGACATAGATGAAGAAATGAAGTGATTTTTGTCATTGGTAAATATAATTTAAAACAACAATGATAGTCAAATAATGGAGTGATTTTGCTAATATTGGAAGTGTCATTTGGGGATCAAGTGAGTCTTGGTAGAAGAGTAGATTGGTAATAGTATTTGGAAGAAATGTCCAAAGAGAGTCACACAAAGGAGATACATCTGATTTTCACTAAAGTATCAAGACTTACCAGCCCTAAGAGTGTTGCTGAGAGAATGTGGATATAATAACTCATCCTAATGTTAAAAAAGTACTCTAATGTATAGATTGTAGGATAGACCAAGTAACTTGTCAAATGTCTGGAATGTTGCTTTTTAAAACATGTTCAGTAAAATATTAGCTTACTAGGATATCGGTATTCTCAAAAGTAACTCTGATAAATACTTGAAAAGAAAGAGCAGCATTGCAAAAGTAGGCAGATGTCTTTATGGCAAGACTTCAAGGGGGAAGTTTACATTTTCTCATAAATGAGTTTCCCCTAGAGAGAAATACCATATGCAATGCCTGCCACAGTTATATGTAAATTCATCATTAATATTCCATTCTACTTACATGAACTCTTTACACATTTGGTGATGTGTTTTCCTTTTCCTTGTTTAGAGATTTGAATAAAGCAATAATATTTGATAACTCTGAGATTAAGACACTTCTTTTGGCATATAAAGAAAACCAGAATTCAGAAAACACAGACACAACATTTTATATAATAGTAAAAATTTGAATAAAACACAGTAATAAAAGATAGAATTTCTCCCAGATCAAGTGTGGCTCAGGTTAGAAACCTATGCCCCAAGGAAGATTGTTTATCCTACTGTTGCTTGCTTATCCCTTTTGGTGGCTGCTACTAAAATCGTTGATAAGACATAGGTGAGATAATGGGTGAGATAACTGACCGCTCTCTGTCATTCTGTTCATTCTAACCAGCGTTAAAACTTCCTCTTTCCTCCTAGTAGGGTTTTCAGAGTTCCCCGTATCCCTGGAGCCATTGACAGGGAACATAGACCTCTTTATCACCAGGCCAGTATCCTCCAAGTTTTCTGATTTATTCAAAGTTTCCTTATCTATTTGATATCCATGGACAGGACCAAATCAGCTACCTCTCTAAAAGTTTCAAACCTGCTCCAGGGTGGGGTCCCAAAGCCTTTATGCACCTATAGTTCACAAGAAACCTGTCTTCTCCTAGCTTATATTAACTGGTTCTAGAATCCCTAGAAGTTTTTCGTAAGATAAATAAAATAATGATATTTCACTTCAAAGAAATTTCTTCTCATCATTTAGCCTCACTAAGGGTTCAGGAGTTATGAAACTTCCACCATCACTGTCTTCCTAATTGTTATTTTTTTATTTTTTTATGCACATTTCAAATGTTATTCCTTTTTCCAGTTTCCTGTCCACAAGCCCCCATCCCATCCCCACTCCCCCTTCTTCTATAAAGGTGTTCACCCTCCACAACCAGCCCCCCTTCCCACTTCCCTGCCCTGACATTACCCTACACTTGGGGGTTCAGCTTTGGCAGGACCAAGGGGTTCTCCTCCCATTGGTGCCCAAACAGGCCATCCTCAGCTACATATGCAGCTGGAGCCATGGGTCAGTCCATGTGTAGTCTTAGAGTAGTATTTTAGTCCCTGGGAGATCTGGTTGGTTGGTATTGTTGTTCTTACAGGATTTCAAGCCCCTTCAGCTCCTTCAATCCTTTCTCTAACTCATCCAATTGGGACCTCATTCTCAGTTTAATGTTTTGCTGCTATCATTAGCCTTTGTATTTGTCACCCTTTGCCTGAGCCTCTCAGAGATGCCTATATCAGGCTCCTGTCAGCATGCACTTCTTCAACATTGTCTAGATTTTGTGGATATATATATATATATATATATATATATATATATATATATATATATATATATATATATACTAGATCCCCAGGTGGGGCAGGCTCTGAATGACCATTCTTTTAGTCTTTTCTCCAACTTTATATCTCCTCCTATGAATATTTTTGTCCCTTCTTTTAAGAAGGGCTGAAGCATCCTCACTTTCATCATCCTTCTTGAGCTTCATGTGTTCTGTGGATTGTATCTGGGTAATTCAAGCTTTTGGGCTATTATCCACTTATCAGTGAGTGCATACCGTGTGTGGGTTTTTCTTTTTCTTTTTTTCGTATTTTGGTTTTTTTTATTTTTATTGTATTTTGTGTGTGTGTGTGTGTGTGTGTGTGTGTGTGTGTGTGTGTGTGTGTGTGTGTGAGATTGGGTTACCTCACTCAGGATATTTTCTAGTTTCATCCATTTGTCTTTAAATTTCATGAAGTCATTGTTTTTGATAGCTGAGTAGTACTTCATTGTGTAAATGTACCACATTTTTTGTATCAATTCCTCTGCTGAAGGGCATCTGGGTTCTTTCCAGCTTCTGGCTATAATAAATAAGGCTGCTATGAATATAGTGGAGCATGTGTCTTTATTGTATGTTGGAGCATCTTTTGGGTATATACCCAGGAGTGGTAGAGCTGGTTCCTCAGGTAGCACTATGTCCAATTTTCTGAGGAACCTCCAGACTGATTTCCAGAGTGGTTGTACCAGCTTGCAATCCCACCAACAATGGAGGAGTGTTCCTCTTTCTCTACATCCTCACCAGCATCTGTTGTCACCTGAGTTTTTGATCTTAGCCATTCTGACTGGTGTGAGGTAGAATCTCAGGGTTTTTTTGATTTGCATTTCCCTGATGAGTAAGGATGTTGAACACTGCCTAGCATATACACAGTCCTGTTCTTAGCCTAAATTCTTAAAGTAACTGTGTCTGTCGCTTTTGTGGCTATGACAAAATAACTGGGACAAAAGGTAATTTGAAGAATACAAGATTAATTTGGCTCATTGTCTTAGAAGTTTTGGTTCATATTCTTTTGACTCTGCTGTTCCCAGAGTTTTGTGAAGCAGAACACAATGTATGTGTGTAAGAACAGAGAAGACCACCTCATAGTGGCTAGGAAGGAACTAGTACTAGACACCCAGTTATTGACTCTTCAGTGTTTTAACCAACTGATGACCCAAGTACCATTTTGGGACCAAGCTTTTAACACAGGAGCTTCTGGGAAAGAATTAACATCTAGCCTAAACTATCAAACATTTAGAGTCTAACTAGAGTCCATCATGTACTTTTCCAGTTCAATAACTTACCCAAGCACCAGTAGGCAACTAATAGGATTTAAGATCCTTTTAATAAGGGACAGGATGGGGCTGAATTTCTAATTAGTTGGGATTTCTGAAGAGGAGAGATAAATATTTCATCTGTCATTTATACATTTTATGTGTAGAGCAACTGCCTTTCTTCCTTTTTTTGACATTGATCAGAGGTAGTTGATAGTTTCTACATTTTATGTAATAAGAACAAATTAGTTTTTTTTCCTGTCCCACTATTAAAGAACTATTTTTTAATGAACTATTATTGTGAAGTTACATCATTCTATGGTTCAGACATAAGGAATCTCATTTTTTTTTTGTTTTGTTACTTCTCTGCACCGTTTTATTGTGTTCACAGAAGCATGTTTGTTCATGGTCTCCTAAATCAGGCACCACTCAGTATCTATTTCTGCATCTTTTATTTGTTAAGATCTATTTGTTGTCTAGAAACAGTTGTGACTAAATAATCAATGAACTTCCCACCCAATAAGATATTCAGTTTATTACATATAATAGCACAAAATTCACTGGAGGGCTAGATCTATTTGTATATACCTAGTATTTCTGTTATCAACTCTATAACCCACTTTTTCATAAGAGTCTGTAGTCTGATGGATATAATAATACAACATTGAAGATTTTTATCTAAAATACTGTTTCTCTACCCACCCACATACATCTGTATCACTCCCTCTACACAGTTATTTGTATGAAGTGGTCAAAGAATGCAGAATTTGGGAAGTGTGTAAAAATGATCATTGCACCCATTCATCAATGATGAATTTTTTATTAGAAATAATAAGTTTAAGAAAGAACTCAGAAACTATAACAGAACATAAAACCACAGAATTCTGACACCGCACAGAGCTAGGTATTCCACAGAAAAAGTATACTCAAAGAATAGCCCAAGGTCAGTTTGGGTTTTCAAGGCACAGAGGAGATATAACCCTCCTTACTGGAAACCTCAATTAAAACTCAGAACCCTCGAGACCCCATATGAACAACAATGCTAAGCAACCAGAGCTTCCAGGGACTAAGCCACTACCCAAAGACTATACATGGACTGACCCTGGGCTCCAACCTCATAGGTAGCAATGAATAGCCTAGTAAGAGCACCAGTGGAAGGGGAAGCCCTTGGTCCTGCCAAGACTGAACCCCCAGTGAACGTGATTGTTGGGGGGAGGGCGGCAATGGGGGGAGGATGGGGAGGGGAACACCCTTATAGAAGCGGACGGGGAGGGGTTAGGGCGCTGTTGGCCTGGAAACTGGGAAGGGGAATAACAATCGAAATGTAAATAAGAAATACTCAAGTTAATAAAGATAAAAAAAACCCAAAAAACAAAAAACTCAGAACCCAATATTTCTTGGATAGAATTAACATTTACTAAGTATAACAATGTTGGAGGGACTTAGTTGGCATGAAAAACATCCCTTGTAGAAAAATGTGGTTGAGAGTCATAAGAGCTTTTGAAAGCATTGTCTTACATCACCCAAATAGAGGCTCCTTGAAACTAGAAAATGAAAATTCTTAACATAGCTGCAAAGCAATTACCTGTGCTTGAGACAGTATTGGTGCTCCTCATAGCATGCACATGTATTCTGTAACTAAAGGCTGCTAACTAAAACAGAAACTGTGCTCTTGCTGACTAAACACAGCTGCTCCATCATTTGATGATCTAAGCCCATATTCTGTGCATTGTACTATCTTTGGGTACAGAAAAAGTAAAGAAAACATTTCAAGTCCTTTTGCTATTAATTGCATGTTCTTATACTTGAACTGTGCTTTCTTTGCTTCCTTTCCATTTCACCAACCTCTAACTACTCTGGCACCTCAAATTATTTTATAGTCACAACTGGAAATTAAGCTCTTCTACTATTACTAGAACCAAGAAGGTAATATAGACATCTATTTGTCATCAGTGATTTAAGTTATTAAATTTAGATGATTTATTTTAGACTTAACCTTAAAATACAAAAACACATTTAAGAACCACTACTGGGAAAGAGCATTCTAAAAGGCAAAATTTAGTTTAGTATATTTACTTTTTCTGTATTTGTTATGGGAAAAGTTAAGCTGTGATAAAATAGCACATAACTAATGGCAATCACTTAAAGAATATATTGCTCATCTAACAGACCATATAACTCTGTTTTGTGATTCATTCCTACACTTAGAATAACTTTCTATCATTGATTTTATATCCTTTAGACTCTGTCCTCTTCTCCATGATGTTTACTTGGTTACTGTTATATCTCTCTTCCAGTCTGTGGGAAGATGAGAGAGAACAGTAACCTGAATGGTCAAAATGTTGTGGCTAAAATGGGAGTAGCATCATTTTAGAGTCGCATTCACTGATAGTGACTTAGACACGTGGCTATCTATGCCTAATTGCATAGAAGGCTAGGATTTTAAATCCAGCAACATGGTTGCTCTGGCTGGAATACCTTTTAATCACAAACAATGGAGGTAAAGTCAGTTGATAGAAGGAAGTAACCATGTTTGAAAGTGCTGTCTAATTGAGAGGAAAAGGGATGAATCAGATAAAAATCTGACAGAATGGGATATGCCCAACTCACACAAAAAGAAACAGGAAGGAGAAATGACTTAAGAGAGCAGTGCACAGAAAGTAGGGAGTTTTTCCAGGAGAGTTTTACAGACAGGTTGAAGAGAAAAAGTTAGGTGAAGACCAAACAAGCCAGAGAAGGAGCCAGAAGATCAGAACAGATTTCTAGAGTTAGTTTGAGAGTAATTAAGTCAGAGGCTAAGAGATTGAATCAATCAGTTTTGATGGGAGTTAAACTAGCCAGCCAGAGTTCAGCTTCATTACTGAATGAGTGGGCTTCTTTTCTTCCTTTAATCTGATTCTTCTGTTTTATTCTTTTTCTTCTCTTTTTCTTCTTCTTCTCCCCCTCCTTTTTTAATAACAAGATGATATAGTGTGAAGGCTCTTTCCAGATTCTTTCCCTAACTATTGACTCCTATCCTCCATAAAGGGGATCCATATGTTTCTGTCTAATATAAATGATGTTGCCTTGAGTATTTTGTTATAGCCAGACAAAGGAAATAGGAACCATTTTACTTCAAAATGTAGCCAGGGATTGGACTTTCCCATGCATTAGATTCTTTTTTGTGATTATCATAAAAAGTACAATTTAAATGGAATATTTCCCCAAATGCCTGAGGAATACCAGAGAAAGGGAGTAAAAGTTGGATCAGCCCAGACCTCTTGAAGCTAATGGCTTAATTATGCAATTTAAAAATCCTTAATATGTGTTTTATTTCATTTTATCCTCACCAAGCAAGTTATTATGACCATGCTCATTATACAATTGTATTATACTTAAAATTCATATGGATGAGGGAAAAAGTAGGGGTTGTTAGTTTTCTGTAAGGAAAAGCCATTGTACTTGTCACTACCCTGACTTTGGAACCTTTAAGCCTAAAGAAGGTATTTAGTTTATGTTCTGTCCTATGGTTCCTTTAAGTCTTAAATACAGAACAAGGAGAACTTGCATGGCTTGTTGAGAATCATTGCCTAACTAAAAATAAGACTTTCTGGCAGGGACTATTTGCTGGATCAGAGCTTTAGGGCTTTTCACTGGCAAAACTTTGTCTCCAGTGGTTTGTCTCTCCTCATTGTACTCTAAACAATTTCTTTCTTTGTTAAGTGGATATCTCTGTAGGTAATAAGATGACGGTTTGGCTGCTACTCATGGAGAAGTTTTTTTTTTAAAATAATGGAGAAATAGACAGTCTTGATGCCAAAGTTCTCGAGACCAAATGAGCTAGGCAGGTAGATGGATCATGTCTTCTCAGAAGCATAACTCCAGGGGGTTCTGAGCTGTTTTTGGTACTTGTCCTAGTTCCTTCTGACTCAGACTCAACAAAGAAATGTACGTCTTTTAACTTCACTGGTGTTTCTTCTAAAGGGTTATTTTACAGTGAAATGGGAAATAACAGCTACTTATTTGTCTGTACAGGTTATATAGGGTATGATCCTAAGCCATCGGGAGAAGGTGAAGATATCAAAGAGACATTTACAAGATGTTTATTTTATTAGAACAAGGGGATATACGACTTTGGCATGGTGTTCTATTTTCTCTCTCTCTCTCTCTCTCTCTCTCTCTCTCTCTCTCTCTCTCTTTCTTTCTACAGGGTGGACAATGCATAATTTGGGCTCATCCTTTCTATAAATACACACACGCACACACACACACACACACACACACACACACACAAACACAAATTGGTGCTGGTAGCAAAAACTCTAGTATTTATGATGTACAAGTCTGGCCCTTTCTCTGCAACCACTCAAATTTGTCATTAAGCAGATATCAAATGTAAATACCAATTATTTAAATTTGTATTTTCCTCATAACACTAACAAGACTGGACCTCTAATGTTGATTGGACCTTCCTTATTGGATTCTTACTTATTCCTTTTTGGGTGTTTTTCTTTCCACTTAATGAGTTGTAGATGCACTGTGTGTGTTGTAGGTCTAGTTTCCATCCCAGCTATTTTTTCAAGTCAACAGGTAAAAATGAGTTTTTTATAGTGTCTCTTTTAATTTTATTTTTCCTATCAATATTCACAGTTTTGATCCTTCTTGAGTTTATAAATGTTATTCTGCCAATCTTTTTAGATCCTTATTTCTTGTAGTTATTTGCCTCAGTAACACTTGCTCAACTGAGACAGTGACTGGGAAATATATAAAGTATGTTTTTTATAATGCTGCTCTGTAGCTGAGGCTAACTGGGACTCAGAAACAGTGGAGAACATGGATCTGTTCATAATCTTTTAAAGATGAAAATATCATCTCCCAAAATTGTTAAAAATTTACTTTTAGTTAGATGACATTGAAGGAGAGTAGGTAGAGAACACATCCTCTGTAAAGTAACAAGCATCTTTATTATATGAAGTGTAAGCTGGAGAGTAGCATCGTGTTATGGAGTAGATTTGGACATAAAGTTTGGATTTTCCATGAATCTGTTTAGTAGGTTATCTAACTGCCTTCTACCATAGCTGAATATAAGATTTTGAGTCCTGGAGCCACAGCCCTCGATTCCATTGCACTTTCACTGCACTGATTGTATCAGCAAAACAGTTTGTGGGTGTGGAGACTGATGCTCAGAAAAGCTCTTATTGTCAGAAAATTCTGTCTAGTTTTGTATGAACTGCCTTTTGCAGGGAGGATATGTAAATCAGACACATAAAAATATAATTGAGCTATGAGCAAGGGAAATTGAAGGGACGTTTAAAAGCCTCACTAGATTATTTTAATAGTTGGATTAAAATTAATAATTTTAAAATTAACATTAAAAAGTCTCCATCTAATTGGTTGTAAAGATGAATCAATGGCTTTGGCTGGCTACCATGCTACTTGTACTTTTTTATCTGACCTCTGGATTATAACAGTATGGGAAATTTGCTAATGACAATATGATGCTGTGAAACAGAGACAAAATTAGATATGTGTATAATTCCAGTTGGAATCCATAGACATATTTTAGATGGGACAAGAGAAGTCAAGTCTTTCTCTGAAATAGCATTTGTAAGAGGTGTAAGGGCACATGTAAATGACTTTTAATTGAAAAAGATATAACGCTATTTGTTTGTGACATATACTTATTTTATAATTCAGAATATCTCTTAATTACACCCTTCCGAAAATCTACCTGTGATAAAGGTTCAGGAAGAAACACCAATGATAGGATAGAGGATGAAAAAACTATATTCTATACATTTTATTTTTGTCTATCAGCATATGCATGCACTGCATAAAATTCTTACAATACCACAGAGACCAGAGAGGGCATAGGATCCTCTGGAACTGAATTTACAGACCATTGTAAGCTACTATTTAGGTCAGGTGAGCTGAATCTGTGTCCACTGTAATATTAATGCATGCTCTCTCCATTCCCATATCCTGCAGATTTTAAATCATCCCTGGAGAAGTGTGTACAACATGTTTTACTTTAAATTAAGGTTTTGTTAACCACTGCATTCAACTTTACTGTATTTTCCTAAAGCTGATACTTTGTTATTTTTTGCTAAGCAATTCTTCAATAGATTTTTATATGCTTTAACTCAATGCAACCTTTACAAATTTCTTATGTTCTAATTATTTCCTGTAGTAAGCAAGCATGTCAATTTAGTTAAAAGACAAATTTAATGATGATAAAGAAAATATAGCCTATTAAGTGCATGCTGGATACATAAGTGGTAATTAAGTAGATTTGGGACTACAAATAACTACATAATTAAAACTTAAATAAATCTAAAAGCACGATTAATATGCAGCATTAAGTGTTCCTACTACCAGCTCACACTAAATGAAAGGATACTGATTTACTTCTTAAATATCTTCCAAAACTCTACATGTGACTTCATGACAGTGAATTAAAATCACCTTTCTATTGAATTCAACAGTTTTATCTTTAGGGTATGTTTCAGGTTTGTACATTAAGAACTGTCTATTGTCATTTTGTGGGAAGAGATAGAGTCTGGGCAGATACTTTTTAAGGTTTGCTTCTAAATGTAGTCTCTACATTGACTATCTTCAGATTGCTACCCTGTAATCCACAGATCCCAAGGAAAGGTCCACACTGTATCTCCCATCTATAGCATCCACTGTCTGTTCTCGTTGCCCATGCTGACTTCTTACTCAGATTCTAGAGTTTCTTGCTTGGCAAGTGAAAAGGCACAGCTCTGGTACTGGGTGCCTTGCTATGCTAATGCCCTGAAGGCTGGTTGAGAGGCCCAAGCAAAGCTCTTCTTACAGCACCTTGAAGTTCTCAGACTGTGGCTCATTCCCAAGGAGATACACTATGCTATAATTTGCTCCTGCTTGTTACAGTTCTGACAGGATTAGGCACTTTGTGGAGTTACCACAAAGATGTGAAAGAAATGACTTACTGTGAGAACTCTGTCTACTTGTAGACTGGATAATCAAGCCCTGTTGTTATTTACTGAAGAATTAGTGCTTCCCAAGGTAGTTGGAGGATTTTCCTTCTGGAGATACCTGTTATTTTAAGCCACCCCAAATTGTTATTACTTATCTCCTCTCTGAAAAAATTAAAGAATAGGTGTCTTATGGTAAAATTTATTTCTCATGAGAAGAAATGTCTATTCTCATTTTATTATTTAAGTGGAGAGACCAAAACATCAGAAAGATGAGTCAATGTTCTGTCATGATCTAATCCTGATTGATCATCAATTTGGAAAATGTTTATTGTTTATCCTTGCATACCTACTCCTACACAGTTCTTCTCAAACTTTAATGTGCACCCAGCATTCAGAAGGATTAAATGTTTGGTGGAATCTGTGATACTTTATATCTAATAATTTTCAGCTGACCTCAGTGCTGCTTGCCAATGATCCAAACTCTGAGTAGCAAAGACCAAAAGCAAATAAATTTCAATAAATTCTTTCAGGTATCTTGATAGCTGAGTAGAGCTTATATATAAGGATCACTGATGATTTCTAATTTATTCATTTGTAAATCTTTAATGATATCCTGGAATTTTAATATTACTCTCTATGACTAATGATCCATATTATTTTGGATCATTAATTAAGCAGTACAAGAAAATAGTCATTACTCCAGAAATATAATTTCTAGAGTAATAAATTCTTCCAAGACTCTAGTGTTTGTTTTGGTGCTAGACGTTTACTGAGAGTATATGCTATAGCACCGGTGAATAAACCATATTTAGAAGTCATCAAACCTAAATACTATTTGACCTGACCACATAGTAGAATCTTATTTTCTTAGTGTGATTTTGAGTATGAACATGGGAAGTCTATTATTATATATGAATCCAGACACTGATAAGCATATAGTACGGGTCTCATGTCTTACTAGTTAAAAAATTACTTTATTTCAATACACATAAATCTTTAGAAATTCTTACAGCTTTTTAAAATATACTAGTTCTCCATTTTCAGAATGTGAATGTGACTTTAGGTTTCAATTTATCAAAATTTTCCCTGTGGGGGATACAAAATGCTTAGTTTTAATGAACTCACATGTAATTCATTAATAATGTACATTTACGTTTCCTCTTTAAGGACTTCTACATGTTTACCTGTGTTGTCCTGTATTTCTTTAAGGGAGTTATTTATGTCCTTCTTAAAGTCCTCTATCATCATCATAGGATGTGATTTTAAATCCAAATCTGCTTTTCTTGTGAGTTTGGATATCCAGTATTTGCATTGGTGGGATAACTGGGCTCTGATGATGCCAAGTAGTCTTGGTTTCTGTTGCTTAGCTTCCTGAGTTTGCCTCTCCACATCAGGTTGTCTCTGGTGTTAGCTTGTTTTGCTGTCTCTGACAGTGGCTTGACCCTCCTGTAAACCTGTGTGTCAGCACTCCTGTAGCCCTGTTTTCTTTCAGTTGGATCTGGGTACAGAGAGCTATGGGACCAGGTCAACTCCGGGTGCAGGCAGAAACCGGATGGGTTCTGCCCCAGAGTGATCCTGGGTTTGTGCCTGCTTTCCAGGCAGGTCGCTCAGAGCAGAAAGCTGATCTTATCTCTGTTCTCAGGTGTGTCAGCCCTACTGCCTACTGGCTTTCAGCTCCAAGCACAGGCAGAAACCAGAAGGGTCCTGCCCCTGACTCCTCTTAGGTTCCTGTGCCCCGGGTAGGGGGGTTGGGGGGGACACAGAGAGCACTAGGAGGGTTCCTCTTGGCCCAGGAATGTGTGCAGAAGTGGTGGTCTCCCCTGAGCTCTCAGGATTTTCTGCCAATAGTGTACATCTAATATCTCATAAAGACACGCATATGTCAATAAAATGGGTATATTTCTTGGACTTAGTCTGAGTTCATTGAAGATAATACTACAGTGTTTAGATATTTGAAGAAAATTGTCGATAACTATGATTTCAAAATTATGTCATGTAAAAAGTAACATCATACTTGAAAGTACAGTCTTTATATTTTTATGTTGTTGTTCTACTGTCTGTAAGCATAACAAAGTATCATTAGTAGTGTCAGGGATTGGCTCTCTCCCATGGGATAGGTCTCAAATTGGGCCAGTCATTGGTTGGCCTTCCCATCTTGTAGGCAGGACAAATTTCAGGTTGAAGGCTTTTGTAGGTGGGTCGATGTCCTCCTCTCTCCACTGTAAGTCCCACCTGGCCACAGGAAGTGATCACTTTAGTCACCATATCCCCAGTTACCAGCAGTCTCAGCTAGGATCACTTACAAAGATTCTCCTCCATCTCAGGTCTCCAGCTAGTCCCTGAGAAGCCCTATTCCAAATTTTCTGAGGAATCACTAAATTGATTTTCATAGTGTTTGCACAAGTTTGCACTCCCACCTGCAATGGAGGAGTGATCCAGTTCCTCCACATCCTTGCCAGAATGTGCTGTGGCTTGAATCTTTGATCTTAGTCATTCTGATGGGTATAAGGTGGAGTCTCAGGATTGTTTTGATTTGCATTTCCCTGATGACTAAGGACTTTGAACATTTGGTTAAGTGCTTCTCTGCCATTTGAGATTCCTCTGTTGAGAATTCTCTGTTTAGCTCTCTACTCCATTTTTAAATTGGGTTATTTGGTTTGTTGTTTTCTAATCTTTTGAGTTCTTTATATATTTTGGATATTGGCCCTCAGTCATGTGGGGTTGGTGAGGATCTTTTCCATATCTGTGGGCTGCCATTTTGTCCTATTGACAGTGCCCTTTGCCTTACAGAAGCTTTACAGTTTCATGAGGTTCCATTTTATAATTGTTAATCTTAAGTCCTGAGTCACTGGTGTTCTGTTCAGGAAGTTGTCTCCTGTACCAATGCATTCAAGGCTATTCTCCACTTTCTTTTCTATTACATTTAGTGTATCTGGTTATATGATAAGGTCTTTGATCCGCTTGAACTCAAGTTTTGTGCAGGTTAATAAATATGGATCTATTTGCATTTTATATGAAGACAACTTCTAAAATTATGTTAATATTGTTTGAGAAAAGTTGACATTGATGTGAACATCAAAAGTTGTTTTTGTTTTTACTCTTCCAGTCACTTTATAATATAACTTATCGTCATTGTGTACCTTTCTTTTTTTCTTGGATCCTTTTGACAACTAATCTATAAAGATGCAAGGGCCATGGGAAGACTTTGATTGAAAGTCCACAGCTTTATTGAGTTTCACATAGATAGTGCTCTACATCACTATACCTCCTCTCAAGACAAGGGTGGAAAGAGTAGAATTAAGAACCAAAGCCCACTGAAGGCTATGAGTTCACACTCAGTCTATGGAGACTTGTTTTCAAAGAAAATATTTAATATCAATAGTGATAATGAATATTGGACATTTACATCTTACATTTTTCTCATTGATACTTGCAATTGTCCTGTAAGGTAGGGCTTAGGACCCACTCTCTGCTTACTACAGAGATAAAATATTTTTGAGGCCAAGGTAATGTACTCAGTGCCTTTCAGTAAGAAAGAGGTGATATCTTTTCCCAGTGTCAGTGAACTGTTAAGAACTTTTTCTTCTATGCTTTTTCTTCGGGTTCTCATGAGTAATGAGATAATGATTAGGCAGAGATCAACAGAAGGAGCTGGGTGTTCCATTTTTAGCTGTTTTGCCACTTGCTATAGCCATAAGAAGCATCCCAATTCCAACACAACATAATTGGGATGCTCACATTATGAGTCTCAAGGAGCTTGCCCTACAGTTCTCTGATTCTGTGTATAGAGATGTCTTGTCTCATGAACGCTGCCGTCTGCTCTGGCTTTGCATCCAGTCTTCTCATGTCTAAACATTTCTACTTCTTTTTGTAGCCAGTTCTTCTGCTGACACTGCTGCTCATAGAGAGTATTCGGCTATGTTCATGAGGTCCAAAGGCTAAGAAGATTGCTTTTTAAAGAAATAAACAGATAAAATGCAAAACCTGTTGGTCATACTGTAACCTTGATAAGCTGTTGGCTGTCACCTGCTGTTCCATGTGTCGTTCTTTTCCCATTTATTTAAAATTCAGGATTTAAGAAATGCTTTATACATTCTACTGCATTTTAAATTTGTGTCTGAGAGGGGAAAATGACACAAGATACTTTATTTTCCGGACTAGCAGAAATTGAAATATGCCATTGCAGGAGAAGAAAGGGGACATGGTTCAGTAGAAAGAAGTATTTTTTTTCACATGTAGAAGGAAGAATTTATTTGGGGCTTACAGTTCCTTAGGGAGAGTTCCTAATGGCAGGGCAGCAGGTAGCCAAAGAAAGAAGCTGAGAGATCACATCTCTATTCACATTTAAGAAGCAAAGAAGGAATTGGAAGTAGGGTAAGACTATAAACTTTCAACGCCCACCACTAGTGAATACTTCCTCTAGCAAGATTTATCCTGAATGGTCTGCAATCTTCCATATAGCACACTAACCTGAGACCAAGTATTCACATACCTGAGCTTAGAGAGGGCATTTCTGGTTCAAACCACTATGCCATGCAAGCATGAGCAAATGAGTTTGGATTTCCAGTACCCATGTGCAACCCAGGCATAGTAGCATGGTTCTGTGAACCTAGCACAGAGAAGACAGCAAGTAGGCAGATCTCTGAAACGTACTGGCTAGACAATCTAGCTATATTGACGAGTTCCAGATTTGATGAGAGATGCCATCTCAGAAATGAAGATGAAGAGCACATACACACATGCACATCCCCAAACAAAATGCATTGCACACATTACTTACCTCTGCTGTGGCATTGCCATAGCTATTGATCATGTACACCTACAGAAAGGTTTTTAATCAAAATGTTTGAGGTTGGTTTCAAGCATCTACATGTATTACTTCTGAGACCTTGATTCTTCACCAAATTGTTAAGGATACTTTTTTATGTTGCTGTTTTTCTTTCATTGGGTTGAACATAAATGTATTTAAAAAATGTGGCTGTAGAACAGTGGTTCTCAAACTGTGAGTCATGGCATACATATCAGATACTTACATAATGATTCATAGCAGTAGTACAATTAATTATAAAGTAGAAGCAAAATAAATTTATGTTTTGGAGTTACCACAGTGTGAGGACCTGTATTAAAGGTTCCTAGCATTAGGAAGAATGGGAACAACTGGTCTAGGAACTGGTGAGATAGATCAGTGGGTAAAGGCACTAGCTACCAATATTAACCACCTGAGTTTAATTCCCAGTCCCACTAGTAGAGAATAAAAAAACAACTTCACATCTTGTCTTCCGACTTCCACACATGTGCTATGGCACGCTTGTGCATGTATATAAACACTAAATAAGTGTAAAATAAAAAAGCTTTATGCAATGTTTGGTATGCATTTATTTAATGAGCTTGAGCTAGTATCATTTTGATATGATCATGATATCATTATCACTCTTTGCAAGAATGATAATGGCACACAAATAAGTGCCCTGTAGAGTTCCACCTGCTCCATGCCTCCCAAACTTAGACAATGCAGGTTTCATAAAATAATCAAGACTAGTCACCTATGAACTTCTAATAAAGGTCTAATACAAAGGCCCTTTTAACTCTAGTTTGCATTTATTTACATCCCCAGTTATACTGTTCATTCCTTAAGGAAGATTATATGCTATTTATTTTGCTACACGAGGAAGGCCACTTATAGAATGCATATTCATTAACACAAGTTGGAAACAGTCTTCTTCCTTTAATAACACCTTCCACAGCACATTCCAACAATTTTTACCTCAAGTTCATCTGTGATGTGTATACTCACAGCCTAAAGTTCGTCTGAATTTTTTCATTCCTTCACCACTTACATGTTTTATTTAACAAGATATTTTATTGATTATTTGGGAATTTCATATAATGCACCCCAATAACCATTACTTCTCAGTCCTCCTTGGTCTTCCCCGATCTTGTGACCTTACTCCACTAAAAATAATAGTAATAAAAAGAAGAAACTAACAAAACCCAATTGTGTTTTCCATATAGTCACTGGAGTCAAATTCCTGATGGCAAGCTCCTTTCCTAAAAGGGAGTCCTTTTCTAAACCTACCCCTGCCAGTAGCCATCTACTTTGCTAAGTTTCTTACAGATTTGACATTGGAGGGGTGATCCACAAGGGGGCTTCTGTCATCTGAATTTAAACTACTCATTTTTATTCAGTCCTAAATCTTCAATCATTTTAAACATGGCCACTGGAAACTACTTTTGACATGGCAAAGATTATTGATTGATTGATTGATTGATTGCAGTCAGTATTATCTTTATTTTTATTTCTTATTCTTCTTTCATATATTACATTCCATGCTGGAGAGATGATTCAGCTGTGAAAAGGCTAGGTTCACAACTGAAAATATGTTACATTTCAACTTCCCAGTCCATGCTCCATGGCCCCTACTCCTCAATCATTTCCTTTCAGAAAAGAGCAGGCCTCCTAAGGCGATCAACCAAGCATGACATATCAAGTTGCAATAAAACTAGGCATCTCTTCTTATGCCTGGATGAGGCAATCCAATGGGAAGAAAAGTGTCCCAAAACCAGATGAAACAACCTAGAGTTCCTCAACCAAAGAATGGATAAAGAAAATGTGGGTTCATTTACATAGTGGAACATTACTAAGATATTAAAAACAAGGACATCATGAAATTTGCAGGCAAATGGATGGAACTAGAAAATATCATCCTGAGTGAGTAACATAGACCCAAAAGGACATGCATGGACTTGCAAGTGCATATTATCTATGTAGGATAATATAGTTATGCTACAATCCACAAACCCAAAGAAGCCAAAAACAAGGAGAGCCCAAGGAAAGATCATTAAACCTTTCTCAGACAGAGAAATAAAATAGATCTCAGAGGTGGTTGGAGGGAGGGAACCGGTTGGGAGAGGGGATGAGAAGGGGAAAGGAGGAGGGGATCAGATGTAGGGAGAACCTGGGAGAGATGGCCAGTAGAGTGAATGGTAATCAATGTGTGTTGGGGATAGGATGGGTTAGGATGTGCCAAAGATATGGGATTGTGATGGCTCCAGGGAGTCTAAGAGGGTGACTCTAGCAGTGGGGGATATGGAGCCTGAAGTGACCACCTCCTGTAGCCAGGGTAGGTATAAGGATACCAAATCACTCACAAAACGTTTGACCCAAAATTTGACCTGCCTTCGAGAAGTACAAGGACAAAGATGGAGCAGAGACTGAGGAAATGGCCAACAAATAACCATCCCAACTTGAAACCAGGGGTCAGCACCAACCCTGACATTAATAATAATGCTTAGTTATGCTTGCAGACAGGAGGAGCCTAGCATCACTGTCCTTTAAGAGGCTCCAACCAGCAGTTGACAGAAACAGATGTTCAGACTCACAGCCAAACATTAGACAGAGCTGGAGGAGTCTTTTGGAAGATCTGGGGGAAGGTCTGAGGGATCTGGAGGGGATAGGAACTCCATGGGAAGATCAACAGAGCCACCTGACCTGGACCCTTGGGGGCTCCCAGAGACTGAATCATCAACCAAAGAGCATACATGGGTTGAACCTAGCCCTCCTGCACATGTTTGACAGATGTACAGCTTGGTCTTCATAGTCATCTCTCAACAATTGGAGTAGGGGTTGTCTCTGACTCTGTTTCGTGTCTCTGGATTCTGCTACCCTAACTGGGCTGCCTTGTTTGGCCTCTGTGGAAGAAGTGTCTAGTCTTGCAGTGACTTGATGTACCAGGGTGAGTTGGTACCCAGTAGGGCCTCCTTCTTCTTAGAGGATAAGGGGAGAGGAGGGTTGGGGAGGGGTTATGTGAGGGGGGATTGGGAAGGTACAGGGCTTCAATAGAGATGTAAAGTGAATAAATAAATACATTAACAAGAAAAAAGATGAGTCAGAGAAATCCCATGCTCCCACTGTTAGGAGTCCCAGAAGAAGACTAAGTTATACAACCATAACATATATTCTGAGGGCCTAGGTCAAACCTATGCAGGCTCCCTCATTGTTGATTCCATCTCTGTGAGACCCTATGACTCCAGGTTAGTGGATTTTATGGGTTTCCTTGTGATGTCATTGACACCTCCGGCTCCTACAATGGGAGCCCATTTTTGACACTGCCTGGAGGACCAAGAACCAGTGCCTGAATATCCCAGAGGATAGATATTAATTAGATATTAATCTATTAGGATTAGAACTACACATGAGCAGCAAAAAAGGTCAATGGATTAAAGAAGCTTTCTCTAGCAACTGATGGAATCAGATGCAGAGAGCCATAGCCAAATATCAGGTGAAGCTCTGGGAAAACATGATTTTCTTATACTATGACTAGGTCTTGAGAACCCCTGAGATAGATTTAAAAATAAAAATCCAGGAAAGAAGGTTAATGGAGGTAGAGAATTCTATATCTTAAGCCAAAGGAGCAATGTATCTTAGGGGAGGTTGCCCATGGTCTGCCAGTAAATTCAGATCAATTAAACATTTAGAATCTCTTCTGGCTACCACCAAATGTAGCAAGACAACACCTACAAAAAGAGCAACAGCCTTTTAGCTTGTGAGTCCCCATTCCTAGCCCACTGCCTTGAACCTCTGCCAACCTAAAGCTAGGGACTTGTTGGAGAATAAAGTTGGGAAAGTCACATGACTTCCTGTGCAGCGTCTGGCTCAGTATAAGTGCTAAATAAACACCCATTATCAATTTTTTAGTTGGCTGTGTAATTCCTCAAAGTTAAAAAAATAAACAACAGAACATAGTATCACTGCCTAAGACTTGATTCTAGCAAACAAAGAGCATCCATAAAACCCACAATGTTTCCTCCGGCTGAGAACTCCCACTCAGTGCAGGAGCTTTCCTGTCTTCTAAAGATGGACGCTGGCTGACATCTCCTGGGGGTAGGAGCAGCAAAGAGAGACTTTTTTTTTCATTCTCAAAATAGAACTGAGTCAAGGTAGGAAACAGAAAGAATGAAGTCAGTGGAAGACTAAAAATAAAATTCAGCAGAATCTTGAGAAATTTGGTTTTAAATCAACCCAAAGTGTTTTTGATACTGTTCTAAAAAGTGCTTTTTAATTACAGGGTAGGGTTTAAACTTAATGTTTTCATTAGAGAGGACAGAGGACTTGTTCTGATTATTAGTCAGTTTAACAAAGCTCCCAAGAACATGTTTCCCATCAGTAAAAACCTCAATCAAATCCCAGAACTAGATTTACATGCTGTACAATAAGAAGTTTCTTAATTTATTCACAAATCATTCTTCTCATCTGTAAAATGGGAATTATTGTAGCTAACTCTCTAAGTTTATCATGGATAATGTTATTGAAGACCTGATCAATACATATTGATGTTATTGTGAAAATATGATAGATGGATAAGTATATAGGCAGGTGGAAAGTGATGTAACCATTGTTTCAATTCCAGTGAAATACATGTAAAGTACAAATTATGTGATTCTGATTATAGAAGTTTGTGCCTGTGTGAGTTGACAGAAAAAGCCATCCTCGGTGTCAGAATAGAAGGGAGCTATAACTGACTTAATATCTATTAGTTTTGGTTTGAAGTTTTCTAAAAGGGAGTATCTGCCACAATAATACATTTAACACTCATTTTTAATTACTGTAGAGTACTTGGGAAACAACCTGTGTTAGTCAAGAAAAAAAGTTCTCCAAATATCGGAAGATAAAGACAGTAGGTAAAATTTACATCATTCATTTTGGATAGAAGCAAATCCAAAATAAGAAAAGCTATGATAAAGAGGAAACCACAGAAGCAATCTTCCAGCTATCCATTTGCAGTTGGTAAAAAGACAGAGAGAGTTACTCTACATAAACGTTCTGGTAGAAAAGTAGCCATTACTCAAGGAGCAAAACATGTCATTTGCAGAATTTCCCTTAATAAACTTTTCCAACAAAGAAACTTATGTGTGAATGAGAGTTGGGAATATGGAACAAGCAGTATATATAATATAAAATAGATAGGTTATTAATGTGGGTGAGCTCACAAGATAGTAGATATTATATGCACTTGAGCAAATGGGTCTCAGTACAGGAAAACACCCACCTGTTTTTCTGAAAACACAATGAATAAATTGGAAGATTTTCATCTGTTATTCTCACAATTCAGATTTTAGTTTGAGAAATGAGACTCTATTAAATAGTAGAGTAACAATAACCAAAGCTGGAGTAAGACTCAGAAACACTCCTACCTCCAGAGCTTGACATTGTGCAAATGGGAATATCTGAGAGGAGGCCTCTAGATGCATGTAGATGAGAGAAGATGATTAACAATATAAATTGAACAAGGATTCTATTGTTCCTGCTTGGATTTTGAAAATTAAAGTAAGTGCTCTATATCAAGAGACGTCAACCATAAAGAGAAGGGAGTGAGGGGCGGATGAGTGGGAATATGTGGCTAAAATGACAATTTTAGAACTGCCTAAGACTTATGACTTACCTCCTGTAGCCTGCATGACACCTTTTAGTTTTATGAAAGCCAGCCAATGAGAGTCAGCTTGCTAGTCTGTATCACCTTTATTTCTTAATAGCCAAAGTTTGTCATATCATCAGCATGTTATCATCAAGTTCTGCTTGGAAACCAAGAGCAATGGCAACAACCTGTATTGTTTTGGAGGTCTCTGAGATACTCAAGAAATGTATGGCTTTTAAGAGGAACATTGTCATACCCTATTTTTTTTTAGCTCCAAAGCTTATAAATCCATATAGATGTTAGGTAGATAGATAGATGATAGATAGATATGAAACATACAAAACATTAGGTTTCCATGGAGCTTTTCCAAACATCCTTAGTGTTAGTGATCCCTCTCCACCCTCTCCCATACCTTACTCACCTATACCTCTCTTCATTTAAACCTCCCTCTCCAGTATTCCTTTTTCTTTCATATAATTTGTATCCTACTAACAGTTAATGCAAGATAGGCCTATGGGTGCAATAGTAGCATGACAGTTGTGAGAAAAAACAAACTACTTTCTGATTGAACTTAAGGCCTGCTCCATAGAAACACATGACTAGTACTGCAATCTCTCTAAGAATAGTTAAGAAGCTCATATCATAAGCCCCATATAGCTGAATCTACTACTATTATTTTGTTAAATGAACATTGTATCAAATTGGCCTCTAAATTTGTATCTCTGTAACTGATACAGAGCATAGTTCTCA
The DNA here is from genome assembly GCF_021556685.1 of Rattus norvegicus. Lineage (NCBI taxonomy): Eukaryota > Metazoa > Chordata > Mammalia > Rodentia > Muridae > Rattus > Rattus norvegicus. The sequence goes on along the minus strand of NC_141548.1, from coordinate 107,131,577 downwards.
GACTGCATCAGATAATTTGTGTGTACAATAGTGATTGTGATAGTGTGGAGGTTGGTTAACCCAGAAATTTATAACTGGTCAAAGTACAGAGAATAAGTATTTGTGTAGTTCTCAGCCACAAATAGAACATGTATATCCCTCCTCTAAAGACACAGGTAGCACCATGGAAGTGATATCATAAAGATTGTAAAATCTAGAGGTCAGGAAAGACCAGAGTAAAATAGTATCTTCTGAACATGATAAATTCACTGAACAAATGAACCCAAAGAACCTGTGGTTGGCTGCATAAGACCTGCACAAGATTAAGCCGATCAAAATTCCAGCATAGAGGACAGAAGGGTCCATAAGTCACTACCCCTATCTCAGCATCTATTCACAATTAATAGCTTTTAAAGCATGGAAAATGTATCTTCTTTAAGGGTACAGCTCCTGTTAGGTTCCTGATGCTCTGTTGTTGACCCATGAATATATATGTACAATACAAATTAGACTGAATTACTTTAAAAAATTAAACACAAAATTGGAAGTGGTTGGGGGTAGGGATGGAGTAGTAGGTAAACGTGTTCAAAGTACATTGTATGCATATATGAAATTGTCAAAAATAATAAAATATTATATAAAAAGATAAATTTATCCTGGTGGCTGGTCATGAAGAGATGTGCTAAAAGTATCAGAAATGAATTGTTTGCTTAAGGTTTAAGACAGAGGTTTGATAATAACTGAATCAAAGCGGTAATTGCAAGCATGAGAGTAGACAGCATCACCTGGGGAGATCAGATACAGTGAGAACAAAAAGATAAAAATCTGAAAGAATAAGTAGATTTCAAAGATGAGAATAGACTTTGTAATGGGAGGCAGAATAAGGTTTTAAAACAGAAGAAAAAAAAACATGAGGAAGCATTGTTGCTGAAGTTTTAAATCTGAAATGTTGAAGAACATTTCAAAACTATTATACTCCAAAATGTTACCTATTATCAAGGAAATTGAATAGGATGAGAAATGAATGTTGAAGAAGATACTATCAGATAGTAGTAAGAATAGCTTAAAGCAGTAAGTGGTATAAGCTTAAGCTGAAGTAACTATTTTGTATTGAGCTTCTATAAATTTTCTTCTTCAGACATTCATACACGTGTGAAAATATGATCATATGCATCTCTACGTCCCCCCTCCGACCACCTCTATGTCCCCTTTTCAACTTCATGTCTCCTTTAAAAAGAATTTTTGATAACCCACTTAGTTCAGTTAGTGCTACACACACATGTGCATGTGGTGGGGCTCTCCACTTATGCATGGGAAACCTACCAGTGACACATTTAGAACCTTGTCTTTATGCTTCATATATTTGCTCCAATCCTCAAATGCCAGGTTGTTAGGTAAGAAAAAGGTACAAAGCTCCTTCCAGAATGTATAGATAGAAGACTTGTATGCGTGTATGAAGCCCAAGATTGGATCCTTGATGCTGCAACAGAATCCACATATCTGATAAATGACACAGAGAACAATTATTCAAGAAACTTAGATTAAGTTAAGTGTGGCGTCAGCAAGCATGCTTGGTGGGGCAGCTGGTTGCCCCATGAGCACATGATTATTCTAGTATAACCGCGTAGTGGCTGGATTGAATCTGTAGCCTGTACAGGGACTTCAAGTGGCTCTATAAAAGCGCCCCTAGGTGGATGTGGTGCCTGTAATCTAATGTTCAGGAGACTGACCCAGAGAACTGCTGGATATCTGTGGCTTTGGCTACAGAGTGTATTCTAGCTTGGGAGGTAAAACCAAACAATAATAAATGAAAACCCAAACAGACTTCTAGCTATACCTCTATAAATAAAAACATATAATTATGAGGCCACAGGCTTAACTCAGGGTTTGTCTTAAAGCTACAGTGTTTAGCTATTAAATTGGTAAATTCTGTGAAAACAAGTAAACAAGCAAGGCAGAGAATTGTTTTTAAGGGAAAAAGGAATTTGCTTTATTATCAGAATGCTCATTTCTTTAAGATACCCCCAAGTAGTAGCATAGCTCCCCCAAAAGAGAAAACAAGATGAGTGGCTTGCAAGCTTTCTTAAATCAAAACATTTTCTATCAACACTTTGAACCATCCATTTAGCTTAATCCTCCACCCTGTGTGTGTACACATGGAGAATGATATTATCTAGTTAGAATTGATTAGAAAGAGGCAGAGTGAGAGTTGTAAATCAGCTACCTGTAGCAGGCCTAAGTACTTTAAATAATTCTTACTATAAATTGATAAACAGGCATGCCATTTGCATTCATAGAAGCTTGGTTTTTTTTTCATGCTGCATCATTAAATAAAAGAAAACAAAAATAATGCCTAGAGGGCCGGACATAATTAACCCACCCAGAGTACCCACATGTCTGGTGTAGCCGTGAGTGACTGGGGTGAGAAATGGAGGTAGTGACTGTAATGCAACGTGGAAAAGCTTGTGTGTAAACTCTGCTAGCAATATGGGGAAAGCAGGTTAAGGAGAGTCTGTGAGACTCGGAGGACTGTCTGTGGCATGAGGGAAGGGTCAGCAAAGATAAGGAGAGAGAAGTTCCAGTTTCTGATGTTGAGAAGGGGTGGAATTCTCTGGGGCAAGTACTTAGTTGAGAAGGAAGATACTGGTGAGATGCAGATATGTGCTGTGATTCTCACAGGAACCATCGGTTTGCCCAGTGAGAAGAGAAGTGGCCCTGAAATGCAGGCAAAGGTGTGTTGGTTTGGAAGGCTGGTGGAGCTACTCAGTTCCAGGATTTGGTATCCAGACAAAGAACAGCGAGCTCTTCCACTGGAACTAAATGCATGCTTAGGATCTGGAAGAGAATTACAATGATGCTGTGAAGACAGGGGATCTATTAGGAACTAAGATATTATTCCCCAGCATTAAAGACCTAGATACAATTCTAATGTTCCAACTTACAAGATAATGTGTTGATCAATGTGTGATGTTTTTCATATGGGGCAATGGGAAGCAGAGTGCATGCAATGAATAGTATTTTTTTAGTTACTGAAAGCACTATGCATAAAATACAGTGAAATGTGGTAAACATGTTAAAATTGAACTAAAACATTAATTTTTCAGGTCATATTTTAAAATAGCTATAATTATTAACTACCGATGCATTTCTTCCAAACAATCAAGCTGCAGCTGAGCTACTGTTTGAAAAAAAATACAATGAATCTTAAGTCTGATGAGAAAATATTCCACATTGCAGTTGGTTATACTTAGAGACATGAGGATACATAAAAGCAGCTTTCCCGATGGTATGTAATTTATTTATTTAGCACATAAAACACATTTATGATGGTAGAAATACTCCTTTTGCAGCTCCTCATAAAATTGAAGTTTTGTTCAGTTTCATTGTAGGCAACCGTGAACATTGCCTTCTTTTCATCCTCTTTTAACCACCTGTAGAAATGATAAATGAAACCTATTAACACTACATAGAAGCAACCTACCCTATCACACACTGGTACACTAGAGTCAATACCCCAAAGAACCCTGGACACAGTACAATCAAAACACTTTATCATTTACAGGAAGAATGCTCCTGCAGAAGTGATACTAAAATAATATTTAAGCATTAATTTCTTTACAAACAGTCTGTCCCACCAAAATGATATAGAGGTGAACATCCTTTATCCAAAAATTATTACAATGCTCAGGAATGTCCAAAGACATTTGGAGAGCTATGTTTTCTGAATTCTACTTTTTCCCATTTAATTGTGGTAAATTTGGAGAGATTTTTTCTGCCAAATCTCTTCAGTAATTTCAAAATGTTTCCATATGAGAGCACTTTAAAATGTATCCTTTCAAAGAGTACAGAAATGCCAACTCATCTAATTAATCTGCTGAACAATACAAGTTCTCACAACCATTGCATTGTGTTGTCACTAACAACAAAATGAACATACAAAAATATTCTAAAGTGTTATATTCTGAGGTAGGATATTTAACTTATAGTCTTAAAGAGTTTTGGCCCAATTAACAGTACCAGGTGTGAGTTAGCCTAAGCTCAATTAGAAAGGAGTTTACTTTCATAACATCTATGCCACTATTTGATCAAAACACATCAGCATGTACAAAATTGTCAAACAAAAAAATGTGCACACATGTGTACATGAACAGAGTCAAGAGAAGAACGCTGAGTATCCTGCTCTGTCTTTCCCCCTTTATTTCCTTGAGACAGTGCCTAAAATTGGATTTGTAGTTAAACTGGTGGACAGAAATCCCCAGTTATCCTCCTCTTCTATGTCTCCCTATCCTTGAAATTGGCTTGAAATGCATGGCTTATGGGTTTGCAGATGAGTGAGTGTGACTTTTTCTGTGTGATGGAGATTTGAATTCAGCCCCTTATGTTTTCACTGAAATCACCCTTATCTGATGAGTGATCCTCCTGTCCCTCAGATCCCAGGTAGGATGTGCTCTTAGTGATGCTGGTAGGCCATAGAAGTGAAACTCAGCATAAATATGTGTGGAGGTTGAAACAGGGTCCTTGCCAGCTTTGGAGATATACTGAAAGATTTATGAGTTCCTGATAACTTTTAAATCTTTAAAACAGAGTAGAGCTTGTTTGAAAGTGATAGGCCACAACAGACACCTGTCATAGTACAGAGGAAAAATAATCAGAGTGAAATTGTTATTTCAAACTTAGATAAGGACAAGCCTGACAGTAGCTTTTGCTGGTGAAGCTAGTACAGCACTGGAAACAGAATTCATTTGAAAAGTATAAAACTATAAATAATTTTAGTTCCTGAGGGATCTGTAGTAGCTATGGCAACCCCCCCCCACACACACACTTCCTATATTGATAAGCTCTATGTATCGTTCCATGGTCCTAGACACACATGTGTCCCATATTTGATCACTTGCATGATTTCTAAATACTCACCTAAAATATGATTTCAACACACCATATTTTAGGGAAGTATTTACAGACCAATTTCTGACAAAAATCTTTTCTATCATTTGTTGAGTACTATCTGGGTCAGATATCTGTTCTGGAACACGCTACTTCCCATTTTGTTTTAAACCTCATTTTCTACAGTTCCAAATATAGTTTTCAAATTATCTAGAGGAAAATCATCCTAGAAAATTGCTAAAACCAAAAATCTACAACCTCACCAAAATTCAGAATGAATGGGATAAGGGTATGTTCCTCACCACTTTCCTAAATTGATGAATGGGGACCCTAAAAACAGATCAGTGACCAGACATGGGGACTCATATTTGAGAACATTGAGAAATGCGTACACTGTACTGTGACCACAAAAGATTCTCTCTGACTCTTTCTGTCTTTCTGTCTCTGACTCTCCCTGTCTCTGTGTGTATCCCCTTGTCTCTCTGACTGTCTGACTGTCTCTGCCTGTTTGTCTCTATTTCTATTTCTGTCTGCCTCTGTCTATCTCTCCCCCATCTCCTGTGGTGTGTGTGTGTGTGTGTGTGTGTGTGTGTGTGTGTGTGTGTGCAATCATATGTGCAGGTGTGCATAAGCATGCATGTGTATAGAGGCTGGAGAAGGATATTTATCCTCCTGTATTGCAGTCTCCTTATTTCTCTGGGCAGGGCTTGTCACTGAGTTCCAGTAATCCTCTTGTTTCTAATGTCCACCTCCAATCTGCCTTGGAGATTGTAAGCATATACAACCATGCCCAACTTTTTATGTGGATTGTAGAGATCTCAATTCAGAATGTCATACTTGTACAGCAGACACTTTAGTCACTAAGTTCTCAGACCTCTATAGGTAAGCAAGCAAAACATCAAATAATTTAAAAATATAGTAAAAAAATTCTAAAATTAATAAAATATTTGCAAATAATTTTATATCTTTTGCTTGAACTTTGTATCTAACTCATTATCCCACCTCTGTTCCTTAGTGAAGAAATCTGGCAGTCACATTGTCTTCACCGTCCATTTTTCCACTTTTCTGTGGGGTCTCATACCTATTGGTTCTCTCTCAGATCTATGTTCTAAAAGTTGAAGTGGCTCTCTCTTCTTCAACCATGTGAAGATTCCTTTCCACTCAATTGTGTGTTTTCTGTCTCTTCAGATGTTTAGCTCCTTAGTGTATGTATTCATTCTCATGTTTTAGTTCCTTTTTGATGAAAAAGACACAGAAATGGGTTTAAAGTTAGCAACTTACCACATTAACTTGTTATTTTGCTCTGCTCTAGCTTAATCTAGTGCCCCTTTCACATAGAAAATGTAGACACATTAATGATGGGATTTTCCAGTAAGTATCTCTCCTTCAAGCTGAGCACAGTGACTCATGACTGCACTCCCCTCTGAGACAGAAGCATGGCTGTGATGTAGCCAGCTTGGCTACATAATGAATTCCAAGCCAACCTGGGCTACAGAATGAGGCATTTTCTAGCACACATGCAGGCACACACACTTCCAGAAGACCTGTACTCTCCAAAATTCAGCTAAAATGCTACATAAACCAGTTTATAGCTTCATGATCAATTCTTATTGTATAACCTCTAATTTTGTGTGAGTTGGGGGCGCCTCCTTTTTCACTGGTGATTCTACACTCCACCTTTTGGTTAATATTTACTGAACAACTCTGGTAGAGAGAAATCTGTTTTGAGGTATCATTCAGATATGGCACTGGTTTGGGAAGAAAGATGGGGATTTGATGAAAGGTTTTACTTTGAGGTGAGATTGATTTCCTCTAGGAATCAATACTACATTTGCAGAGCTGGGAAAGTTGAGCTGCTGAGGCTCTAAAAGTAGATTGTGTGAGTGAGAGGTGGATCACTTGGGTGCCAGGGAGCACTCCCTAGAGACTGGGTCAGGATTTTGTGTCTTAGGGGAACTCTAAAGGCATTTAAAATGATAATTCTTTGGTGTTTTTGTGTTGCCGTTTTCGAGTGTATTTGCACCTATGCAGCAATGGCTTCCTCCATAGAAGCTTAGGTTGGTCCTGAACTTTACCCTCCTTTGTGGTTCTTATAGCTAAGAACCACTGAGCTTTGTAGAGTAGCTCCACCAAACCACATTGGCAGAGAACATTTTAGGGTTTTGTTGTTGTTTGTTTATTTGTTTGTTTTTGTTTTTTCATATAGAATAGTTTAGGGCACAGGAAAGGGAGTTGGGAAGGGAGGAGAGAGAGAGAGAGAGAGAGAGAGAGAGAGAGAGAGAGAGAGAGAGAGAGAGAGAGAGAGAGAGAGAGAGAGAGAGAAACACATGGGGGATGGGGAGAGAAGGGACAGAGAGGGAAGAGAATAAGAGGATAAGAGTAACAGAGTAAGAGCACATTTCAGTTCTTGAGGAGGGTTATATGTTACTTTTTCTGTAGAGCTGTGCAAAAGAGAAGGGGTGACATAATTATCAATTGCCATTTAGCTTTTTGAGCCAATACATTCTTTCTGTAGTTCTCAGTTCACTATCCTTCAGAGTGCTGGCATATTAATTTTAAACAGACAGAGTAGGCTTTTATTTGATCTTCATCAACAAGATAAAACATAATCTCTTGGTTACTGAAATGTCTATTCATCACATTTTTAGCAGGTAATCTTATAAAATAGATGTTATTTTTACTAGTTGTAACACAAAGTTTGCCATAGAAGTTTCCAGATTGCAATGCTTTTCAGAAATAAAATTTCCAGCCTTGCCTTTTTCTTTATAGGTAGATTACAAAAATTAACCATCTTTCCTTCTCCCCCTATCTTCCTCCTTCTTCCATTTTCCTCCCTCCCCTTCCTTCCCTCTCACTACCCTAAGCTTTAATTTTTCAAAGTTTCTAAGAATTCTAAAATGTTTATAAGAGAATATTTTTACCATAAGGAATTAGTGCAAAGCTCTCACAGTTTTAAATTCCTTACGTCTGGATCTTGTTCACACTTTTGGTTACAATACTTTGTCTCTACTATTTAAAGCATGCACATTGCTAATGCTTCTAATAATTAGAGCATGTTCCTCAGCTCAGTCATGAATTGATGAGTGTCCTCCCTTTAAGGATGAGTAAATGGAGTCGGAGGAAAGCTAAGTGACTTGCTAAGGTTGTGTGGTCTTAGGGAAGCATGTTATGTTTGGATCAATGGTACAAATTTTCACAGACCTATTATTCCTTTATTTCAGAACTCTGAAACTTAGGATAAGGCACATCCTAGACTGGGGTTGTGTGTACAAATTCTGACATAAAGCCTGGCTGTATCTCCTAGCAACATAAACCCTCTTTATTCTTTTGCCTCCACAGGCTTTGTGGTTTTTCTTCCTCCCACCTCTTAACTTTGTTCTTCTCCATTTAGTGTCCTGGCTCATTTCTATATATATTCTCCTGTTTCTCTTGTGACTTCATTTCACATTTTTTGGTCTATGTGGACCTCCATTTCTGATTTTTCTTTCTCCCACTCCATCTGTTCTAGGTTCTTAAAAATACACTGTCAAGTCTAAGTCAACATTGAACAAGAACAGGAAGAGATGAACAAGGAGGTGTGTACAAAATGATACTAAGAACATTGTTATCTTACTTCCACTCAAAGACAAGAGTTATCAACAAAACTTAGAGAGTTATTATATATATGACCAATGCCTAAAATGTAGAATTTGAAATGATTCCCAAACTGACATTCTTCTTGTAAAGAACATGCCACCCACCACAAGACTGATATACTGTTTATTTTTATCAGCTGCCTAACTGGTAACATAGTAGCATGGATGGTGAATCTGTGGCTGGCCACAGTAAAGGGACCTGAGGATAAGACACTATTTACTATGTTACTCTAGATACTGGGAACACACAGACTTAGAAAAGCTTGAAATAGGTTCAGGGACTAGATGGAATCTGTAAGGAGGAATTGGCTGTCTAGGAGAGTTCTTACCTTCTCTGAGTTCTGAACCAACTTGTTTGAAACATATGTTACATTTATATTTTATTTTAAGAGGTATAGAGGAAAAAGAAGTAAAAAGAAGCCCCACCTTTGATCAGAAGCTAGAATATATGGAATCTACTTTTAAAGCTGGATCAGATAAATGGACCTCATATGTATGTGCTATGCTGTCAGTCACTCTCACTCTACACTCAGGAGGTGATGACGAATCATCCAGTGGTAGGAGCAGGCTGATCTCAGGAGATCTTTCTACTCTGTGACCTCCCAGTGTCAGGCCTGACAGCTAGACCAGAGAAAAATTAACCTGTCGATGTTGCCCATTTTTGGTACATTATAATTTGTATATGAACAAAACAGTGAAAAATTATGAAATTTTATACTTAATTTTCCAGAAGAGTGAATAACTTTGAGCTTCTCTTTCACAGAATCTGGATGGTGGCATTCAGCTGTCACTAACAAGAATATCTGTTCTAGGGGAGTTATTCTATAGGATTTATGTGAACCCTGGTGAGCACAGTGGCCTTTTACCTAATGATATAAGGAGTTAGGTTCCTCACCCTTCACACACACACACACACACACACACACACACACACACACACGGATGGAAAACTCTGTGTATGGTCAGACATTTAGTGGCATTTCTTACCACTTTACCATAGATGCAAATAGAATCTTTTGAGTTATTGCCAACCAAAACTGTCCTAGCAATAGCTCCTGAGAGAAGGTCTATGAACAATGAACACAGTAACAGCTCAGAGGAAGACAACTATGTAGAGCTTCAGTAGAGAGTGATGGGAATTGGAAGTCAGTTGAATCCAGGAATTGTGACTTTTTTTTCTTAAAGGTGGAACTTAATAAACCTCCTTGTGCTCACACAAATCTGAGCACAAGTTCAGAAGCTCACACAATTTCAGGCTACTCAGTAATTTATTCCCTGGAAGTAAAACTCACTTTTTCTTGACTTTTAAGCTTCTGAATCTTAAATGGTTGGTCAGATTCTCTAACTAAAAACAAAGAAGAAACAAATGAAATGACTCATAACTATTGTTCAAACTAAACAGTTTTCTTTTCTTTCAAATAACACCTCTCTGCTATTTGGGTGTAAGTAATTTATAGCAGAAAAGGGGAATTACTAAACAAGACCAGAGTGAAAGAGTCTTCTCCAGTGGTAAAAGCATTGAGTAGTATTGTTAATCTCACCAGGTGGCCTGTAATTCAGGAAGGAGTCAGAAACCTAGGTCAAGGATAAATAACACTCTGTAATGGGCAGACCTAATGCTGTTTTTCTAACTTGTCTAATACTTCTGGACCTATGTTGTTTTTTTTTTTTTTTTTTAGTTTTTTTTCTTCTTTTTTTTATTAACTTGAGTATTTCTTTTTTTTTTTTTTTTTTTTGAGTATTTCTTATATACATTTCGAGTGTTATTCCCTTTCCCGGTTTCCGGGCAAACCTCCCCCTCCCCCCTACCCTTCCTTATGGGTGTTCCCCTCCCCATCCTCCCCCCTTGCCGCCCTCCCCCCAACAATCTAGTTCACTGGGGGTTCAGTCTTAGCAGTCATTGTTTTTGATAGCTGAGTAATATTCCATTGTGTAGATATACCACATTTTCTGTATCCATTCCTCTGCTGAAGGGCATCTGGGTTCTTTCCAGCTTCTGGCTACTATAAATAAGGCTGCTATGAACATAGTGGAGCACGTGTCTTTGTTATATTTTGGGGCATCTTTTGAGTATATTCCCAAGAGAGGTATAGCTGGGTCCTCAGGCAGTTCAATGTCCAATTTTCTGAGGAACCTCCAGACTGATTTCCAGAATGGTTGTACCAGTCTGCAATCCCACCAACAATGGAGGAGTGTTCCTCTTTCTCCGCATCCTCACCAGCATCTGCTGTCACCTGAGTTTTTGATCTTAGCCATTCTCACTGGTGTGAGGTGGAATCTCAGGGTTGTTTTGATTTGCATTTCCCTTATGACTAAAGATGTTGAACATTTCTTTAGGTGTTTCTCAGCCATTCGGCATTCCTCAGCTGTGAATTCTTTGTTTAGCTCTGAACCCCATTTTTTTTCTTTTTTTTTTATTAACTTGAGTATTTCTTATATACATTTCGAGTGTTATTCCCTTTCCCGGTTTCCGGGCAAACATCCCCCTCCCCCCTCCCCTTCCTTATGGGTGTTCCCCTCCCAACCCTCCCCCCATTGCCGCCCTCCCCCCATAGACTAGTTCACTGGGGGTTCAGTCTTAGCAGGACCCAGGGCTTCCCCTTCCACTGGTGCTCTTACTAGGATATTCATTGCTACCTATGGGGTCAGAGTCCAGGGTCAGTCCATGTATAGTCTTTAGGTAGTGGCTTAGTCCCTGGAAGCTCTGGTTGCTTGGCATTGTTGTACTTTTGGGGTCTCGAGCCCCTTCAAGCTCTTCCAGTTCTTTCTCTGATTCCTTCAATAGGGGACCTATTCTCAGTTCAGTGGTTTGCTGTTGGCATTCGCCTCTGTATTTGCTGTATTCTGGCTGTGTCTCTCAGGAGCGATCTACATCTGGCTCCTGTCGGTCTGCACTTCTTTGCTTCATCCATCTTGTCTAATTGGGTGGCTGTATATGTATGGGCCACATGTGGGGCAGGCTCTGAATGGGTGTTCCTTCAGTCTCTGTTTTAATCTTTGCCTCTCTGTTCCCTGCCAAGGGTTTTCTTGTTCCACTTTTAGAGAAGGAGTGAAGCATTCACATTTTGATCATCCGTCTTGAGTTTCATTTGTTCTAGGCATCTAGGGTAATTCAAGCATTTGGGCTAATAGCCACTTATCAGTGAGTGCATACCATGTATGTCTTTCTGTGTTTGGTGAACCCCATTTTTAATAGGGTTATTTGTCTCCCTGCGGTCTAACTTCTTGAGTTCTTTGTATATTTTGGATATAAGGCCTCTATCTGTTGTAGGATTGGTAAAGATCTTTTCCCAATCTGTTGGTTGCCGTTTTTGGACCTATGTTTTATGTTGAGCTCTCATCTGGAAGCTTTCTTGGATGAACAGTGCCTCACACTTCTTCCTTTGTGTGGCTGGAACATTCTGGACAGTCTTTCTTAGCATCTTAGATTGAAATGCTTCCCTACTAAAGGTGATATGTTGCATGGCAGCTTCTCATTAGAACAACATGAATTGTCCTGACTGACTGCAGAGGTCTCTAGTACTTGGGGTGTGAAAAGTGGTTCTACACCCCAAGTGATTGGTAGAAGACACTGCTGAGCTCCTTGTCAAAAAAAGTTAGAGGGGGATAAGAAATAATTCCATTTAAGTCATTGGGCCTGTTTCTTTATATTCACCATTGCCAGGCTTCTGATTTATTGTTTTTCTCATTATACCAACAACAATAATTATATAAATAAATAAAATATTTCAGGGTTTCCAGAGAACTTTTTCTCTAGGCCTTGATTTATTGGCAGATGCTCCAACAGATTTTTGAGTCTGTTGCCACCCTCCTGAAAATTGCCTAGATTCTGATCCTCCCAGACAACTCTTTTTTTTTTTTTGCCATTTAAATGAGTCTGATTCATCTTTTGTGTGGTCAGAACCTGGAAAATCTAGATCTTGGACAATCACAGAGGAAAAGAATATTCTTGAAGGGCTGATGTTATTTTCAAGTACAAGGTTCTAAATTCTTTCACTTGTTTTTCTGCCCCCCTCCCCTAGAGCGACTTGTTACATTAACATACAGTATTCGTTAATGGAAATGAAGCATAAATCTGCTTCTGTGTATGTTCTTTGTGAAGGTGATGGTAGAAATCCCCAGGCAGTTCACCTCATTTAGTGTATTTTCATCCTCAAATTGCAAATGCAGACTCAGGGCATGCTGGTTGCAGGTAGGAATCTCTGGCTTGTGAGGCTGCTTAAGTGTCTGCGTCTAAGAATCTCTATCTAGTTCACTGACTATTTCAAGGTGTTAAATAATTTCAAAGTGGCTGTTGCAAAATAAGTAAAAAAGGCACTGACAGCTGGCAGCGTTCTGAAGGTTTTTCTGTTCCTGTCATGGAACACTTTGCTCTGTCGTGGGTAGAGCTTCAGGTTTCATTGGGCTTAGTTATGCTGTGGAGTCTATGGAATAAAGGCTTGGTAGTACTGGTGGAGACCTCCTTGTTTCAGCTGCTTTGCTTGTGGTGAGAGATTTACCAGAGATGTCTTTTCTTTTGATGGGGAGGGTAATTCTATTTTCCCTATGGTCAATCTTGTAACTAGATTTTGTTAATGCCATGACCACAATTTCCTGCTTTATCTCTTCCTACCATTCCCTCCCTTCAACAGAACTCTTCTTGTGTGCTTTTCTTTTTTTTTTTTTAATATAAACTATTTTTTTTATTAACTTGAGTATTTCTTATATACATTTCAAGTGTTATTCCCTTTCCCGGTTTCCGGGCAAAATCCCCCTCCCCCTTCCCCTTCCTTATGGGTGTTCCCCTCCCAACCCTCCCCCCATTGCCGCCCTCCCCCCATAGTCTAGTTCACTGGGGGTTCAGTCTTAGCAGGACCCAGGGCTTCCCCTTCCACTGGTGCTCTTACTAGGATATTCATTGCTACCTATGGGGTCAGAGTCCAGGGTCAGTCCATATATAGTCTTTAGGTAGTGGCTTAGTCCCTGGAAGCTCTGGTTGCTTGACATTGTTGTACTTTTGGGGTCTCGAGCCCCTTTAAGCTCTTCCAGTTCTTTCTCTGATTCCTTCAACGGGGGACCTATTCTCAGCTCAGTGGTTTGCTGCTGGCATTCGCCTCTGTATTTGCTGTATTCTGGCTGTGTCTCTCAGGAGCGATCTACATCCAGCTTCTGTCAGTCGGCACTTCTTTGCTTCATCCATCTTGTCCAATTGGGTGGCTGTATATGTATGGGCCACCTGTGGGGCAGGCTCTGAATGGGTGTTCCTTCAGTCTCTGTTTTAATCTTTGCCTCTCCCTTCCCAGCCAAGGGTATTCTTTTTCCTCATTTAAAGAAGGAGTGAAGCATTCACATTTTGATCATCCGTCTTGAGTTTCCTTTGTTCTAGGGATCTAGGGTAATTCAAGCATTTGGGCTAATAGCCACTTATCAATGAGTGCATACCATGTATGTCTTTCTGTGATTGGGTTAGCTCACTCAGGATGATATTTTCCAGTTCCAACCATTTGCCTACGAATTTCATAGACTCGTTGTTTTTGATAGCTGAGTAATATTCCATTGTGTAGATGTACCACATTTTCTGTATCCATTCCTCTGTTGAAGGGCATCTCGGTTCTTTCCATTTTCTGGCTATTATAAATAAGGCTGCGATGAACATAGTGGAGCACGTGTCTCTTTTATATGTTGAGGCATCTTTTGGGTATATGCCCAAGAGAGGTATAGCTGGATCCTCAGGCAGTTCAATGTCCAATTTTCTGAGGAACCTCCAGACTGATTTCCAGAATGGTTTTACCAGTCTGCAATCCCACCAACAATGGAGGAGTGTTTCTCTTTCTCCACATCCTCGCCAGCATCTGCTGTCAACTGAGTTTTTGATCTTAGCCATTCTCACTGGTGTGAGGTGAAATCTCAGGGTTGTTTTGATTTGCATTTCCCTTATGACTAAAGATGTTGAACATTTCTTTAGGTGTTTCTCAGCCATTCGGCATTCCTCAGCTGTGAATTCTTTGTTTAGCTCTGAACCCCATTTTTTAATAGGGTTATTTGTTTCCCTGCGGTCTAACTTCTTGAGTTCTTTGTATATTTTGGATATAAGGCCTCTATCTGTTGTAGGATTGGTAAAGATCTTTTCCCAATCTGTTGGTTGCCGTTTTGTCCTAACCACCGTGTCCTTTGCCTTACAGAAGCTTTGCAGTTTTATGAGATCCCATTTGTCGATTCTTGATCTTAGAGCATAAGCCATTGGTGTTTTGTTCAGGAAATTTTTTCCAGTGCCCATGTGTTCCAGATGCTTCCCTAGTTTTTCTTCTATTAGTTTGAGTGTGTCTGGTTTGATGTGGAGGTCCTTGATCCACTTGGACTTAAGCTTTGTACAGGGTGATAAGCATGGATCGATCTGCATTCTTCTACATGTTGCCCTCCAGTTGAACCAGCACCATTTGCTGAAAATGCTATCTTTTTTCCATTGGATGGTTTTGGCTCCTTTGTCAAAAATCAAGTGACCATAGGTGTGTGGGTTCATTTCTGGGTCTTCAATTCTATTCCATTGGTCTATCTGTCTGTCTCTGTACCAATACCATGCAGTTTTTATCACTATTGCTCTGTAATACTGCTTGAGTTCAGGGATAGTGATTCCCCCTGAAGTCCTTTTATTGTTGAGGATAGCTTTAGCTATCCTGGGTTTTTTGTTATGCCAGATGAATTTGCAAATTGTTCTGTCTAACTCTTTAAAGAATTGGATTGGTATTTTGATGGGGATTGCATTGAATCTGTAGATTGCTTTTGGTAAAATGGCCATTTTTACTATATTAATCCTGCCAATCCATGAGCATGGGAGATCTTTCCATCTTCTGAGGTCTTCTTCAATTTCTTTCCTCAGTGTCTTGAAGTTCTTATTGTACAGATCTTTTACTTGCTTGGTTAAAGTCACACCGAGGTACTTTATATTATTTGGGTCTATTATGAAGGGTGTCGTTTCCCTAATTTCTTTCTCGGCTTGTTTCTCTTTTGTATAGAGGAAGGCAACTGATGTATTTGAGTTAATTTTATACCCAGCCACTTTGCTGAAGTTGTTTATCAGCTTTAGTAGTTCTCTGGTGGAACTTTTGGGATCACTTAAATATACTATCATGTCATCTGCAAATAGTGATATTTTGACTTCTTCTTTTCCGATCTGTATCCCCTTGATCTCCTTTTGTTGTCTGATTGCTCTGGCTAGAACTTCAAGAACTATATTGAATAAGTAGGGAGAGAGTGGGCAGCCTTGTCTAGTCCCTGATTTTAGTGGGATTGCTTCGAGTTTCTCTCCATTTAGTTTAATGTTAGCAACTGGTTTGCTGTATATGGCTTTTACTATGTTTAGGTATGGGCCTTGAATTCCTATTCTTTCCAGGACTTTTATCATGAAGGGGTGTTGAATTTTGTCAAATGCTTTCTCAGCATCTAATGAAATGATCATGTGGTTTTGTTCTTTCAGTTTGTTTATATAATGGATCACGTTGATGGTTTTCCGTATATTAAACCATCCCTGCATGCCTGGGATGAAGCCTACTTGATCATGGTGGATGATTGTTTTGATGTGCTCTTGAATTCGGTTTGCCAGAATTTTATTGAGTATTTTTGCGTCGATATTCATAAGGGAAATTGGTCTGAAGTTCTCTTTCTTTGTTGTGTCTTTGTGTGGTTTAGGTATAAGAGTAATTGTGGCTTCGTAGAAGGAATTCGGTAGTGCTCCATCTGTTTCAATTTTGTGGAATAGTTTGGATAATATTGGTATGAGGTCTTCTATGAAGGTTTGATAGAATTCTGCACTAAACCCGTCTGGACCTGGGCTCTTTTTGGTTGGAAGACCTTTAATGACTGCTTCTATTTCCTTAGGAGTTATGGGGTTGTTTAACTGGTTTATCTGTTCCTGATTTAACTTCGATACCTGGTATCTGTCTAGGAAATTGTCCATTTCCTGAAGATTTTCAAATTTTTTTGAATATAGGTTTTTATAGTAAGATCTGATGATTTTTTGAATTTCCTCTGAATCTGTAGTTATGTCTCCCTTTTCATTTCTGATTTTGTTAATTTGGACGCACTCTCTGTGTCCTCTCGTTAGTCTGGCTAAGGGTTTATCTATCTTGTTGATTTTCTCAAAGAACCAACTTTTGGTTCTGTTGATTCTTTCTATGGTCCTTTTTGTTTCTACTTGGTTGATTTCAGCTCTGAGTTTGATTATTTCCTGCCTTCTACTCCTCCTGGGTGTATTTGCTTCTTTTTGTTCTAGAGCTTTTAGGTGTGCTGTCAAGCTGCTGACATATGCTCTTTCCTGTTTCTTTCTGCAGGCACTCAGAGCTATGAGTTTTCCTCTTAGCACAGCTTACATTGTGTCCCATAAGTTTGGGTATGTTGTATCTTCATTTTCATTAAATTCTAAAAAGTTTTTAATTTCTTTCTTTATTTCTTCCTTGACCAGGTTATCATTGAGTAGAGCATTGTTCAATTTCCACGTATATGTGGGCATTCTTCCCTTATTGTTATTGAAGACCAGTTTTAGGCCGTGGTGGTCCGATAGCATGCATGGGATTATCTCTATCTTTCTGTACCTGTTGAGGCCCGTTTTTTGACCAATTATTTGGTCAATTTTGGAGAAAGTACCATGAGGAGCTGAGAAGAAGGTATATCCTTTTGCTTTAGGATAGAATGTTCTATAAATATCCGTTAAGTCCATTTGGCTCATGACTTCTCTTAGTCTGTCGACATCACTGTTTAATTTCTGTTTCCATGATCTGTCCATTGATGAGAGTGGGGTGTTGAAGTCTCCCACTATTATTGTGTGAGGTGCAATGTGTGTTTTGAGCTTTAGTAAGGTTTCTTTTACGTATGTAGGTGCCCTTGTATTTGGGGCATAGATATTGAGGATTGAGAGTTCATCTTGGTGGATTTTTCCTTTGATGAATATGAAGTGTCCTTCCTTATCTTTTTTGATGACTTTTAGTTGGAAATTGATTTTATTTGATATTAGAATGGCTACTCCAGCTTGCTTCTTCTGACCATTTGCTTGGAAAGTTGTTTTCCAGCCTTTCACTCTGAGGTAGTGTCTGTCTTTGTCTCTGAGGTGTGTTTCCTGTAGGCAGCAGAATGCAGGGTCCTCATTGCGTATCCAGTTTGTTAATCTATGTCTTTTTATTGGGGAGTTGAGGCCATTGATATTGAGAGATATTAAGGAATAGTGATTATTGCTTCCCTTTATATTCATATTTGGATGTGAGGTTATATTTGTGTGCTTTCATTCTCTTTGTTTTGTTGCCAAGACGATTAGTTTCTTGCTTCTTCTAGGGTATAGCTTGCCTCCTTATGTTGGGCTTTACCATTTATTATCCTTTGTAGTGCTGGATTTGTAGAAAGATATTGTGTAAATTTGGTTTTGTCATGGAATATCTTGGTTTCTCCATCAATGTTAATTGAGAGTTTTGCTGGATACAGTAACCTGGGCTGGCATTTGTGTTCTCTTAGGGTCTGTATGACATCAGTCCAGGATCTTCTGGCCTTCATAGTTTCTGGCGAGAAGTCTGGTGTGATTCTGATAGGTCTGCCTTTATATGTTACTTGACCTTTTTCCCTTACTGCTTTTAATATTCTTTCTTTATTTTGTGCGTTTGGTGTTTTGACAATTATGTGACGGGAGGTGTTTCTTTTCTGGTCCAATCTATTTGGAGTTCTGTAGGCTTCTTGTATGTCTATGGGTATCTCTTTTTTTAGGTTAGGGAAGTTTTCTTCTATGATTTTGTTGAAGATATTTACTAGTCCTTTGAGCTGGGAGTCTTCACTCTCTTCTATACCTATTATCCTTAGGTTTGATCTTCTCATTGAGTCCTGGATTTCCTGTATGTTTTGGACCAGTAGCTTTTTCCGCTTTACATTATCTTTGACAGTTGAGTCAATGATTTCTATGGAATCTTCTGCTCCTGAGATTCTCTCTTCCATCTCTTGAATTCTGTTGGTGAGGCTTGTATCTACAGCTCCTTGTCTCTTCTTTTGGTTTTCTATATCCAGGGTTGTTTCCATGTGTTCTTTCTTGATTGCTTCTATTTCCATTTTTAATTCCTTCAACTGTTTGATTGTGTTTTCCTGGAATTCTTTCAGGGATTTTTGCAATTCCTCTCTGTAGGCTTTTACTTGTTTATTAATGTTTTCCTGTGCTTCCCTAAGTGTGTTCATGTCTTTCTTGTAGTCCTCCAGCATCATGATCAAATATGATTTTGTAACTAGATCTTGCTTTTCTGGTGTGTTTGGATATTCCATGTTTGTTTTGGTGGGAGAATTGGGCTCCGATGATGGCATGTAGTCTTGGTTTCTGTTGCTTGGGTTCCTGCGCTTGCCTCTCGCCATCAGATTATCTCCAGTGTTACTTTGTTCTGCTATTTCTGACAGTGGCTAGACTGTCCTATAAGCCTGTGTGACAGGAGTGCTGTAGACCTGTTTTCCTCTCTTTCAGTCAGTTATGGGGACAGAGTGTTCTGCTTTCTGGCGTGTAGTTTTTCCTCTCTACAGGTCTTCAGCTGTTCCTGTGGGCCTGTGTCTTGAGTTCACCAGGCAGCTTTCTTGCAGCAGAAAATTTGGTCTTACCTGTGGTCCCGAGGCTCAGGTTCGCTCGTGGGGTGCTCCCCACGGGCTCTCTGCAGCGGCAGCAACCAGGAAGACCTGTGCCGCCGTTTCCGGGAACTTCAGTGCACCAGGGTTCCAGATGGTCTTTGGCTTTTTCCTCTGGCGTCCGAGATGTGTGTGCAGGGAGCAGTCACTTCTGGTTTCCCAGGCTTGTCTGCCTCTCTGAAGGTTTAGCTCTCCCTCCCACGGGATTTGGGTGCAGAGAACTGTTTATCCAGTCTGTTTCTTTCAGGTTCCGGCGGTGTCTCAGGCACAGGGGTCCTGCCGCTCCTGGGCCCTTCCCCACGGGAGCCCAGAGGCCTTATACAGTTTCCTCTTGGGCCAGGGATGTGGGCAGGGGTGAGCAGAGTTGGTGGTCTCTTCCGCTCTGCAGCCTCAGGAGTGCCCACCTGACCAGGTGGTTGGGTCTCTCTCTCACCGGGTCTGGGAGCAGAGAGCTGCTGCGGGCCGGGATCCGCGGGTGTGGGACTTCCGGTAAACACAGAACGTGCCCGGTCCTAGAGAAATTCTGCTTTCCTGTGTCCCAAGCTCACCAGGCAGCTTTCTTGCAGCAGAAAATTTGGTCTTACCTGTGGTCCCGAGGCTCAGGTTCGCTCGTGGGGTGCTCCCCAAGGGCTCTCTTCAGCGGCAGCAACCAGGAAGACCTGTGCCGCCCCTTCCGGGAGCTTCAGTGCACCAGGGTTCCAGATGGTCTTTGGCTTTTTCCTCTGGCGTCCGAGATGTGTGTGCAGGGAGCAGTATCTTCTGGTTTCCCAGGCTTGTCTGCCTCTCTGAAGGTTTAGCTCTCCCTCCCACGGGATTTGGGTGCAGAGCTCTTGTGTGCTTTTCAATCCAGGGTAGCACTGTGTCTCTTGCAGTGAGAAATAAGAAAGTGAACTAGGAAAATCATGAAATTTCACACCTACCCTATGGCATTGATTGATTAGGAAATGAGCCTCAGCCACTATTGTACCAGAATTCACTCAGGGCTACTTGTAGCCAAAGAAGGCTAAAACTGGCTGCCACTGGTTTTGTTTTTGTTTTTTAATCATCAGAATAGAATGTTAAAGAATTGAAATACTTTTTTCTTTTGTGATTAGTAATTTATCTCATTTACAACAAAGTATAGTGTGCTTCACCACAATTTGAAAATGTCAGAATTGTATAGCAGAATTATTTTATTGCTATTATTTTAGGAAAGTAGTATTTGGATTTTGCCTTAGGTTCCTGGTCTATCTAGTTTCCGGTTCTTAGTCACCCAAGCAGTGTCAGACCATTTTGTGAGTCAACCTTCAGTCAAATTAGATATTGCTTGGCTACTCCTACATATTTTGCATTAGCTTTGCAGTAACATATTTTATAGGCAGGATGACGCTGCAGATCAAAGGTGGCTTGGTCTGTGTATATGCTGTGTTTTTCTCCTTTGGTAGTATATAGAATATGTATCAAAGATGCTAGCATGTAGGCTTGAAGGCTCTATGGAGGCACAAGCTTGACTTCTTTATGTTCAGTGAGTTTTGGAGGTGCTGTCTTTAGCAATGTTTGTGGAGAGTGGGAACACACAAAATCCTATTCTATAAGCCTGGAAACCTCTAGTAACACAGTGGCTGACCACACAGTTTTCTCCACTGAGTATAATCTAGCTATTTGTTCTAAGAGAAGACACTTCCTAATTAAGTGAAAAACGCACAGTAGGTAACAATCTTCAATTAGCAGTTGTTTCCAACTAAACAGTAAAATGTCAATAGAGGAGGAACAAATGGTCTTACTAAGTTAAATTGTTTTGCTATAATATAAGTTAGTGTCAAAAGTTGTGCTGACTGGGAAAAAAGAATTGAATTTGCAACATGACTGGACTCAGTACATTAAAAGTATAAATAAATAAATAAGTAAATGAATGAATAAATAAATAACGGAAAGAGGATATGAATTTAGTTGGGAAATATGATGGTGCTCTGTAATAGGCTTGGAAGCAAAGAGTGAGGGGTGGATATGATCAAAACACAGCATATATATGTATGGAATCAACAAAGAATGAATCAAAAATTAAAAGCAAGAGTAAAACTAGAAATTGCAACCCAATTCCAAGCTGAACAATTAGATTTCAGGAAGTATACTCAGTAGAACAGAGGCAAAGTATTTGAACATATTTAAACTTGTTTTTCTTAGCATTATTGCCTCATATTTGAGACTGCTAATTTTAAATATAATAAAAACAATAACATTTTGCTAATTTCTTCATATTGAGTTTTGAAAATCAATAAATTATATAATTTACTTTCAAAAAGAGATCAGATAAATCTCTTTTTAGTTTGAATAACATAAGGAAAGGCAGCTTCATGTGTGTCCCTAGTCATAGCTATTCAGTAACTAACTGCAGAAATGACTATCTAGTTGTTATAACACCATTCCAGAGTTATTTGGAGTTAATTTTTTATAAAAATACAAAAATATCTGCATCATATTACAACCAGATTTGTTATTTATAAATTTGTCTTTAAGAAGTCGATTCTCCTTTGTCACCACTACTCTGAAAGCGTCCTTACTTTGTTAGTTACTGGTCTGTACTTGGCAAATACAAACTGATTTATTGTAGCATTTGCATAGTCAAATGTTCAGAAGGAAACAATACTCCATCAAAGCAAAGGGAAGTACAGAGTGTGTGCACAGTCAAACTCAAATAGAGAAACACATTCTGACCTAACTTCTTGTATCTCTTCATAACTACTCTGAGTGGGGCTATAGATTACATGATTTCTGTTTCTGATGGACACAGATAAACTCTCATTTTATATTGTTTTATCTGTGCTCAACTTAAAGTGATCCAGAGATGGCAATGATAAGTCTGAGTCATCACTGTCTTCAAAACACCCACTCAAAGTCCCACTGGTTGATTCCCGACCACCTCATAGATGATCCTGGATGGATCCTAGAAACTGTAGTTCTAAATCTGGGGTCCTTTTTTGCTCTTGGTCAGAGCAATACAGTAGAATTTAGGGATGGAAGCTCCTACCAAGTAATGTACAATCTAAGAATAGCTCTTTTTTGCAAAAAAAAAAAGTTTGTAATGAAGAGGAAAATTGGCCACTCCAAATACACCTGGTCATAGCTTTTCTAAGACAAACCTTCCCTCATCATGAAGCTTGTTAATCAGCAGCAGATGCAGGGCTGGGAAGAGGATGGATTATTCTGTGAACCACTTATGTGAGATTACCCCCTTAAAACAGCAGCATACAGTTTGACATCAACAGAATGCTTTCTATGTACTATTAACAGCAGCTCGTGATGACTAAAGAGGTTGTATAGCTCCTCCTACAGTTGTCATCAGTCGAGCCCATTGACTCTGCATTGCACCACAACCTTGGTTCTTACTAACAAGTCTCCTTTCTTTCAGGCCTAGCAAGCATTCCCAATCTCTCTACTGCCTTACTAATCTATGTCTGCATCCTGATAGGCTTTTTGCACTGAGTGACTTTTATGAAGATCACAGAAAAGTGGAGAATGAGAGAGAAAAATAAAAACTTGATTCAAGCACCATCTGAGGCCATGTCTGCTAAGCAGGGCTGCTCCTCATTGAAGAGTTTTGTTGGAGTCAGAAATGGGTCATTAGACACATGAATCTTTTCAGAGTTTTTCTCCTAAAGGAATTTTATACTGAAATACTGAAGTCACTTTAGATGGATTTTTGAAGACATTTGAAAAATAATTTTATTATAATAAATTTTGTCTACATCGAATGTGTTTACAGATATATGCAATGTTGGCTAATAATTAACATGTAAATAATATCATTATTTCATGTATGCATTTGTATAAATTTATTATGTAAGTTTATATTGTTTCATTATATGCCTATTTATATACAAATGTATTACATTATTTATTTTTAAGGAATTGAAAAAATATTTCACAGGGTATGAGCATCTAAAATTACAAAATTTCAAAGGTTCAACAGTGTTCAAATGGCTAAGCTACTTTTACAGATATAGAAGCTTCAGAAAAGTAGCAACAACTTGGAGAAGTTCTCAGGGTGGGGGGAGGAAAAATCCCACCTGTAGCTCATGTGCTTTCCTCTCCAAGGCAGCACCGTGTCTCTTGCAGGATGCTGGCAAGGGAGGCCTCCGGGAGAAACTGTAGTCTGTGACTGTGAAGTGTCTCACTCCTTACTTTGACCTTTTTTCAGAGGGGGAGGAACCAAAAGGTGGAAACACAAGAAGCAGTTTCTTTACAACAAACAGCATAAATGCTCAAAGACATTAACTTCCTTCATAACAGATGGACACTTGTCCTTCCTATGGAATAAAGAACTTTCAAAAACTTTCCCAGTGTGCACCACTCATAGAAATGGGTTGTCTATTGCATTTTATCTGCTCATCATGAAACTATGTTCTCCCGTTTGCTCTACACTGCATATGAAAATACAGATCTTACCTAGGCATTGGAACAGAGATTCAATTGCCTATGTAATGTGCTCCACATTACATGCGAAGAGTCTCATGACTGGATACAGAGTAAAAGAGAACACAATACGAGACAATTGTTATTGGTAGATACACCAAACAAAGTGGTTGCAACAAAGCAGGGAATGTGCTACAGTCCTCAGATGTTACCCGTGACTCTTAGCTTTTGGGTTAGTGGGAGGTACTGGTCAATTTATAAATGGCTAACATTTTAGGCATAATAGTCCCAAGGATGTTATGTCTGACACAAGAATTGGCCACTGATGGCTATTAAAGGAACAAAAGATAGCAGGAGATAATTTAATTCTAGATCGCAACATTCTCACTCTCCACAATCCAGTTTTTTTTTTTTTTTGAATTCTTCTTTTCCAATTTGTATCCCTTTGACCAACTCCTTTTGTTGTCTGGCTAGGTCTTTCAGTACTATGTGGAATAGGTAGGGAGTACAATCCATTTCTAATCAGTCAATCAGCCTTGTAAAATTTTCAACATGGGTGTGGCTTGTTTTGTACTTGGAATTCGGGTCAAAAAGTTTACACTGTAAGCACAAGAGAGAAAGTCTGGGCTCAGTCATCTCTTTGCAAAGAAAACCCCCAATAGCCATAATTTTACTCTCTATCCATTTGGGTAGATGAGGAGGGGTTCTGATCAAATGGTACGAGTTTCAGTTGGAGAAGAGGAAAAATACCTTTAGTGCTCAATGCCAAAGTATGGTAATTATAATAAGGAGCAATATATTTTGCACTTCAAAATTGCTGAAAAATGTTTTTAAAAATGTTTTCACCACAAATAATGTTAAGGACTTTTTTTTTAATTATCTGGATTTAGTCATTTTACACTGTAAAAATGTCTCAGAATGTCTCATTGAATCCTATGTTTCCTTTCTTTAACCATGGTGTGTCCCTTCACTTGAATCCAAATTTCTTTGCTGTTGGCATGCTCCCTATTCCCTTTTCTTTCCATCAGCTATCCTGGAAGAAATGACCAAGTTTAGATTTTTATCCAATGGCAGCAGACCTACAGTCCAGGACACTTAACTCAGTGTGATATGGTCAGCTTTATTTCAAATTAAAATTAGAACAAGGAGTGTCTTAATTCTCTTGTCTAGACAATTGTCACGCTGTAAATTCTTATCATAATGGCTCTGGCTGCTTTCTGATGGCCTTTCCAAAACACAATTTGCCAATCCTACAAACTTTTGAACATGCTGTTTCGTTTACCCTGATTAATCTATTAAGAGATGAAATACTCATCTTGCTTCCTCCTTCCAAAATGACATTTGGAGATTCAATTTCTTGCTGGTTGCTGATGCTGTCTGTGATGCCACTACTGATTTAATTCCGTCTTCTGTCTGTCTGCAACAAATTTAATCAGAAGAACCATTACCCGAATTTGATATTCTTTTCCACAGCTGAGACAGAGCCTCTAGCTTCGACAAACTTTTAATATGATCTTAAGTGAATAGCAGCTGCTTATACACATTGGTGAAGGGTAGAGATGGTGGTACATTACCTAAGCTGCTACAATGTGTGCTTCCATGGGGAGAAAAGTCTTTTACCAAGAACTTGGAATTCAAAATTACTCCAAGATAGGCCTCCATACTTGAAGTATAGGCAAGGGAGTGTCTAGGTATTAGTCCTGAACCGGGCTATAAATCAACTTGGCCTCAGAATAAGTGGGGCAGGTAGTTACACAGTTGTACACTCATTAATACCTGGTCTTCATAGGCCAAACCCTTGTGCTGATCAGGCTGAGAGAAGGATTAATTAGCTTAAAGACAACAAGGAAAGGTAGCAGAGCAAATGCATGAGTGGATTAGGCAAACATCCAACATTTTAACCCTGCCAACCAGACTTGTTTATTTGCTGGAAGACTAAATATTCAAATATATAAGCCTATGGGGGGCATTCTTATTCAAACCATCATGTTACTCTTATTTTCAGGTGACACTAAGACTCACATGAAGCTAGCATGGAATTCAATTACTACTTCTGTTTCATTTTTACCTGCTCACTGTAACTTCTCTCTGTCCAAAGAAGTGTGCCTAATATTATAGCACAAACACCATGACTCAAACCATTGCAAGGTTGAAACTTGCAAGTCAGCAAGAGACCTGTGAAAAGAATGCCAAGTATTAACGTATTGTCTTATATTAGCTTGAGCTCCTCAAAAACATTCATGGTTAAATTCACTGTGAATATTGTGCATTAAGATGTCAGATGATTGACTGTCTTTTCTTCTTAGTCTTATGACAACACCAAGAGCTGTTGTGGTATCTGTTTTATATCTGAGATCTAGAAAACCATGCCCTACATATGTGACGCTCTTCCCTCTACAACATGAAGTTAAGATGGGCAGTGAATTTCATGTCATTGTTTCTATCTCTGAAGGCTACATCTAGCATCTATCTTTGCTTCTTTGATTATCTGGCTGTGTATGCAGACACACCAGCTTGTGTCTCGCAAATGGATTCATGGGACTGAGGTCAGTAGCAAAGCAAATACTAAATATATTTTCTGTTTTAACAGCAAATGCCTTGAGTTTTCTAGGGACTAGTCTGAATTGCCAGTTCCCAGCATGTGGTGCATTTAACAACTGTAAACGCTGAATGAAAGATGCTTTCTTTGAGCTACCAGTTCATCTCACACAAAAGAAGCATGCACTCCTCTGTAGATCCAGGGTTTTCTGGCAATACTGATGCCCCCGCTTTACTGTTTCATTTCCTATTTAACTTTCCATTCTTCAAAATGATGGTTCTAAGCTCCAGGTAGAGCAGCTGAAAGCTTGAATATATTTAATTCACAATTAACAAATAACGATGTTTAATTCATTTTTACTGGATATCTGGTCACAATTTCTGAATGCTAAAGAATTCTTTGAGGAATGGATTCTGAACACAGAAAATCACAGTCTTTATAAAATAGGAAAATATTTATTTTCCCATTTTGTTTTTCAAAATTTCTACTCGACCTCTGGTTTTGATATAATACTGCACATACATACCCATGCTCTGAAGTTACCTGTAGGTAGAGTTGGGTCCTTCCATTTCCAGGAGATGAGGAGATTCTCTTGGTTTTTGTTTGTTTTGTTTTTGGAAATAAATATTCATGTTTATGTCAGTCCTCAGTTTTCTAAAATTCTATTCTAGATGTTCAACAAGCAAGTGTTTGATGTTCCAGGTGTCCTGTGATAGCATACACAAACTGAAAAAATCAAGTTCAGAGATTAATAGGTACAGTCACTGTGAAGATGGGTACCTTTATCCTAATTCTTTTTAAGATCTTCACTATAAAGTTTACAATCAGCATCCTCAGTAAGATGAATATCATTTTACATGAAATATTCAAAGATAGAAGATAATTTTAAACATTTTCCTTTCAACAAATTTAAAAATTGCTAGCATTTAGAACCATAAGTCAAAGCACTTTGCATCAGACAGCAAACATTTTAGGCTATGTGGGTCGAGATACAAAATTGAGAACATTATCTCAAGAGAACAATAATAATGATAACAACGGAGCGTAGCTACATATTTCATAATTCAAGGTTATTACACATATCTATCTACAAAAATCAAACAAAATTCATAATACATATGTTTTCTTGTTGTATAATCTGGGGCTTAAAAATTCAATAAAGTTCTCACTGTACTGAAGTCAAAATGTTGGCATGGCTGTGCAGGGCTTGTTATTAGAGGAGATTATGAGAATAATATGATTTTTTATCTTATGTAGATGCCACAGACAGTGTGCACTGGGTAGCTCTGGGTCCCATCCTCTGTACTCAATTACAGAAAATTATGTTCCCATTATTATATATCTTTCTTTGCCATTGCCTGGAAAGGTGCTCCAATTCTTTGCTTCATGCAATTGATTATCCTGGAATCACTGGAACACTCAGGCTAACTTTCAAACCCAGTTCTTAGACTACAAAATATGGAGGACCACCAATTTGCTAGTGAGACCACAATGATTAATTTTTTTCAAGGTGCTAGGGGCTAAAAATCCAAAATTAAGGTCCCAAGCTGAGAATCCAGAGAGATTCTTTCCTTTCTCTGTAGTTTCTGGTGGGACTCTCAGTCCATGGAGCTCTGTGCCTCACTGCATTGCTCCAGTCTCTACTTCTGCCTCCTTATGACTTCCACTCCACATCCTGCTATCTCTTCTCCTTTGCTGTGAATAACTACCACACTGAGTAAGGGCTCTAATGGCTTCATCATAATTGCATTACATTTGCAGAGACCATATTATCAAATGAAGTGTCAGAAATTCAGGCTTTGCCACATCTTTTCAGAGAACATGATCCAACTCATTATAGTCCATAGTCTCTATCGTCCCTGCCAAATTTCTTTTACAATGTGCCATTTCATAGGTTTAGTGGCTTTGTCTAATATTTCTAGACAGAAAAAGAATATTTAAGTTATATTCCTTTATTCTCTTTTGAAATAACATTCTATGTTATTAGTATCCAGAATAACATTCCATATCATCAAATTACTTAAAAATCTTAAAAAGTCACTTTCAGGTTTGGATCATACAAAAACACATGTAGAGTTGTATTTGTCCTATAGGTTATAGTTTGCTCAGTCTTCCTATGGAATCTTATTTAGAAAAAAAACCAGGAAAGTGTTGATAGAAATACCATTTAGTATACTATAAAAATGATTTAAAATTATATTAGAAATAACTCTCAGTTGGTCTGAAATATAGAAGCCAATCATGTAGTTAAAAGAGAATTTTGGATAATTTGAAAAAGGTTTGATAGACTTAGGGATCAATATTTTTTTACTAATTTATTTCAAATGACTACTGGGTTTATACTGCTATTATATGTGTGTGTTTCTTTAGCTCATGAACATCTTAACTATGGATACCACAAATACATTTATCCTAGTCGATTCTCCAGAAGCAGGAAAATATTGCTAGTCTTCACCCTTAGAACAATACTAATTGAAAATATGTATCATTAATAAAAAATTGTCCATTTTAATTGGTATTGACAAATTTCAGTGTTTGGATAGAATTATAATGTAGAAATGGTAGCAAATTATCCTAATAATTAACATTTATACTGTCAAGAGGAAAACATCACCAATTTCAAATAGCACATCCTTCAGAGAAGGATATAATATCTGTTGAAATTTAACTGGTTATAGCATGGTCTTGTTTTAGAAACCGATATTAACTTTTCTCTTGATTGCTTTTTACAGATATACTCATTATTCACAGAGTATCAAAAAAATAGCAATAACATATGAAATTATGGAGGTCTAGTCAGGTCAGCCCATGGTTACATAGGAACACAGAATTGTCACATTTCAAAATCTGATTTTCACTGGTGAATAAGTTTCAATATTTGTATTAAATAAAGTAACTGACTACAGATGTTTTTGAAAGGAGATGGCAGGACTATGAAGCTGAAGCCTATCAAAATTTCTGTACAAGAGTAGAATTATATTCGAAGTTTTTGTTATTGATATCGATTCCTTCATTATCAGGTCTTCCATCTTGAAGACTGGCATGGAATGGTGATAAACAGTACGACTGTGGAAGCCAGACAGCATGGCTTTAAATCTCTGATAAGCATTTCCTAACATCTGAGTTCAAATCTCAGATCTACTACCTCTTAGAGCTCACACTGACTTTTGAAATCTCAATTTCCTTTTCTTTTTATGTGCTCAAATTCAGTACCTGTAGAAAGCTTTTCTGAAAAGACCCCAATTCCTTTAAAAAATGTATACGTTTGCCCCATAATAAAACTTCCTTGCAATGCTTTGCTTTAAAAAGTAGCACACACAAAGTGATAGTGATAGTTCTTGGTACATAATGAGCATTATATACATACTATTAACTCATTTTAGTATTACTATCATTTGGTAGTGTTGGTGATAATGTACCCTCTACTTCTGAGCCAATGTACGAAGGAACATATGCACTTGGGACTCTCAAAAGACTGTAGAATCCACAAATAATTTAGATGTGATTTGATAGGGATGAGACCGCAGATTGTCTCAGAAACACTTGGACCTGGACTGAAGGTTATATCTCAAGATGAAGGTCACTGTCAGTGCAGAACTTGTTGGACAAGAATAAGGAAGCAGAAACTTTGTGTTCCTGGGTAGCTACTAGTTGGCATCCCACCTCAAGGTATTCCCCTTTTGTTGTTGTTTTTTTTTCCTGTTTGTTTGATTGTTTTTGTTTTTGTTTTAAAACCTCTTCCTACTTGCTTAAAATAAGCTGGAGAGCAAGGGAGAGCCTCATGTCACAAATTTATTTCAATGTTATTTTTTGCATGGCTGCATGATTGCTGCAAGCTGTGTAACTGAATTTCAATTTGTAGGATAACAATAGGATTTCTTGGAGCTGTCCTTTCTTTGTTTTCAATATTGTTTTTTCCATGTGTTTTCTTTCCCTAACATGCTTTCCTGGGAATATCTTCCTCATCACTGTTTCTATAATACTAGTACCCTCAAAAGAGATATAAAGGCATGACTACAAACAGCAAATCTTTGCATTTGAGTTGAGTTGGTGGTAAATGCCATTCCAAATTAAAGCTAAACTAAATAGTGGAAAATATTCAGTAGTTATATGGTAGAGCTGGGGATTACAATGAAATTGGTGACCTCAATCAGCAAAGCCTGTTTTTAGTAGCTGTAGAAATAA
The DNA here is from genome assembly GCF_021556685.1 of Rattus norvegicus. Classification (NCBI taxonomy): domain Eukaryota; kingdom Metazoa; phylum Chordata; class Mammalia; order Rodentia; family Muridae; genus Rattus; species Rattus norvegicus. The sequence continues at coordinate 107,101,349 of NC_141548.1, read as the reverse complement.
TGTCTTACATGGCTGAAGCGTTACGACTCCAGTTGGAGAATTTTGCTTTTTCAATTTACTAAGCAAAAGTGATGTTTTTTCATCCCCTGTTGACAGCACCTGGTCCTTCACTTCCTTCTTTAATTCATATTCAATATTTTTAAGCCTTGAAAGCAGAGAAGAAACATTAGGATATGGTTATTCTAGGATGCAGTAGCAACTGGGTTGGGGAATACCATCTGAAATACCAATGTGGTTGTAGAAGCTGGTTGGGGATACATTAGTACTGCATTTTTGCTGGAGATGATGATTCAGTGTTGAAGAATTTCCGGTGTTTTATGGAGATCCTGTGCTGTGATTATGCAGGCATGGATCATATGTTGAGAAAGGTGGGTATTGTATGCTGGTTCTAATAAGCTGTGTAGCCATGAATTTGCAGTGAAATCAGATTTTAGGTAGAAATCATTAAGTAAGGGGAACTTTTTTTTTAGATAGGAAATATGTTTTTCTTTCTAGTTTTTCTGTATTACATTTGCCTTAATGGACTCTTGGTAATAGGCTCCCCATTGCACAAACTTCAATGAGTCACAAAGTTCTCAAGCAGCCTTTGAGAATGTTGCTTCTTTCCCCATCGAAAATAATTGCTGACAAGACAACATTGGTACACAAAGACCAACAGCCACAAGATCAAAGACCACGTGGCAAAGAAAAGGAGATTCTAAGAAGTAGTGGAGATTGTGAAGCATACTAATTGAAAAGTTGATTTTTCTTAAGTAAATGAGCATGGACACTATTATACGTGTAAAAACAAGACCCTGCATTCTACAGAAATATCAGAACTTCCAGAAGACCACGAGGAGGACAAATGGCTGAAGCCATTTGCCTCAGTGCATATTATTTGCTTCTAGTTTGGTTCCTTCTAGACACTGCTTGACTTCAGAGGGATGGGTCTATAAGAGTCAAGCTCTAAAAATTTTCTATACTAGTGATAAATCTCTCTCCTGCCTACTCTCCCTCCCTCCCTTCCTTATTCCCTCTCTTCTGGAATCCACATATAGAATAGCTTTGAGTTCTGTTTTCAGGGTCCTGTAAGGAAACAGCTACTGAACTAGTACAGTTAGTTTTCCAAGAGAATCTAGGAAGGGACCAGGTAGTAGCTAGAAGGGGACAGAAATGTCTACAATACTAGAAACATAGAAAATGTAAGAAAAAAAATAAGTCAAAGTATCTCCACCAGGAAGGTTGTGAATAAGTAGTCTGTAAAGTACATCCATGTTTGTGGGAATCCAAGGATGCCATGGCTTACAAAGGCTCACAGATCCAAATCCAGGACTGGAATTTGGACTGCATTTGTGGTTTCTTTTTCATGTCTTCCCATCTTGCCTTGGGCATCTAGAGAGGTTTTTCCTGTTTTCTAGGGTAGACATTTATTCAGAGGTTTTTATGTCTAAGAATTTCCACTGTATTTTCTCTGGGTCTTGATTTTGTTGACCTTTTCTTCTCTTGGAGGCCTCTCCTCCTTTATCTATCTCTGCTGTGGACAGAGAGTTCCTGCTTTAAGCAGCTGTATGGCCTTGCCGAGGACCTCAGCTATAATCAGAAGCTAAGACTAATAAGCTCATTCTTTCTAGTTGATTCTGAACTGTGACTGGATTGTTCAACTCAGTTGTTTTGGCTCAAACTCCTCTCCAAGCTGACTGATTCCAATTGTCTTGTAATCTTTTGGCTCCTTTTTGTTCTCTGGCTCATTCTGTCTTTTCCTGTCTCTGTAAAACTGTTACAGTAAAACTGCTTCTCTCAATCTCTCTCTCTCTCTCTCTCTCTCTCTCTCTCTCTCTCTCTCTCTCTCTCTCTCTCTCCTGCTGCTGTTGCTGCTCATAATTAGCTTCTTTCCTCCCTGTTCCTGTGAGAGTTGGGTGTATCTGATCTCTGACTCATTCTGTCAAATCCTTCTCTGATTCATCATTTTGTCTGCCTCTCAATTAGATGTCACTTTCCAACATAGTTGCTTCCCTCTTCAAACTTTACTTTTATTGTTTGAGATTAAAGGTGGATACTAAGGTGTGTGTGTATTCCAGCCAGAGGTATTAAAAGTATCATTCTATCCAGATTACACAGAGCTAGAAGGATTTTTGGATATGATCCCTTGACAAAGCAGCCATGTTGATAGCTTAAATTCCTCTACATAAGACAATTATCCTGAGTGAACTTGAGAAATAACATACCTTGGGTTACCCTCTCCTCTACCCAGTCTTCCTTTCCTTCCCTTCGCTTCCATCTTCTCTCTTTTCCTCTCTTCTCATTCCTTCTAACTGCAACACTGACACTAGCTCAGGAGAGCATTTTCAGAGACAAAAACAGGTGGTGCTTATCTTCCCACCTAAGCCAATTTTAGGTAAACATTCCCAAAACAGGAAAATATTAATGAATGTTTTAAAAATTAACCCATAAGTACATGGTTCACCGTAAACAAATACAAAAAGATAGGTAGAAAGAAAGAAGGGAGTAAGGAAAGAAAGAAAGAAAGAAAGGAAGAAAGATCGAACTACTACAATACCAACTTGTATTGATAAAACCATATTTCTAGTGTAGTTTCTTGAAGTTGTTTACAGTTCTTACAGACTGCTGTATCACCTATAAAGGATGGTTGCATCTAAAGTTCATTGAATATATTCAGTAAATGGTTGCACAAGAATGGAATTAGCTGACTTATATCATCACTTCCTACTGCTATACCTGGGAGGTTATAGTGAACATATGTTCAACACTTCCACAAATAATACCATGAGAGAACTTTGGGGCTAATTTTCATTCAAATCCTCATTTCTCTCCTTCTTTATTTCTCCTTTTCTCATCCTATCTCTATCTCCCTGTATTATCTCTTTCCCTTCTTTTCCTTCTCTCCTTTCCTTCTTACAGGCTGCTTTTTTCCTAAGAAAGGAAATACATGTCACTTTGTGAGTTTTCCATTGCTCTTTTTCTGGCCTTACTTTATTATTTCGGTTGCTTTTCTGACAGGACTATTTCTGTTGCCAGTTTAGACAAGTCAGATATTTGGAATTTATTTTCCACCAGTACCTTGGAGAGTAAACCCCTCACTCTTTACGGCATAGTTCTCCTAGGAGAGAACCATATTGATTATTTGATCTGAAGCCTTCAGTTCAATCTTTGAAGGAAAGGCCTCCATGAAGGGAAAACTGTTATGGTGTGAAAAACTGGGTCACACAAGGAGGAGCAGGAGGATGAGGAGAGGGAAGGGGATGAGGAGGAGGAGGAGGAGAAAGAGAAGGAGAAGGATGAGGAGGAGGAGGGGGAGGAGGAGAAAGAGAAGGAGGAGGATGAGGAGGAAGAGGGGGGAGGAGAAAGACTCCTTTTATCTGCTATAATATATCCAGACTGTGTTAGCATTAGCAATAGTATCTAATGTCAGTACACAGCAATGGCAGTGTCTAGACAGTTATGATGGAGGGTGAAAAGAACCATCATATCTTCATATACTTTCATTATAAGGGGTCATATATGGCTTACATGGAGGACATTGTTATTTATATTTTAGTTTATTTCAAGCACTTGAATGTAAAAGTAACTTTTATTCAGCAGATGTAATTATCATCGGAGAGGCTTAATGTTGAATAAGTATCTCCTTTCTAATTCTTTCTGAACTCTGGCTGGCTGGTTCAGCTGAATTGTTCTGACCCATCTAGAAATGCTGGAGCTGTGGGATACCTGCTGGGGAACACAGGGAGTAGAACCAGCCGAAGAGAAAGATGTTCCTTGCAGTTCACAAAGATGAAAGAAGTTGGAGATATGAAGATCACTTTTATATTAGACGTGGAGATGCAGAGTTTGGAGATCCCACAGAGATTTTTGTAATCAGTGGTGGCTTGAGTCATGTTGAAGTCAAGGCTTGAACATGGACTCTCAAGAACATACCTTTCAGTTCTCAGTGACAGTCATTTACTGACCTCATGGCTTCATTGGCTTAAATAAACATGTTATTTTAACTATGACCAATAATGAAGAGTCATACTTTTTTCAGGTGAAAAAAAATCAAATCTTAATTTACTGGGATAGAACCAAATTGAGACTGAACGTTTTTAAAACTAAACTTTTTTTAGTTTAATTTTTGTATATGAGTGCTTGCCTGCTTGTTTGTATCCTGTGCCTGTGGCACTTAGGGAAGGGCATCAGATTTCCTGAAATTGTACTCATAATTGTGAGTCACTATGTGAGTGCTGAGAATATAAACCTGATACTCCAAGAGAACAACAGGTGCTCCAAAGCACTGAGCTATTTCTCCAACCCTGGATGCAGATCTGGAAGTATGGGTGAAGTCTGTTAAGACAGTAAGGAATTGGTATCTGCCTGGCTCTGAGGTACACATTCCTTTACTCTTTAGGAACTGCTCAGAGGACAGTAATGCTCAGTAATCAGCAGTACTAAAAAACATCAAAATTCATGTTTAATGAGGATAGTGGAGAGGTTCAGGATTAGTTGTCCTCATTTTGCCTCACGTTTCCCCAGTCTGACAAATCAGAAATATATAGTTCAGGAAATTGAAGGTACAATTTGTTTTATTTGTTGTGGTTCAATGACTATATGCCTCCAAAGCCATGACAAAAAAGGAAGGAAATTGAATTAAAGATTATGTGCATGTATAAATGTCTGGTAGTTTTTCTTTATTAATTGTTTTTAATCCATTTCCTCATGGACGATAGTAACTGGTATTTTTCTTATTTTGTAAGTTGAGTCTTTCTTAAGTTTACCGAGGATAGTTCAAATCATGTGTTTAAATGTCTAATATCCCTGTTACTATCATCTTAGTGAGGACCTCTAATGAAATTTTCAAAGCCTAAATTCCCGTATGCAGACAGTTGTTCATTCAATAGGCTTAGTGCATCCCTTAGTCCTAAGACTCCTGATTTATTATTTAGAGAAATGGGATGAAAATTCACATAGACTTATTTATGTAGAAACACAGAGATTAAAACTTTTGTGTTAAGTAGTTAAATTAAAATTTATTTTATTTTTTGAATATGATTGTTTTATCTGTATGTATGTCTGTGTACCATATGCACATCTGATGCCCGTGGAGGACAGAAGAGGGCATAGGATCTCCTAGAACTGGAATTATGGATGGTTGTGAACCATCACATGGTGCAGGAAACTGAACCCAAGTCCTCTAGAATAGTAGCCAGGATTTTTAAGTGCTGAGACATTTTTCAGGCTCATAGGTACTTATTTTAATTCATTTACAAGTTTATTATTTGGATTTTCTGAGATACATGATTTAAAGGAAGTATAGTTACAAGTGTCTTATTTTCTATGGTTCTGAACAAATTTTATGTGATAGTCAAAAAGGAATCCTGGTTTGGTCTTTGGTCATGTTGTTTTGACATGTGTTAATGGAAGCAAACATTAGTGTTTTTTCATCTTTATCAACCACTTACTTCCTCGCTTCTGTTATCTCTCTCTGCAATGTCACTAGAAAACAGAAATTCTCAATATTTATATCCTCTTAAGTCACCCAAAACAGTGAATTAGCAAGTACTTAGGGAAATACAGGGTTAGGGTTTTATGATCTCTTGGTTACATTTTCCTTAAAAAAAATCAGGTTCTATTTAATACACAGTGTAAATCTGTTAATATTTAAGTCATGGCCAGTAGATCTATGACTCATCCCTTAATAAAACTAGCCTGTTGTATGAGGGTATCATGATCTTCTTTTACTTAGGCAAACCATACAAGAGTTTGTGCCATTTCATATTTTATTTTTATTTTGGTTCTATTTTTTCTTTTTAGTTAATTGTTTTATTTATTTACATTTCTTACAAGTATTTACATTTTTTTACAATTATTTACACCTTTTATTAGTTATTTTATTAATTTCATTTCAAATGTTGTCCCCTTTCCTGGAGTCCCCTCCGAAAAACCCCTATCCCATCCTTCCTTTGCTCTAAGAGGGTACTGCCACACCCACCCATCCACTCCCTTCTCACTGCTGTAGCATCCCCCTCTGTTGGGGCATCAGGCTTCCACAGGACCAAGGATCTCCCCTCCCACTGATGAGGCTGAAGTCATGGACCCATCCGTGTATACTCGGCGGTTGGTTGTTTAGTCCCAGGGAGCTCTAGGGGAGGGTTGCAATCCCCTTTAGCTCCTCTCTGTCTTTCTCCAAACCCTTCCATTGGGGTCCCCGGGTTCAGTCTGATGGTTGGCTGTGACTATCTGCATCTGTATTAGTCACTGCTAGCAAAGCCTCTCAAAGGACAACCATACCAGGCGTCTGTCTGCAAGCACTTCTTGGCATCAGCAATAGTGTCTGGGTTTGGTATCGGCTGATGGGATGGATCCTGAGGTTGGTTGGTCTCTGGATGGCCTTTCTTTCAGTCTCTGCTCTATTTTTGTCCTTCCTCCCATTTCCTTTACACAGGAACAATAATGGGTTAAAATTTTTGAGATGGGTGGGCGGTCCTATCTCTCCAGTGGGGTCCAGGTCTACGTACTGGAGGTGGACTCTTCAGGTTCTATCTCCCTGCTGTTGGGTATTTCGGCTAATGTCATTCCCATTGGGTCCTAGGAACCATATCCACCTATCAGTGAGTACATATCAAGTATGCTCTTTTGGGTCTGGGTTACTACACTTGGGATGATGTTTTCTAGTTCCATTCATTTGCTTAAAAAAATTCATGAAGTCTTCATTTTTAATAGCTAAGTAGTGTTACATTGTATAAATGAATCACATTTTCTGTATCCATTCTTTCAAGGAGGGAAATCTGGGTTGTTTACAGCTTCTGGCTTATTATAAATAAGTGTGCTATGAACCTAGTGGAGCATGTGTCCTTGTTATAGGTAGGAGCATCTATTGGGCATGTGCCTGTTAGTTGTACAGCTGGGTCTTCAGGTAGAATTATTTCAAAATTTCTGAGGAACTGCCAGATTGATTTTGAAAGTAAACGTACCACCCTGCAATCCCATCAGGAACGGAGGAGTAGTCCTCTTTCTTCACATCCTTGCCAGCATCTGCTGATGCCTAAGTTTATGATCTTAGTCATCCAGATTGGTGTAAGATAGAATCTCAGGGCCATTTTGATTTGAAATTCACTGATGTCTAAGGAAGTTGAACATTTCTTCAGATGCCTCTTGGCCATTTGAGATTCCTCAGTTGAGAATTTTTTTAGTTCTATACCCCATTTTTAATCAGATTATTTGTTTTTTTTTGGAGTCTAACTCTTGAATTCTTTGGATATTTTGGATATTAGCCCTCTATCAAGCCTCTATGTAGGGCTTGCAAAGGTCTTTTCTCAATCTGTAGGTTGCTGCTTTGTCCTATTGGCAGTGAACTTTTCCTTACAGAAGCCTTTCAGTTTCCTGAGGTCCCATTTGTCAATTGTTGCTCTTAGAGCCTGAGCCATTGGTGTTCTGTTCAGAAATAATTTCTCTGTCTTGATGTGTTTAAGGTTCTTTCTCACTTGCTTTTCCATTAGATTCAATATAACTGGTTTTATATGGAGGCCTTCGATTCACTTGGACTGGAAATTTGTACAAGGAGATAAATATGGATCAATTCAAATTCTTCTACATGCAGACCTCCAGTTATACCAGTACCATTTGCTATAAATGCTTTTCTCCCCCACTGTATGGTTTTGACTTCTTCGTCAAAGATCAAGTGTCCATAGGTGTGTGGGCTTATTTCTAGGTCTTCAATTTTATTCCACTGATCTTCCTGTCTGTCTCTGTACCAATACCATGCAGTTTTTTTTATCACTATTGCTCTGTAATTCAGCTTGAGGTCAGAGATGGTGAGTCCCCTAGAAGTTCTTTTACTGTTTAGAATTGTTTTTGGTATCCTGGTTTTTTTGTTATTCCAGATGAAATTCAGAATTGCTTTTTCTGTCTCTGTGAAGAACTGAGTGATGTGGATTGCATTGAAGCTGTAGATTGCTTTTGGTAAGATGACTATTTTTACTATGTTAATCCTAACCATTCATGAGCATGGGAGATCTTTCCATCCTCTGAGGTCTTCTTCAATTTCTTTCGTCAGAGACTTGAAGTTCCTATACAGATCCTTCACTTGCTTAGTTAGAGTTAAGCCAAGATACTTCATATTATTTGTGACTATTGTGAAGGGTGTTGTTTCCCTAGTTTGTTTCTTAGCCCATTCATTTTTGTGTAGAGGAAGGCTACTGATTTGTTTGATTTGTTTGAGTTAATTTTATGTCCATCCACTTTGCTGAAGTTGTTTATCAGTTGTAGGAGTTCTCTGTCAGAATTTTGAAGGTCATCTGCAAATAGTTATACCTTGACTTCTTCCTCTCCAATTTGTATCCATTTGACCTGCTTTTGTTTTCTAATTGCTCTAGCTAGATCTTCAAGTACTATATTGAATAAATAGGGAGAGATGGGGCAGTCTTGTCTTGTCTCTGTTTTTGTGGGATTGCTTCAAGCTTCTCTCCATTTAATTTGATGTTGACTGCTGGCTTGTTGTATGTTGCTTTTATAATAAGTATGTATGTGCCTTAAATTCATGATCTTTCCAAGACTTTCGACATGAAAGGTGTTGTATTCTGTCAATGAGATAATCACATAACTTTTTCTTTGACTTTGTTTTATAGTGGGTTATGTTGATGGATTTCAATATAGTGAACCATCCCTATATACCTGGAAAAAAGCCTACATGATTGTGATGAATGATGGTTTTGATGTGTTCTTTGATTCAGTTTGCGAGAATTTTATTGAGCATTTTTGCACGGATATGTATAAGGGAAATTGGTCTAAAGTTCTCTTTCTTTGTTGGATCTTTCTGTAGTTTATGTATCAGCATAACTATGGCTTCATAGAACAAATTTGGTAGTGATCCTTCTGTTTCTATTTTGTGGAATAGTATAAGTGTTGGTATTAGGTCGTCTTTGAAGGTCTGATAGAATTATGTCCTAAAGTCATCTGACCCTGGACTTTTTTGGTAGGGAGTATTTTAATGACTGCTCCTATTTCCTTAGGGGTTATGGTATCAATTAGATAGTTTATCTGGTCCTGATTTAACTTTGGTATCTGGTATCTATCTAAAAAATCATCCATTTCATCTAGGTTTTCCAGTTTTTTTGAGTATAGGCTTTTGTTGTAGCATCTGATGATTTTTTGAATTTCCTCAGTTTTGGTTGTTTTATCTCTCTTTTCCCTTCTGATTTTGTTATTTTGGATATTGTCTCTGTGCCCTTTAGTTAGTTTGGCTAAGGGTTTATCTATTTTGTTGACTTTTTAAAAAAAGAAACAGCTCTTAGTTTTGTCGATTCTTTGTATAGTTCTCTTTCTAATTGTTTTTTTTTTTTTTTGTCCCTGGGTTTGATTATTTCCTGCCTTCTATTCCTCTTGGGTTCATTTGCTTCTTTTTGTTCTAGAGCTTTTAGGTGTGCTGTCAAGCTGCTAGTGTATGGTCTCTCCTGTTTCTTTCTGGAGCTATGAGTTTTCCTCTTATTACTGCTTTCATTGTGTCCCACAAGTTTGGGTATGCTGTGCTTTCATTTTCATTAAATTCTAGAAAGTTAATTTCTTTCTTTATTTCTTCCCTGATCAAGATATCATTGAGCAGAGAGTTGTTCAGTTTTCATGTGGTTTTCTGTTGTTTTTGTTGTTATTGAAGACCAGTCTTAGCTCATGCTGATTTGATAGAATGCATAAAATTATTTCAATATTCTTTATATATTAAGGCTTGTTTTGTGTCCAATTATTTGGTCGATTTTGGAGAAGGTACCATGAGGTGCTGAGAAGAAGGTATATTCTTTTGTTTTAGGGAGACATGTTCTGTAGATATCTGTTAAACCATTTGCTTCATAACTTCTGTTAGTTTAACTGTGTCTCTGTTGTTTCCATAGTGAGAGCATGGGATTAAAGTCTCTCACTATTATTGTGTGAGGTTCAATGTGCGTTTTGAGCTTTAGTAATATTAATTTTACAAATGAGTGTTCCTTGCATTTGTGGCATAGATTTTCAGAATTGAGAGTTCATATTGGTGGCTTTATTCTTTGCCAAGTATGAAGTGTCTTCCCACATCCCTTTTGATTTCTTTTTGTTAATCTATTTTATTGGATATTGTTAATCTATTTATTGGATATGGCTACTCCAGCTTGTTTCTTGGGACCATATGCTTAGAAAAGAATTTCCCAGCCTTTAATTGAAGCAGTTTCTGTCTTTGTCACTGTTTCCTGTATGCAGCAAAATACTGGGTACTATTTATGTATCTAGTCTGTTAGCCTATATCTTTTTATGGGGGAACTGAGTCCATCGATGGTGAGAGAGATTAAAGAGCAATAATTGTTCATTCTTTTTATATTTATATGGTTCTCTTCCTTTTGGTTGGTTCTAAGATTATTAATATTTTGGTTTTCATTGGGTGTAGTTTTCCTCGTTTTGGAGTTTTCCTTCTCTTTTCCTCTATAGGGCTGGATTAGTGGAAAGATACTATTTAAACTTGGTTTTGTCATGGAATATCTTGGTTTCTCCATATATAGTGATTGAGAATTTTGCTGGGTATGGTAGCCTGGGCTGGCATTTTTGTTCTTTTAGGATTTGCATGACATCTATCCAATATCCTCTGGCTTTTAGAGTCTCTGTTGAGAAGTCTGCTGTAATTCTGATAGATGTGCCTTTATATGTTACTTGGCCTTTTTCTCTTATAGCTTTTAATATTTTTTGTTACTGTGTATTTAGTATTTTTATTATAATGTGGTGAGAGGAATTTCTTTTCTGGTTCAATCTGTTTGGGGTTCTATAGACTTTATGTATATTTATAGTCATCTCTTTCTCTAGGTTGGGGAAGTTTTCTTCTATGATCTTGTTGACGATGGTTTCTGGCCCTCTGAATTGGGAATCTTGTGTCTCTTCTATTCCTATTACTCTTAGGTTTGGTCTTTTCATTGTGTCCTGAATTTCCTGGATGTTTTTGGGTAGGAGCTTTTTGCACTTTATATTTTCACTGATTGCTGTGTTAATATCTTATATGCCTGAGATTCTCTCTTCTGTATCTTGTATGATACTTATATCTGTAACTCCTGATCTTTTTTCTAGGTTTTCCATCTCTTTATGATTGTTTCTATTTCCATTTTTTGATCCTGATTTTTTTTTTCAATTCCTTCACCTGTTTGATTGTGTTCCTCTGTAATTCTTTAAGGGATTTATATGTTTCTTCTAAGAGCATCTACCTGTTTATCTGTGTTCTCCTGTATTTCTTTAAGGGAGCTATTTATGTCCTCCTTAAGGTCTTCTATCATCTTCATGAGATGGGACTTTTGGTCAGAATCTTGCTTTTCTGGTGTGTTAGTGTGCAATACCTTCTTATAGCAGGAGAACTGGTTTATAGTGATGTCAAGTGACATTGGTTCTACTTTTAGTATTATTGTGTTACCAGTCATGGATTTTGTCAAAGATTAACATACCAGTCATGGATTTCATCCTGTTGTGTAATCCTCATATTTAATCAGAAAGTAGCTATTTATTCATGACAATCATGTCACTATTGTACTATTGGGTACATTTTTGTCTGGCAGATTGGGATTGTAGCACTTGATAAGTTCATTGATGTATTTTCTCCTCTAACAGCCTATGTAGCACCTTCTAGCACTATGAAATCTACCCAGCAGGAAGAATGATCCTGGCTAGTGTGATATTGTCTATGTCTTGAAACCAGTGTGTTGTGTCTTCTGTTGGATCTTACTAGGTAGTTACCATGAGAAACCAAGGTCAAGCACAATAGCCTGTACTGTTCAGGAGACATCTGAGGTTCCTTTGACTCATAGACAGGTGTCCCACATTAGGCAAAGATTTTCTGAGAGGAACATAACTTTTTGACCTCATAATATTTGTAGGGTTTTACAATTGTTCATCTGCTTGATAGAACTTTATGAATTACAGAACCTTGATAGATTTTTGCCCATATTAGAAACTTTGGAACCTGGTGTCACACCCATGATATCTGTGTCTTATGAATTTTCCTCTATACAGAATGAAGAACAAAACTCTTGAAGGAATGGAAATTTCACATTTAGTGTGCAATACCTCTTTGCCCCCAAACAATGCATATGATAAAACTAGAAAGGCAAAGTATAGTACCCGTAATTTTTCTTAAAAAATTTTACCACCACAGATAAATTTTTTTAATTAAAGAGTTAATTGAGTTAGGCAGAATACATTTAGAAGCATTTATGCTTACAGATTATTTACTATGAATCTTGCACTATCCTTTAAAAATAAAATCAAACATTTTATAAATTTGAGAAAACTTTTATAAGTTATATAATCTACATGAACTACATGGATGTGTTTTATAGCATAGTTGTGTATTTTGAGGCATTTTTAAATCAGATGTGTTTCCAGAAACTGGAAATACTATTTATCTTTTTAATTGTTTTTTCCCATTAATGTTCATAGCTATAGGAATATACAAACCGCTGCTATTGACCATGGGAAGATCACCAAGAGTTATAATATTCTTCTCTAAAATAGTTAGTAAACATACAATGGGAAAAAATCTGGAAGCTTCTTACACAGAAAGACCCAGTTTCAATGACCTTCTACCCAGTGAACTCCTGTTTTGGCTCCTTAGATACTTTTCTATCTCAATTATTTTATCTTTAAATTACAGTTCATGGTCTTCTTTCCTTCTTTTCTTCTTTTTTTCCTTATAATCCAGATTTTATTCCCCTCCTGGTCCACCCTCCGACTGTTTTACATCCCATACCACCCCCAGCCCCTGTCTCCACAAGGATGTCCCCACCCAAACTACCCCTCTAGACCTCTAAACTCCTTGGGACCTCCAGTCTCTTAAGGGTTAGGTGCATTTTCTCTGACTGAAACCCAACCAGCATCCTTGATGAATATGTGTTGGGGGCCTCATGTGATCTGGTGTATGTTGTCTGCTTGACGATCTAATGTCTGAGAGATCTTGAGAGTTCAGGTTAATTGAGACTGCTGGTCCTCCTATGAGGTCGCCCTCCTCCTCAGCTTCTTCAAGCTTTTCCCTAATTCAGCCACAGTGGTCAGCAGCTTCTGTTCATTTGTTAGGTGCAAATATCTGCATCGGACTCTTTCAGCTCCCTGTTGGGTCTTTTAAGGGAAGTCATGATAGGTCGCTTTTTATGAGTGCTCCATAGACTCAGTACTAGTGTCAGGCCTTAGGGCCTCCCCTTGAGGTGGATCCAACTTTGGGCCTGTTGCTGTATCTTCTTTTCCTCAGGCTTTTCTTCATTTCCATCCCTGAAGTCCCTGCATGTCCTTTTGGGTCTGAGTTACCTCACTCAGGATGATATTTTCTAGTTCCATCCATTTGCCCACAAAACTCAAAATGCCCTCGTTCTTCATAGCTGAGTAGTATTCCATTATATATAGGAACCACATTTTTTTGTGTCCATTCTTCTGTCATGGGACATCTAAGTTGTTTCCAGCTTCTGGCTATCAAAAGTAAGACCACTATGAACATAGTGGAACATGTACCCCTGCCTCACACATGCCAAAAAAGTGTTCTACCAGTGAGCCCTGTCTCCAGTCCTTCAGTTCACTTTCAGTTAACATATAATGGACATATTGACCTGAAAATGGGGGCATCTGCCCAAAAGACATGGACTAATATTAATATAAACTTGGCACTTTTGTTCCTTGATTCACTACTTTTGATTATCTTAATGCTGCAAACAGCTCATTTGTAATCCTGGAACTGTTCTTTGCCTTGTATCTTATCAATTATGGCTTTCTTTTTAATGTAGTGTTCACATATATTAATTGCATTTAAAAAATTTGGGCTTCATAGTAACAAGGAACAGAATAGCTCGTGGGAGTTTTTTGCCCACCAAAAAGAAACTTTTACTAAGAACCTTCCCTTTAAAATGCTTTCCAGTAAATTTATTACTATGATCCACTCTTGCAATTTATCACAAAATGTTGGAAATAGCAGCCTGTCATTATTAATCTCTGACCAAGAAAAAAAAGGCTTGCTGAAGCTTCATTTTTCATTGAAATTTTGTTTAGAAGTTTCATTCCTGGATTTAGCTATGAGATTGGTAACAGATTCCAACACATTTTCTTTGGTGCCTCTTAAAAATCTGAATTAGATTACCTCTGTGAACTTTTGAACTGATCAGGTGTCTTCTGGTCATCTAGATTGAGCTGTTTTCTGTTTAACATCAGAGTATTGCATTCAGACTCATCAGACTCTTTACAAATATTGATCTGAGAATGTATGACAGAAGTCAGTAAAGGGTACACATATTGTAAGAGTGTTAAAGTCATGTCCAAGGGAGCATTATCACTCATTCATTTACTCATTTTCTGTACTTTTTTGCAATGTCTTTTTGGTACAGCATGATGGAAATTCAGTGATAAACCACACATACACTTCTATTAAATAATTTCTTTGTCTTTTCATAATAAGAATAGTGGAAATTTGGCTGCACAAAGAACATTCACACTTGTAATGAAAATATTTTATAAAGGGTTCCAAAAAGTGTTCCTTCTGATTGTTCCCTTTTTGCCAAAAGAACAATCTTACCTTGATCATAATTGTTTCCTATCATTTGTTGTCTGGGTGTTCCGCTGTTTCAGAGACTTTTTTCCAGAAGACATGGTAGGCAGAGGGGGTAACAAATAGTCATAACCAAACCAGTGATAACTGAAACAAGAGGATCACTTTTCTCTTATGATCATGACAATTCTTGTCTACCACAAGGAAATTTTCAATAAAACATAAATACAGAGTTCTGGAACCATATTTCCTTTTTGTTTTTTTCTTTCCTTTGCAGCATGTTTTATTTCTTTTCTTCTTCTTTTTCTTATAGATTGACTCCTTCAAAATGTTTGTCATATGCCTAGTACATTGTACAAGACAATTAAATTTTGTTGGTAACAGTGATGTACTTTATACCAAGACTTCATCCTCTTTCTTTCTCATAGGAAAACTCTGTTCTCCTCCAGTGACTTTTGTTTATCTATCAGTATTATTTTAATATTATTCAAGCAGAAATGAGTACATGATTTGAAGGGGCTTTGAGATTATGAAGTGTTGATTATAACTTTTGTGTTCTTTTGTTGAGTCAATCAGTTGGAATTGGATTGTAACTGGATGGGAAGGTTGGGTGAAAAGATAGTTGTTTTTCCACCTACAGCTTTTCCATCAACCAAAAAAAAATTATAAACAATTTGATGTATGTATGTCGATATTTACACATTCTGAGGAACACAATAGAATGGTTGGTCAACACTGCTGGGTTCTTGTTTCCACCTACCTCCAGCACTGAGGTTACAGGTACATGGTACTGCAAAACCAGCCTTTTACATGGGAGCTGGGCATCAAAACTCTGGTCTTCGTGCTATCATGACAAGCATTTTGCCATCTACTTATCCTAACACTTATAACTTTAGCTGAATGCCTAGAAAACTGAGGAGAAAGGAGTGTGCTTGGGCAGAGCATCTTAGGCAAAAATACATTTCCCTCCTGGAAAGGAAAGATTAGTAAAAATTTGTTTACATGGGCCTACACCATTTACTTGTAATGGACAAATATCCATCCTGGATAGCATGACAGGAAAACGTAGCATAGAACATTTAAGTATATTGAAATAAAAACTGCATCCATGGTATATTTCAGTAAGATGACATTAATAAACCAGTTACAAATGCTAATTTTTTGTTATCTGACAGGAATAAATTAATTGTAAAATTTCTTCCAGGGACATCATGAAAAATGAAAAGAATTCTTGACAGAAATCTAGCTACCACTGACTATATGTTGTAATTTGCAACATAATCAACTGTATACAATATCTTCATGCAGCTCTCACACAGGGTGCTTGGACACAATGAAAATAGCAAACCTAAGAATAATAGGAATAGAAGAGACTGAAGATTCCCAATTCAGAGGGACAGAAACCATCTTCAACAAAATCCTAGAAGTAAACTTCCCCAACCTAAAGAAAGAGACAGTCATAATAAATGTACAAGAAACCTCTAGAACACCAAAAAGATTGGACCAGAAAAGAAAATCCTCCTGCCACATAATAATCAAAGCAGTAAATGTGCAGAACAGAGAAAGAATATTAAAAGCTGCAATGGGAAAAGGCCAAGTAACTTGTAGAGGCAGACCTATCAGAATTACGCTTGATTTCTCAACAGATACCCTAAAAGCCAGAAGGTCCTGTACAGATGTCCTGCAGACCCTAAGAGACCAGAAATCCCAACCCAGACTGCTATATCCAGCAAAACACTCAATCACCATAGATGAAGAATCCAAGATATTCCATGACACCAAATTTAAAAAATATCTGTCTACTAATTCAGCCCTATAGAAGATACTAGAAGGGAAACTCCAACACAAAGGGGATAATTAATCATCTTACAACAAACCCAATAGAAGAGAAACACACACACACACACACACACACACACACACACACACACACACACACACACAGCACTACAACCATGAACAAAATAACAGGAACTAATGATCATTGTTCATTAATATCTCTTAACATCAATAGACTCACTTCTATAAAATGAAAAAGGCTAACATAGTGGATATGTAAACAGGATCCATCATCCTGCTGCATACAAGAAACACTTCAGTAATAAAGATAGACACTACCTCAGAGTAAATGGTTGGAAAAGGTGTGCTGTTTTCAAACTTGAGCTCCTGCCACTTTCACATCTTCTCAGTCCCCTTAACAAAAGGAAATTAAAAGCCATGAGAGGATTGAAACCTTTTGCAACACAAAGGTAAACTCTTTGGTTATATAAGTGCCAAGTCTCCCAGCATCCTATTATAAAGACATGAGTTTCATTTAAACTTTAGCCTACTGCTGGGGTTTGATTGATCATTAAAATCTTGACCTATTTGTTCCTTATTTTAGACTGGTTAACATGCAAGAAAATGAATAGATAACTATACAACATTAACTAAAGTCTTTTCAGAAATACACAATGAAACAAATTTTTTCAGAATGTTAATGGACAACATTATCATTTCATCTATTCTGCCTCTTTGGATCCATACAAAACTATAAAATAGACAATAATGAGGTCATTATTACTGTGTGGAAAATGGAAAAGGGCCTCAAAGGAGAAAATTCTCTTCAACACTATGCAAAAAACACGTTATAAGACATAAATATATAATCCAGACTTTATGAGCTAAATAAGACTCAGAGTCTTGAGAATTTTTGTATTCATATGCAAGTATGCATATGTATATACATGCATATAGAGACCAGAAATTGACATCACATTCTTTCTTCTTTAACTTTCTCCCTTATATATTGTGACACTAAGTATCACTGCACAGGCAACTTGCTTATTTGCCCAATTTAACTAGCCAGCTTGACCTGAGGATTTTCTATCTCCATCTCAGGATTTCATTCCTGCTTGAAATTTACATGGGTTCTCAGGGTCCCAACTCTAGTCCTTATTCTTATATGGCAACAGCCTTTAACCATTGAGTTATAACCCTAGCCCCAGGATTTTTATTCGATATAATTTTCAATAGATCAGTTGCTATCAGCATCAACTAAAAAATACACATAACTTTTGGGGAAATCTATATATAAAATTCTTGTTCCTTCTTGTTCTTTATCAGTATTGCAGCAGCTAACCTTGGAGATTAGTTCCCTTCTCTGTGATCCTATTTCTCTCTCTTCCAAGCTGTTTCCAACTTTAAAAAGTGTCAGTCACACCCAAAAAAGCTTTGTCTTATTTGAGGTGTCTCTGAATCAGTTATCAGTTAATCACTTCATTTTATAGGAAAACCTCAAGTTAATATACTTGGCATGCAAAAGAGCTGGGACCTCTCAGCTCCCAGCAGCTGCACTAAAGCTGCACACTGCCTGATGTGAGCAGAGACTTGGGTCTGCCACCATGTGGGAGGAGAATGAAGTCACTTAGAAAGTCAAAAAAGTAGCTTCCCAAGCAGCCAAAAACAGACCTCTGGATCAGCCCCCTCACATCTTTAAAATTAAATGTTCAGCAGAACTTGAGACATTAGTAGATTAACATGTCAATACATTTTCCACATCACTGCAGAAAGGTAAGTTCCAAGAATAAAGCGTACTGTTTAGGCATTTTTAAAAGAGATATAAAAATTATAGGTATAGCAGAGGATGGCATAACTCTAAAAAGAGCTATTTTGGAACTGAGGCTTTAGTTACTCACAGAATCCATATCTGAGACATAGAAAATTCTTTGACATCAGTATTACAGGTTAGAGTCAAGTCCCTCTAAATTCACAGTTGAAGTTATAATCCTCAGAACACTAGACTGTAATTTTATTTGTAGCTGAGAGCCAATATTGAGTTAAGTGGGTCCTCAGAGTGGGCTTTCACTCAATGTGATGTTGTTCTTGCAAGATCATGACCAAACCAGGAAGAGGGAAGATTGTGTAGAGAGAGAGACAAGATGATTAACTCAAAGCAGGAGTTGGGGTATTCAGAAAAAGCCAATCTTGTTCTTGGGCTTGAACCTCTTAACTATGAGAAAGTGAACCTGTAGTTTGAGCTAGTCACCAAGTAGCATTTGGTTATGGTAGGTTAACGCAATTATTAAGGGCCTGATGAGTTAATGACATTTGAACATATTCCTCTCTGTAATTACCCTATACTCAATTATAGTGACACTCTATAGTTTTAGCTGACAGGACACAAACCTATGAATTTAGGGTAACATTAGTATCAAGGGATTTGCTAGAGCTTAGATCTAGAACCTACAAGTAAGTAAAACTTAAACTCCAAAACAGGAGTCTCATTGTAGAGTTACTCCATGAAGCATTCATGCTGTTAAAAGCTTTTGACAGGTCTTACATTTCCAGTGAAATGACACACTATCTTTGGTAATAGTAAATAAGGCTTGATAAATAAAACCACCATTTTAATTTTCAGAAGTGGAGAACCGACATTTCCATCCATGACTGTGAAAGGAAGTGCTACAAGTACCAGTAGTTTGCTTTATGTTAGAAATGGTGAGGGGGTTGGGAATTTGGCTCAGTGGTAGAGAGCTTGCCTAGCAACCGCAAGGCCCTGGGTTCGGTCCCCAGCTCCGGAAAAAAAAAAAAGAAAAAAAAAGAAAAAAAAAAGAAATGGTGAAAGTGGCCATTGGGAAGTCACAATTAGCTCAAAGACTGAGAATCTCAGGAAATATTTATTGCAAAATACCTCATCATAACAGACCCATGGGTAGTGAACTAACTACCCATGAAAATAAGGCCATGTATTTGTTCTATAAGTAATACAAGTGCTATATTCAAACATGGGTCACTATTTCAACTTGACTCTTTCCCTTTTCTTGAAGTCAAATGGCAAAATGTAGAATCCAGCTCACCTTCCACATACATTTGAGCTTTGATAGAATTTATCCTTTTATAGGAGGTAGCTTTAAGATAAGGCTTAAGATACTGGAAGTTGCTCAGAAAAGATGAGAAAATAGGGTCACAGTTGTATTTGGGTGTGTTGGACCCCTTAGCCTTAGGCTATCAAATGACCCCACAACTAGTATTTCTATAGGGGTTTACGTTTTCTCCATGACATGAAACAGCTCATTACAGCATAATGAAATCTAAGGGCTTGAAAATTAGTATTACAGTGAACTGCCCCTTGGTGCTATATCATAAACAATAAAACTTCAAAAATAGTTGAATTTTGTAATCACATTTCCTCTTTGTTTAGTCACCCCATTTTAAAAGGAGTTTTAAAGTAATGTAAGTTCATTGAAAATTCTTTTAAAACACAAAAGAGCCAAAAGAGAATTTTTGTTTGTTTTTCTTTATGAATTATAGCACTCAAAATTTTACTACTGACTGTTAGGGTCTTTTATTTGTATTCCCTTGGACACCTTTTCTAAAATGTAAACCCCAACCAGGTCATAGGTTTACTAACCTCAACATCAATTTCATCCTGTAGCTAGATAATTACTTTGGGAGGCGCTATGCTCTGCTGAGGTTTATTAAGGAGTCCCTAGTCTCTGCAAAATACTGGTTCATCCAAGTCCCCTAAGTTGTAACCACCAAAAATTCTTGCTTTTTGCTAAATATTCTTGGGAAAATCTTGAGAATCATGTACTTTGATGGAAGAATACTTTGTTTTTTTTTCTTTTTTTTCTTTTTTGTTCTTTTTTTCGGAGCTGGGGACCGAACCCAGGGCCTTGCGCTTCCTAGGTAAGCGCTCTACCACTGAGCTAAATCCCCAGCCCCGGAAGAATACTTTGAAGACACTGAGAAAAATGTGTGAATAAGACAAACACCTCACCATCAGCATGAGAAAAAACCCTGTATTCACACTTAAGTTGTTAATCATCCTTTTTCTTGCTCCTTGAATTATCCTGTTCAAGAAAGCAGTAGAATTAATGATGGATAAATATGCATGGTTTGTGAGTTGTAATGTGAAGACCATGAGAATGGTGGACGCATGGAAAATCCAGAGCCAACCTCATCATGTTTAGAGATGAAATAGACCTATTTACATTAATGTTGGTCTTTTGTGTACATTAACTCCTCGGGTCAGTTCTAACACCTTGTATCACAGTATTTTCTATAGATTTTTGGAAGGAAATAGGATATAAATATAAGCTTTTCTGCAGATCTCAGGTCATGAAGGCTTTCTGTTTGTCTCTCTGTATGTCCTTGAGAGAATACTACTACAGCAAACTAAAGGGTCATCTCGCCATGATGTCCGCATGAGAGTCTGTGTCACAGTGGGTTAGAGAACAGAGCTGATCTCTGAGAGCATATCAGGTTTTCCTTCCTGAGGTTATGTGTCCTTAATAGTATACATATCTATACATACTACGAATATTTAAAAGATCAACATTGACTCAAATTAAAAGAAGATGATAGACACATAGAAGAGATAATTTAGATTGAAATTTTTTATAATCAACATGCTAAAGAGATTTTATAACTTTTTTACAAAAGCAATTCTGATTCCTTAACCAAATTATAAGCATAAAATATTAAAATTTTTGTCTCCTCTAAGTTGTTGAACTTAAATATAAAATTATACAGAGTAACAGGAGAGAAGACAGATGAACATTTTAAGTGGCATAAGTATTTCATTGTTGATAAAATGACTTTTGATGTATTATCTACTATAGTCTCTGAGCCTGTGAACTTGGAAAAATACTTTGAGTAACATTAGTAAGCAAATAATTGTCTATTACACAATAGTCAGAAGTGAGGATTTTGTTGCATTTTGGACTTTAATCAATCTTTCGAAGATAATTATTCTTTATGCTATGCCTCTTATAAGAAGTTATCTGTAAGTGTGACCTAACATATAGAACTGACTAACACCTGTAGGATTTTTTCCTATTAAAATTCAACATGAGAACTGGTTTCCAAGGGGGGAAGCACCAGACCACTGCCCCAAATGTAAATTAATGAGCTTTGGCTTCTCTGCCATTTGTGGCCTCTTGTTGACTATCTCCTTTTCTGCGAGTCCTCTAGAGCTGATACCTTTCTGCCTAATACTCAAAATCTTGTACTACATTATTTGAATTCCCAAAATCAAAATAGGGTGTACAAAAAAAATGTGAGCGCCATTTCTGTGTAAAACTGCATGGTGTGTCCCAAAGTGAAGAATCCTGGGAGGTTAACGATCAAAACCCCTCTGGTATCATTACTAATATCAACTCATCAGAGAATAATATCTTTCTGAGTGGTCTTTATTATTTTATAATCCAGCTGCAGAGGCAATCTGTGAAGCATTTGGTAAATGAAGAAGTGTATTTTATGATCACATTTAACCACTTTGGCAAATACAAA
The DNA here is from genome assembly GCF_021556685.1 of Rattus norvegicus. Lineage (NCBI taxonomy): Eukaryota > Metazoa > Chordata > Mammalia > Rodentia > Muridae > Rattus > Rattus norvegicus. The sequence continues at coordinate 107,079,586 of NC_141548.1, read as the reverse complement.
TCATATTTGCTGTCATCACTTGGGTAGATACGATATCAGGACACAATTTCTTAGTGCCTGTCTGAGATTTTGTCCTTTGTTACTTTGGTCCTAATATCACACAACCTTCATCAGCTAGTTACTTAGAAAAGAAAAGGTTACTTAGAGTAACAAGAACCAGTTTAAGCAACATGGGCTGCACACAACTACAGATTTTGTTAACTTGACATGTCTGGGAAGAGGGACCTTCAATCAAATTACTTCTGTTATATTGGGCTATGGCTATCTCTTGTTAATATATAGTTCTGGGGTGTAAATAGAGCAGTTTTGAAAATAAACAGAAAATATTTTATAATAGTGGTTTCTGCCTTGATTTTTTTATTGTAAAGATGTTTCATTTCTCTTACATTCAAATTTTGACAAAAAATATTGTCAAATAGCAATATTTATATTAATCCCCATACATTTTCTCCCTCTTGGCAGAATTTCACATTTTGAGTGTGTCTGGATAATTAGATACACTGCTTAATATACTAATGCTCACTAATTTCCTGAGATGACTTTATAACCAATGTAGCTCTTGGAAGAAAATGTGGTATATCATTGGCTATTCATGTGTGGTATGAAAACTAAAAGCATAATTTGTTAGATAAAAACTGTTATTAACTGTTTCCACTGAAGATTGGTACATATTTATAATAAGCAATATTTTTATTATGAACCCCTCCTCACCAAACTGAATTAAAATTTTCTTGGCCTAAGCCACTACCCAAAGACTATATACATGGACTGACCCTGGGCTCCAACCTCATAGGTAGCAATGAATAGCCTAGTAAGAGCACCGGTGGAAGGAGAAGCCCTTGGTCCTGCCAATACTGAACCCCCAGTGAACGTGATTGTTGGGGGGAGGGCGGTAATGGGGGGAGGATGGGGAAGGGAACACCCATATAGAAGGGGAGGGGTTGGGGTTAGGGGGATGTTGGCCCAGAAACCAGGAAAGGGAATAACAATCGAAATGTAAATAAGAAATACCCAAGTTAATAAAGATGAAAAAATTTTTTTCTTAACTGTAAGTAAGGAGTCTTGATGTAGGATAATTCTAGAGTTGGTTTACCCAGTAACTTATTAATGTTCACACTACTTATATTTTTTCACCATTACCATTCTACTAATGAGTGAATTGGCTTCTGACCTCCTGATTAGAGTTGCGACTGGTCCAACAGTTTTCAAGCAACCTTGGATGATCAACTAAACGGAATTGGGTTCCAGCACATTTCTAAATCAGTCATTGACAAAGAAAAAACATTTACCATGGCATTCATGATATTAGGAAATAGTAGTGACAAAGAGTCCACCTTCCTGTAAGTAGCATGATTCATACTGCTATCCACAGTATCTACAGCAATTTACCATGGCATTCATGATATTAGGAAATAGTAGTGACAAAGAGTCCACCTTCCTGTAAGTAGCATGATCCATACTGCTATCCAAGTATCTACAACAAATTGAGGCTCTGCTAGAGTTGAAGAAAGGAGCTAATGAGTGTTATAAAGCAAGGTCATCTTTCATGATAATCAAATAGGAAGTTTTTTTTGAAATTTATGTATCAACCATAAACAGATAATTACTTGGGTATAACATCTTTATCCAATTTGGTTAAAATTGATAGATCAACAGGTACTAAAAGGACAATAAAAACCATCCTTGAAATAATTCGACATAAGATTTAGATATTTCTAAAAGCCTTATTCCTTTACTCTCTTCTCTCTTTTGTGTTCTATTCCTTCAGAGGAAATTGCTAGAAGATCATTGCATGTGATATTTGTGGTGCAAACTTATCAAGAGGAATAGGCATAGGCTTAATAGAGCATTTCATAAAAGTTAGAAAGAGTTACCACAATATGAGTGCTGCACTCACAAAAAAAAAAAAAACATGTGATCCAAAAATATGGGGATGGAAATTGGCATTGTTCTTTGTTGAGTGTCTAGTAACAATAGGGCAAAAATTTATCATCTCACCCAGAGATTGTTTAAATTATGACTCAAGAAGTAACAAAAACTTGATGGAGTGCTTTAGCAATTCTATTAATATAGTATTTGGAATTATTATTTTCTAATATTTTTGAGAATTCATATAGCATAAAAATGTGTATTGATCTTATCTACTTTGCTATTTTCCCCAATGCCCTTGACAACCATTGACTTGTCTCCCCACTAAATTCGTGTTCCCCTTTTAATTTTTCTTAGTATTAGTATTTTAAACCATTGAGTCCAATCAGTGCTGTCCACATGGGCATGGGTGTAGAATCATTCACTGTGGTATGGGAAACCTATTAATGTACTCCTTCCTAAAGAAAGATAAATTTCCTTTTTCCATCAGCAAGTCATCAACTGCCAATAGTTCCTCCACTAGAGATAAGACATTGGTAACTCCTCTCTCATCCCTACTGGCTTAATGTTGTATAGGTAACTTCTGCTCATGTGAGTTCATATGTGCAACATTCAAGTTACATCCAGAAGACTGGGTTACTTTAAAGTATATCCTAAAATCTATTATAAACTATAATAAATACCATGTATATGTATATGTATATGTATATGTATATGTATATGTATATGTATATGTATATGTATATGTATATGTATATGTATATGTATATATGCATGCCAGTTGTTATGTAGGGAAACAATGAATTATTCCAGACATAGCTATACAAGCTTAATTTTCTTGTAAACTCTTGTAGAAGTTATGATTCTATGCCGGGCTCACTCTTCTTAATTTAGGCTTGCCTATGCTCATGCCTATGGAATTCTGTAAAGTGTGGAAACCTCACTGAGTTGAATGCCAAGCAAGGTTGAGGAACTCTGTGGTGTGGCATAACCAATGCACACATCAGGACAGTGTTGCAGTTTAAGTGGCTATGGGGTTATTTAAGAGTTTAGGTAGCAATTGTTTAGAGTATGGTGAATACATGTCTGTGGAGTGCTTAGCCAGAAATGGAACATGTATATCATAACCCTTACCTACAAGGCTCAGAAAATACTGCCAAAAATGGGACCAGGAATATTGTGAGAGCTAGAGGTCAGGGAGGACTAGAGTGAAACAGTATCTTCTGGGCATGGCAGGAGCACTATACTTATGAACTCACAACAGCTGTGGCTGCCTGTACAAGACACTGCAATGTAGAGGAGGAGGGGCTCAAAGGCACACCCTTAACTAAGGAGCTATTGATAGTTGACAGTTTCTCAGGGAAAGAGATTCAATTTTCTCTTATGGTGTGATTCTTGGTAGGTCAATCATGCTCCAGGAACAGTCCCACACCCGGAAGAATGAGGATAACACAAATTATAGTCAATGGTTATTTTAAAAAGAAGACGTGTAGTGGGGATGTGGGGATGTAAAAATGTCTCCAAGAAGAGAGAAAGGTACTGAGAGTAAACATGATCAGAATATAATGTTTGTAATTTGCAAAGAATTAATAAATATTTAGTTATTATAGTCTAGGTAAATTAAATAGTAAAAATATACTTAACACAATGCTGTAGTTGAAGTTCAAGGTCAAGGTGCAAATTTTGAACAGGGCTTCTTTTTTGCTGTGTCCCTTCATGGTGAGGGAAAGAAAATACATTTTCTGTCACTTTATACAGATGAATCCCATCTCCAGATACTATCCTGTTAATTCTCTATAGTTCTAGCTGCCTCACAATGGCTTGCCTCCAAATACAGCCTCCACATTTTAAGGTTAGGTCTTCAATATGTGAGTTCTGGAAACTCAAATCCCCAGTCTACAGAAGATGGTAAAGGGTTTGATCAGAAAACAGAGTACTTTGGTGGTTGTATTCTGATTCAAAAATTAAACAACTGCCAGTCTTCTCTGATGCTCCTAAATCAAGGAAATTGAAGTTTTTTTTCTTGTGTGGAGAAATACTAAAAAGCAGTTACCTTCACAACTATTTACTTCAATGATTTTCAGACTTACTGTTGAGGTATAACATGAAAATTTACTGGAATAACTGAGAGATGATTCATTACTTTTATTCTTTGGATAAATATGGACTCATTCTCATTGACTTATTTTCTAGTTTCCATATACTAAATTTATGTTAATAAAACATTACTTTAATAATTAGCATACTCATCTAATTTGTTATTTTTGAATAAATGGTTCAGTGTGAAATTATGGGTCTCATTAAATGTTTCAGGAGTACAATTACAGGAAAAGACATCTATAATACAACCATTCATACAATAGGTGACAGCACACCTCGCTTGGGTTATTTAATTCCTTAATCACATTTTGAGGTGTAGTATTTTGGCTTTAGGAGTTAAGAACATTTTTCATGAGGATTTTATTTATGTCTCGCTTTAGGATACTGCATCACAGTAAGTACTGATGATAACAGGTAAACCTTTAGTAATCTGTAAACTCATATCCTCTACATATGACAGTTGAAATAATATGAAGGGCTACAAGCATCTGCCAGGCTAGACAATGATCTGAAAGGAACCGTGTTGCTGTTATAGGTTGCACTTTAAAGTGACATCCTTGCTGTCTACTACACTCTGTCCTTTTCTTCTCATGCACTGTTGTTTGGCGGTGAAATTGGTCACTAAGCTCCTTCCTCCTTGTTTTTCTTTTCCTTCATTCTTCCCTTCTTTCCTTCTTTCCTTCTTTCTTTCCTTCCTTCCTTCCCCCCTTCCTTCCTTCCTTCTAAAAAGATTAATTTATTTTATGTGAGTACAGTCACCGTCTTCAGACACATCAGAGGAGCGCACTGGATCCCATAACAGATGGTTGTGAGCCACCATGTGGTTGCTGGGAACTCAGGACCTCTGGAAGAACAGTCAATGCTCTTAACTATTGAGCCATCTCTCTAGCTTTCCTCTCTGTTTTTCCAAAAGATCTACTTCCCTGTAAGAGCTACACTGTCCTAGACAAGTCAATTTTATTGCCCTTGATTTTCAAAATAGATCTAAAACACATCTTTGGTGTTAAAAAATAATTTTGAAATCAATTTAACACTACCAATTCTGTGGAAACAGTGATTAAAGTTTGAAAAATGAAAACTGATTCTCAAATCTAGGAACTGGTGAGAAAATGTAAATGTTGTTTTTTTCTCTAGTAAATGTGTTGATTTTTGTATAATAATATGTAAGATGAAAAACAGCTATGTTCTTTTCTCAGAAGAGAGTGAATTGTGCTATAGTTGATATCTGTGATTAGTTGCAGATATCATACCTATTATAGTTTCACTTGTACAGGTTTTTGGTATCATAATTTAATAGTTACTAAAATAATATATTAATATATATGTATATATATCATATACACATGTAAGTCAAAAGTATAGAAAATATACTATTGCTATAAGGAAGCAGTTCATCAGCTCCTGTGAACGCCTTCAATATTTGTGATGGTTTGCATATGTTTGGCCCTTTCAATAGTGGGAGTAGCACTATTAGAAGGTGTGACCATGTTGAAGGAAGTGTGTCACTGTCAGGTGGGCTTGCAGACCCTCCTCCTAGCTGCCTGAGGATACTCAGTCTCTTCCTGGCTTCGTTCAGGTGAAGATGTAGAACTTAGCTCCTCCTGCACCATGCCTGCCTGGATGCTGCCATGCTCCTGCCTTGATGATAATGGACTGAACCTCTGAACCTGTAAGCCAGCTCCAATTAAATGTTGTCCTTTATAAAACTTACATTGGTCATGGTGTCTGTTCACAGCAATAAGACCCTAACTAAGACAATACTGAAGGATTATTCTACAGAACACTGTTTGACAGAATTTGAGTGGAAGAAGAGGTAAACTCTGGCTCGGGTCTCCAGAGCTATGAATTTCTTCAAAACAATGCTTGCTACCTGTGAATGCTCACAGATGAATACATGGCCATCAGCAGCCTAAGTGTATTTTATGTATAGCAATGAACTCTGGTGGCATCTCAAGAGTTAAAAACTGGATCAAAAAATAGATATCTTCTAAGTAGTATGACTTTTACAGAAAGGGGCAGATTTGTTTCCGTGGAAGGTATACAGATTTAATAAATTATCCAAAAAGAAATTAAAAAACATACATTCTCAGGGATGGAGAAATGGCTTGGGAGTTTAAGTGCACACATTGTTCTTGTGGAGTACCTGATTCAGTTTTCAGGACTCACTTTGGGTGGCTCACCAGGGTTAGTTACTCCAGCCTCAGGAGGTGTAGTGTCTCCATGGCCACTGCACTCATGTGCACACACCACAACACAAGCAGACACAGACACATATAATAAAAATGAATTTTAAATCTTTTAAAGTGATTTTTAAAAAAGACATTGAGAAAGACTATGCTGAGTGACTGAAAATCTACAGACCCTGGTTTATAATCTTTAAGATTAGAGTTTTAGAGAAGCCTCAGAAAACTGAGGGCAATCAACATTTTACATCTTGACACTACTTTTCTGTTCCCAGTCATTTTTTTCACTTTCATAGACACCAAAATCAAATTACATCATCCTTTCTTTGCCTTTAAAGGCATCTTAGTAAACAGTGCGCTGCTTTGGTTTTATTTTTATGATTCTTGACTCTGGAAAGGACTTTATAAAGTACATGTAAATAAACCAAGGTAGTGATCAAATGTGATTGCACGTTTGAGAGTTTGCCAGACACTCAGGCTGACAAAATTGAGAATCATTTGCTTATTAGGAAGAATCCAGGCCTCCCATCCCCCCTCCTTTTCTTCTTTATAAAAGGCAAAAGAGCTGTTGAAGAGGAAGGTACTCTCCAATTGTAACTCTGGTGCGCCACTCTGTGAAAAGAGCAACCAAACTATGTCTTGCATTTTTTCTTTTCTCTTCATTCATTTATTTATTTATTCAGCTTCCCACCCTCCCAGTTCTTCTCACAAATTCCTCCCTCGTCCCCATTACCTCTCCCCTTCTTTTTTGAGAAGGAGGAATGTCCGTCCCCTCCTAGCTTATCCAGTCCCTGCAGGACTAGGCACATCCTCTCCCACTGAGGCAGACAAAGCAGCCTAGTTCGAGGAACAGGATCCACAAGCATTCAGCAAAGTCAGGACAGACTCCATTCCAGTTGTTGGGGAACCCGCATTAAGACCAAGCTGCAGATCTGCTAAATATGTCTTGAGAGCCTAAGGGTAGCCCATATATGCTCTTTGGTGATTCGGTTTCTGGGACCCAAAGAAGCTAAATAGCACAGGGATGGGGTTGGGGGGTGCAATCTCTAGGATGGGCCAAATATCTGAGATGCCGGAGACTCCAGGGAGTCTATGAGGGTGACTCTAGCTGAGAATCCTAGCAGAGGGAGGATAAAGAGCCTAAAGTGGTCACCTCCTATAGCCAGATAGGACTCCCAGAAGAGGGATAAGGACAGCGACCTACTCACAAAATCTTCCACCCAAATTGGTCCTGCCTCCAAGGAGCTCAGGGACAAAATGGAGCAGAGACCAAAGGAATGGCCAACAAATAACTGACGCAACCTGAGACCCATTCCAAGGGCAAGAACCAACCCTGACACTGTTAATGACATTCAGTTATGCTTACAGGCAGGATCTAGCATAACTGTCCTCTGAGAGGCTCCACTCAGCGGCTGACAGATGCAGAGACCCACAGCCAAACATTAGAAGCAGCCTGGGAAGTCTTGTGGAGGAGTTGGGAAGACCCAGAAGGGATAGGGAGTCCACAAGATGACAGGACCAAGTTTTTATCCACAGTGCTGTATCTGTTAAAAAGTAGGCATGAGGTTGGGGATTTAGCTCAGTGGTAGAGCGCTTGCCTAGCAAGCGCAAGGCCCTGGGTTCGGTCCCCAGCTCTGAAAAAAAGAAAAAAAACGTAGGCATGATATATGCTTGGTATCTACAAGATAATCAGTTTTGTGAGCTAAAAACAAGTATCTCATGGTTTTAAAGGCTATTGACTCCGAAGTTCACACTGTAGACCAGACAAATAGGAACATGCTTTTAAGAACTGTAGGTGGGACAGTATTTTATATGTTTTTCTGTTTCCGATGGTCGTTTAACTTCAATCATTTTATATATTCTGCATTCTTATGAGTAATTTGTGCTTCTTGCTCCTTTCAAATGTACACGCTTTGTGTGTGTGTGAATTTGAGAGAGAAAAGAATGAAAGTACACGCCTAAGTGTGAATGTTTGATTTTTCTTCTGACTTAAAGAAAACACACATATCTAAGTAGCCAAACTCAGTCTTCCTAATAGGAATGTTGCCATTTTCAAAGCCTGTTTTTCTCCAAGCCAGCTTTATTTGTGCCCTCTAGTGGTAGAAGCAGGAATATGTTTGGCAAGCTAGAAAACCCTGGCCAACAACACAAGTCCTCTTTTTGGTACATAATGATTCAGCCCCTTAATGATGATAATGCAAAACATAAATATGCACAGAGAAAAAGTGTATGTAAGTTTGCTCAGCATAATTTTCAAATGCATTGGAATTTCTATTGAAACATGAATTTTGACTCTAGGGCAGCTAAGGTTCTTACGTAGCAGAAGTATGTATTTTTATGAATTTAGTGATCCATTTGCCCAGCAATTTTCTGATAATTCTTAAAGAAAATATTCACGTTTTCCACAAATGCGTTTTTCTCCCATAAATCAGTTTTATGAGACCCCTTAAATTGCTACTGTCAATCAACATACCATTTACTTCAATCCTATTACAAAGCTGGATGGAATAATTTCATTGACTTTTTTTTAAACCAGTTGTGTTTGCTTCTATACTAGTTCTCTGGCCTATCCAGCCTCTGGTTTATGCCATCCAGGCAGTGTCTGACATGGGCTTCATCTCCTGTCTTGGGTCTCAAATTGGACCAGTTATTGTTAGGCCACCCTCGAAAGTTCTGCACCACCATTATCCAGCACTTGTTGCAGGCAGGACAAATGGTAGGTCAAAGATTTTGTGGCTGAGTCGATGTCCCTGTCCGTTCACTGGAAGCCTTGCATGGTTACATACACATAGACAGGTGCCTAGTCCAATAATCATCAGAGAGGTTTCATCCAGCAACTGATAGGAACAGATGCAGAGACACATAGCCGAACATTAGGCAGAACCTTGAGAACCCCATGGATGACAGGGAGAAAGTCAGAGGGATCAAGAACATTGGGAGAACAAGGCTGACAGAATCAACTAACCAGGGCTAATAGGGGCTCATAGAGACGGAAGTGGCAACCATGAAGCCTGTTAGGGGTATGAGCAAGGTTCTCTGCATATATGTTATGGTCGTGTAGCTTAGTGTTCTTGTGGAAGTCCTAACAGTGGGAGCGGAGGTGTCTCTGACCCTTTTGCCTGTTTAGGGGAACCCTCTGCCCGAATTGAGTCATATAGCCTTGATATGAGGTTTGTGCCAATCTTATAGAATCTTGTTAGACCATGTTCAGTGGAAATCCATGTGAGGCCTGCTTTTTTATGAAAGAAAATGGACAAGTGTAGGGTGTGGGGAGGTGGAGGGTAGCTAGAAGGAGTAGAGGGTGGGGAAACCAGTTGAGATATGATGTATGAGAGAAGAATAAATTAAAAGAAATAATACAAATTTGATACAACAAAATAAAACAAAACCAACAACAACAACAAAAGCTGCAAGTAATTGAAGATTATCTTTCTCAACACACCAAGAATTAATTCTGATAGAAAATGTCCCAGGAATAGTGGATCTTGGCCTCAAGGCCACACTGGATATCTCCTGCCTTAATATCCACTTTTTTCTCCCTTTTAAAGTAACTGCTAGGTATATTGGACGCATCTATTTTCTTGTATGACCAAAGTTAACTGGGCTAAGAATGGACTCCTTATCTAACAAAGCCAATTAGAATCTTACTTTCGGACCTTTGAACCTAAGATGAGATGAGAAAGAAAATAATCTACTGTAAATATAGCAACCCCAGTATCTACGCTACTTTCTGCTCTCCTCTATCTCTCTTTCTTTCTCTCTCTATCTCCATCTGCACCTACTGTTGACTATGTTTACTGCCGGCATTTACAAGATATGTGACATCACACAATAGAAGATAATTTCGATCACCTTTGTCAATCTATGCTGATATTTTTTAAGCCATCAATGGTGGAACCAATACATTCTGAGATTGTCCAGGGTTAACTTGAGCTTTTCATTGTTTTTTAAAAAATAAAATTCACACAAAATATTTCATGCTATGCCATCCATTATTGCCAAATATTTTCACAGCTCAATTTATAGCGGAAAACTCTCGAAGAATTGTTCTACTTGTTAATATGTTAGGTTGTTCATCTCACAAAATTGTGACCTCTTTTTTTTATCCTTATTAAATTGGGTATTTCTTATTTACATTTCAAATGTTATATCCTTTCCCGGTTTCCAGGCCAACATCCCCCTAACCCCTCTCGCTCCCCTTCTACATGGGTGTTCCCCTCTCCGTCCTTCCCCCATAGCAACCCTCCTCCCAACAATCCCAACAATAATCACTGGGGGTTCAGTCTTGGCAGGACCCAGGGCTTCCCCTTCCACTGGTGCCCTTACAAGGCTATTCATTGCTACCTATGAGGTTGGAGCCCAGGGTCAGTCCATGTATAGTCTTTGGGTAGTGGCTTAGACCCTGGAAGCTATGGTTGCTTGGCATTGTTGTTCATATGGGGTCTCAAGCCCCTTCACCTCTTTCAGTCCTTTCTCTGATTCCTTCAACGGGGGTCCTATTCTCAGTTCAGTGGTTTGCTGTTGGCATTCGCCTCTGTATTTGCCATATTCTGACTGTGTCTCTCAGGAGAGAAATATATCCTGTTCCTGTCAGCATGTACTTCTTTGCTTCATCCATCTTACCTAGTTTGGTGGCTGTATATATATGGGCCACATGTAGGGCAGGCTCTGAATGGGCATTTATTCAGACTCTGTTCTGAACTTTGCTTCCGTATCCCCTCCTAAAGTTATCCTTTTTCCCCTTTTAAAGAAGGAGTGAAGCATCAGTATTTTGGTCATCCTTCTTCAGTTTCATGTGTTCTGTGCATCTAGGGTAATTTGAGCATTTGGGCTAATATCTACTTATCAGTGAGTGCATACCATGTGGGCTTTTCTGTGATTGGGTTACCTCACTCAGGATGATATTTTCCAGTTCCATCCATTTGCCTGTGAATTTCATAAAGTCATTGCTTTTGATAGCTAAGTAGTATTCCATTGTGTAGATGTACCACATTTTCTGTATCCATTCCTCTGTTGAAGGACATCTGGGTTCTTTCCAGCTTCTGGCTATTATAAATAAGGCTGCTATGAATATAGTAGAGTATGTGTCTTTGTTGTATGTTGGAGCATCTTTTGGGTATATGCCCAAGAGAGGTATACCTGGGTCCTCAGGTAGTGGAATGTCCAATATTCTGAGGAACCTCCAGACTGATTTCCAGAATGGTTGTACCAGTCTGCAATCCTACCAACAATGGAAGAGTGTTCCTCTTTCTCCGCATCCTCGCCAGCATCTGCTGTCACCTGAGTTTTTGATCTTAGCCATTCTGACTGGTGTGAGGTGGAATCTTAGGGTTGTTTTCATTTGCATTTCGCTTATGACTAAAGATGTTGAACATTTCTTTAGGTGTTTCTCAGCCATTTGACATTCCTTAGATGTGAATGCTTTGTTTAGCTCTGAATCCCATTTTTTAATAAGGGTTATTTGTCTCCCTGCAGTCTAACTTCTTGAGTTCTTTGTATATTTTGGATATAAGTCCTCTATCAGTTGTAGGATTGGTAAAAATCTTTTCCCAATCTGTTGGTTGCTGTTTTGTTCTAACGACAGTGTCCTTTGCCTTACAGAAGTTTTGCAGTTTTATGAGATCCCATTTGTCGATTCTTGATCTTAGAGCAGAAGCCATTGGTGTTTTGTTCAGGAAATTTTCTCCAGTGCCCATGTGTTCAAGATTCTTCCCCACTTTTTCTTCTATAAGTTTGAGTGTATCTGGTTTGATGTGGAGGTCCTTGATCCACTTGGACTTAAGCTTTGTACAGGGTGATAAGCATGGATCGATCTGCATTCTTCTACATGTTGACTTCCAGTTGAACCAGCACCATTTGCTGAAAATGCTCTTTTTTCCATTGGATGGTTTTGGCTCCTTTGTCAAAAATCAAGTGACCACAGGTATGTAGGTTCATTTCTGGGTCTTCGATTCTATTCCACTGGTCTATCTGCCTGGCTCTGTACCAATACCATGCAGGTTTTTTTTTTTAACACTATTGCTCTGTAATACTTCTTGACGTCAGGGATGGTGATTCCCCCTGAAGTCTTTTTATTGTTGAGGATAGTTTTAGCTATCCTGGGTTATATGTTATTCCAGATGAATTTGCAAATTGTTTTGTCTAACTCTATGAAGAATTGGATTGGAATTTTGATGGGGATTGCATTGAATCTGTAGATTGCTTTAGGTAAAATGACCATTTTTACTATATTAATCCCGCCAATCCGTGAGCATGGGAGGTCTTTCCATCCTCTGAGATCTTCTTCAATTTCATTCTTCAGAGACTTGAAGTTCTTATCATACAAATCTTTCACTTGCTTGGTTAAAGTCACACCAAGGTATTTTATATTACTTGGGACTATTATGAAGGGTGTCATTTCCCTAATTTCTTTCGAGGCTTGTTTCTCTTTTGTGCAGAGGAAGGCTACTGATTTATTTGAGTTAATTTTATACCTAGTCACTTTGCTGAAGGTGTTTATCAGGTTTAGTAGTTCTCGGGTGGAACTTTTGGGATCACTTAAATATACTATCATATCATCTGCAAATAGTGATATTTTGACTTCTTCCTTTCCAATCTGTATCCCTTTGATCTCCTTTTGTTGTCTGATTGCCCTGGCTAGGACTTCAAGAACTATATTGAGTAAGTAGGGAAAGAGTGGGCAGCCTCGTCTAGTCCCTGATTTTAGTGGGATTTCTTCAAGTTTCTCTCCATTTAGTTTAATATTAGCTACTAGTTTGCTGTATATGGCTTTTACTATGTTTAGGTATGGGTCTTGAATTCCTGTTCTTTCCAGTACTTTTATCATGAAGGGGTGTTAAATTTTGTCAAATGCTTTCTCAGCAACTAGTGAAATGATCATGTGGTTTTTATCTTTCAGTTTGTTTATATAGTGGATTATGTTGATGGTTTTCCATATATTAAACCATCCCTGCATGCCTGGGATGAAGCCTTCTTGATCATGTTTCATGATTATTTTGATGTGTTCTTGGATTCGGTTTGTAAGAATTTTATTGAGTACTTTTGCGTCAATATTCATAAGGGAAATTGGTCTGAAGTTCACTTTGTGTGGTTTAGGTATAAGAGTAATTGTGGCTTCATAGAAGGAATTCAGTAGTGCTCCATCGGTTTCAATTTTGTGGAATAGTTTGGATTGTATTGGTATGAGGTCATCTATGTAGGTCTGATAGAATTCTGCACTGAACCCATCTGGACCTGGGCTCTTTGTGGTTGGGAGACTTTTAATGACTGCTTCTATTTCTTTAGGAGTTATGGGGTTGTTAAAATGGTTTACCTGTTGCTGATTTAACTTCAGTACCTGGTATCTGTCTAGGAAATTGTCCATTTCCTTCAGATTTTCCAGCTTTGTTGAATATAGGCTTTTGTAGTAGGATCTGATGATTTTTTGAATTTCCTCTGATTCTGTTGTTATGTCTCCCTTTTCATTTCTGATTTTGTTAATCTCTGTGTCCCCTGGTTAGTCTGGCTAAGTGTTTATCTATCTTGTTGATTTTCTCAAAGAACCAGCTTTTGGTTCTGTTGATTTTTGTATAGTCCTTTTTGTTTCTACTTGGTTGATTTCAACTCTGAATTTGATTATTTCCTGCCTTCTACCCCTCCTGGGTGTATTTGCTTCTTTTTTTTCTAAAACTTTTAGGTATGCTGTTAAGCTACTGATATATGCTCTCTCCTGTTTCTTTCTGCAGGCTCTCAGAGCTATGAGTTTTCCTCTTAGCACAGCTTTCATTATGTCTCATTTGTTTGGGTATGTTGTACCTTCATTTTCATTAAATTCTAAGAAGTCTTTAATTTCTTTCTTTGTTTCTTCCTTGACCAGGTTATCATTGAGTAGAGCTTTGTTCAACTTCCATGTATATGTTGGCGTTATTTCCTTATTGTTATTGAAGAACAGCTTTAGTCCAAGGTGGTCTGATAGGACACATGGGATTATTTCTATCTTTCTGTATCTGTTGAGGCCTGTTTTGTGCCCGAATATATGGTCAAATTTGGAGAAAGTACCATGAGGTGGTGAGAAGAAGGTATATCCTTTTGTTTTAGGATAGAATGTTCTATATATATATATCTGTTAAGACCATTTGGTTCCTAACTTCTGTTAGTTTGTCTATGTCTCTATTTAATTTCTGTTTCCATGATCTGTCCATTGATGAGAGTTGGGTGTTGAAATCTCCTACTATTATTGTATGAGGTGTAATGTGTGCGTTGAGCTTTATTAAGGTTTCTTTTGTGTATATAGGTGCCCTTGTATTTGGAGCATAGATATTTAGGATTAAAAATTCATCATGGTGGATTTTTCCTTTGATGAATATGAAGTGTCCTTCCTTATCTTTTTTGATGACTTTTGGTTGAAAATCGATTTTATTCGATATTAGAATGGCTACTCCAGCTTGCTTCTTCAGGCCATTTGCTTAGAAATTTGTTTTTCAGACTTTTACTTTGAGATAGTGTCTGTCTTTGTCTCTGAGGTGTGCTTCCTGTAGGCAACAAAATGCTGGGTCCTCATTATGTGTCCAGTTTGTTAATCTGTGTCTTTTTATTGGGGAATTGAGTCCTTTGATTTGAGAGATATTAAGGAATAGTGATAGTTGCTTCCTGTTATCTTCTTATTTGGAGGTGGGATTATGCTTTTGAGCTTCTCTTCTCTTTGCTTTGTTGCTAAATGATTAGTTTCTTGCTTTGTCTAGGGTTTATCTTGTCTCCTTGTGTTGGGCTTTACCATTTATTATCCTTTGTAGGACTGGATTTGTAGAAAGATACTGTATTAATTTGGTTTTGTCATAGACTATCTTGGCTTCTGCATCTATGTTAATTGAGAGTTTTGCTGGATACAGTAACCTGGGCTGGTATTTGTGTTCTCTTAGGGTCTATATGACATCTGCCTAGGATCTTCTGACTTCCATAGTCTCTGGTGAGAAGTCTGGTGTATTTCTGATAGGTCTGCCTTTATATGTTACTTGACCTTTTTCCCTTACTGCTTTTAATATTCTTTGTTTTGTGCATTTGGTGTTTTGACTATTATGTGATGGAAGGAGTTTCTTTTCTGGTCCAATCTATTTGGAGTTCTGTAGGCTTCTTGTATGTTTATGGGCATCTCTTTCTTTAGGTTAGGGAAGTTTACTTCTATAATTTTGTTGAAGATATTTACTGGTCCTTTGAGTTGGGAGTCTTCACTCTCTCCTATACCTATTATCCTTAAGTTTGATCTTCTCATTGTGTCCTGATTTCCTGTATGTTTTGGGCCAGTAGCTTTTTCTGTTTTACATTATCTTTGACCGTTGTGTTGATGGTTTCTATGGAAACTTCTCCTGATATTCTCTCTTCTATCTCTTGTATTCTGTTGGTGATGCTTGTACTTCCGGCTCCTTGTCTCTCCCTTTGGTTTTCTTTATTCAAGGTTGTCTACCTTTGTGCTTTCTTTATTGTTTCTATTTCCATTTTCAATTCCTTCACCTGTTTGTGTTTTCCTGTAATTCTTTCAGGGATTTTTGTGTTTCCTCTCTAAGGGCTTCTACTTGTTTACTTCTGTTTTCCTGCCTTTCTCTAAGGGAGTTCTTTATGTCTTTCTTAAAGTCCTCCATAATCATGATCAAATGTGATTTAAAATCTAGATCTTGCTTTTCTTGTGTATTTGGATATTCAGTGTTTGCTTTGGTGGGAGAATTGGGCTGTGATGATGCCATGTAGTCTTGATTTCTGTTCCTTGGGTTTCTGTGCTTGCCTCTCGCCATCAGGTTGTCTCTGGTGTTACCTTGTTCTGCTATTTCTGACAGTGGCTAGAACATCCTATAGGCCTGTGTGTCAGGAGTGCTATAGACTCGTTTTCCTGTTTTTTTTTTTTCAGCCAGTTATGGGAACAGAGTGTTCTGCTTTCAGGCGTGTAGTCATTCTTCTCCACTGGCTTTCAGCTGTTCCTGTGGGCATGTGTCCTGAGTCCACCAGGCAGATCACTTGGAGCAGACAGGTTGGTCCTACCTCTGGTCTTGGGCTTGAAGTCGCTCCTCAGGGCTGGGTTTCAGCTCTCTCTGAGGGCAGCCACCAGAAGGCCCTGCCCCTACTTCTGGGTCCCTGTGTGCAGAGGGCCCTCATGGCGCTAGGTGTTTTCCTCTAGAGTCAGAAATGTGGGCAGAGGATGTAGATCGCTCCTGAGAGACACAGCCAGAATACAGCAAATACAGAGGCGAATGCCAACAGCAAACCACTGAACTGAGAATAGGACCCCCGTTGAAGGAATCAGAGAAAGAACTAGAAGAGCTTGAAGGGGCTTGAGACCCCATATGTACAACAATGCCAAGCAACCAGAGCTTCCAGGGACTAAGCCACTACCTAAAGACTATACATGGACTGACCCTGGACTCTGACCTCATAGGTAGCAATGAATATCCTAGTAAGAGCACCAGTGGAAGGGGAAGTCCTGGGTCCTGCTAAGACTGAACCCCCAGTGAACTAGACTGTTGGGGGGAGGGCGGCAATGGGGGGAGGGTTGGGAGGAGAACACCCATAAGGAAGGGGAAGGGGGAGGGGGATGTTTGCCCGGAAACCAAAGAATTATTATTAAGTATTAAATAAATAAAAAAAAAAGACTATGAAAGTCTAAGATAGTCTGGAAGGCTACTCTGAACAATATAGCAGTAAAAAAAAAGAAATTCTCTCATGAATAAATTTTTAAGGAAACTGTTAGACTATATATATATTGCATTTTGAATATTCTATGTCAGATAGTATCATATAATGGCTTTGAATATATTTCTTAATAATTTACTCTTTAATACTTTGTTATTTACTATGTTTCAATTCCAAACAATATCCTGTATGTTTTGAAACATAATTTAGTACTTTAGAATTAGAAATAGGATCCTGATGGCTCAGTGGTTAAGAGTGCTAACTGTTCTTCCAGATGTCCTGAGTTCACTCTCCAGCAACCACATGGAGGTTCGCAAATATCTGTAATTGGCTCTGATGCCTTCTTCTGGTATGTCAGAAGATAGTGACAGTATACTCACATATATAAAATAAATAAATCTTTAAAAAAACAAATAGGATCCTAAGTTATGGATAGTGTTAATTATGTGCTGATATTTTATGGTACTAAAAGGTATAAATATAAAAGGTGAATGAAATATCTTGATGTATTATTTGATTCTTAAAATACACAATATGATTAAGATATTGGGTACTTAAAATTTTTTAAATAGGGCTGGAGAGATGGCTCAACAGTAACAAACATTGCCTGTTCTTTCAGAGGTCCTATGTTCAATTCCCAGAAACCACATGATGGCTCACAACTATCTGATGTCCCCTTCTGGTGTGTCTGAAGACAGCTACAATGTACTCATATACATGAAATAAACAAAATAAATCTTTAAACTTTTTTAAATAATAAAATTTAAGGAGAATGTGTTATGGATTACATATGTGGTTCAAGTCATGGGTTTTTGTTTCTGTGCAATTAGAACTCTAATTCTATTGTATAATACAGAGTCTTACTCTCTAGGACTGTAATCTAGCTCATGGATGACATTCAGACATAAAACAATCTATGGATTTTTACAAATACAATAAATTATTATATCAGAGCAAAAAAAAAGAAAAAAAAAAGAAATGTGGGCAGAGAGTAGTCTCCTCTGGTTTCCCACTCATGTCTGCCCCTCTGAAGTTCTAGCCCTCCCTATCATGGGATTTGGGTGCAGGGAGCTGTTTGACTGGGTCTCTTCAGATCCGGGCGCAGTCTGAACTGCTGGGCTCCTGCAATTTGACTGTCCCTATCTTCCTGTTCTCAGAGGCCCTGTACAGTTTCCTCTTGGGCCAGGGATGTGGATAAAGGTGGGCAGAAGTGGCAGTCTCTCTTCCCCTGCAGTCTCAGGATTGCTCACAGGTCTGGGCAATGAGATCTCTCTCCCACAGGGTTTGGGAGCAGGGAGCTGTGGGCCGAGATCAGCGAGGTTCGTGACCTCTTTTATCTTCTTTCTGAAGAGTTTTTTAGTTTCTACTATTTCATACATTCCTTTTCAGAAGCATCATCTCTTATATACTTTTCTTTGTTCTAGCTCCTCACTTTCTTTTATGGGAACCAGATAATGTTAAACTATAAAGAAGTCAGAGAACACTCTAAACGTCTGCTTTTAAAAAGGCCTCAAGGACACATAGATACATCGCATAGATGCAGCACACACAACCTGAATGTCAAAGGAATTCCATATATTGGGGCAATAAGAAATATGACTTTCATCTTACAGTGTGCATAGTCATCAATAATTTAGAAACAAGTGGCACTCAGGAAAAGTGTAGGTTTTAAATTTGGTCATAGATCTCAAAGTATCTACATAGTGAGAATGAATACCGGGAGCAGTTATTTCATTGTGTAGAAGATAATAACAATTATTTGTGTAAGCTGCTAACCACTTAGGAATAGCTTTCATAGTGTACAATAAATGTTTAGCTAGAGTAATAAGCCATTACATTCATGACCAGAGATTAACACCCTTAGACATATAACCAGCTACTTCTCCTTAGAAACAAGCAACATCTCTCTATTCTGTTCAATGTGCGGAAGGTCTGGCTCACACTTGAGAGGTTGTAGAATCCTCCTCACAACTCCAGCTCTCTCTAGAGATCACTACCACTGTTGTCACTCCAGATCTTGACAGCAGGCATTCACCTATGCACTGCGTTTTCCATGGAAATGTGGACTCTATCCTTTTCCTGACATCACAATAGATGATGAGAAATTACAGCAGACTGAAAGGATAATGGGGCAGAGTGCCACACAGAGGCTAGCGTACAGTTTTATTTGGCTTTACCCCTCACCTCACATCTTGACTTTATCTGGAAAGGGACATCCCACTTTGCTATGAAGATTTCAGTTCATCAGAGTCCAGGTCAAACTAAAATTCCAAGGCCAGGCTGTTTTTCTCTCCTATCACCTTAGACAAAGGCCATTCTCCTAAGTTACCATCTCCTATCTCTGGAGCCATTTAGCTGCTTGTATTCTAATGCTAATTATGTTAGCCCAAAAACTGTTTGCACAAGTACTTCTTTATGTAGCTTCTAGACACTTGCCCCCAGTTGGTTTTGATTGGTCAATAAAAGAGCCAACAGCCAATAGCTGGATAAGACATTCTGGCAGTATTTTAGGATTCCCTGATGTGGGAAGAGGAAGAGGAAGAAGAGAGATTCACTATGCTGGAAGAATGTGGAATAGAGGAGAGATGCCATGCTGAGAACAGTAGAGGACAGAGAGGCGTAGCTGCCATGTGAAGGGAGCCAGGAGAGCATGGCCAAGATGGCTGCCCAACTGGGTCCAGGACAGCCAAGATAGAATGCAAATTTATTAAGTAGTAGCTCAGAATTATTGACTGGAGGTACTGGAGGTTAGGCAGTGCCCTGGCTATTGTGCTGTGTAGGGCATATAAAATATGAAGGCTGGGTGTGTGTCTTTCATTCAGAAATATAAACCATTGAGGTGGGCAGTGAACCAGTCATCAGGCTTTATTTATTAATTGTTTTAATTCTACAGACTCATATCGTTTGTTGTTTGCTATGGGACCATCAAAAAACATCATCCACTTAAAGGGAATGACTTATCTGATGGCTCTCAGACAATGACACATCTGGGATATTAACACTGCACAAGTAGCTTGAGTTACAAGAAACTTAGGTTCATTATTTTCCACTGATGTCTCTTCTAGTTTTAAAATGTTGGTGTCTCATTATTTGAAGACACAGCAAATACAACTAAATGCCTTGGCTGTGTCTTACTTGAGTATTGTGAAAGAATCCAATTTTGCCGTGTTTAGACAAATTGTCTCCAGTTACACTTTTTTTCTCAGAAAATTTTGCTTATCCAGAGTATGTCTCCAGAGGAAAATTAATTTTATAAAGACAGGAAACACTCCTTAGTCATAGATTTTGGCTTTTAACCTTTGTCAAATGTCTCAGTGTTTCTGATGGACATCATTGAAGAGGGGTGATTGCAGTATAAATACACTATGACCACTGAGGGGAAAGTCAAAACCAATTTTATTAAAAGTATCTGGAAAACAGTTGGTGCTGAAGGGTCATGTGATTGTGTAACACACAGTAAATCAGTGAGCACTAAGGCCACATTAGCACCCCAAACTTGGCATAGTTTAGAGGTCACTTCATTGACACTTCTAAAATACAATGGGCAGAATTACCTCATTTTAGAGTCTTGTAACTGTTACATAGTTTGTTAAGTGTTGACTAAATGACATAGTATTCTGGATTTCATCATTTCTTTGTTTAAAAGTGCTGTTCTGGCCCACTAGGGACACATGGCAGACAGGAAGAGAAGGACTGGTTCTGTGTGTGTGTGTGTGTGTGTGTGTGTGTGTGTGTGTGTGTGCGCGCGTGCGTGCATGCACATGCAATAAACCACATATCTGCACAAGTTGAGATGACAGATATGGGGATAGGTGTTTTTATTCTTTTCTATCTATAAGTGGTAAATATTAATTTAATATGAATTGCGTTTACTTTGTTTTATATCATGTATTCAAGCCTGTATTATTTTATAAGTCCCAGGGCATTTTAAATTGTAATTTATTTATTTATTTATTTATTTATATTTAAAATTTATATATATTACTTATTTTGTGGGCTGTTTTATAGCCAAACATGGTTCTTATGTTGGTCCTAGGAGATATTTCTTTTTTTTTCTATCTTATTAACTTGAGTATTTCTTATTTACATTTCGATTATTATTCCCCTTCCCGGTTTCCGGGCCAACATCCCCCTAACCCCTCCCCCTCTCCTTCTATATGGGCTTCCCCTCCCCATCCTCCCCCAATTACCACCCTCCCCACAACAATCACGTTCACTAGGTGTTCAGTCTTGGCAGGACCAAGGGCTTCCCTAGGAGATATTTCTAAGAAGTCCATTCTGGTTGCTATAGTGCTTTTTTTAATTAGATAATTTTGCATAGGGAACCCACTTTAAAAGGAATGCTGTGTGTGGATATGTAGAAGCTCACTACTTTTCAATAGATTTTGTTTATGTGGGAGCATACTATTTTAATAGATTTTGTTTTTGTTGTTGCTAATATGGGGAGAGAACAGTACAGCAGTTGCGAGCTCAAGCTTGTAAGAACAGTACCTCACGTCAGCTTCTTTCTCTGCTACTTAAGGATGATCTTGTATCCTTACAAAATAGGATGCCCCCCCCCAAAAAACCTGTCCTTTAATTTCCTTATCTGCCCAATAAATATTATGATGATAATGCTACATCTTTCACAAAATGGTAATGAGGATTATGTGACAAGACATATAATACCTAAACAAAAGTTAACTTATTATATATATTAAATATATAATAAATGTAAGCTATCAGTTTTTCACTCCAGAAATGAATGGCATTATTATGGTTAGGAATAGAATAACATTTTCTCACTGGATAAGTTACTTGTCACTAAGCCTAAGACCTTAATTCCATCTTCAGGGGCTACATGTGGAAGAACTGTCCCCCACCCTTCATGTATGTGCATCTTTCTCTGTCTCTGTCTTTCTGTCTTCCTCACTCAAAAAATCTTTTCAAAAGGACATAATGGTTGAATTTAAAAGTCTATTCAGAGCCTGCCCCACATGTGGCCCATACATATACAGCCACCCAATTAGACAAGATGGATGAAGCAAAGAAGTGCAGACCGACAGGAGCCGGATGTAGATCTCTCCTGAGAGACACAGCCAGAATACAGCAAATATAGAGGCGAATGCCAGCAGCAAACCACTGAACTGAGAATAGGACCCCCGTTGAAGGAATCAGAGAAAGAACCGGAAGAGCTTGAAGGGGCTCGAGACCCCAAAAGTACAACAATGCCAAGCAACCAGAGCTTCCAGGGACTAAGCCACTACCTAAAGACTATACATGGACTGACCCTGGACTCTGACCTCATAGGTAGCAATGAATATCCTAGTAAGAGCACCAGTGGAAGGGGAAGCCCTGGGTCCTGCTAAGACTGAACCCCCAGTGAACTAGTCTATGGGGGGAGGGCGGCAATGGGGGGAGGGTTGGGAGGGGAACACCCATAAGGAAGGGGAGGGGGGAGGGGGATGTTTGCCCGGAAACCGGGAAAGGGAATAACACTCGAAATGTATATAAGAAATACTCAAGTTAATAAAAAAAAAAAAAGTCTATCATTGTCGGAAGAGTTCTGGGTAAGACATATTTTCTGTTTTGAAATATTGCTTCATCCCATTGAAATATTCTCCATATCTTCAAAACAGAGAAGCTGAGGCATCTAAATCATGTAAAGATGCAGACATTTTTAAATCTCACTGGAATTAAGCTTAAAGTCCCACATGTAGACAAATTCTATTTATAGCCAGTCTTCCAGATGTCACTCACTGGGTTCCAGAGTCTCATCCAAAGTCCTGATTCTTGTTCATTTTAACTCTTTGAATGTTACTTTTAATAGAAACACAAACTCAGACATTTCTAAAAAAAAAGCCAAAACTTAACAAGATAACATTTTTTTTTATTTATTTTTTTTTTTATTAACTTGAGTATTTCTTATATACATTTCGAGTGTTATTCCCTTTCCCGGTTTCCGGGCAAACATCCCCCTCCCCCCTCCCCTTCCTTATGGGTGTTCCCCTCCCAACCCTCCCCCTATTGCCGCCCTCCCCCCCCCACAGTCTAGTTCACTGGGGGTTCAGTCTTAGCAGGACCCAGGGCTTCCCCTTCCACTGGTGCTCTTACTAGGATATTCATTGCTACCTATGGGGTCAGAGTCCAGGGTCAGTCCATGTATAGTCTTTAGGTAGTGGCTTAGTCCCTGGAAGCTCTGGTTGCTTGGCATTGTTGTACTTTTGGGGTCTCGAGCCCCTTCAAGCTCTTCCAGTTCTTTCTCTGATTCCTTCAATAGGGGACCTATTCTCAGTTCAGTGGTTTGCTGCTGGCATTCGCCTCTATATTTGCTGTATTCTGGCTGTGTCTCTCAGGAGCGATCTACATCCGGCTCCTGTCGGTCTGCACTTCTTTGCTTCATCCATCTTGTCTAATTGGGTGGCTGTATATGTATGGGCCACATGTGGGGCAGGCTCTGAATGGGTGTTCCTTCAGTCTCTGTTTTAATCTTTGCCTCTCCCTACAAGATAACATTTTTAATACTAATAATAATTTTCCTGTAATTGTGGTATTTGCTGGTGTGTGGTGGAGACTAAGTACTTTTGGGCTTTTTTTCCAGTGCAAAGGGAAAAATGTTTGTCTAAATGAGCTGATCCTGGATTTTCCATAGGTCAGGGAAATACCAGGATCATCAAAAAACTGACACGTTTTCCTAATGTGTGTGTGGAGACTTCCAGGGAGACTTTGTAGTTTAAAGAAAGACCCTAATGGTATTTTAAAAAGGTTTCTTCTTAAAAATCTAGAGAATCACCATTAAAACATGTACCGATGGGAATCTTTGTTAAATTTAATTTAAAAAAACCCACAAAAACCTTGAGTTAGCCACTTTACAAATCAATAGTTTACGATCAATAGTTTCAAACTTCTCTAGTTCAAGGTGCCATTTCACCTGTCATTAATGGATGTTCAGCACCACAATCGGTAAGGCCAGATTGACTGTCACTATGAAGAAACCTGTGAGTTTGAGTTTACTCTGGAATTTTTCCTCAATTTTCATGCCAAGATGACTAAGATAATTAAGTTTATTGTGTGCAAAGATCCAAGCCCTAATAAACTAAAATATTTGATATTCATAATTGTTTTTGCTAATAACACTCATGCAGTTGAAGCGTTTACTTGTGTGAGTGAGGCTGGATACCAATCACAACACAGAGTTTCATGGACTAAGTCCTTCTAATCCAAGGGTACAAGGGCAAAGTATTCCTGTTCTATTCTTTTAAGCACCTTGAGGAAGAATTCACAGAACTTCTCTCAGGAAATGTTGCCTGAGTTTCTAAGCATGCGTGTGAGGGGTGGAATACTCAACTTGTAGTCTATATTGCACAAAAGTTTACAAAATAAATTTTAAAAGGAACTAAGAAGGCATGAAATTTAGGACTGAAGTCACTCAGATCACCACTAAATGCTGTTCTCTACCAGGACTTGTGACCAACTGTAGAGTGCATGGCATCTTCATTTTTGTTGTTTTTGCTGTTTAGGGCACAACGTCATCAGCCTAGCATCTTGTCCAAAGCATACACAAGGCATATGTCCCTTAATGTGTCATCCTGTGTAAGAGGAAGACAAATGACAAAAAAAATGAAAACTCTTTTAGATTATTGCTTTTGCTTTTATTTTAGATATTTGCTGAATTTGTGTGTTTCTATAAGAAAGAAGTGAAAAGAAGCAAAGTGTAGTGTAGCAAATTGTACCAGAATACAACACAAGAAAACATGCCAACATTCCCCTACCAAGCACACAAACCAGGCTCCTAATATAGCATTGATCTCTTCAGAACAAAGACTAGGGAATTTAGAGCCAAGCAGTCCATGGCCACTCTGTTGTCGACAAATAGAAGCCAAAAGCATGCTTGAGGGGGATGTTTGCCCGGAAACCGGGAAAGGGAATAACACTCGAAATGTATATAAGAAATACTCAAGTTAATAAAAAAATATACATTCTGGATCCAGCACGCTTTCATAAATGGATATAAAACTGGAAAAAAAAAAAGAAGTGCCAATGAAGCTGCTTGCTAAGCGATACCCCTTATGGAAGTGAATTGTCAATTAAAGACTAACTGATCAAAAACACTAGGACTGAATTAACTACATTTTCACCTGACTTTGTTATTAAACACTGCAATGAGTGTTTTCTACATTCTTAGCAAATAACACTTTCTCAATCTCCATGTGTAAATATCTTTTAGCTCATGTATTATTTTTTGTAGAAGATATTTTATCACATGTAGTATTTTATAAAATACATATATACAATTTATCTAGGTCTATATAGCATATATATTTGGAACGTAGCTGTGCTGCATATGTTAGTGTATATACACAGACAGGTAAGCAGGCACATATTATAAAGAATTGATGTGACATTATCTGAATGACAGCCCACTTCAGTGACACTTTTTTTGTTTTTACATTCCATATTCTTTCCTCTCCTGGTCCACCTCCCCTCCAAGAGGGTTCCACATCCCATTCCTCCTCTCCCCCTCTCCTACACTCCCCTCTCCTGTCTCCACAGGAATATCCTCAGCCCACCCATTTTTAAAAGGCTACATTTTTTTACAACATAAGCAACCACATTCTTGTTTAACTGAGAGAAACAACTTTTACTTGGTCATAAATAACTCCAAATTTATGTAGTTCATGATTACAGAACTATTTGAAATAGCTTCTAGATCAAATGTAGCAGAGATATAAAATCACAATAGTAAAAATAATTAATTTAGAATAACTTTTCTGGTAAAATATCATGGTTATGTGTTAGCTGGAAATTGTTGATGAAAAATAAATATGCCAAGGGTGGAAAATGGCCAGAAATTCATTACTTTTCTAATAATAAAGGTTAGCTTTGGTGTTGATGGGTTTTAAGGCATATATTTCAAAGTTCTCTGCTGTCTGTGTTTGCAGGGATCAAGGAAGTTGCTGAAATGCCTTTATTCAGGTGAACGAAACACCTGAAAATCTCTTGAAAAGTTCTACAGAATGTTAACTAGTCCATTTTAGATTTAAACACTGGAGAAGTAATATCCTCCAAAGTTAAAAAAAAATCTGCTTTTAAAAATGATATCTGCTTATAATTTTTCTCTTATTTTATTAATTAAAATTATTTGGCCTGCACTAGGATATGGAGTGATTTTTTTCAGTGCATTTAATGCATCAGGATCAAGTCAGGGCATTTAAAATAAAGACACCCTCATTGTCTGTGTGCCCTCATTTGTTTGCCATCTGCTTCCTTAGTTTAGACCTCCAATTGAGTTAATGACACTTCCAGTTGAATACATTATGCTAGAAATTATCATTTAAGGTTCCAAGTTTCAGAGTTCTCTCTCTTATGCTTATTTTTTAAATACATATTACATGTCTTAAGATGTAGAAGTATATAGCGTTTTGTATATAGCCCTAAAATGATAAAAGTCCTGCATTCTATAAAGGTGTGCTGTTCCTTTTCCTTTGGTATTATGTATCTATGGTCTCCATTTGTTGCCTCTCTCTGATGCATGTGCTCCCTTGCAGTGTATTAACAATATAACAAAACCCCTTTCTTGATTCCCTGTCTTCTGAGTTTCATCCAAATAAGTGAGAAAGATTGCCTAGACCAATGTCCCTGAGATATGTTCTGGTTGATCTGGTTGAGAGCATCTCTAGGATATATTCCTGTGGGCATCTATCAGCTTTACAGCACAATGTGTCAGCTGTTCAGATAAGCAGAACTTTAGGCTTTAACATTTCATTTCCTGCTGCTTTGAGAACCAGTTTACGAAGAGGCAATGAGAAAATTCGTAATTATGTGGCAATGCCTGAAACGCATTAGTTGCAGAATTTTATTCTTGCTTTCAGTAGATTTTGAGTTGCCCACTTAAAATGAATTGGCTACTCAATCTATAGCTTT
The DNA here is from genome assembly GCF_021556685.1 of Rattus norvegicus. Lineage (NCBI taxonomy): Eukaryota > Metazoa > Chordata > Mammalia > Rodentia > Muridae > Rattus > Rattus norvegicus. Next base: position 107,052,875 of record NC_141548.1, on the reverse strand, counting down.
GCTATGAATTTGTTCACTTGGTAGACGTTCTTTCTAAACAAGCAGAAAAAGAAGCCATTCAAAATTTATTGCCATTAGGTCATATGTATCCTTCCTGTAGACTTTCAGAGAAAAACCTTGAAGCATTTCTTCTGTAATTATAACTTGTTGATATAGTGGGGTTCATATCTGAGGCTTATAAGTACATGCCTTTCACTACAGAAGCATAGACATTCAATATGGTAAGCATTTTTCTTCACTTCCATAGCTTAGATCAAGGTAGGCATATGTGATATTTGAAGGTGATATTTTAGAGCATTTGACTTCTTTACCTTATTTCTTGTTTCTTACACATGTTGTATGGGATAATGGCACATCAACTGTGTGTATGATCTAGTTCCCAAAGTTTATGAGCACAAGAGAGAATATATTTTGCTTATAGAATTAAGGTTGCTGATCTGATGGAATGAAAATAGGAAGGGTTACTCCCAACATCTCAGATAGACTCAATGTAACCACAAAGTTGCTTGAACAGAAGGGTACAGAGTAGGTCAGAGTGATGCCATGGTTAAGAGTTCTATTCCACAAAACATTTTGGAAAAAGGAGAGGAAAGGGACATAAATCTCAAATGGAGGTAGTCTCTGGAAACTAAGAAAGGCAAGGAAAACCAGCAGATCCTATCATGTACTCCTATCCTCCCAAATGGCAAAATAACAACTCTTAAATTTTAAATCACTGTAATGATTTATGAGAGGAAAATAATACATGTACTTACATTGAATACTTGATTATTTGGGGATATGAAGTAAAGAAAGTTTTAAAATCCAAAGGATCAGTTATAAAATGATGATCTTCAATGTACAAGGTTATTATTTAATTTTTCCACAATATTTTATAGGGGAGGGCAAGTAGGACTGGAGATTGAACCTAGGGCCCCATACAGGCTTAACCAACGCTGTACCACTGAAAAATATTTTCAGCCCTTCAATTTTTTTTTAAATTTTGAGATAGTGCCTCACTAAACTTCCCAAGGTAGAATTGCAGTTAAAATCCTTTAACATTAGCCTCTGAAGTAGCTGGAGCAATAGGTCTGTGCCACTAGTCCTGGCCAGTCATCATTTTTTGTAAATATTACATCACTCTGCCATTTTCCTAAAGAAATGTTAACATGTGTAATATTGCATACATTATAAATGATTCAGGGATCAACATACTCATGCAATATACACTGATTATTATTCCAGAGATTATGAAAAGGGTAGCATTTTAATACCAACATTCTCTTCAGAACTGGTAAAAGGAGATAATTTATGCCAGGATCAGTGTTCTGCTACATTGTGGAATTTTTCAAGAAGCTATAGAGGCACACCACAGTGCAATTATTAATGAAAGTTTCTGCTTCAACATTTAATCAGTGTCTCCACAAACCAGTCTAACATTGAGTGAATGAGTTCTTTAAGTTGGACTTATAATTAGATGCAGTGAGTGTAGTCTAGAGGCTTTCCTGAAGAGAACCATGAACTATAATTTTAAGGTATCAACGAGAGTAGAGTAGCATTCTGAATGCAATGTGGGTCCTTGGATACTGAAGTTGGAACATTTGCACAGCAGGAGAGAGCTTCAGGAAGGTTCAAAAGGTCATATACTCACATGTGGATATTATTGTTTTATGACACTACCAACCTGGGAATTATCAAATTTCTGAATAAATGAAACTTCACAGTGTATGTATTACATGCCATTTTTCTTGGATGTCTTTGTGAGAAAAATTATTAGCTCTTTAATTTGTCACTTTTAAATACAAAACCCCCCGAGGAATAAGACTTATGCTTCAAAAATATCCTGTGGCTTGGTAGTAATTATAAACATGTGTGTCCACTTATTTTGTCTTGGTCAATTTGCATTTATTACACTCAATTGACATACTACTTTTGAATGTCAAAATGGGGTTCCCTTTGGAGAAACTATTTTCTGCTAAGAAAACTAGGGTTTTCTTAGGCTATTTTCACTTATTTTTTATGTTGCTTCTCATGTTTAATTGCACTTATGCCAAATTGAGTAAACATTTGATTCAAAACCTAGTGATGGTTTCCATTAGCTGTGTTCCAAACACAAACATGCTATGACATTTTTACTCCAATTCAAAGAAGTCCTAAGCCTTATAGAAATTATTTGTGCATAATTTATAACTCTAATGCCTTACTTAGGGTTGCTCTGATTGAACACCATGACCACAAGCAAGTTGTGGAAGAAAGGGATCATTTGGCTTGCACTTTCATACCATAGACTATCACTGAAGGATGTGAGGGCAGGAACTCAAGCAAGGATGGAACCTTACGTTAAGAACTAATGCAGAGGCCATGAAGGGGAACTGCGTACTGGCTTGGTGATCATGGCTTGCTCAGCCTGCTTTCTTAGAACTCAGGACCACCAAGCTGAGAGATGATACCACCCACAAAGGGCTGCCTCCCTATTCATCATTAATTAAGAAATTATGCCTGAAGTCCTATCTTATTAAGGTGCTTTCTCAGTTGAGATTCCCTCCTCTCAGATACTTTTATTAGCCTTGGTCAAGTTGACATAAAACTATCCAGCCCACTCTAAAATATTTTAGATCAAAACAAAAGCATTCAAATGATGGAAGCAAATAGTTTCACCCAGATATTTTAAAGTGTATAGTACATAGTTCTTAGCAGCAAATGTGATGACAAATAAAAATGAATTTTAAGTGGAAATTAAGGTTAAGCTAGACATGGATGTAAGGCTTCATGATGTATAAACCCCTTTGGTAATGATGAATATGTGGATTTGTATTTTTAAAAGGTTATTGAAATTTTTGTTAGGGGGTTGGAAAAGTGGCTCAGTGCTTAAGAGTACTTGTGCTCTTCCGGAGGATGTGGATTTAGTTCCCAACATCCACCTAGTGGCTCACAATCATCTGTAAGACCAGTTACAGGGGAACTAACACCTTCTTCTGGTTTATAAGGGCACATTTGTTATATCTACATATATACATTCAGGCACTTATAAAACATGTAACTTGAAAATGAATAAATCTCAAAAAACTCTATAAAGACAGTACATTTATATTCTATAGTATTTAAGTAATAAACTCATTAATCTATAAATCCACATAAATGCTAGGAAGTTTATAAACCCAAATATATTGACACCAAAATCATATAGTGGTAGAGCATAGGAATAAGATGTATAGTTCTGTACCAATAAAGTCAGGGTAGCATGTATTAAAGTATTTTTCTAAGAGGTAATGTTTTGAAGCTTAAAATATTCTTCTGCATGGCATTTTATTGTATTAGTAGTAAGCAATAATTAACATCCTTTAAAATTTTTAATAGATTTTTATGACCGTTTACAAGAATTTCATATAACATATTTTGATGATATATACCCCCAACTACTCCCAGTTTCACCTACACTTACCTACTTCAATTTTGTGTCTTCTCTCTTCAACCTTCTTAAAATTTAATAACTCATTGATTCCTACTCATGCTGCCCATACACACCTTGGTGTGAGACCATAAGTTGAGTATGGTTGACTAGCAGGAGACACACTCTTAAAGAAAACTGACTTTCCCTCCCAAAGAAGGCTATACTGATCCATAGCTTCTCAGTTATAGGTAGGGGATCATGAAGCTCTTTCCCATGCTGGAATGTTGGCTGGCTTGATCTTGTGAAATAAACTCCAGCTCCTGTGAGTTTATGAGTTCAGAGGTTATATTATGTCTAGAAAACAGTGTTTTGCTTCATAGTCTGGCTTGTAAAATGTTTTGGCTTCTTCTTCTGTAATGGTTCCTGAGCCTGAATTATTAACTCTAGAAAATAGGTTTTTCAGATATTTGTCACTTACTGAGCTTGATGGATGTGTAATGAATGGCAAAACAGTATAGTTTCTGTGTTGGGTAAGAAATTTTCCAGCACCAAACATCTTCAGTTGCCCCTTGACAAATTGTCACACATATAAATTGTTTATACTATAATACCTGATCAGTGTGAGGTAATCCTTTCCACTGTGAAGGGGTAGGAACTCATTGGGGAAGTAACAGTGGGAACAGCATCAGAAAGAACACAAGACCTTACCAGCAATGCTAATTCCAGAAAAATCCATGTAAGAAAAGACTTCACCACGAGGCTGAGGACTTGCAATATGTTCTCTTGGACTATTCTGAGCACTTTGCAACGTGTTCCTGTGTACTCTAGCCTACATTTCGTAGTTGAAGGACCTCTTTTGCAGAGGCATGTGAGATAAGTCATTTAGAGACAAACAGCTGCCAAACTTCTCTCCTGGTAACAGAATTTTATCTGTTCCACTGGATTCCATTTTTGAATCCTTCAGACCTCACATCTTAGGCATCTTCTTGTCTCTTTGCAATTCTCCAATTTGAGTCTTTTTACTCAACTGACTACTGCTTCATTTAGTGCTGCAGATTAAGCCTTTCATACTTGTGCCTGGCAATTTTCCATGACACCTCATTTCTTGATGAATGTCTTACTGATGGGATTATTTTTCCTGACATATTCAAAAGCACTTTGTGGTGAAATAGCTCCCCCATGAGAACATGAAAGTTTAAATCAGGGAGGGCCTGGATTGCTTAGGTTGCCAGAATTTAATGAAGTTGGCTGGCTGGGGGAATAGAAGAATATAGTACCTTGAATATTCATCAATACCACCTGGTGATTCATTAAGAATACCAGTGCCCAAGTCTTGGCCTGGATAATTGAAAGCTTTGTGGGTTGGCCTGTGCTAATTTTCTGGATTTTGTAATAAAAATGTTCAAATGTATAAAAATGAATTCAAGCAATAAGTTATCGACTCCCCCGCTTCATCAGTTGTAATATTTTGCTGTAGTTAGTGCCTTTGCACTCACGCATGAAAACACACACATTTGTATTATAAAGCACTTTTATGTGCTAATTCTTTTTCATGCATTGGTTACATGTCTCATTCATTTCCAAATCTAAACCAGTGTCTCTGATTTCCTTACTTCTTCATCAAATGATAATTAAGACCCTTGTCTTTTAGAGTACCTAATATCAAGGATTATTAAAGTACAAGTGTTAACTAATATGTTTCCCTGACCTATATAGTCTCCAGAAAAAGGACATTAAGGCTAATTTATTTTTTAATAGATTCAGCTTAGACCTTGTCATCAAAAATGCCCATACTTTATGCTGTGGACTACATTTATTAACACAGTAGAAACACATAATGTCATTGCTAGTCATAATAAAGGCAATAATGGCTATATCCATTTGGTTTAAGACTTCCACATCTAATTACAATGGTTCTTTTCTTTCATTAATGGTTGTAGAAATTGATTTGAAATTATGATTATCTATCTTCATTAACATGATTATTATGTAATTATATTATTTTATTTATTTACCTCCCAAAAGTTGCCTCCTTCCAGGTCCCCTTCTCCAAGTTCTTCATCCCTCCACCTCTCCTGCCTCTGAAAGGGTGCCCCCACCCATTCCCACCTTACCCCCAATCAGCATCCCTCTTCCCTGCGGCATCAAGTTTCCACAGGATTAAGTGCATCCTTTTCATTGAGGCCATACAAGGCAGTCCTCTGCTACACACGTGCCTGGGACCGTGAACCGGTCCATGTATGTTTCTTGATGTTTGGCTTAGTCTCAGGGAGCTCTGAGGGATCCAGATTAGTTGACACTGTTGTTCTTTCTATGGAGTTGCAATCCCTTTCAGCTTCTTCACTACTTCCTCTAACTCCTCCATATTGGTCCCCAACCTCAATCCAATGGTTGGCTGTAAGTATCTGCATTTGTCTTAGTCAGTTGCTGGTAGAGCCTCTCAGAGGACAGCCATGCCAGGCTCCTGTCTGCACATACAACATGGACTCAGCATGGGATGGATTCCAAGTTGGGCTGGTCACTGGGTGGCCTTTCTTCCAGTCTCTATTCCATTTTTGTCTCTGCATTTCCTTTAGACAAGAACAATTCTGGGTTAAAATTTTTGAAGATGGGTGGGTGGTCTTCTGCCTCAACTGGGGACCATGTATATCTAATGGAGGTGGCTGCTTCTGGTTCCATTGTCCCACTGTTGGGCATTTCAGCTAATGTCATTCCCATTGAGTCCTAGTAGCCTTTCATATCCTAGGTCTCTGTGACTTTCAAGAGGTTCCTCCTAGGAAGCTTAACAAGAAGGAAGGCCCAAGTGTGGATACCTAAAATCCACTTAGAAGAACAAAATAATCATGGGAGGCAGAGGAGGGAGGAAACTGGGTTGGGAGAGTGGAGGTAGAAGGGGAAAAGGAGGGACAGGATCAGGTATGAGGAGAGACAGGAAGGATGCCCAGAGGGTCAGGAGAATTAATCTAAGTATGCAGCAGTGGGGGCTAGGGATCAGGGTGAACCTCTTATATAAACTTTTAAAAGCCCAAATGACCCTCTTTTAAAAAATTCTTTGGCCTTACATGTTTCCTGTTTTACTAGGCAAGTCAGAGTAAAAAGTAAATAATCTCTTTGAAAAATGAGAAATTGCCACAACTATTTTCAAGAACTAAGAAATTCTTATAAGAGTTGCTGTAAATGTCTCAGTTCAATCTGATTCCAGATTTGATTCCTTGAACAAAATCTCTTCTTTTTATTTCTAATCTGTTGTTTGCCTGATTGGGTCCTCTGTCTTCAAGATAGAGTACTAAGAGCAGATCACTGGAAGAAAATAGACAAGGCTAATTAGAAAGATCATAAGAAATATAAATAAGAAACATAGGTAATGGCATAAATAGAAGATAAAGACAACTGTACGGATTTACCACCAAATCGTACAATAGATAAAAATCAATATACAAAACATTAATTTAAATCATCAAAGATTAAAAATCATATAAACAATATAATTTATAATTTATGACTGCATGTTTAATGGGTTTTACTTAATGTAATTTAATTTCATATCATTATTTGGTTTTAAAATGCTAGAAAATGTAATAATATAACCCATTAAAGTCATTGAGAATATTTTGTACATATAATAAGCTTCAAAATTAGATTAATTCTTTCTGATACTCCTATATAATTAGGCTATCTATATTGATGAGTAAGGCAAAAGTCTCTCCTTTCCTAGTCCTGTGAGTGACAGTTAAACCCATGGCCTTCTGTTCACTGCATGTATCCTGTCATTTCTGTTGATTATGACTTTGACAGGTGGTTCCACCCACAAGAAGTTCTTTCTTTTCTTTTTTTAAATGAAACAAATATAAACCCCATATTTAATTTTATTAGAGTACTTACTATACATTTACAAAAGGCTGAACTTTTAAAAATTATACCCTTTACCTTATCTATAAAGTATCTAATACTTGTATTGAATTTTGAAAATAATAGATGTTTGCCTTTCTTCTGTGCAAATTTGTAATCTTGTGTGTATATGTATGTGTGTGTGTGTGTGTGTGTGTGTGTGTGTGTGTGTGTCTGTATGTATGTTTGGCATATGTGTATTACAAAATTTAGGATTGAAGTCTATAACTTATATTTTAAAAAAAAAAACTAAAAGACAGAATATTTAGAAAGGAAGAGTGACAAAGGTTTCCAGTTAGTCCCTCTCTCATTACCTTACATTATTTATTGTGTATTATGATTGTTGTATGGTGTGTGTGTGTGTGTGTGTGTGTGTGTGTGTGTGTGTTTAAGTTTTTGAGTGGGTACATTCATACCACAATAGGTTTTCAGAACAAATTCAGGTGTCAGTTTCTCCCTCCTTTTTTCAGACAGTTTGTTCCAATTTGTTCACCAAGATTCCAATATTCAAAGACATCTTTCAACTCTGTTTCTCATTCTATCATAAGAGGGCTAGGATTACATAGTACATGAGTTTTTGTGTTTTTGTGGCCAGTTCTTTTTTTTTTTATTTTTTATTTTTTGAGTCATAAGCATTACCGCTTATCCTCATGCTTGCATAGCAAATATACTACATACTGAGCAATATACTAAGCCTCAACTGCTCTTTTTATTATATCACATATATTTGGAAGCTCATTTCTGCTTGTACATGGAGTGATACAATAAAATACAGATTATAAATTATAAGAACTACTTTAAAAACAGTGAGCTAAACCTTTTTTTTAATTTTTTTAAAATTTATTTATTTAATTTTTTTTGAGACAAGGTTTCTCTGTAGCCCTGGCTGTCCTGGAACTCACTCTGTAGACTTTCCAAAGTACTGGTGTTAATGTGTTACCAATGCCCAGCTTTACAATATTTTTCAGTACTGAGGATTGAACCAATTCCCTATGCAGGCTAAGTAAGTATCCTACCGCGGAGCTAAATATATCCTAAGTTCTTAGTTCTTTTATTTTTAATCTTTAATCTTTAGTGGACTTTATAAATTTCTGATTTTAAGGGATTTGATCTGCTAGCTACTTCTGAAGATTTTCTGCGTGTTCACATATCTAACAGCTCACCTTTGAGACAATGACATTCTAGTGGTTCTGTGAGCTTCTCCTGTTGACATCACTCTGTGTGGGTTACTTGCTTTTTAAATCACTTACAAAATACATTTAGTTTAAGTAAAGATGAAAGAAGTATAGCAACAACTAAAATTCTGAGCACATGGTTCCTTATTTCTTCTAGAAAGCACACAGAGCATGTTCCTTTAAGCCATCCTTGTCAGAACTATGTGAATCTTAAGAAGTTAGAAATGCTTGCATGTGACTGCTTGACTTGTGATTGTGCTTTTTCAGGCTAAAGCTTTTGTAGTTACTAAAATTTAAGGGTTATTTGCTGTGAGAACTTTTACATCTTATCAGAACCCTTAAATTCTTTTGGATATTGGGGTTTCAACCACTCAACAGTAATTTTACTGAAGATAAAATTATTCAAGCAAAATATAATTTTATAAAAGGAAATATATTTATCTTGAAAAACAAAATTTGAAGTTGAACCATTCTTAAAGCCCCAGAAAAAGGGATATATAAAATGTAAATTAAAAAATAGCCAATAAAAAAAGAAAAGAAAATGAAAAAATTGTGTTGGCTTATTTTCTCTTTAAACTACTTTAACTTTTTCCTTTTTTTACTTTTATCTATATTATGTGTCTCTGTGTTTATGCCACATGAGTACATGTTTACACAGAGGCCAAAAGAGGGCATCAGATCTGAAACTGAAGACTGTTATGACCTGGGAATGCATTTTTGTTAGTTCTTTTCCCAAAATCTAAACTGTTTTAAATCAATATTCACTAATCAATATATTAGCTATAGTCTGAACTCATCACCATTATTGATGCATGAGTATTGACTGGGAAAAATATTATTTTTAGTATGTAATATGTTAAAATTCATAACAACTATTGGCTGGTGGTATTGATTATCTAGGACAAAACACATTGCATGTTTAATTCACTATCCCACAAGATTCTGAGTGCCTATTTGTAGAGTTCACAAAGCATTTTGAAAGTTCATCTCACGGAGTGGTAGGCTGCTCCTGATTAACATTTTCCACTTACAGTGTTGCTGTTTCTGAATCATTAATGCACTTTGAGAATAGTATGCCAGCTAAGCCACACAGAGAAAAAAAACAGAATAAATGCAGGGGGTTTTCTGTCCCACTTAGCTCGTGCCTTTGCAAACCTACTTCTTAGCAGAACAAAGCCTCAATTGGAAATAGTGATACCAGTGGTACCTTGGAATTTCCAGCAATAGGAAAAATCATAAAAATTTATGACCAATTAGACTTTGTTCCTCATCTTGTCAAATACTGGGAAAGGTATTAAAATGGAATAAAACAGGTCAGTGGTTCCTCATTTAAAAAATGTCTCTAATAGAGGTCAACTTTGATTAATGAAACGATCAGGATAAAATACCTAATTATGCCTCTAAACCTATTTAGTCCTGACATCAATTTTCTCTCCAAAAAATGAAGACGTTGAATGAAACAATGGTAAAACACTCCACATTCAGTCAAAAAGTTGAATTCTAACTGCCCCTAGAAGACCACATACTACCTGGAGGGCATATGTCTTAGTGTTAAGAACAACTAAGTAGCCTCAGTTTTCTTACCAAGTTCCTTAAGAAATGCCTGTTAGTCAAACCAACTCACGGTGGTATGCTGGTGTAGAAATATTTTGTATTAGAAAATTGATATTTTCTTTGCATACCTCTTATCTTGCACTGAGCTAACCATTCTAACCATTTAGCCCTATTAAAAGTTTCATATCAGTAGCATGCATACGAAAACTGAGGGAATGGAATCATCTGTCACATGTCATTGACATTTATTTATTTATCCTCACCTGTCAGGTATAAATGCTCTAAGAATTCTCCCTGCCAAAGGCAACTGCATTCTGAAAAACTAATAATTCTTGTGAGAAGGGGCGCTGCTGAGTAAAGTTGAAGCTGACACAAACTGTAAGACCTCACTGTGCCACTGAAATCACAAGGTCTATGCCAATGCCCAAATTGCACACAGGTATCACTGAGTGATTAAATCAAAAGCCACATGTGTTTTTGGAATCCAAATGAGGTTACAGCAAGGACTATTCCGAGATCAATTCAGGGTGAATAATGCTTTACTCAAACATTTTGGTGATTTGTACATTTTGTGACTTGTACATTATCCCCTGGCAGAGAACGAGTACAGGGAACAGAAGCAAGTCATCTCTACTCTAGTGAAATCCCGGAGAGTTTGTCAAATACTCAGTGTGTACATGTTTCATCAGGAGACCTGCTCCAATGCAGATCTTCACTGAAGAAGTCGTGTTTGGGTTCACTATATGTACATCTAATGTGTTCTCAGGTGGTGCTGTGGCTATCTGTGTGACAGTCACATAGCTAATGGCTAGTGCTTTAATCATTAGTTGAGAGCCAACTAAATCTAAAAGGGAATAAAAAGATGATTTTATTTATAAACTCTTAAGGTGCATTCACCTTACACCCTTAGAAAACAAGGACATGAATGCAGTTAATAGCTGCAAAATCATATTCATGTACTTGCGGAGGACCAAAGTAGCAGTGTTCACAAAAAAAAAAAGCAACAACAAACAAAAATAAAAACAAATAAACAACCAAAAAATAGTGAAGATGCTTTGAGTGTATTGTGAGCCAATACTTTTGCTTTTCTCCATGGGACTCCTGGCCTGACACCAGGTGATTATTTGCATAACTGGCTGAGAATGCTGAGACATCTATACTTCTAGAACTTTCACCCTTTTCCTTAGTAGAGATGATTTTTAGCAGATCTGGAGCTGTGTGCCTATGATTTACATATAGTCGATATTTGTACTGGGACTGGATTGTTTCATAGAGAGTTTGACTCGATCCTTCTATATATTCATCCTGTCATTATCTCCTACCCATGCCCTCTTCTCAGTAAACATCAGAGTTTTAAGAAAGGCAGGCTGTTTGACCTTCAAGCCATCTCTGAAAAGTTGGCTTTCTGGAACACTAACGTTGTGCCACAAAGATTTCATAGCAGTTCCCTTTTGAAACAGATTTTTTCCCTTCATTTCTTTCTTTTTTTTTCTTGGCTGTGCATTTAAAGTAGAGAGCATGTAGGCTTACAACATGGCCTAAGTATTTCCAATAAAGGTGAGAAGAATGTATGATATGACTGATCAAATGGAAGTGCTTAGAGGACTAGTCGATAAGGATCCAAGGGCTCAGGATTTCTTTGCTATGGTTTGACTTGTTACCCAACCCACAAAATATATTTGTTTATTTATATAAGCCATAGAAGAATGCTGTGATGAGTTCATTATGAGCATTCTTCACCAGCATGTTCACCAATTAATAGTGAAAGCATTTAGTTTATGCAGTGGATCTCTCAGTCACTGACTCCCTGACTTGGATATTTAATGGCAGGGTTAGGGATTCATAAGGTGTTTAGTGACCCTCAAGGCTGATAAAATCATTGATGAAATGCTGGATATTTCTCCTCAAGATTTCTCCTGCTGAGGAAGCGAGGCAATAGCTTCTACTTCTCAACTTTGCTATTAATAACGAGAACATGATATTTTCTCACTTTTGATATGAAAGTGAAATTGAATTATCTAAAAGGGCACCTCCGTATTCTGATTTCCATTACCCTGTGTTAAACATGAAATCAGTACCTTTCCCGAATGATAAACAGCCATTATCTAACATATCTTGTAAACCATTGGGCAGGAAAATGCCACTTGCATTTATTTTCTCCAACACATTGCTTTTTTGTTACTGATTCAAGTTTAATTAGGATGACTTGGGAAATATCTGAGGTATGTGCTATCATTTGTACAAAACTAATCACACCTGCCAAGTTGATTGGATCAATTTTCAACTGCTGCCGCATGCTGCTGATATTTAGCTTCTTATCTCTGCTCAATACTGACTTCCATATAGGAAATAAAGGTAGAATAATAAGGCCTCTACACTGAAGAAATGTGTGATGCATACTCGATTCTTAATTGGCTTCATAATTTTAGGCTCTTTAGAAATGCATTTGGCTTAGGTATAAATGCAAAGTATGTTTGAAAACAAGAATGGGCACAGTACCATTGTTACATAAAAGGCTGCCTGCCAGGAGAGTCACTGTTTTAGATCCTGAGTGTGGGCTATAACGGCTCATTCTTTTTTTTTTTATGATGATGAATTCTCTTTTTAAAACATTAGTAGAACCTGGCTTTTAATTTTCTATGCTAAACCTCATCACAGATCATCAAGATTGTTTATATTTTTCTGGATCTTGGTTTAAAATATGAGCCAGGCTATGTTTCTTAGAAGGCTTCAGAACCTATCTAAAGGAACCATTTTGGAAATAGTTCCATATTAACTCACAATGATTGGAACCAACCTAGGTGTCAAACAACAGAGGGATAGCTAAAAATATGTGTACTCTGTCCAATGGGATACCTTTAGCCATAAAGAAGAAGTTATGCTATTTGCTATTTGCAGGAAATATACCTTCTGTGTTCTATTTTCTATAGGTAGGGGTTACTGTCAATCTTACTTAGCCTGTGGTTACTTATGGTACCTTTCTTCTTTTTAAATGATAAATTTTTTAAATAAAAATAACAAGAACCTCCCTTTATAAATATATACATTTGTTGCACTATTAACAGCTCTTAAGGTGTTCAGAATTATTAAAATATTTACATTTGCTCTGAACTGTAGTACTTTTTAAGTTAAGCTTCATAGATTTAATTGGATTATGCTAGCTTAGCTTTTTTTTTTTTTTTTTGGTTATTTTATTTATTGACGTTCAAAAGGTTTTTCCCCTTCCCTGTTTTCCCTCCACAAATCCTCTATTCCTTCCCTCTTCCTCTATGAAAGAAAATCAGTTTCTGTCTTTTCAGTATTAGTTTGTACTCAAGCCAGTATGCTTCTCTCTCTTAAAGTATTTATATTGTGGAGTCTGAGTTTAACTTGATATAAAAGGTTTTGCCCTTGCTGAACTCATTTTATACTACAGGTGAATTGGAGGTAATCCTGGCAGTAGGGTAGACTTTTCTGACCTCAGAGCTCACTGAAGAATGTCCTTGGTCACTCCCATTGATTCTTGGGTGGCTCCCTCATCCCAGGTCTCTGTCTTAACCTGGAGATGCCCTCTAAACTCCTCATCTCCATCAGTTGCAGATTTCCATTAATTTTCATGACTAGCCATCTCTGCTGTCCTTCCCCACATCTAATCCTGAACCCCCATTCCCATCCCCATTTCCTTCTCTGTTCCCTCCCTCCATCTGCCTCTTATGACTATTTTATTCCTCCTTCTAAATGAGGTTCAAGCTTCCTAGCTTGGGCCCTCCTTTTTGCTCAGCTTCTTTGGGTCTGTGGAGTGTAACATGGTGCCTGTATTTTGTGGCTAATATTACACACCATGCATGTCCTTTTGGGACTGGGTTATCTCACTCAGGATAGTATTCTCAAATTCCATCTATTTGCCTTCAAAATTCATGATGTCCTTGTTTTAAAAAGCTGAGTAGTATTCCATTTGTAGATGAACCACATTTTATTTATCTATTCTTCAGTGGAGGAACATTTAGGTTGTTTCCAGTTTCTGGCTATTATGAATAAAGCTGCTATGAACATAGTTGGGCAAGTGTCTTTGTAGGATATTGGAGCATCTTTTGGGTATACACCAAAGGATGATATAGCTGGGTGTTGAGGTAGAAGTATTCCCAGTTTTCTACGAAACTGCCAAACGGATTTCCAAAATGGTTGTACAAGTTTGCACTACCGCCAACAATGATGAAGTGTTCCCCTTGCTCCACATTCTTGCCAGAATGTGCTGTCGATTGAGTTTTTGATCTTAGCCATTCTGATGAGTATAATATGGAACCTCAGAGATGTTTTGATTTGCTTTTCCCTGATAAAAAGGGGCTTTTTTTTTTTGGAGCTGGGGACCGAACCCAGGGCCTTGCACTTGCTAGGCAAGCGCTCTACCGCTGAGCTAAATCCCCAACCCCGAAAAGGGGCTTTGAACATTTCTTTTTCTTTTTTTTTTGAACTTTGCTTATTTTTTTACATATATATTTTATTGGATTTTTTATTTACATTTCAAATGTTATCCCCTTTCTCGGTTTCCTGTCTATAAATCCCCTATCCCATGTCCCCTGCCCCTGCTTCTGTTAGGGTGTTTCCTACCCCCATACCTTCCCACCTCCCCGCCCTGACATTCCCCAACACTGGGACATCTAGCCTTGGCAGGACCAAGGGCTTCTCCTCCAATCGATGCCAACAAGGCCATCCTCTGCTACATATGCAGCTGGAGTCATGGATCTGTCCATGTGTACTCTTTGGATCGTTTTAGTCCCTGGGAGCTCTGATTGGTTGGTATTGTTGTTCTTATGTTGCAAGCCCCTTCAGCTCCTTCAATCCTTTCTCTAACTCCTCCATTGGGGACCTTGTTCTCAGTTCAATGGTTAGGTGCAAGCATCCACCTCTGTATTTGTCATGCTCTGGCAGAGCCTCTCAGGAGACAGCTATATCAGACTCCTGTCAGTTTGTACTTCTTGGCGTCAACAATATTGTTTGGGTTTGGTGGCTGTATATGGGCTGGATCCCCAGGTGGGGCCAGTCTCTGGATGGCTTTTCCTTCAATCTCTGCTCCAAACTTTGTCTCCGTATTTTCTCCTGTGAATATTTTGACTGAAGCATCCACACTTTTGTCATCCTTCTTCTTGAGCTTCATGTGGTCTGTGGATTGTATCTTGGGTAATCCTAGCTTTTGGGCTAATATCCACTTATCAGTGAGTGCATACCAGGTGTGATTTTTTTTGTGTTTGGGTTACATCACTCAGGATGACATTTTCTAGTCCTTGATTCATTCTTATCCCACTGTACAAAGCTCAGGTCCAAGTAGATCAAGATCAAGGACCTCCACATAAAACCAGAAACACTCAAACTAATAGAAGAATAAGTGGGGAAAAGCCTCCAACACATGGGCACTGGGGAAAATTTCCTGAGCAGAACACCAATGGCTTACGCTCTAAGATCAAGAATTGACAAATGGGACTTCATAAAACTGCAAAGTTTCTGTTAAGGCAAAGGACACTGTCACTAGGACAAAACGGCAACCAATAGATTGGGAAAAGGTCTTTACCAATCTTACATTTGATAGAGGGCTAATATCCAATACATACAAAGAACTCAAAAAGTTAGACTCCAGAGAGCCAAAGACCCATATTAAAAAATGAAGTACAGAGCTAAACAAAGAATTCTCAACTGAGGAATATCTAATGGCTGAGAAACACCTAAGGAAATGTTCAACATCCTTAGTCATCAGGGAAATGCAATTCAAAACAACCCTGAAATTCCACCTCACACCAGTCAGAATGGCTAAGATCAAAAATTCGGGTGACACATGGGCACTGGAAAAAATTTCCTGAACAAAACACCAATGGCTTATGCTCTAAGATCAAGAATCGACAAATGGGATCTCATAAAACTGCAAAGCTTCTGTAAGGCAAAGGACACTGTGGTTAGGACAAAACGGCAACCAACAGATTGGGAAAAGATCTTTACCAATCCTACAACAGATAGAGGCCTTATTTCCAAAATATACAAAGAACTCAAGAAGTTAGACCGCAGGGAAACAAATAACCCTATTAAAAAATGGGGTTCAGAGCTAAACAAAGAATTCACAGCTGAGGAATGCCGAATGGCTGAGAAACACCTAAAGAAATGTTCAACATCTTTAGTCATAAGGGAAATGCAAATCAAAACAACCCTGAGATTTCACCTCACACCAGTGCGATTGGCTAAGATAAAAAACTCAGGTGACAGCAGATGCTGGCGAGGATGTGGAGAAAGAGGAACACTCCTCCATTGTTGGTGGGATTGCAGACTGGTAAAACCATTCTGGAAATCAGTCTGGAGGTTCCTCAGAAAATTGGACATTGAACTGCCTGATGATCCAGCTATACCTCTCTTGGGCATATACCCAAAAGATGCCTCAACATATAAAAGAGACACGTGCTCCACTATGTTCATCGCAGCCTTATTTATAATAGCCAGAAGCTGGAAAGAACCCAGATGCCCTTCAACAGAGGAATGGATACAGAAAATGTGGTACATCTACACAATGGAATATTACTCAGCTATCAAAAACAACGAGTTTATGAAATTCGTAGGCAAATGGTTGGAACTGGAAAATATCATCCTGAGTGAGCTAACCCAATCACAGAAAGACATACATGGTATGCACTCATTGATAAGTGGCTATTAGCCCAAATGCTTGAATTACCCTAGATCCCTAGAACAAACGAAACTCAAGACGGATGATCAAAATGTGAATGCTTCACTCCTTCTTTAAATGAGGAAAAAGAATACCCTTGGCAGGGAAGGGAGAGGCAAAGATTAAAACAGAGACTGAAGGAACACCCATTCAGAGCCTGCCCCACATGTGGCCCATACATATACAGCCACCCAATTAGACAAGATGGATGAAGCAAAGAAGTGCAGACCGACAGGAGCCGGATGTAGATCGCTCCTGAGAGACACAGCCAGAATACAGCAAATATAGAGGCGAATGCCAGCAGCAAACCACTGAACTGAGAATAGGTCCCCTATTGAAGGAATCAGAGAAAGAACTGGAAGAGCTTGAAGGGGCTCGAGACCCCAAAAGTACAACAATGCCAAGCAACCAGAGCTTCCAGGGACTAAGCCACTACCTAAAGACTATACATGGACTGACCCTGGACTCTGACCCCATAGGTAGCAATGAATATCCTAGTAAGAGCACCAGTGGAAGGGGAAGCCCTGGGTCCTGCTAAGACTGAACCCACAGTGAACTAGTCTATGGGGGGAGGGCGGCAATGGGGGGAGGGTTGGGAGGGGAACACCCATAAGGAAGGGGAGGGGGGAGGGGGATGTTTGCCCGGAAACCGGGAAAGGGAATAACACTCGAAATGTATATAAGAAATACTCAAGTTAATAAAAAAAAAAAAAAGGAAAAAAAAAAATAAAAAAAAAAAAAAAAGAAATCAAAGAAAAAAAAATTCGGGTGACAATAAATGCTGGCGAGAATATGGAGAAAGAGGAACACTCCTCCATTGTTTGTGGGGTTATAAACTGGTACAACTACTCTGGAAATCAGTCTGGAGGTTCCTCAGAAAATTGGACATTGTAATACCTGAGGACCCAGCTATACCACTTCTGGGCATATACCCAAAATATGCTCCTACATATAACAAGGACACATGCTCCACTATGTTCATAGCAGCCTTATTTATAATAGCCAGAAGCTGGAAAGAACCCAGATTTCCCTCAACAGAGGAATGGATACAGAAAATGTGGTACATTTACACAATGGAGTCCTACTCAGCTATCAAAAACAATGACTGCATGAAAATTATAGGCAAGTGATGGAACTAGAAAATATGCTGAGTAAACATTTCTTAAAGTGATTCTCAGCCATTCAAGAATTTTCTGTTTAGTTCTATACCCATTTTTAAATTGGGTTGTTAGTGTCTAACTTCTTGAGTTCTTTGTAAATTTTGGATATTAGCCCTCTGTCAAAAGTAGGGTTGTGACCTTAGCTGAAATTCATTACAATGGCAATATGCAATCTGAAAAGGCCAACTCCTATAGTCAGGCATGAACCACAGTAGAGTGATAGAGACCCCAACCCACCCACAAAACGTTCAACCCCAAATTTATTCTGTCTACAAGAAATGCAGGCAGGGGGTTGGAGTAGAGACTGAAAGAGTGGATAAACAATAACAGGCCTTACTTGAGAAACATCCTATGGGAAAGCATCAATTCCTAACATTATTAATGATACTCTGTTATGCTTGCAGACAGGAACTAGTTGCCTTCTGAGAAGCTCCACCCAGCTTCAGACAGATACAGACACAGCCAAACAGTGGATGGAGCTTGTGGACTTTTATGGGAAAATAGAAGGAAGGATTGAGGGTACTGAAGGAGATAGGAACTCCACAGAAAGACCAACAGAGTCAACTAAGCTGGACTTTAGGGCTCTCAGAGTCTGCACTATCAACCAAAGAACATAAACAGGCTGGACCTAGGCCTCGCCACACATATGTAGCAGATGAGCAGCTTAGTCTTCTTGTGGGTCCCAAACAACTGGAGCAAGGCTATCTCAAAAGCTGTTGCCTGTACTTAGGATATGTTCTACTAACTGGACTGCCTTGTCTGGCCTCAGTGGAAGAGGAAACGCCTAGACTTATAGAGACATTAATTTCAGGGGATACTCAAGGGCGTCCCACCCACTCGGAGGAGAGGTGAGGGGGGATAGGGGATGGATTGTGTAAGGGGGTGACCTGGAGGGGGCAGTGAGCGGTAAGAAAAGTGAACAACTCAAAATAAAATTAAATTAAAAAAAGGAATGTTCTTGGCAGTCTCTTTCCAAATGAGGTCTGACAAACCCCAAGTGCACAGAGCATAGGATTTTACTCACCAGTCTCTGATCTCTACTGTTTTCTGAACGATTTTTTTTTGCTTTTTCTGTATCTTGGAATGTATATCTAAAGAAACCAATTATGGAGCAAACAAGTGTACTTCTATAAATATTTCAGTAGAGTGAAGCAATAGTAAATTATTAATTGCCCTCTGTGGAACATCTTTCTAAACTCCATAGCAAATAACTTTGCATAAAACAATATGAAACTTACATATGAATTGCTTCAAATGAATACACATAATCCTTAGAGTGGGCTTGGGAAAAAGAAATGAATATTTAGAGATTAGGAGATTAGCTATGCATTACATGCACCAAGAAATAGTTCTCAGGGTCATTCTAAGTGTAAAAATCTAGGAAAAAGATTTTATAGAAATGAGGTTCAAGGTAAAAAAGTAAACTGGTCACAGACTATAGGTTCAGGGATCATGAGGAGGAAAAGATGCTCTTGTTAATTGTTAGTGGTGGTATCCAGAGCTGGATGGTGGGATTTTCAGATTGGCTCAACAAATGTGCAGAATGAGACATGGGAATCTAAGTAACACTAGAAATGGGAAATAGGTAATTGCAGAGGAGAGCAACATGTAATAGAGATGTATCTGGGTTGCACCGTGAGCTGATGATTCCAATAAGCAGCCATGTGCCAGGCCAGGCTAACACTATGCTTTCCTTCAGTGAATACTCATTGTGACAAAGAGCAGAACTGTAGTTCACTGTCAATGTACCAGTGCTCAGGAGAAGCATAACACATTCTTGACAGCTTTTCTTTCTGATCAGCTTATCTCTTTTCATGGAGAGAGGCTTCAAACACCACTCAGAGTATTGTTTGGCAGATGTGCATTAGGACAAAAGCAACTTCCCTGAAAAGGATGTGAGGCTGCTGATTTGGAAAGAGAAAAGCAGAAAAGACTTTCAATCATGTTGCACACCCATGTTGCCCTCTTTGATGTTAATTTGGTTCTCAGTTCCCTCACTGCTTTTATGCATGGATGCTATTGAACAGATCTAAGACTATAGATGCTTAATCATTCAGACTGCACAGGATACTGTACTGGGTGCCAAACCTGGAGACACAACTTCTGACTAGTTCTGGGAGCATAATAAGTATGTCTGACTTGTTAAGGCTTAGGTAGACAAAAGAATTCATTAAAATGACCATAAATTAATCTGGAAGCACACTGGGAGAATATTTATCCTTGACAAATTCACCAAGAACTTTCAATTTCTATCTAAGGCCAAATGCTTTTGTAAGTATGGCTATCACTAGAGATTTGGAAAGATGTTAATTTCTGAATCTTCCCACTTTATAGCCTCAATCATTTGAGGACTGCATTCAAGGCAGTTTTAGGGATGGGCAGGAGCAGAAATTAATCTCAAAATTAATGATTTCTTAGATGTTGAATTGTCCATGATTACACCAAAGTCCTAACTTGAACTTGCCTCAGCCCTTCATGACTGCCTAAAATGTCTATGATTCCTACTTACTTTCATTAATCTTTCTTCAGAAAAGGCAATACAGGAAGTTACATAGCAGTTGGAAATAAAGTGTGAGGGAAGAAAGTGAGCATCCTTGAAAATTCAAGTGTCTGGGGTCTCAGATTTCTAAGGCATAAAACAGCCCCATTTCTTCTTAATCACACACTGAGAACATAAACTTTTATGTTAGGACTCAGGAATAGAATCGACGATGCAAATTACATTTTCAATGGATTTGATTGTTCTTATGAAACATAATTTTTTCAAGTGTTTGTTAGTCAAATGACCATCATCCAAGTTACTAAACATCAAAAAAAGTTAATTCTTGACTTCTCATGTCATAACACAATACAGATTATTATTTTTGAGGCCTAGTCCACAATTTTAATGCTTAAATAAGGTCATAAATTCATTATATAGTTGCCTTGGCTGCTCATTTAGGTAGAGTGTAAATGATCATTAGCATTTATAATTTTCTTTACAGTTGATTATCCTTGTCTCATATAACTTGTCATTCATTCCTAACTTTACAGATATTTATTGAGGTGACTTTTGTTACTGGTAAACCAATGGCTCGTCTTTGATATGCTGAATATTCCAAATAATGTCTCCAAATGCTGACAGTTAATTAAGGTTGAAATAGAGACTGAAATAGAGAATCTATTTTCATAACTGCAGCAAAGATAATAATGTAATTTGTATTCATATAGGTATATGTCTCTTTCTACAACAATAGTTTCCAAGATAAAAAACTCAAATGTATATTGCATATATGTGTTCTCTCTTTATTCCTGTTACATTCTAAGCACTTCCCAACCCCAACAGTGCTTGCTGTTCTCAAACCACAATTGTCGCTCCAGAATATGTGTCAAGGTCATCCATAGTGATTAGATGATAATCATATTCAGTCTTAGAGTCTAGTGTAGTTTATTGCTTAAGCAATGACATAGTATATTACATTACATTTGTGTAGTGACGCATATTACATTATTATTATACACTAATAGTATTTTGTTAATACATACATACATACACACATGTATATTTTACTTATTTTTTATTTGCTTGTTTATTCTACTGTTATGATATTAAAATATGTCTTCATGGGCATGGTGTGAAATTTGTGAAATGTTTGCCTTATGAAGACCTGAGTTTTATCATTAGAACTGATGTAAAACTGGGTCGTGGATGTTTTTGTAATCTCCGCACTGGGGAAGCAGAGATAGGAGGGTCCCTAAGGTTTACTGAACAACAATTCTAGTTTGGTTAGTGAGTCCCAGGCCGATGTCTCAAAGGATGTAGATGACATTTCTGGCAACTAAGGTTTTCCTCTGGCATCTGCATACGCATGAATATACACACAAACATATGTTTACAGAGGCTAATAATTCACTTTACTGTGTTAACTATCAGGAAACATTTCTTCATTCCATTTAAAATCTTCAAATGTTTTACAAGTGACAAGAAATCCAAGGAGATGCTCTGCCAGTGTGGAAAAACGGGATTGTTATAGTCGTAATTAATCTCCATCAGGGGTTTCTACCCTGCCTTTTATCATTCTGCTCCCAGATATAAAACATAAAACTTTTACAATAAGCCTTAATCAGCACCAGAGTTGGTGAAATATCCACCGTCTGTGCTATTATGTCTACTTCCATATGCCAATAACCCAGAGATATGACTTGCCATATTCTGTCAGAATCTTTCTCAGACCGGCTAGCATTCATGACCAGTTCTCATGTTTGTTTGCCTTTTGGCATCTTTTCTTTCTAACTTCTCTCTCTCTCTCTCTCTCTCTCTCTCTCTCTCTCTCTCTCTCTCTCTCTCTCTCTCTCTCTCTCTCTGTCCCTCATAGTTCTTCTCAGACCTCAAGCCTGGAAACCCAAACCCCACTTACTCTTTTCTGCTCAGCTATAGGCTGTAGACATCTTTATTCAGCCAATAGTTTTAAATTAAGGATCAAGGTCATATAGCTTTCCTTCGTGTACATGAGGAATTTCTTGTCTCTGAAGGCAACCAGACCTTGGGCGCCAGTATTTAGCATTACAGTATATAGCAACAGAACTAACCTCCACATAAGTGTAACCTGTTTCTTAATTCATAGAAGAAATGACTTTTATTGCCCTGTTATTACTTGATTCAAATTTAAAGTACACACACTGAGTACCCTTTATTCAAAATGATTAGAACCAGATTGTTTCGTTTTTTGAATTTTTGATCTTTTTTTTGGATGTTAGTCGTTAGGAAGAAACCCCAAATGCAATTATTCTTTATTTTTAATACATATCTTTATTTGTAGCCTAAAGGCTATTTAGTACAATGTTTTAGAAAATTTCTAAATTACGTATATGTAGGAGCAAGAACGTGCAGATATGAGTGCAAGTGTCCACACAATTAAGAAAAGGACATTGAATTCCCTAGAATTGAAGCTATAGGTGGTTGTGAGCAATGTGATATGGGTTCTGTTAACAGAATGTAGGTCCTTTCTCAAAGCAACAAATGCATCCAGCCACTGAACAATCTCTCTAGCACTAATAACGTGTTTTGTGTGCCTCTTCAAGTTGTTATACAAAGTCAGTTTGGAATTCCACTTCTCTTCCTCCTCCCCTCCTCCCCCTCCTCCTCCTCTTCCTCCTCCTCATTATTGTTTAAAGGGTTCTACCAATGAGTTGTTGCTGATGCAGAAAAGGACCAGATTTTGGAGCACATCAGATTTTTGGATTGGAGTTCTCAGTCTGTACACCGTGTGATTTTAGAGGATATACAGGTAGCTTGATCAAGATAAGTTTACACACAGTGGGAAGAAGTCAGAATCTTTTCTGAGATATAAACACATGGGACTGTCTTGTTCAAGGAATCTTTTCCTGTATTCCTTGGTTACCTAGTACACAAAAATACAAAGGCTTATTTCAACAATTGAATAAGTGTACTGAGAACAAACCTATAAATAAGAAGAGACTGCTTTATTTTGTTCATTCAATTTTTTGTTTATGACTAGTCACTGTTTTTGAAAATAACTCTATCAAGTCATGAGTGACAATGCTGGGGGTGACTTGCTAGTTAGCAATGTGTCATCCATTATGAGTAGTTTTTTTTTAATGTGGTTGTAAACACTCATTTTTTAACTCCCTTTTTCACATATTCAAATTAAAAACAATGGCATTTTACTAACACATCCAAAGAATTGATAAGGGTTGGAGAGTGCTATAGATAATAAATGGCTGCCTCTAGACAGAGGAAGAGATAGTCTTTGTATCAGTTACTGGGGTGAGCTTAAGTCTGGCAGTTTCCTGAACGTAATGAACATGACATATTTTTCCCACTTTTATTAAATTGGATATTTCTTATTTACATTTCAAATGTTATTCCCTTTCCTGGTTTCCTGTCCATCAGCCCCCTAACTCCTCCCTCTCCCCTTCTATATGGGTGTTCCCCTCCCCATCCACCCCCCATTACCACCCCCAACAATCCCCGGCACTGGGGGTCCCACCTTGGCAGGTCCAAGGACTTCCCCTTCCGCTGATGCCCCAACAAGGCTATTCACTGCTACGTATGCAGTTGGAGCCCAGGGTTAGTCAATGTATAGTCTTTGGGTAGTGGTTTAGTCCCTGGAAGCTCTGGTTGGTTGGCACTGTTGTTCTTATGGGGTCACAAGCCCCTTCAGCTCTTTCAGTCCTTTCTCAATTCCTCCAATGGGAGTCCCATTCTCAGTTCAGTGGTTTGATGCTAGCATTCACCTCTGAATTTGACATATTCTGGCTGTGTCTCTTAGGAGAGACCTATATCTGTTTCCTGTCAGCATGCACTTCTTAGATTTATCCATCTTATCTAGTTTTGGTGGCTGTATATATTTGGGCCACAAGTGGGGCAGGCTCTGAATGGCCACTCCTTTAGTCTCTGCTCTAAACTTTGCCTCCCTATCCCTGCCTATTGATGTTTTTGTTTCCCCTTTAAAGAAGGAGCGAAGCATCCGCACTTTGGTCATTCTTCTTGAGGTCCATGTGGTCTGTGCATCTTCGGTAATTCGAGCATTTGAGCTAATATCCATTCAACGAGTGCATACCATGTGAGTTTTTCTGTGATTGGGTTACCTCACTCAGGATAATATTTTCTAGTTCCATCCATTTGCCTATGAATTTCATGAAATCATTGTTTTTGATAGCTGGGTAGTACTTTTAAGGAAATTTCCTCAGGCAAGCATGACTGAGTGCTTCATTCAGTCAATGGAGACACTGAGGCACTATCTCAGTTGTTCCTGGCTTACCTGGTATGTGAGATATGAGTAGGAGGATCCAGAAAGATACATAGCATATGCTACGGGACGGATAAGTAGGACAGCAGTGATAAGAACTGGCTATGCTAAAGCCTTTCTGTTCTTATGACGCTAGTAAGGCAACAGAAGTGAGAGTGGCCATATGAAAGATAGTCTTAAATATTTAAAAAAGTATAAATCATTTAAAAATTATAATCATTTTAAAACACTAAGTTAGTTAATCAGTAGGTTAGGTAGATGTAGCTATGTTTGAGCTGTCCAGGACAAGGATACATTGTATTGTCTCAACCAGAAAGAGCTTCCATGCTATCGGAGTCTCCCTTCATGATGTTCAGCCCCACTCTGCAGGCTCTGAAAACGCACAAGGTAGATTACCTTCTGTACAGGTACAATCTGCACAGTTTCCCTGGAGGATGGTGGTGATCTTTGTTACCATCATGGACAGGCCCTGAGCTTTTTATGAAAATCACATTAAGGAACACTATTCAATATTGTTTAATTCTGCAGCAACTAGGTACTTGGAGAGGGATCATATATACAATTTACAAATGTATCTAACGCTTATTCTAACAGATGTGGTCCCTGACTGCAGAGACTCTGCCATTAATCTAAGATCGCAGTACTAGCTAGTGAGAACAGAGCTTCACATTTCCTGACTTTATTGACATAACTCCCTATCACTCTGCCTTCAAAAGTAACATATACATACATAAAAACCTACTTTTATGCTACATTATTTTTGTAATTATATAGTTATCTGACAGTGATTTATGAAGAGATTCATTATTATTAACATACATCTATAACAACATTAGGTATATATTAGAATCTACTGTTATATTTGTAAGTATATCCATAACAAATTTTTGTTATACGGATAATTGACTAGATGACCAATTCTGATCTTGAGTACAGTTAGTAGTGTTTCTATTGTATACACAGTAATGCTATTTACCTAACTTTAGCTTTTGGCTTCATTGCTGTGACAAATATCTCATAACAGTAACTTAATGTAAAAGGGGTTGATTTTGGTTCAGAGTTGCAGAGGATGTAAACAACTGTAGTAGAGAAGATACAGCAGGAGCAAGGGGCAGCTTGTCACACTGTATTCACATCCAGGAAACAGAGAAACAGTATTTAAGCTCCTTCTTATTCAGTCCAGGACCTTTCAGGTGGAATTGCCTTTCTTCTCCTGTCTTCACTGAGTATAGGCTTCCAAATTTAGTTAACTAATCAGTATAATCTTCCACATACAAGCTTCCTAAGTGAAGTGAAGTTCCTTCCTTTGAAGAAGTACTTGGAAGGCACAATCAGGAGTAAGAGACCCAACGAGACCCAGTTATATGGTGAATAAGTATTTGTCTCAGCCATTTGGAAAAGGAGATTCATCAAAACCACCATTGTTTCTCTTTTTATGCCTTCTAAGATTTGATGAAGCAGGTTGCTTTGGAAGGCTTAATGGCACAGGAAACAGTTTGTTTATAGCCATTCTATATAACCTATGTTCTTCTTAGTAGGTTTTTAAAATATAATCAAATGCTAAATGTAAATTTCCATAAATATAAATGTTAAAGAATGTGGCATCCTTAGGAAGTGCAGATTAGAAACACACATTAGGTGGGCTGTAAAAATTAGGAAGCTGGGGGCTAGGTTGATTACTCAGCAATTAAGAGCACTTGCTATTATAGCAAAGATTAAGGTTCCATTCTCAACACCAACATTAGGAAGCGCACAACCACTTGTAATTCCATCCCTAAGGGATAAAACACCCTATTCTGGTCTCTGTAGGCACCAGGCATGCATATAATGAACACACATATATGTAATCACACATGTATAAGATAAAATAAGTTTTATTAGGAAGCTGCTAAAATTCTAGTGTCACATTTCAAACATCATTTTACAGAGGACTAATACTTCTTATATTCACTTTGCAAAGCATGAAAGGAAGCACACTTTATCCCAAAAGGTATTTATTATATTCTACTTGTCTAAAATATCACTGAGTTGAATGTTCTCAGTGCCCTCTTCCAGATGCAATATGACATATTTTTAGACCTTACTTACCCTTACATATTTTGACATAAGCAATTTCTCCTTGACCTCAGAGAATTGAAAAGCATCAATAATAAATCATAGTTTACTAGATTGTGTGCAGAAAATATGTGCTATACTCACAGGAATGTGGAGAAATGTTTAGAACATATTCTCTTGATACTTACTTAGTGTTCCTTCGCTCAAAAATTAAGGTTCAATTCTGGTTTCCATATCTGTGAAGACAGAAAACTAGATTTTATAAATAAAGTAACAGAGACTTTCCTTTAGCATGCATCTTCTTTGTGCACAGAAGTCTAATCTTGAAATGATGTCATTATGGTCTAAATTCAGGCCAGTACATTCATTTCCTAAGCTACACTTCTTGGATGAAGAACTGCACCTACTCTATAGACCAGTCTTAAGGGTTAAGTGCAGGCATTCATAATCTTGCCTGTCAAATGGCTAGTATTTTTCTACTACATGTTTTGAAATAAGCATTTGTAAACATACACATGCACTTCAATATATAAGGGCTTTAAATTGGCAAAAACCTTCATTTATATTATTAGATTATGTAGAATTTAACCCCTGTAATTTTTCTAGTAAAATCATATTGATATTTCCCACTTGCTATATCACATATCAGATCTACAGATCTTGACTTGCCAAGAGATGGTAATGAAGTATTTTTACCATGAAGATCTAAAACACACACTTGTGACCTAAATAATATTTCATACCTTGAAGAATGAAAGAATATAAGTTTTAATAAATTCTTATATTATATAATTTTATTTAAGAACATGTTTCATAATATGTAGCATGATATTTCTAATATTTCTAATACAAACTATTTACTGTCCTCATGAATTTATATTGTGAATTATGTCTGGCCAATTGTCCTCAGAATGACTTTTATCAAGTATGGCTATTGTAGAACTTGATCAAACATCAAGAGCAACTTGAAAGCTAATTTAAAAACTAAGCATTATCCAAGAGGGATGACCAAAATGCGAATGCTTCACTCCTTCTTTAAAAGGGGAACAAGAATACCCTTGGCAGGGAATAGGGAGGCAAAGTTTAAAACAGAGGCAGAAGGAACACCCATTCAGAGCCTGCCCCACATGTGGCCCATACATATACAGTCACCAAACTAGATAAGATGGATGAAACAAAGAAGTGCAGTCCTACAGGAACCAGATGTAGATCTCTCCTGAGAGACACAGCCAGAATACAGCAAATACAGAGGCGAATGCCAGCAGCAAACCACTGAACTGAGAACGGGACCCCCGTTGAAGGAAGAAAGGACTGGAAGAGCTTGAAGGGGCTTGAGACCCCATATGAACAACAATGCCAACCAACCAGAGCTTCCAGGGACTAAGCCACTACCCTTCCATGGACTGATCCTGGGCTCCAACCTCATAGGTAGCAATGGATAGCCTAGTAAGAGCACCAGTGGAAGGGGAAGCCCTTGGTCCTGCCAAGACTGAACCCCCAGTGAACGTGATTGTTGGGGGGCGGGCTGTAATGGGGGGTGGATGGGGAGGGGAACACCCATATAGGAGGGGAGGGGGAGGGGTTAGGGGGATGTTGGCCAGGAAACCGGGAAAGGGAATAACAATCGAAATGTAAATAAGAAATAATCAAGTTAATAAAGATTAAAAAAAACTAAGCATTATCATTTGAAATGTAAATACAAAGCTATCTAATAAAAAATAATAAAAAGTTAAGCTTTTATGTGTTTGTTGATTTGATAGTTTAGAGAAGTGAGCTCACTAAGGATTTAAGTAATAGTGGGATTTTGTCACAACAGACACTTTCTGTGACACATGAAAAGCCTTCTGCAAATTCATAGGTTATTTGTAAGTTTTATGTGAAAAAACTAATACAAAGTTATGTGCCCATGGTAAATCATCCCCAGTGATATGTTTAAAGACTCATTGAAAAGCAGACAAACCATAGGCTTTGAAAGCACGTGAAGCCCTGCATGAATGCCATCTTCCAAAGTTATTTCTACAATTTGCATTTGCAACCTGTAAGGTTGCAGTTGTTTCAAATCAGTTGATGTGCACAAAATGTCTAGTGTAGTATCTGAGCTACAGGAAGTTCAGATTGGGACAAACAGATACAATTTCTCATCCAATATCGCTCTTGCCAATAGTTGATTTATGCCAGAACCTATATTGAGAGTTACAATCACTACAGGCTGGAGCAGTGGTTCAGTTGGTAAAGTGTTTACCATGCAAATACAAGGACTTGAGTTCAAACCCTAGAATCCATGTGCAAAAAGCCATGTGAGGTGATGGCATGCACTGGAAGGCTGAGATAGATGGGTCCTGAAGCTGTCTTCTGACCTGCACATGTGTAAAACCACCCACATACAAATGTCTACCTCATCATACACTTGTATAGAAATACACACACACACACACACGCATGCACGCACACACACACTCAAAACATGAGTTAATCGCTACTTCTATATTTGTTGTCAAAGGAGATAAAAGGTAGCTTGTCTAAGGTCACACTGTTTGGAAGCCTTTAACTTGATTGTTCTTCCCTTATCAATGCTTCAGTTACTTTGCTCAGGGCTGTATGCTACACTGTATTACACAGACCTTTTATCTTCCAGACAATCCTGGTATATAACTATCTAAATTACCCCATGACCTGTCATAACTCAAGTTGCATCCGCCCTGGATCCTATTTAACGAGACAGCTCATCCAGTTAAGTGAATTATCGCTCAGTTATTTTTATATTTGATTTTCTCCTGACAATGATACATTTGTGTCATAAAAATAGTGATGGGGCTTTCTGTCTCACATCCTCTCTATCAAGCACTCAGGGTACCTCTGTTTGTCATAGGTTGGCTAAGGAGTCTTTGGAATGATGTGGTTCTCTTCTCACCCATTCCCTACTGAATTATCATGATTTGGCCTACATAATAACAGGATGTTCTTAAAAACTTGATATTCAGTTACATATGTATAAACCTGTTTTTAATGGTAGACAGAATTTGTCTAGTGAATTTTAATTCCTTCTTCTTTCCAAATAGCATAGATTCTTTAGTTCCTGGAATACAGAATAAGTGGAAATAAAATAAGCAATTATGAAGACTCCTCACTCCTAATATACAATCTTCCAAGATTGGGATTGAGGACAAGGTTTTGTTTTTTTAAATTTTTAAATTTATACTTTCTCTGTCTCTCTCTGTGGGTGTGTGTACTTGCGTGGGTGTAAGTTAATGTGTGTGTGTATGGGGGGGATGCATGCACACATCATATGGAGGATAGGGGAGGACAGTGAGGGTCTTCTGTTATTTCTTTCCACGTTATGTTTTGAGACAGGGTCTCACTGGATCTTAAATTAATTATTCTGGCTAGGTTGGGTGTCCAGTAAACTCTCAGAATCAGCTGAAAACATACACCAATGCTGTAAAAATAAGCATGTACAGACTTGCCCAGCTTTTACATGAGTACTGAGGATTTGGTCTTAATTATTAATGTAATTTTCTAGTCAGTTTCAAGTCAAATTAAATTGATACTCAAGGGTTGGAGAGATGACTCAGTGATTAAAAGTACTTGCTGCTCTTGCAAGGACCTTGACTTAATTCCAAGCACCCACACAGCCACTCACCGACATCTGTAACTCTAGTTACCAGTGATCTGATGCCTCTTCTGACTTCCAGGGACTCCTGTGTGCACATGCACATACTCAGGCACAGACCAAGATAAAATGAAGCAAATAAAGTAGTTAATAATAATAATAAACAATTTAAAAAGTACTTCAGACATTATTCCACTAAATTCATCTGTTTTGAGAAAATTGACATTGTCGAGAAAAACATGTTAGTACTGGGAGATGGCTGAATTCAATTTTCCCATTTTTAAACTAGAGGAATTTAATACCTAGAAACTATAAAAATTTGGTTTAAGTAATTAGTAGTTACTACAACACTGAGGAACATGGCTTTCCTTATCCCTACAACTTTGAACTGCCTGTAGCACTTCCAAAATGATGACTATGTCCCTGGCTATCCATAATGGAAGAAGACCCAGTATTGTGCAATTCTTGTGAAGATAACTAATCTGCTATTAATTAATGTGTGCAACATTAGGTCATGTCCAGAAGACACACACTCAGTAGGACCGACTTTAATTAGAAAAGTTTATAGACATTATATGACATAAAGGAGTGACAGAGAATACTGAGGGCGATTCTGCTACTATTAACTTTCTTTCTTTAACTTTGTGTTGCCTTACATTTTGTCATTGGCCATTTCTATGTGAACTTAAGGTATAATAAGGTGGTAATTGTCAGGAGTTGGAGAAAAATTTCCATTTAAAGAATAAAAAGCAGCAACAGAATCTGTATTACTGGGAGGCAAAAGGAATCAGTATTAAACAGTATTTGGAGAAGACATTCCTGACTGTTAAGCCCTTTGCAGCAAACTGCTTCAAACCATAACTGTATCGCCCTTTAAGAAGCAATTAGACACCCTAAGGAAAGTGCACAGCACACCTGGACAAGAACTCACTTCCCAAGGGATGATTAGGGAAGAAGGTACTTGAGGAATATTCTGCAAAGAATTTGTTAGTGCTTGCTTTTTTTCTCTGTGATTGCCTTAATAGTTTCCTGCTTCTTCTGAATATATATATACATATATATATGTGTGTGTGTGTGTATTATCACTATTATATATATATATCACTATTAATACAGTGATGCTTACATCTCTATGCTGTAGCTGAACTTGAATTTATGCTTTAAATGATCAACAGACATAGCCTTAGGCGTCTTGATGATTAGTCTATAGCCAATATTTCTTCTTATGTTTCTGTAACAGATTGGAAATACAGAAATTGAAATACATTGCTGATAGGAAAGATTAAGAAATAACATCAATGGGAAAATTAAGAACAGTATAACATTAAGAATAAGGCAAATCTGAATTGTTTCTCAACAGACATTTACACCCAAATAGTTCTTGATAAAAGAAATAAATCTGTGAATCCAAACAGACCAATGTTCATTAGAAATAAATATTTGTATTCTAGTTGGGCAGGAAAGATGACAGCAAATAATACCAGGTAGAATTTAATAAAATTATGAGTATGGGGACAAATGTAATAGAGGGAGGTTTTTGGGAAGACTGAAGGCAGTTGCAATTTTATATTAGTTTCTTTGATAAAAAGGGCTCTGGCTGGAACTTCTCTGATCCCAGCCCACAGCTCCCTGCTCCCAAATCCGGTGGGAGAGAGAGAACTGAACACCCAGAAGTGCAGGCAATCCTGAGACTGCAGGACAGGACAGACTGCCACTTCTGACCACCTTTGCCTACATCCCTGACCCAAGAGGTAACTGCATTGTGCCTCTGGACACAGGAATAGAGGAGCAGTCTGCTGCAGGGGCCCCATTGTCCAAAATGGTGTTTAAGGAAATACTTGGAGTTCAAGAGGAAGCTTACTTCATGTGTGTGAACAAAGAATATTCTGGGATGGGAGGGTGTCCTCATGAGGAGAGGCCAGAAATGTGAGCCCTGTGGGAACAGCGGCCAGTTCCTAGAGTGAAGAGAGGAAGAAAAGTGGGAGATGAACTGTGAGAGGTGTGAGAGACACACTATATAGGATTTGAAAGGCAACAACCATGACCTTGACACGTGTGTTGAATATAGTGTTAAATTGATTTGTTTAAATGAGTGTGGGAAAAAAAAAGGTCTTAAAATTCAGAACAGACTAAAAGCAAGCAAAGGGCTTGCGTAAGCAAGAGGAAGTTCACTTACTGGACATGCATGCCACCCCATTTTTTGTTTGTTTGTTTTTGTTTGTTTGTTTTATTTTGTTTTGTTTCCCTTCCCAGCTTGGATAAGAGGCAGCACTGTGTAAGGACAAAAACAACTTCTATTACATTGGTCTCCATACTCTGGTGTTACAGATGAAGAAACCACAGTAGCAAGGCTTTTCGCTTCAGTAATTGAAGCAAAAGATGTGAAAAGTATGAGGCAAGGCAATAGTGTTACTGATATGGGGTACTGATTTGTTTAAAGGAAGCTGGTAAAATTTCTGGTGATATTGAGAGAATTAAAAAGATCAGGGATTAATTATGATTTCTTAGTTGAAGAGATGAAATATTCTCTAGAGTGGGTAAAGAACCTGAAACAAGTTACTGTATAGGACAGAGTTTCCTTGAGTAATTAATTGGGGTTTCTGAGGTACTCAGCAAGAAACAGACCATTAATTCAAATTTAGAATATTCTACTTATCATTCAAAGATTTATCTATCTGCTTATTGATTGATGACATTATTTCCTATAGCACTGTCCAAAGACTTAACCAGTGTTACCTGCTTTTACAACGTTCTAATCAACAATGAACACCCAGTCGTGAGGAGATGTGGTTTCAAGACTTTGTTATAACAAGACAAACACATTAGAAGGCTTGCTACATTCCAACTGGAGTAAAATATATTACTGGATTTTAGCATCCTTCTCTGAGAGCATAGAACTTCATAATGATTTTAACACTTATTAGTATCAAAATTCTTTAGAAAGTGTTGGGAAAAGTGTCACACTCTTAATTTGTCCTTTTCCTTTTTAGGTTGAACCATGAATTTTGGGAGGATAATTTTATTTTTATTTATTTTTTATTATTTTATTTACTTACATTCCAGTTACTCCCCCCAACCCTGGTTTGCCCTCCCATAGTTCCTCATCCCATTTCTCCTCCCTCTTGCCTCCAAGAGGGTACTCCTCCCCCTACCAAGTCTTTCACTTCCCTGGGGCCTCAAGTCTCTCAACGACTAAGCACATCTCTCAATGAGGGATGAGGCCAGACCAGGCAGACCTCTGCTATATATGTGCCAGGGCCTTGGACCTGCCACATGTATACTCTTGGTTGGTGGCTCAGTCTTTGGGAGCTTCATGGGGTCTGGGTTAGTTAAGTCTGCTGGTCTTTCTATGGGGGTCTCCCTCCCTATCAGCTTCTTTCAGCCTTTCCCTAATTCAATCACAGGGGTCCTCGACTTCAGTCCAATGGTTGGGTGTAAATGTCTACTCCTATCTCAGTCAGCTGCTGGTAGGGCTTCTCAGAGGACAGCCATGCCAGGCTCCTGTCTGTAAGCACTTCATAGCATCACTGATAGTGTCAGGCCCTTATTAGATGGATCCCAAGTTAGGCCTGTCATTGGACTCCCCTTTCTTCAGGTTCTTCTCCATTTTTCTCCTTGCAGTTCTTTTAGACAGGAACAATTCCAGATCAGAAATTGTGACTGTGAGTTAGTAACTTAGTCCTTTCACTTGAGGCCCTATCTACTGGAGGTGAACTCTTCAAATTCCCTTTCTCCAATGTTGGGCAATTTGGCCAACGAATCCCATCGAATGCCCATCGAATCCTGAGAATCTCTTCCCTCCCTGGTCTCTAATATTTTCTAGAGACCCCCCCAACAGGCTATTTCATTTTCCTAGCTCTCTGGGTTTCTCTCCTATCCCCCTCCCCATACCTGATGCTATTCCCCCTTTTCTTTCCCCCTCCCCTCCCTCACCTAGCTCCATCCTTCCCTCTGCCTCCTGTGACTATTTTCTTCTACCTTCTAAGTGGGATTGAAGCATCCTCAATTGGGCCTTTCTGCTTGTTACATTTCTTATGGTCTGTGGGTTGTATCCTTAGGTATTCTGTACATTTTGGCTAATACATATATCAGTGAGTATATGCCATGCATGCCCTTTTAGATTTGAGTTACCTCATTCAGGATGATATTTTCTGGTTCCATCCATTTGCCTGCAAAATTCATGATGTCCTCAATTTTAATAGCTGAATAGTACTCCATTGTGTAAACGAACCACATTTTCTTTATTCATTCTTTGGTTGAGGGACATCTGGGTTATTTCCAGCTTCTGGCTATTACAAATAGGGTTGCTGTGAACATCTTGGAGTACATGCCCTTGTAGTATGGTGAGGCATCTTTTGGGGATATGCCCAAGACTAGTAGAGCTGGGTCTTCGGGTAGAACTATTTTCAATTTTTTTTTGAGGAACTGCCAGACTGATTTCCAAAGTTGTTGTACTAGTTTGCAATCACACCAGCAATAGAGGTGATTGTCTTTCTCCAATCTTTGCCAGCATGTGCTGTCACTTGTGTTTTGGGTCTTGGCTACTCTGATTGGTGTGAGGTGAAATCACAGAGTCATTTTGATTTGCATTTCTCTGATGATTAAGAACTTTGAATACTTCTTTAAGTGCTTCTCAACCATTTTGAGATTCTTCTGTTGTAAATCCTCTGTTGAGCTCTATACCCCATTTTTTAATTGGGTTATTTGGTTTTGTGGAGGTTAACTTCTTGAGTTCTTTATATATTTTGGATTATATTGGATGTAGGGTTAGTGAAGATTTTTTTCCCACTCTATAGGTTGCTGATTTGTCTTATTGATGGCATCTTTTTTTTGCCTCACAGAAGCTTTTCAGTTTTGTGAGGTGCCTTTTATTCAATTGTTGATCTTAGAGCCTGATCCATTGGTGTTCTGTTCAGGAAATTTCCCCCTGTGCCAGAGAGTTCAAGGTTCTTTACTAGTTTCTCACCTATTCAATTCAGTGTATCTATTTATATGTTGAGGCCCTTGATCCACTTGAACTTGAGCTTTGTGCAAGTGATAAATATGCATCTATTTTAATTTTTCTACATATAGACTGACAGTTAGGCCAGAACTTTTTATTGAAGATGCTTTCTTTTTTCCACTGTGTGTTTTGGCTTTGTCAAAGAGCAAGTGTCCATAGGTATGCAGATTTACTTTTGGATTTTCAGTTCTATTTCATTGAACGACCTGTCTGTCACTGTATCAACACCATGTGATTTTTATATCACTGTTGTTTTGTAGTATAGCTTGAGGTCAGGTCTTTTGTTGAGACTTGTTTTGGCTATTCTGTTTTTTTTTTTTTTTGTTTTTCCATATGAAGTTGAGAATTGCTCTTTCCATATCTGTGAAGAATTGTGTTGAAATTTGATGGGGATTGCACTGAATCTGTAGATTGCTTTTGGTAAGAGGGCTATTTTCACTATGTTTATCCTACCAATCCAAGAGCATGGGAGATCTTTCCGTCTTCTGAGATCTTCTTCAATTTCTTTTTTCAGGGATTTGAAGTTCTTGTCACACAGATCTTTCGTTTGCTTGGTAAGAGTTACACCAAGATATTTTATACTATTTGTGGCTATTGTGAAAAATGTTGTTTTTCTAATTTCTTTCTTAGCTTGTTTATCATTTGTATAAAGGAACGTTACTGATTTGAGTTAATTTTTTATCCCACCACTTTGCTGAAGTTGTTTATCAGCTATAGGGGTTCTCTGGAAGAATTTTTGGAGTCGCTTATGTATATTATTATACCATACTTTGACTTCTTTGTATTTGTATCCCTGTGACT
Organism: Rattus norvegicus; assembly: GCF_021556685.1. Classification (NCBI taxonomy): domain Eukaryota; kingdom Metazoa; phylum Chordata; class Mammalia; order Rodentia; family Muridae; genus Rattus; species Rattus norvegicus. The sequence goes on along the minus strand of NC_141548.1, from coordinate 107,016,829 downwards.
GCCTTTTGTTGTCTAATTGTTTTGGCTAGAACTCTGAGTACTATATTGAATAGATAAAGAGAAAGTGGGCAACCTTATCTTGTCCTTGATTTTAGTGGAATTGCATCTAGTTTCTCTCCACTTAATTTGATGTTGGCTAGGATGATAATTTTAAATGTAGTATTTATGATAATGATATAATGTGTAAGTTCTAAACACCATAGAATTTAAGATCCACTATCTGTATTAGTTGTTTAAGTAATTATATCTATTTTCTTAATTTTGGATATCTTAAGTAAACAAGCATTGTCACTGTGAAGACTTTGGTTAAAACAAAACTTTCTTATTATTAATTAATTTATTCACTTTTCATCCCAATATCAGCCCCTTCTCCTCCCAATACACTCTCACACAGATCTTCCCACCATTCTATACTCCCCTTTTTGTCTGAGAAGGAGCTCACCCTTCTTCCCAACCCCTATGCATCAAGTCACTGCAGGACTATACTGCTAGCCTAGTTAGGGAAATGGGATCCACAGGTAGGCAACAGATTCAGGGTCAGCCCCATCTCCAGTTGTCGGGGACCCATATGAAGACCAAGCTTATACTTCTGCTACATATGTTTGGAGGGCAGAGAGTAGGAGAGCCCATGCTGGCTCTTTCCTTTGTGGTTCAGTTGGGAGCACCCAAGAGTCCAAATTGATTGAGTCTGTTAGTCTTCCTGTGCAGTCCCTGTCCTCTTCAGATCCCTCAATCTTCCCCCCAACTCTTCTACAAGAGTCCCCAAGCTCCACCTAACATTTGACTGTGGGTCTCTGTATCTGTTTCCATTGGTTGATGGGTGGAGCAGCTCAGAGAACAGTTATGCTAAGCTCCTAATTGCGAGCATAACAGAGTGTTATTAATAGTGTCATGGATTGGTTCTTTCCCATGGAATGGGTCTCACGTTGAGCTAGTCATTGGTTAGCCATTCCTTCTATGTCTGCTCTTTCTTTGTCCCTGCACATCTTATAGTCAGGACACATTTTAGACCAAAGGTTTTGTGGGTAAGTTGCTGTCCATATCCCACCAGAGAGAGTCCTGTCTGGCTATAGGAAGTGGTCTCTTCAGGCTCCTTATCACTTACTGCTAGAGTCTCAGGGAGTTGCCTGCATAGACACCCTGGGGCCTACACTCCAGCTCTGTCCCAGGTTTCTAGCAAGTTCTAGAGGTGCTATCCCTGACTGTGGACTTCCATTCTCTCTATACCTGGTCCCCCCTGCCCCACTTCCCTCCCCTTTCTCATGTAGTTCCCTCCCTTTATCCACCTCTAATATCTAATTTATTTTCCCTTCTGGGAAAGATTCAACCACCCTCATTTGGATCCTCCTTATTTGGCTTCTTTGGGTCTGTGGACTGTAGCATAGTTATGCTGTACCTTATGACTAATGTACACTATGAGTACATGTCATGCATGTCCTATTGGGTATGGGTTACCTCACTCAGAATGATATTTTCCATCAATTTGCCTGTAAAATTTATGTTGTCTTTAGTTTTTAACAGCTAAGTAGTATTCCATTGTATAAATGAACCACATTTTCTTTATCCATTCTTTGTTGAGCGACATCTAGGTTGTTTCCAATTTCTGGCTATTATGAATAAGGTTGCTACGAACATAATTGAGCAAGTGTCCTTGTGAAATGTTAGAGCATCTTTTGTGTATATGCCCAGGAGTGGTATAGCTAGGTTTTAAGATAGAACTATTTCCAACTTTCTAAGAAATCATCAAGTTGATTTCCAGAATCATTGTACACGTTTTCACTCTCACCAGCAATGTAGGAGTGTTTCTCTTGCTTCTCATCTTCACCAGTATGTGCTGTTCCTTGAGTTTTTGATCTTAGCCATTCTGATGGGTACAAGGTGGAATCTCAGAGTCGTTTTGATTTACATTTCCATGATGACTGAAGATCTTGTACCTTTCTTATGTGTTTCTTGGCCATTAGAGTGTCTTCTGTTTTGAATTCTCTGTTTAGCTCTGTAACCCATTTTGTAAATTGGGTTATTTGGTTTGCTGGTATCTAACATCTTGTATTCATTTTTGGATATTAGTCCTAGTCAGATATAGGGTTGGTGAAGACCTTTTCATAATCTGTAGACTATCGATGTATCCTATTGACAGTGTCCTTTGCCTTACAAAACCTTTTCAGTTTCATTAGGTCCAATTTATTAATTGTTAATCTATATCCCTGAGCCATTGGTGTTCTCTTCAGGAAGTTGTCTCATGTACCAATGCATTTAAGGCTATTCCTTACTTTCAGTTCTACTAGATTTACCCTATCTGGTTTTACATTGAGGTCTTTGATCCACTTTGACTTGAGTTTTACTCAGGGTGATAAATATGGATCTATTTTTTTAAATTGCTACAGTCTTAAATGTCTATAGGGGGAATGTAATCCAGCAACATGGTTGCTTTGGCAAGGGATTACATCCAAAGATCTAGGTCTGTGTAATCTGGCTAGAATGCAGACATGTTACACACCTTTAATCCCTCTGGCAATAATACAGACATGCACTTAGTACCCCTCTTCAATCCCAACCAAATAGGTAAGGTTAACTTAGAGAAGGAAGCAGCCATATTTGAAAGTGATATCTTTCTGAGGGGCAGAACACAATGATGAATTAGAGAAAGATTTGACAGAATAAATCAGAGATAAGATATGTCCAACTCACATAAGAACAGCACAGAAAAGAGAGGTGACTTAAGAGAACAGTACAGAGGGAGGAAGAGCTTTCTGCAGTTCAGTTCAGTGTGGAGAACAGTTGAATTCCATTCAGTCAGTTCAGTGAACTTGAGTTTGTTCCTGAGTCTTTTCAGTTCCATACAGGTCGGTAGAGACAGTTTTGCCAGGACAGTTTTACAAAGACAGGTTGTAGGTAAAGACATAATGAGCTAGAGAATGAAGAGCCAGAAGATTAAAACACATTGCTAGAGTTAGTTTGAGACCCAGCAGAGCAATTCAGTCCGAAATTGAGAGAAGTCAGATTGAATCAGTCAGCTTGGAGAGGAGGTTGAGCCAGAACAGCTGAGTTAAACCAGGCAGCCAGAGTTAAGAAAGAACTAGAAACCACGAGTTTACTCGGTAGTAAGACTTTGAGATGACAGTTACATCTGGCAAATAAAAGTTGACTGGTATCAATTGAGTTTGGAAGTATTCCTTCTTTTTTTAGTATTTTTGAAAGTTATGGACTAAATTTCTCTGATGTATGTGTTTCTGATACCTAATGCAATTTCTATTTCATATTAGACTATTAAGTTCTGTTGAATGAATAGTTACAGTTCTCTAGATGCCAGCATTTGGAAGTTAGGAATAATATTGCCCAACTAAAGCATTCATTTAAAAAATAAGACTTTTTTATTCAGATGCAAACAAATGTGTTGAACAGGGACTTGTAAATAAACATATCCATCAGTAAAACCTTTCCAAAATGCTTCACTCCTTCTTTAAAAGGGGGAACAAGAATACCCTTGGCAGGGAATAGAGAGGCAAAGATTAAAACAGAGACAGAAGGAACACCCATTCAGAGCCTGCCCCACAGGTGGCCCATACATATACAGCCACCCAATTAGACAAGATGGATGAAGCAAAGAAGTGCAGGCTGACAGGAGCCGGATGTAGATCTCTCCTGAGAGACACAGCCAGAATATAGCAAATACATAGGCGAATGCCAGCAGCAAACCACTGAACTGAGAACGGGACCCCCATTGAAGGAATCAGAGAAAGAACTGGAAGAGCTTGAAAGGGCTCGAGACCACATATGAACAACAATGCCAAGCAACCAGAGCTTCCAGGGACTAAGCCACTACCTAAAGACTATACATAGACTGACCCTGGACTCTGACCTCATAGGTAGCAATGAATAGCCTAGTAAGATCACCAGTGGAAGGGGAAGCCCTTGGTCCTGCTAAGACTGAACCCCCAGTGAACGTGATTGTTGGGGGGCGGGCTGTAATGGGGGGAGGATGGGGAGGGGAACACAGATATAGGAGGGGAGGGGGAGGGGTTAGGGGGATGTTGGCCGGGAAACCGGGAAAGGGAATAACAATCGAAATGTAAATAAGAAATACTCAAGTTAATAAAAAAAAATTTTAAAAAAAGAATTAGCTTTTATAAAGAAAAACAAACAAACAAAAAAACAAAACAAAACAAAACAAAACAAAAAACCAAAAAACCTTTTCTTAGACTTTGTTGGTTTGGGAGACAAAGATTAAATGCAAGAGTGATAAAAATATTTGTTCTCTCTTCAAAACCACTTTTGTCAGGATGTTTCTTTGGCTTTAGGAACACTCCAGCAGCCCTTTGATCAGGGTATCTATCAGAATAGTGTCCTGATAATGTTTTGAGCAACAAAATAGTAGCTAATTCTACACCAACCTTAAATCTGTGAAGAATAGATTGTTCGAGGAAGTGTGAATGCTGCTGAGGGAACAGATAATGGATAGAAGGCACCCCAGCACCACCAAAAAGGGGAACCTTTACCCCTTATATCTGAAGCATGCTGCTTCAAAGAGTCCATTGAAAACTGGTGACATGGGAGAGAGTTACCTTATAGAAAGAATGATTATAGGAGAAATACCTCACTGTCAAAGCATAAACAAGTAGGTATCTGGAGAAAAAATTGCCTGGTCACTCCTTTTCAGTATACTCTGATCTCCTCCAACTGTCTCTCATTTGTCAAACCCAACTAGGAATTGTGGACAAGTGCTAGGTGCTTCAGCCTGTAGGCAACGATGCATATTCTACTCTGGCATACAGAAAACAAAGATAAGAAAGGATGGTGGGTGATACTAAGTGTGGAGAGATCAAGTTTAGAATAGACAAGCATCTGAATTCTCATGAACAACTTTTGGGTGCATGTTCTATCCCCCCAACCCTAGATTATTCTTAGGCTTATAAGCTGGTCTATGAAAATTTAAATATCGTTTTTTGAATTTCTTTTCCAGAGTAACCTTTGTTTCCTCCTTTTTTCAGGAACCTCTCTACCCGATTTGTTACTAGTCATGACTTAAGTACAGTTTTCCCACCCAGAGTTCTGGTTAATCTAGATTATCAGGTACAGCTGGTTTATAAGCAACAAGACAGACCTATAACCAGCTGAGCAGACATCATGCCCCAAAGGCTAAGCTCCTGCTTTTACTTTTAGAACACAGTATTTTTGCAGGAACTGAATATAATAAACTGGTAGAGACCACTGTTGCTTCCTGCAACACTAAATATTTTACCCAAGGCCAGGTAGCCCTAAATGACACAGTTCAGATACAGTTTCCAAAAATCTAGGACCAAGGAGACTTCTTATCACAGAGTCCCTTTTAAACTAGAGATGTTATCTTGATGGGATTGCCAGGTTATCACTAGGGCATCCTAAAACTAGAAATGTTTCATTCTATGACTGGCATTTACTTTTGTATGACAGTCCTGGTTTCTATTTGTGATCCTACATAAAGAAGAGATTCAAGAGATGGTTATATCATGATAATTGGGTAACACTTTGTTCAGGTTTTGCCATTCACAAGATAGAACATCCATTCAACAAGGTTAGAAGACATGCAGAGAAAGCTTTGCAACTTGATGCTCCCCTGAATGATTTATCAAGGTATTTTTCTTAATAGTCAACTTCCAGAAAAAAATATACAATTGTGATTTGAATCACAATCAGTTGTAATTCAATTGTCGAATTTATATTGAGTAAATGACCTAAATTGTGAGCGTAAGTACATACACACATATGTGAGCACCACAATTTGTTCTCAGGGAACAGAAACAAGGGCACCAAAAATTAAGGAGTTAGACCAAGTCTGAGAAATGGTCTCATCCATAGAAGTACTTCAAGTCTCAGCATCTCCAATTACTAGAGAAACCTTTGCCTGACCTCTGGAGAGTTCATCTTGGCAAACAGTGGAGGTGCAGCTGGTTAGGATCTTTTCATCTGTAGCATTTTTGGTGGATAATTAATTATATTTGGAAGAAAAGACTAGCCAGACAACCAGTATAAGCCACCTGTTTTGAGATACCGTGAAAGAGTTCTTGGGCACTTTTTATGAGACCTGGAAGTTTCTAGTGATCTTCACTTTGACCAGTGAAAATTTTTAATGGATGAAACCATTTAAAATTAGAGTTTACTGTAACAACAACAGCCCCCCCATCAACTTATTCAATAATGCTTTCCCTACAGTGTGCTTAAAAGAGTAAAAATAATTAATTTTGTTTGGAGTGGATAGTTAAAGTAAGATCTATCTGTGCCGAATACTATAACAAGCGTTTGTACTCATTCACTTTAACTGCTGTGTGATGTTTGAATGCATTTATATGCTAGAATGACAAGTACTATTCATGTCATTTATTTGGTTCTCTCTCTCATATACACACACACATGAACACACACACACATGTGCACAAGAGAGAGAGAGAGAGAGAGAGAGAGAGAGAGAGAGAGAGAGAGAGAGAGAGAGAGATTGATTGATTTAGTGTTTTCCAGGCTGATTTCAAGCTCCTCAACTCAAGCCACATTCCTATTTCAACCTTCTACTACTGCTGCTTTTCACAGCTCTTTTTTTTTAATTTCAGGCAATTCTGTTATAATTAAGATTGCTGATTTATTAAACACCTAGACACAAAATAATGAACATTTGCAAGCAGAACTCATTGAATTCTGTGATAGATACTTTGCTACATTTGTTTATGTAGGCAAACTCTTATTGTAATGTGAACATTTTATTGTGAGGATTTTCCATTATTCAACTTTTTTGAAAACACATTGCTGATGGCTATATAATACATCAACTTAGAGGCTACTGGAGTAGTGAATTTAATCACTATGTTATTTTAGTGAGATTTATTTCCTTCAATCTGTATACATGAGTGCTGTGGACATCCTGGCTCATATATACAAATTATTTCCTGATTACGTTTGATGTTTCAATATAATCTCATTGATGTGGAATTGTTAAATCAAAGCAATGTATTTAAAAAAATGAAACTTTTCATGGTACATTGTTTTCATGAAAAAAAAATCCCTTTCTTTCAAAGATTTAAAAATTAAACTACTGGTTTTACCAGTTTTTACATCCTTTATTATTCATTTTCCAAGAAAGTATTTTGAAAAGACTAAATTATTGTTTAATTGAATTTCTTATTGGTATGCATGTAAATTATGTCTTATCTATGTTTTTCTGTTGGAATGTGTCATATTGTTCAGTAGAGTTTTAGCTAGCAATTAACAGTTTTTCACAGTTATAGTTTATTGGAATTTGCTCCCTTTATTCTTTCCTTCTGTTCCTGCTACATTGTGTGATTTGGCACATACATGTTTACTGAGGCATCTTTTCAAATAATTCATTTTAACATTTTGCATCTTAACTTCAAATTTAGTATTGAAAAAAGGCTTAAGGCAAGTGCTAACCTTAATATTCTATTTCATTAGTGGCTTTTATAAAATAATCTTTAACAAAATAACTTTTACTTTATTAATTGGTGCCAAAGCTTGGACTATGTATATCAATCCATTATTTCATTAATTCAGACTAACATTTTCTCAAAGTGATGAGTCTGCAGGTCTAACGATAAGTTTAGAACTTTGTTATACTATAGTTTTATAGACATTATGAACAATTTTTTAAAGATAACATTCCAGAATGGTTATCTACACTAATTAACACAAATTTAGGGCAAAACTTAAAACTTAATTTGCTTTTATTAGTAATAAAATGTCATATGGTTTTAGAAATTTTTAATAATTTAAAAATAAATATTTTGATTAATTTCTTGAAATTTTGAAATAAGGAATGCTGATAATAATCATCCAACTCCTTTCCTCATTACCTTTCAGATTGATCCCTACCTCCTTACTTTAAACTTAGTTTTCATTTAGTGATCCATCAACTCTAATTTGTGTTATTCATATGAGTGTAGTACCATCAACTAGAGCATGGCTGACTTTCTGAGAGCCACATCTCTAAAGAAAATGACATACCCTCCACCAGAATCCAATATCTGCCCTAAATTAATACAATGTATGTTTCAAATTTTCTATACAATATAAATTTCAAATTTTGTGTTTGAAATATATGTTGTATCAATATCAAATATCTTGTCATGCAATAAAATACTTTCCTAAATTTTAAAATAATTTTTCATACTCTTAGCATTTTTATTAACTTCATAAAAATATTTAAGGTGCATCTAGAAAATATTGAAAAGCAGAAGGGGGAGAAAAATCATATCTTTTATAACATCAAATTGGTATAAGATGTGTATATCCTATATTTATTTTCCTCTTATTAAAAATGAATTTTTCTTTGTTTAGCTCTGAGCCCCATTTTTTAATAGGGCCACATGTGGCCCATACATATACAGCCACCCAATTAGACAAGATGGATGAAGCAAAGAAGTGCAGGCCAACAGGAGCCGGATGTCGATCGCTCCTGAGAGACACAGCCAGAATACAGCAAACACAGAGGCGAATGCCAGCAGCAAACCACTGAACTGAGAATAGGACCCCCGTTGAAGGAATCAGAGAAAGAACTGGAAGAGCTTGAAGGGGCTCAAGACCCCATATGTACAACAATACCAAGCAACCAGAGCTTCCAGGGACTAAGCCACTACCTAAAGACTATACATGGACTGACCCTGGACTCTGACCTCATAGGTAGCAATGAATATCCTAGTAAGAGCACCAGTGGAAGGGGAAGCCCTGGGTCCTGCTAAGACTGAACTCCCAGTGAACTAGACTGTTAGGGGGAGGGCGGCAATGGGGGGAGGATGGGGAGGGGAACACCCATAAGGAAGGGGAGGGGGAGGGGGATGTTTGCCCGGAAACCGGGAAAGGGAATAACACTCAAAATGTATATAAGAAATACTCAAGTTAATAAAAAAATGAATTTTTCCTCTCATATATCTATTACAAAACTTCCTCCTGCACCAGATGCAAACAAATACAGAAATCCATAGCCAGAAAGTCTGATGAGAGTGAAAGACTTAGAATACACTCATTCCTAAACAGGATGTCTCTATCAAATCCCTCCCCTCAAGACTCAGGGAACCCTGTGAAAAGAAAGAAGAATGACTGAAAGATCAAGAGGGAAAGGAGGACACCAAAACAAGACCCTCTAAATCAGCATGATCAAAGCTAACATGAACTCACAGATTCTGAGGCAGCAGCATAGGGTTTACAAGGGTCTCCACCAGATGGGGTTCTACAGCAAACAGAGAAGAGGACACATGGCCCTCCTCCCTAATCCAGAAGCTATCTCCAATTGATAACCCTTTATAAATGAAAGTTTAGCTTTTTCCAGAGGGGTCTCACTGGGGTAACTACTTTTAAGTGTAGGCCACCTGCACAGCAGCAAATGGCCAAAATAATAAACTCAACAGTGTCTTTGGAGGTACGTTACTTCATAATGTCACATCATGGCCTTTTATTTTTGTAAATTTCATTTTTTAGTTTTAGTTCACTTTTTAAAATTAGGTTTATTTTATTTTATTTTAAAGTGTTTTTTGCCTACATGTCTGTTAAATGGATCATGTGTGTGCTTGGCAGCCCCAGAACTCATAAGAGCAAAGATATCTCTTCAGCCCTCAGGTTTTGTGATTTAAAAAATTAACTTATTTATTGGGTGTGTACACATATATCTGTACACACATACATGCACACACCCAACAAATAAGTTAATTTTTTTACAGTGATGAAGCTCAGATTGTCAGGCCTGATGAAAGGTACCTTTAATAACAGAACCATCTTTTCAGCCTCTCAATTTTATTACAGGCTTAGGCATAAATATTAATTTTTCTTGTAGAATTTTAATGTAATAAATATTGGTATAAAAATCTACAATGACATAAAATATTTTCTTGTATTCATATAGTGTTTTAATTAATTTAATACAAGTTCAAGTATAAATATGAATTTCTATATACAGAGTATCCTATACTAGTCCTAAATTTCTTGTATAGATCAGGCTGGCTTCCAAACCACACTCTTCCAGTTTTAGTTTCCTGAGTGCTGTGACTTTTAACATGCTCCATCACACCTGGATACCTGGATGTAAATATTAATTTTTAAACATGAAATTTTAAACACAGGACTCTGAGATAAAAACATCACATGACAAAACCTTTGAAAGTCATTGATTTTGACAATGGATATGAAAGATTCATAAATCACTGATTTTTAAGTGTCTTAATTTTAGTCCCTTTGTTCAGTGTTTGCTCGCTGGTACTGCAAGAGAATATGAGTTGTAGTTGTTTTAACTCACCACCAAGGCAGTGCTAAACTCACATGGTCTGTGTGGTAAAATCTGTGGCTTGCTGCATGGAAAATACTGCAACAGCTGTGATTTACAGCTTTACTGGATACACACTGTAAAATTGAATGCTTTCATGGGCCTGAAGTCTGCTTGATAGTCCAGATCACCTGTAGAGATTGCAGAATAAATTTGAGAAAGGGAGAGTTCAAAAAGCATCAGCCCTCTGGTGGTGCAGAGTCAGCTGTGTTTTAGGCACATCTTGTTTTAAAGCCTCAAATGGGTTCCAAATTCTCTGGTTCCTTGCAGATAACCCTGCTTTCTGCTGCTTTACATGTTTTATTACTAACTTCTGCTATATGACATTCTATGTAGAAACCTCAGTTTCCAACTTCAATATCCCCATTCTTTGTTTTTACTTTCCCATTTAGTTTAGTGACATTTTGAGTAGTGTTTACTCAGGAAATATGAAGGAGTAATATGGAGGTCACCTTTCGTATACAAAATATGTCTTTCTGTTTCCTCCAACAGAAAAAGCAACTTGATTGTGGGTGGGGATTAATAAATCATACGAGCTTTTGTTTGTTTTTTAATTAAAACTGTTCTTTCAGACCTTTGTCCTGTACAAGTTCCCTATCTATGCTGTAGGTTTGTAAGAGGCTGGACACCAAATGGTTTCTGTTTCTTTAAAATGTTTATTTGCGAAACATAATAATGATTGCTTCTAGAGTGGCTTTCCCTGACTCATCCCTCTTGTATTCTTTGCTGTCACTGTGTTTACAAATGGATTTTTTAAAATCTTTCTGTAGATTCTATGGGAAGTGCAGAACACCCTTCAAAATCAGTGACACAGTTTGCCCAGACACAAAGGACAGAGCCAACTCTCCCACTCTCATGTCCTCTGACCACCTCACCTGCTCCAATGCCAGGCTATCAGGGCCAGCTCTACTGTGCTGCCCAGACGAGGGGCAACTTTCTCTGGTGTTATAGCTGGCACGGGGTAGGGCCAGCTTCTTGCTGTCACGACCCCTGGACCAACTCTCTCACTTATTGCAGGCAGTAATGTCTGTCTGTCTGTCTGTCTGTCTGCCTATCTATCTATCTATCTATCTATCTATCTATCTATCTATCTAGTCATCTGCCTACCTACCTACGTACCTATTCACTTTGTTTCTTGTAGGGTGACCCGCTTTTTATTTATCGATTGATTCTCTCATGCATTATATCTCAACAACAGTTTTCCCTCCGTCCTCTCTCTCAGTCCCTCCTCACCATCTTACTTCTATTCTAGATCCACACCACTTTGTTTCCCTTCAGAAAAGAGAAGGCCTCCAAGTTTTATCAACCAAACATGGCATAACAAGTTACAATAAGACTAGGTTCATATCAAGGGTGGATAATGGAACCCAGTAGGAGAAAATGTATCCCCAAAAGAGGCCAAAAGAGTCAGAGACAGCCCCTGCTCACATTGTTGGAAGTCCCACAGGATACCAATCTACACAACTGTAATTTATATGAAGAGGGCTTAGCACAGATCCATATAGGCTTCCTGACTATCATGGCCATCTCTGTGAGCTCCTAGGAACCATGGTTAGTTGATTCTTGAGATATCCTTGACCCCTCTGCTTCCTAAAATCCTTCCTCTCTGTCTTCTGCGGGATTCCCCATGCTCACTCTAAGGTTTGGCCATGGGTCTCTGCATCTGTTTCTTTATCAACCTATCAGTTGATAGATGAGCTCCTCTGGTGATTACTATACTAGGCTCCAGTCTACATGAATATCACTAGGAATCATTTCATTGACACTTTTTCAAACCTATTAGTTTCTATCCTAGGTCTCTGGGCTATCTAGCCTCTGGTTCCTGATTATCTTGGCAGTGTCAGGTGTGCACTCCCTCTTGTGGTTTGGTTCTCAAGTTGGATCAGTCATTAGTTGGCCAATCTCACAATTTCTGTTTCACCTTTACCCCCAACACATCTTGTAGGCCATGCAAATTGTAGGTCAAAGTTTTTATGGCTGGTTTGGTGTCCCAAACTCTCCACTGGAAACTTTGCCTAGTTACAAAAGATGGCAGGATCAGACTCTGTATCCCCACTTATCAGAAGTCTTAACTAGGTTTACCATCATAGGTTCCAGGGAGTTGCACAAGGTTTCCACCTTGCCTCTGAAATGCCCCATAATTGTAGTTGTCTCTCCCAGTATTCTCTCCCCACAACCCTCCAACTGATCACTCCTGTTTCTATCTCCAACCACCTCCAGTCCACCTACAATATCCAGGAACTCCCCCCTGAACCATCCTCGTTACTTAGCCTCTCTGGATCTGTGGACTGTAGCACTGTTATCTTTTACTTTGTGGCTAATATCCACTTATAAGTGAATACAGACCATGTTTGTCTTTTTGTATCTGGGTTACCTCACTCAGGATTATTTTTCAAGCTTCATCCATTTGCATGCAAATTTCATGTCACTTTTTTTTAAACAGTAATATCCTATCGTGTAAATGCACCACATTTTCCTGATCCAGTCTTTGATTGGGGGATGTCTAGGTTATGTCCAATTTCTGGCTACTATGAATAAAGCTGTTATGAATATAGTTGAGCAAGTTTCTTTGTGGTAGAATGTAGTGCCCTTTGAGTGTGTCTAGGAATGGTCTAGCTAGATTTTGGGGTAGATCATATCCCAATTTCCCGAGAAACGTATATTGATTTTCAACATGCTTGAACAAGTTTGTACTCTCACCACCAATGGAGGAGTGTTCCCCCTTGCTCCACACCCTAGACAGCATAAGTTGTGACTTGTGTCTTCAACATTCTGATAGGTACAAGATGGAATCTCAAAGGTGTTGCATTTGCTTTCCTCTGATGGTTAAGGATAATGTTAAACCTTTCTTTAAGTGTTTCTCAGCCATTTGAAATTTCTCTGTTGATAATTTTCTGTTTAGATTATTATTCCATTTAAATTTGATTATTTGGTTTATTGATGTTTGATTTCTTGTGTTCTTTATATATTTTGGATATTGTGGAATTGGTGAAAATATTTTCCTCTTAGATAGGTTGCCAATTTTATTGATAGTATTCTTTGTTTTACAGAAGCTTTAATGAGGTCCTATTTATTAAATTTCGATCTTACTGCCCTTTAGACTTTACTGTAACTTAAAATAAATGTGAATCTCACACTTGCATTGAAGTTTTAACCAACTTCAGCTGGAGAAGAATTGACAGTAGGAACAGTTTACCTTTAAGTAAAGCTACTCTAGAATATGTATTCGAGATTTGGGGTAGAAAGAAGACATAGCACTTGTTGGTAAGCAGTTAACACATGGTAAGAGCCAAGCTGTGTCATGCTGTGGAAAGCTGTGATATGCAACAAGGGGCAGGAAGATGAAAAGGAAGTTGGGTGCTTGCTGACGAAGGAGAGAATTTTAAAGTTTATTTACTCCTGAATATGTTCATATACCTACACAGATATAAAGATATGCAATGCTTTTGTCAAATTTATTCCATTATCCCCTTCAATTTTCTTTTCCTCCCACAAAAATCCTTTCTTCTCATGCTCCAGGTTCCCCTCCTATTTTCACATCATTTTTCTTCTGTTATTCATTGCATTTATTAGTGTTGCTGTATGAGCATGCTTTGGGGGACATTATTTACATGAGTAGGATCAATGTATCAGTAACTGTACTCTAGAGTAATATAACGTCCAGACCTTGCAGCATTTAACTGCCTAGAGCTCCTTTGAAAAGAAATTTGGGCTTTTGTCAAATAAGAACTATTTCTTAGTTAGAGAAAGTTACTCAGACTCAGGGTTTCAGAGAAAAAATAATAAACAACAACCACAAAAACCTAGTAGAGAACTATGTTAAGCAACTTTTCTGTTAGAATCTTTATAAACATTGAGTGTATAATTCAGAAATTCAGAAGCATATTGGAGGAAGTAAACTATATAATAGTTTACCACTATGATGTACTAGAAAAGAATTTTGTAAATGTGAATTTATAGGAATAACTCATATTTGGTGATAAAATACTCATGCAAGTCACTGTTGTTTCTGTTTACAGTCTTTAATAAAATAGTATCTATTAATAAGTTTAGTTCACTGGTTTTCCTGTGTTTGAGTACCTAATTTGTTTCTAGTAGAAAATTAAGAACCAGATGCAAAATAACTGTCAGAAAAAAACAGTAATGTTTTAAGTTGTTCTTGGATCACACACTGGTAACAATGATAGAGAACTCTCAGCACTTATTAGACATCAAGCAGAGATTAATTTCTCAAAGTTACTATTATGAATTAGCCATCTATTTTAAATTGGGAGCATTCTACCATGGTAATTATGGAGTCATAACACATTAATAACCCTTAATAACCCCTGTTAAAAGCAGGGTGTGTTTTAAGCTGAATGCTATTATTAACGCATTGTGTGCACTCTTATGTGCTGAGACTACACTTGTACATTAAACACAGTTAAACAGAACTTGGAGTTACAATCTAATCACTGTATGTATCTCAAAAATGGCTCCCTTTTTATGTTGGAGGTAGCATTCCCTAACTAGTGTGATTCAGCACCCATAGTTAAGTCATTTAAACTCAATATGTATTATTTCAGTCCTGACTACATAAAGGGACTCATTCCTGGAGAAGACTAATCCTCCTTCTGTCAGTAGTCACTACTTGTTGGTAGTTCTTAGTGTAGAGTTATTGTCCTGTAAAATTTCTTCTTTCCACTTTAGCAAGTCTGATGGTTTTGTCCTTATTCATATCTTGGTTAGATATCCATATTGTTGAGGTATTATGAAAGGAAAGTGATGGGGGAACTGGTGTAATTATATTTTAACTTGAGAGAACAAACTTTATCAACAAATTAAGTGTTTAATATATCTATATGCCTGTGTATCTCAAGTATGTGCTATATCTTCTTTCTATAGTCCTCCTGCCTCCCTTTTCTGAGTGTGAGGATTTTAGGGATGTACCACAGTGCCCATGTACTGTCATTTATTTTCAATGGAACTATCCCTTAGGTCTTTGTAGCTGATCTTCATAGTTAAAGAGAAGGTAAGATGTTTTAAGAATGTATTAACCTGGATCACTGTCCACACAGAGACTATCATTGCTGAATTAAGTGTGTAGCTGTAGAAGCACAGATCATTCATAGGATCTATTGACCTCACTCATCTCCTAGAACAGAGTATAAGGGATGCTTCCTGAGTAGTCTGCCCTCAGATTAAGTTCATTTTCACAGTGATGGCGCATAACTCTTTGGGGAAAGAGTTATTTCTATGCTGGAAATTTCTACTGAAAGTCCTGCTTCCCTTTTCCTTCATATGAAATATATCCAGGCTCAACAAATGATGATGAACCTCTTGGCTTGAGCACAGCCTGGCTAATCATTTCTATAATGTTTTACTTGGAACAAAGGATAGTACTTGAACTTTTGGAGCTCTATTTTGTGGAAAGGTTTTAATTTAAAAGAGAACAGCAAAATGTCACCAGATATACATGACAGAAACTGCATTCCATAACCTTTAGCCTCTTACATGCTATAAATGGAATTAATCACAAATATTTGAATTGTATGTTTTATAAAATTATCTGACTTTAAGACAAGATTTTTCATAAATATATACTTGTGTGTTTACCTTTTTACAATCTGTATTGTGAGGTAATATGTTTTCTTCTTTTGAATTCTTCAAAAATTGTGTTGAAAGACCTCAATGTGATGTAAGAAAATGCAACTTAGACATAGCTGTCTTTCTGATAATGGAATCCAAGAATATATGTGTTAAATATGAATATATGTGTTAAGAATATATGTCTTAAAGTTAATCTAAGCAATAAAACACATTTGGAACTTTAAAAGGATGTGAACATCTTTTGAACCCATATAAAGCACACTGTCTTCAAAGCATTTGAAAAAATATGTATTTTCTTTAACCTACTTCACATATCTATTTTTTTCTTGAATCATTGCATATTCAGCATAATTATTCAGCACTTTGCTACTAGTCTGAGTGCCTATGTAAATTAATTATTCTTTACTTGAGTCTTTAAATTAAGATGTTTAGAAGAATGACTTCAACTTTAGACATTATTTGTAGAAGCTTCCTTATATCATTTAAGTCTATCATCAGTCAAGTATATCTCAGTGTATCACTGACTCAGTGGTGTTTGAGTTCAAGTTGAAAATCATCATCCATGTATACATGAGATGAGGACAAAGAACTTCTCACATTACTTGGATAAAATAAAGGACAAAATCAAGAAATCTGTAGTAATAAAGTAACAGTCTGATTGGGACAAAGGTATTAGAGCAGGGCTGTCTCTGACTCTGTTGCCTGCCTGAGAATCCTGTTTTCCTAAGTGTTCTGCCTTGAGTGTCTTCAGTGGAAAAGGATGTGCCTAGTCCTGCAGTGATTTTGATGAACCAGCGTGAGTTGGTACCTGGGGGCAGGGTGCTATCCCTTATCAGAGGAGAAGGGGAGGGAGGATGGTGATTGATTAATTAATTAACTAATTAATTCACTGGGAGGGGGTACTATGATCAGGATATAAAACGAACGTATGAATGAATGAATGAATGAATGAATGAGTAAATAAATAAATAAATAAATAAATAAATAAATAAATAAATGCAGAAAAAGACTAGATTAGAAAGTGATGTCCTTGATTAACTCACTAAATCCTAGGGTCTCAATGAAAGAGGAATTACTCAGTCTTGTTGAGACTTGATTTCTCTTGGTAGGATGATACCCAAGAGGGGCTTACCCTTTTCTGAGAAGTGGAGGAGGTACTAGAGGGATGTGTTTGTGAGGGTGGACCTGAAGGGGGAGAAGGGAGGGGGCTGTGATCAGGATATAAAGTGAATGAATGAATGAATGAATGAGTGAATAAGGGTAGGTAGTGGGACCTCTTTCCTGTCACCAGTCATCAACACATAGAAACCACATCCATATCAAATATATGAGATAATACTGTGTCTCCATGTGAGAGCCACCTTCAGTGATAGCACAGCCAAGGTAGAGAGTAGAAAACCATAGTCAATGCCAGAGTCATCCTCAACATTTATAAAGCTTTATTAGAACATAGCCACACCCTCTCATTTGTATATTTCCCAAACTTGCTTTTCACTGCAGTGACAACGTTTTTTAGTCCTTATAAACACTATAGTATTGAGAGCTAAAAATAGCTGGCATTGTCAGACCCTAATATAAATCTTTTCTCTAAATTCAGCTACTGTAATTATCTAGACCCAAAGAAAAACTTGTCAAAATTTGCCATTCTCAATGTCTTTTTTCTCTGCTATTTATGGATCGAGGTGTGAGCTTTCAGATGTTCCTGTAGTCATACATTTTCTCTGACATCATAAATTATAACTCTCTGAAATCATAATTCAAATTTAAACACACACTTTTAAAAGTTACCTTGGTTGTGATTTCTTATCATAGCAATAGAAAAGTAACCATATGCATAGGAAAACAAAGATGTTCAATGATAATCTACTTTGTTGAACACATATTTAATTTAGGTATCATAATTATCTTGTGCTATGAATTCTTCTGGATCAATAGTAAGTCCTTCTAGCTTAATCCAACCACACTAACAGGTATTTCTCGAAGAAATAAGTGCTTAGCCAAGCAAATGCCATTCCAATGCTGTGTCCTAGTCATTAACTAAGGGCATTTGATTTGCCAAGAGAATGTTCAAAGCAGAAATGAAATATGTGGTATTTTCTGATAACAGTTAGCATGTGTTTTGAAGGACATAATCAATAACAATGCATTGCTATTAGGAATTCAAGGTGCTCTGACAGCACCAGTCAAAATGTATAAATATTAGTGTGGTCTTGACATTTTATTAATATAAGCAAAAATTTTTCTTTTTATTTGTTTAAAACAAAGGACTAATGTCTAATCATTTTACTTTATTTAGTCATTTCTTACTCTCTCTCTCTCTCTCTCTCTCTCTCTCTATATATATATATATATATATATATGAATATATATATATGAATGTGGAGGTCAGAGGAAAACTAGAGAGTTGGTTTTCTGTTTCCAACATTTGGATTCTAGGTATCACTCTTAACAGATAAAACAGATAAAATACATGCATTTTTCAAAGCAAGAGAACAGATTGCATTGTTTTGTTTTGTAAGTTTTTCAATAAAAATGAACTTAATTTCCATTTTAATAAATTGTTATGTCATTTAACATTGGACCTTAATTTCTCCCAAAATTTCAACTGTTACTTAATTGGGAAACAATGAAGGATTATGAATTGTTCTAGCTGCTGGACCTTGGCAATGCTTTTTAATCATATTTAAAAAAAAACTAAATTGCTAAGGAAGCTAAGAATTTTGTCTCTTAATTATAAGGAACAGTAAAGATAATGTTATTTTACATGTTGGAACCAGTTCTGAGTAGAGGGATTTTTTGGATGGGATTAAACAAAGCCAACAAATGCAATTTAAAGAGGCAACTAAACCCAATCTTCTAAAAGTCTAGACTGTCTAGGGCATAATCAGATGTATCTGTAGGCACATATTCTTACAGGAGGTAGACATGTAAAAAGTCTTCTGGAAAATAGTAGCACAGTTTAGCATCTTTTAACTCTAAACACTAGAGTTTTTATAGAGAGCATATCACTCATGCTTCTGTCAGAAGCCATCTAGGAAAGGCTAACTGCTAGCAGGTCATCTTCCTAAGATGGCTTCACCATGGACTGTGGACTGTGATGAATGAGCCCTTGTAGGCAAGGCCCAATGAATAATATTTTCAGGATCGATTCCTGCTCTTGATATGCCTTTCCTGTTGATATTGAATTAATACATAATTCCTTGACATTAGTCCACCCTAGTGGGCAGATCTTCTACAAATCAACTAAAAGGCACTGTCTTGTCATGATGCTATATAGATGATTTCTTAATTCTGAATGATGATTCATATGAATTTCTAAAATTATACTATTAATTATTAGGTCATTTTATAATAGAACCGCAGTTATGGCCTTCTGTGATATGATTACTGAAACTAGAACTTTTTGAGTCTTCATGTGTCATGGGAAGATAGAAAACAGACTCACAATTAAAGAATACATTAATTTTAAAATAATTAACTAAGGGCCATAAACTGAGAATGAATGGTTTATTGTAGGATCAAGGACAGAAGATGAAATACTGGCTGCATTTACCTATATAAAACTTCAATGTTAAGTTAGACACAAAAATTATAGTTTTAGATTCTCAATAAAGCTGTAGCACTAATGACAGATAATGAATGTCTAGCTAGTTAACTAGTCTAAATGAAAACACATGTAAACATCTTCGTTGTAAACTTCTTACTCAGTTTATGACTTGAATTTGCTTGAATTTTGAGAGAACTTTTGTTAAAAAAAATGCTTAGAAAAACCTTGTTATCTATTCTCCTAAATAAAGTACAAAAACCTAGAAACAATGACATTAGATGGCAGGAGGAGAAAATAGAATTAGGAGGCATAAGGAGAGAACAGAATGCAGAAAGGTAATTAGAAACTAAGCAGAAGGTGGAGAGATAGCAGAACATAGTAAAATATATCAGAGCATAAGAGAGATGAAGAGAGACAAAGAAGTTGCAGAGAGAGCAAAAAAGAGCAGGCAGTTTACTCCTTACCATGGGTCAGAACAGGCTTTTTTCTTAACAGCAAGGCAGGTTCAGTCTTACTAAAGAGGGCAAACCTTTTTTTCTTGTAGACTTGGGCTTAATTCATTTAGCAATAATAGGGTAAAAGCTTTTTTTTTTCTCTGTGCAAAAAAGGCTTGGAGTTTATTTTTCATACAGAATGAGTGAGTTCTTTTTGCACTAGTGCTCCACGTGCATATGTAGGTATGGATATGTGTGTGTTAGTGTAACTGTGAGATAAGTAGCTGAGTACTCTGACAGGAGTGTATGAAGATGTATGAATGTATGTGCGTGAATGTGTTTATGAATGTATGTGTATTCGTGCATATTGCTTGTGTAAAGCTCTTTCCTTCTGTGAGAGTGCCTCTCTCCTCCTTATTCAATAAAAGTTCATTGTTCCAAACCTTCCTCCCATCTGGCAAGCAGGAGGCAAGGCTTGGCAAAGACAGAAAGGAGCATCAGCAATTAATCCTTTACTTAACCCACCTCAACACCAACCCCACTGTTAAGGGATGGATGCTAATTTGCCCAGAGATCTGTGGCTTTTGGCTTCAGAGTAACTTAGTATGAAGACAGGTAAACATTATTATCCAAAGCAACCTTAATATCGCACAATATCAATGTTCTGTCAGCTTTTTCCCTGCTTCAGAGAGGACTCAGCCTACTTCTGGTATGAACTCAATTCTGGTATGAATGTTCACACCAATTAAAGTGAAAGGCAGGTGTCCCTAAAGTGAAGCTTAGGAACTCAAAGATTTTTATGAAGAGACATGTAACTATAAAGGAGCATAGAAAACAACAGTAAGCAATAAATCATTAAGAGACTTAGAAAACATATGTCCTAGACAAGACATTCTGTGCCTGATAAAAGATGAAGTAAATTCAATCAATCAATCAATCAATCAATCAACCAACCAATCAAGTTATCAAGGATAGAAAGAAATTAATAGAAAGAAATAAACTCCAACACAAGTTTTAAAGTGTGATGAAGCTGCTAATACCTCATAATTTTTGATATTTGTGTTCACTTCAGTAAAAATATAGTTTTAATTGAATAAACAAGAGAGGGGAAATAAAAAATTAGTTTTTCCTATTTCATATGTTCTAGGTCATGATGAAACTTTATCATCACTTCAATGAACAGAACAAGATGACAATGACATGTGACCTTGGTGCTAGGTCATTTGAGGCAATTCACTTGGCTTTTAACTGTATTTTCAAGCCACTGCAGAACTAGGCACATCTTCCACTGAGGCCAGACAAGGCAGACCACTCAGGGAAACAGGATCCTTAGTCAGGCAACAGAATCAGGGACAGCCCCTACTCTAGCTTTTGGGGGATCTGAATGAAGGCCAAGGGGCGTATCTGCTACATATGTGCATGGAGGCATAGACCCAGCCCATGCATGCTATTTGGTTGGTGGTTTAGTCTCTGGGAGCCCCCAGTGGTCCAGATTAGTTGACTTTGTTGGTCTTCTTGTGGAGTCCATAGGTCTCTCAATCCTCCCCCCAACTGTTCCACAAGACTTCCTGAACTCAATGTAATGTTTAGTTGTGTGTCTCTTCATCTGTTTTGGTCAGCTACTGTGTGTCTTCTCAGAGGACAGTTATGCTAGGCTCCTGACTGCAGGCATAACAGAGTATCTGCAAGTAAGAGATTGGTTCTAGCATCAAGAAATTTGCAGGCAAATGGATGGAACTAGAAAACTCCATCCTGAGTGAGGTAACTCAGATCCAAAAGGACATTATGGTCTGTACTTAGTTATAAGTGGATGTTAGCCATAAAGTACAGGATACTCATGCTACACTCCACAGACCCAAAGAAGATAAATAATAAGGAGGACCCAAGAGAAGATGCTTGACTCTCATTCTGAAGGGGAAATAATATAGTCACCACCATCAGTGGTGTATGGAGAGAAGGAACTGGGTGGGAGAGGAGATCACAGGGTTAAGGAATAGGGAGAGATGAGAAGAAAGGGTCCAGAGAGTGAACAGAAATTGGTGGAAGAGAATCTCTAGGATGTGCCAGAGACCTGGAATGGGGGAGGCTCCAGGGAGTCTATGGGGATGACTCTGACTAAGATTTCTAGCAATGTGGAAGTGGCCACCTCCTGTAGCAAGGCAGAAGTCCCAGTGGAGGGATAAGAACACCAACTCACCCCACAAAGTCTTTGACCAAAATGTGTCCTGCCTACAAGAAGTGCAAGGACAAAGATGTAATAGAGACCAAGGGAATGGCCAACCAATGACTGGTCCAACTTGAGACCACTATATTCTTAAAGGAAGCTTGACTAGTAAGATGAGAAAATAGTTTATATTCATTCTATGCAATCAGAGTTCCTTAGAGGGTATTCAAAAGAAAAAGAAAAACATGAAGTCTTTGGACTTAAGGCTCACTTAAAGCAGTTTGAAAAATGAATAATATACTGCTAGAGTGGGAAATGAGTTTGATACTTCTGGGGGGGGACAGTACATGCTTAAGAGAGCAGATGGTATTTGATCTGGATCATGAGAGATGAATTGCACTTGGCTAGGCATTGACTCAAGAAAACATATTCCACACAGGAGGAAATATATGTGTAGAACTAAAGATGTAAAAAGGACCAGCAAATGTTGAAGATGATTTTTAAAAACTCTAATTGAATAGAACTTACATGAGATAGGTGATTGGAGACTTAGAAACTAAGTTTGATTCTTATACAAATCCACACTGAACTGTGAGAAATAACCATCGAGCCAGCAAAGTATTTGAGTGGTGGTAGTGAACTTTTATTATTAGAAAGAAAACAGGTGTTAGGAGAGTAGAAAATAACCTTCAGTAGACGGAACTGACCCTGGCCATCCCAAAGAATAGTGATGTGAAGGGGACAGGATATATGGGGGTAGAAAGAAAGAGGGGAATTGGTCTGAGAAGGTTGTGCATACAACACTGATGGTAGCTACTATTTGGTTTTACTTTTTTGTTCATACTCAGGTTACAGGAGGGAATACAGGGATGACTACTAGAGAATGCAAAAATAACTGTCATTTGTATTGGAGGAGAAAGTAGAGAGATATAATGACCATAATTAGACACATTTTTGAACTTGTATTAGGATATGTAAGGCCAACGTCTATTAAGATGCGGAAAACAAGAGATACAGAAATATTTTGGAATTTAGAGCTATAAGTAGTAAGTGGTGTCTTGCCGAGAGCTGAAAACACCCAGGAGAAACCTTGAAGATCAGGAAAACAACAGAGAATGGCAATGTAATTTGCATTAGCCCATGAAGTAGACTGAAGAGAAACATCAAAGAAGTAGAAGGTTTCTAACTGTAAGAGTATCACTGGAACACCACTGTATTTCCTCAATGACAAGAGAGTGACCAGGCAGCATCACAGCAGCATCACTTGCACACTCCAGATATTTTAAGTGCAAGTGAATGCATATTTTAAAAGTGCAGCCATTATAAAAGAGGAGGAAGAATTCTTTTTTTTTAAAGATTTATTCATTTATTATATACAAGCACACTGTAGCTGTCCTCAGACACACCAGAAGAGGGCATCGGATCTCTTTACAGATGGTTGTGAGCCACCATGTGGTTGCTGGGAATTGAACTCATGACCTCTGAAAGAGCAGTCAGATGCTCTTAACCGCTGAGCCATCTCTCCAGCCCCGAGGAAGAATTCTTGGAAAGACCATATTTATATATATATATATCTATTCTTTAAAACTCAGGCTCATGAAACCAATATTAATTAAATGCAGCAGATCTCTCTCTCCCCCCCACACACACACGTGCACAAGCACACACATGGAGAAAGAGAAAGAGACAGAGAGAGACAGCAAGTCAGAGAGAAAGAAAGAGAGTAAAATCCATGAAAATAGAATGAAAGCCATTTTGGAGAGAAGAAGGTGTTAGGTGGAAGTGGGAGGGAGATAAGAGGATAATTTTGGGTAAATATAATCAATGTACATGTGTATGCATATGAAATTGTGAAGAATATATGAAATAATATTGAGAATAAGTTGTATTGTTCATTAAGGTAGCTATAAAGTTAAGGCCTTAGAGCATTGTGTTTATTATTTCAAAAGATACAAATGTACTTGTTAACCTACACCTTTAAAGATGTTACTCAGTATTCCCTTACATAAGTGACAACAGATTGGTTTTTCTTCTCTTAATTTAGCCAATTCTCCCTATCTCTGTTCCCAAAGATGTTTCATAAAGCACAGTAAATGTCTATAACCACATGGGTATTTCTGCAAACCAGTAACAAATGCTGCTCATGTGTCTGGTTTAAGGAAACTTGTGCAATGAAATTTTCTTCTTTAATTCATTTAAAGCACAAGTTAAAACTATACTATAGGTCTGAATTGAATACTTGCACATGATATAAATAGTGAAGTTGGTGAGCCTTTTCACAGGCGACTAGTGCTCCAGTACAACCAAAAGAAAACAAAACAAACAGAATTTTGAAGTTTTGTTTGCTTTCTTATGAAAAGATAATCACTTCATAATCTTGATGGTAATCTGCAAGAAATCTAGGTCCTTATATATGTTGAATTAACTTCTCTAGTCTTCTTGTTTGTTTGATTTGTTTTTTGTTTTTTTTTGGGGGGGGGTTTGTGAGATGTAAGATTTATATCTGCTGTTGGGGCAAGCATCTGACTCTTGGAATATGCTTAAGCTGTTCTAACTTTTAAGTATAGTTATTTAAGTATAGTATAGTATAGTATAGTATAGTATAGTATAGTATAGCTGTGTATATACTGCAGTAAGTACAGTAAAGCTGTGTCACTTCACACTGAGGGCTCTATTTGTCATGTTCCATAGGTTTTTCATGGTCATGTTTCTTTCTGGGTTCATTTTGTAAATGCACACACACACACACACACACACACACACACACATATACATACATACATACACACATACACACATATACATGCATATACACATACAGACACACACACAAACACATACACACACACGCATATACACACACATATATATATATACACACACACACGTACATACATACTTTTTTTTTCATGTAGTGGTTTGAATATATGTTTGCTGCAGACTCAGAGAATGGCATTGTTGGAGGTGTGGCCTTGTTGAAGTGGATATGGCCTTGTTTGAAGAAATACATCACTGTTGGTGGTTTTTGGGGTCTCACATGGTCAAGCTAGGCTCAGTGTCTCACTCTTTTCTTGATGTCTATAAATCCAGATTTAGAACTTCCTCTCCAGCACCATATTTGCCTGCTTCCCACCATGCTTCCCAACATAAAGACAGTGGACCAAACATCTGAAGTGTAAGCCAGCCCCAATTAAATGCTTTTATTTATATATCCACCAAAACTAGATAAGATGGATGAAGCTAAGAAGTGCATGCTGATAGGAACTGGATATAGATCTTTCCTGAGAGACACAGACAGAATATGTCAAATACAGAGGCGAATGCTAGCAGAAAATCACTGAACTGAGAATAGGACCCCCTTGGGGGGAATTAGAGGAAGTGTTGAAAGAGCTGCAGGGGCTTGCAACCCCAAAAGAACAACAATGGCAGTCAACCAGAGCTTCCAGGGACTAAATCATAACCAAAGACTATACATGGACTGACTCTGGGCTCCAACTGCTTATGTAGCAGAGAATAGCCTTGTTGGGGCACCAGTGGAAAGGGAAGCCCTTGGTCCTGCCAAGGCTGGACCCCCAGTGTAGAGGATTATGGAGGGGCAGTAATGGGGGTGGATGGAGAGGGGAACACCCTTATAGAAGGGAAGGGAGAGTGGTTAGGGGACTGATGGACAGGAAATACCCAACTTAATAAAAATGGAACAAAAGAAATGTAAATAAGGAAAGCAGGTGAATGATTTAAATGGGGCTTAATGGGCCACACTAATAAGAGCATGGAAGACAGTGGGCTGAGGTGGTTTGAACTGTGGGGGCTCACAAGGTGTCAAAAGAGAATTTTAGTATGTGGCCTTTCGTGTGTGTGTGTGTGTGTGTGTGTGTGTGTGTGCATAATATGCTATATATATGCCTAGTGTTCTATAGAATATATATGACAAAAATGTATACATATATATACATATTATATACACACACTATAGGATATTAGATATAGTAAATCAGTTAAATCTGCTGTCCCCACACACAGTGGGATTTCACCTTAATTTAACTAATTATATCTTCCTTGTCCTCATTTCCAAATGAGGTCACATTCTAGGTTATAGAAGTTAGAAATTCAGTGTATAAATTTTAGAGGGACATAGAGAAAACCATAATATTCAGGCAAATCAACAATAAATCCTTAATAATGAGTCATACTTTTATCTAGTTTCTTTGTCTCCTGATTACTTTAGTTTTGTCTTAAAGCTGAACACATTAAGAGTAAACTGAACCCAAACAAAACTCTGAGTCTCATAGCAATGCCAAGGCCCAGGGATAATTATGTAGATGAGGGCTCCATCTTGGAACAATATTTTTAAAATCAATAAGGAATTGGATATTCAGATACATTTAGGTAGGAAATGTGTACATTTATTGATTAATAACAATCAAGAATGTGGGCATAAAAACATTTAATAATGCAAGTTGAAGTGTGTGTTTCATTAAAAGTTATTTGTGGCCTTAGGATTTACTGATATGAATATGGCTTCACTGAGTTATAGTGATTGTATTTTTCTCCTGAAATGTTACTTGTTAACATTTGAAAACTTTTATTTGGCTACTAACATTAAACATTTTCTTCAGGAAATAGTTTCAATTTTTATTACTCATCGTAAATTTTGTTGCTCTCCCATGGACATCATGTTCCCATTATCAGCTAAAAGAAGGCAATATCAAAGAAAAAACTTAATCTTTAATCAACTAATAAGATGAATCTATAAAAATGAATAAGCATGATGCACAGACTTAAAAATACTGTAAATCAGAGTGGGAATGGACTTATAAAGCCTCACCTGTAGATGACAAGCAGTTGATGGGGATAGAAGAATCAGTTTCCTTTAGATGTGGTCCTTGAGAGGCTGCTCTACCAGATTTCCCTACCTCCTTGTACATACAGGTAATACTAATCAAACTCACTGTGTCTTTACATGAGTAAGTGAGGTTGGGAGGGAAAAGTGGTAGTGGATATGGAAGAGATGGAGGAAAATAAGGAGGGTGGATTTGATCAAAACATGTGCATGTATAGAATTCTCAAACAAAGATTTTAAGGTATTACTGTGAAACTCAGGACAACCTTAATTCTGGACACAAGGGTTCCTGAAATCAATGCCTCTCTCTTTTGGGAAGGTTTACACATAACATTATTAATAAGATAACACGGATATACTCCTTATCGTGTGATCCCCTGCTATGCTTTTGTTTGTGCGTATAATAGATTTGAATAATTTGTGAAGAGGGATGAAATTGCAGTGATTTTGTGGCTACTGAGAAGCCAGTGTTCCACTTTATTTTTGCCATCACCTACTACAATGGTCAAACTTTGTTCTCTTCTACATCAGTGCTAGTTTTGATGCAGTGTTGCCTCCAACTAGTACGGGAAGACTACCCTAGAGGTCAAGGTCAAAGTTCAAAATACTTCAATGGTCTTGTTTATTTACTCAATTTTAAAATGCAACCAAATCCATTGTAGGACAGATGGATGTCCATTGCATGTAACTTAAACTGTATACTGATTAAAATATTGTTAGTGAACAGATATAGTTTGCAGATCGTCCTTTTCCTATATCTCTGTGTAAGACATATGTGTTCTATATCTCTATTATCCTGCCCCTGTGGGGCCATTTTCATTCTCCTCCATCTTTTAAAAATTTTTCATGTTTGTTAATTACAGTTGGAGCACAGTAATCACCATCAGAAATATGAGTCATGAATCTTATCTGAATCCTAACCTAACATTCTATCATATTTAGAAAATTTTCATTACTTTTTATGAAATTCTGAAAACTTGCTGCTTATGGAAATGAGTTCTGTGTATCATGTAGCACAGTCTATTTGTTGCCTGTCTCTCACCTGCACAGAAATTTTCTTATCTGATGTGACATCTTTACATTTATGAACTCACCTAGGTGTTTGACTGAAAAAGTGTCCGAGTCTATCTAGTTACCTAAATTTAATCTCAACATCATTAGATGTAGGAAACCCAATGAAGTGAATGAGGAATGCAAATGAAGATACAGCTACAGGTGTTTGTCTTCTCACTGCTGCTTGTTTTTGTGAAATGTGGTGATAACATTTACCTAGAAGACTTTAGAATATTTGCTTGATATACTCTATTAAAATTTTCCTTAAACTGAAGATAATCTTGTGTCTGATCAACTAATATGCTTGAAGTTTGTCGTGGGAAAATGGAAAGAGGCAAACAAGGCATTTTCTCCCTTTTCATCAATGCTGGTGAATATTTTCATATGACATTCTTTCCATTAAAGGAACAATTATATACCTTTGTACAAACTTTGGTTAGCAAATAGTTCATGCAGTAGTAACTCAGTAGGTCCTTTATAAACCATGCTTAGCTTTCTTTTCTCAAGCATCTCCATGCCACCTAAAACCTAGAAAAGATACCTTGATGTGTTTTAAAAAAGGAAGGGAGTCATTGCTTTCTTTTGTCATTCAATAGGATTCATTTCTCAAGGGCAATTTCTACTCTAGGATGTACAAATAGCACAGATGTGTTTTGGCTTCTGCTTTTCTCCATATATATTTTCTTGGAAAAACAGCAGTTTTCATGTTGGCAATTGGAGTAAGAAGGAAAAAAGTGTTTTGATTAGATATCCTCTTAGATGTCTAGCAATTACGGCAGAAGGGATTGAGGGAGGAGGCTTCTTTGGAAGTGGAGGATCCATTAAAATGCACCTCAAGTGCATCTCCTTTACAGTTTAATGAGTATTAGGTGCCAATCAGCTAGCTATCCTGAATGCGGCTCAAGTGAGGCTCACTATTGTTGAGGAAGTACTGCCCTAGCAAAGGGGAGGTTTCAAAGATCACCCAGTACAGATAGGGTTAGGGTTAGGGTTAGGGTTAGGGTTAGGGTTAGGGTTAGGGTTAGGGTTAGGGTTAGGGTTAGGGTTAGGGTTAGGGTTAGGGTTAGGGTTAGGGTTAGGGTCTGCCTTCAACTTTGGCTTTCACTTGAGAATGCCCTTTCTATGCAGTGAATGCCCATGAATATGGAATCAGAACTTAACAGAACATGTGCATTGGAAGCTCAGAAATCTTTCTGATGGCCATGGTCTATCCACAAGAACAGTCTAACAGTGAGATGAAATGTGCCAGTTGTTCTGATGTTGTACAGTGTTCTTCCACTTAATCCAGGATTGAAATTTATTAGTAAGTGCTAGACATGCTCTTTATTCTTGGGATACATCATTGAATGTAATGTAAAAGCAAAATTATTTTTGTTGTAATTTATTTTCTATCCACTTTAGAGCACTTACTGTGTGGCATGCCACTTAGACAACATTTTACACAAGGATAGACAAGGTCAGGAAAAAACAAAAATTTGACCTTCACAAATTGAATGAGCTAGGCTGCAGTGCCTAATAAATGAGAAATATGAGAAATCTCAGGAATGGTCTGGTAATGAGATTCATTGTCACACATTTCATATCTGAGTATCACACACAGAAGCTCTGTCCTACTAAATGATGCCATTCTTTACTTACATTCCATGTCAGCCATCCCACAAATTTCAACTCTCTTGACATCAGTCTTTAACGAAAACCGTGGCTTCCTAATTTGTGCTTCACAATTGTTGACACAATGCTTATTCTATTTTTGAGGGAAAAAATCTGAAAGGATATGGCTTTGAAAAATAAGCTTTCTCTTCTGTGGCTGTCTATTTTTTTTTATTAACTTGAGTATTTCTTATATACATTTCGAGTGTTATTCCCTTTCCCGGTATCCGGGCAAACATCCCCCTCCCCCCTCCCCTTCCTTATGGGTGTTCCCCTCCCAACCCTCCCCCCATTGCCGCCCTCCCCCCAACAGTCTAGTTCACTGGGGGTTCAGTCTTAGCAGGACCCAGGGCTTCCCCTTCCACTGGTGCTCTTACTAGGATATTCATTGCTACCTATGAGGTCAGAGTCCAGGGTCAGTCCATGTATAGTCTTTAGGTAGTGGCTTAGTCCCTGGAAGCTCTGGTTGCTTGGCATTGTTGTACATATGGGGTCTCGAGCCCCTTCAAGCTCTTCCAGTTCTTTCTCTGATTCCTTCAACGGGGTTCCTATTCTCAGTTCAGTGGTTTGCTGCTGGCATTCGCCTCTGTATTTGCTGTATTCTGGCTGTGCCTCTCAGGAGCGATCTACATCCGGCTCCTGTCCGGGCAGAGGAGATTTTAAGACAGCCTAATATTGACTCTGCTGTGTGGTTATTAGTGGCCATTCTTACGCAGATCTATAATGAAGAGGAGCAAGTTGATCAAGATCATATACAAAAGGTACAGTTTGAGAAGAAAAGAAGCCCCAGGTTGTGTAATATAGTTAAGTCCTGTGTTCAAGGAGATAAAAAGTTTAAAGAAAAACCTGACGTTAAATGGAAGAAATGGAGTGGTGACCTCAGGGCAAGACTCTACTCAGCTAACTTTCCAACTTGTGGAAAGGAACTGAAGAAAGGCTTAAGCAGTAAGGAAACCACGAGAAGCAAAAAACTGGTGACGATGTACTTGAGTGAGGGGGACACGTTCCAGCCCCTGCAAGTAATAGAATTAGGAAGCTTCAGCCAAGAGATTTTGGCTTTAGAGTCAAGGATGCAAAAAAGGGGTTATGGAATCTTCCTCTAAGGAAAACCTCTGAGCACAGGCTTGTGTCATGGATGTCCCTGCATAGAGGTTCTGAGAAGCCATTGTATAAAGCTGTTGAGGTGAAGCCCGGATTCCCTTGGAGACTCTAAGATGTTGGAGTTGTCCAAGTCAAGGGATGTCCGAGTCGAGTTGCTGAGAAAAGCTGCTAACAGGGAGTGGTATCAGCCAGAGAGAATGAAGTGTGCTGCAGTCAACAAGGCTAAAGGGAGTTGGAGATCTGAAGAGCGCTTTGACATCAGACATGGAGATGCAGAGTTTGGAATTTTCCCAGCTGGTTGCCAGTCTTGCTTTGGTCCAGTATTTCCTCACTGTGCTCCCTTTTGGGATGGTAATGTATATTCTGTGCCAACGTATGTGGGAAGTATGTGATCTGTCTTTTGATTTTGAGTTTTACAGGAGTTACAGGTAAGAGACTGCCATGAGTCTCAGAAGAGACTTTGGACTTTTAAATAATGTTGAGACTGTTATAGACCATTGGGACTTTGGAAGTTGGACTGAATTCAGTTTTGCATTATGAAAAGGCTATAAGCCTATGGGGGGACAGGAGGTTGAATAAGAATGGCTCCCATAGGCTCATATATTAGCATGTGTTATCAGGGAATGGCACTAGTTAGAAGGATTCGGAGGTGTGTCCTTGTTGGGGAACATTCCAACAGGAGTTGGCTTAGCCTTGTTGGAGGAAGTCTGTCACTGGGGGCGGGCTTTGAGATGTCAAAAGACTGAAACAGGCGTAGTGCTTCTTCCTGTCTTTCTGCTGCTCACAGGTCCAGATTTAGAACTCTTAGCTGCTTCTCCAGCATCATGTCTGCTTGCACGCTGTCATGCTCCTTGGCATGATCAGAATGGACTAAACCTCTGAAGCCATAAGCCAGCCTTGGTTTCCTTTATCAGAGTTGCCGTGGCTATGGCATCTTTTCGCTGCAATAG
This sequence comes from Rattus norvegicus, assembly GCF_021556685.1. NCBI lineage: Eukaryota > Metazoa > Chordata > Mammalia > Rodentia > Muridae > Rattus > Rattus norvegicus. The sequence continues at coordinate 106,985,207 of NC_141548.1, read as the reverse complement.
AACACTAGGACACACTCAACTTGCTTTCTTTTATATGTGAGGATGTGGGGCTGTCTACAAGCCGGGGTTTAATCTTGGACTCCAATTTTCTCGAGCTGTGAAAGGTGTTTCTGTCCTTTCAGCTTCTCAGTCTGTTGGGTTTTGAAATTTAACTTTTTTTTCTGTTTCTTATATATATTTTTTTATTAACTTGAGTATTTCTTATATACATTTCGAGTGTTATTCCCTTTCCCGGTATCCGGGCAAACATCCCCCTCCCCCCTCCCCTTCCTTATGGGTGTTCCCCTCCCAGCCCTCCCCCCATTGCCGCCCTCCCCCCAACAGTCTAGTTCACTGGGGGTTCAGTCTTAGTAGGACCCAGGGCTTCTCCTTCCACTGGTGCTCTTACTAGGATATTCATTGCTACCTATGAGGTCAGAGTCCAGGGTCAGTCCATGTATAGTCTTTAGGTAGTGGCTTAGTCCCTGGAAGCTCTGGTTGCTTAGCATTGTTGTACATATGGGGGTTCGAGCCCCTTCAAGATCTTCCAGTTCTTTCTCTGATTCCTTCAACGGGGGTCCTATTCTCAGTTCAGTGGTTTGCTGCTGGCATTTGCCTCTGTATTTGCTGTATTCTGGCTGTGTCTCTCAGGAGCGATCTACATCCGGCTCCTGTAGGTCTGCACTTCTTTGCTTCATCCATCTTGTCTAATTGGGTTGCTGTATATGTATGGGCCACATGTGGGGCAGGCTCTGAATGGGTGTTCCTTCAGTCTCTGTTTTAATCTTTGCCTCTCTCTTCCCTGCCAAGGGTATTCTTGTTCCCCTTTTAAAGAAGGAGTGAAGCATTCACATTTTGATCATCCGTCTTGAGTTTCATTTGTTCTAGGCATCTAGGGTAATTCAAGCATTTTTTAATATACAAAATAGTACAAATGATTTTTTACTATTAAATATAAACCAAAAGTTTCAAGAACATTCCTCTACTATGAATCAGAAGGAATGTATTTGTGGAGCACTTTGTCAGGGCCTCACTTTGGAAAGTCTTAGCAAGTAGCAAGTGAACTAGAACTTAGAGTTTCAACTTCAAGTGGTAACTGTCATGGTCACCCAGATTCTTTTAACAGATTATATGCATGTAATTTCACACTGCCTTCATGTTCTGACATCTGTACTAAAATTGTATTATAGGCCATATAGCTTGAGAGGATAGTGTTTTTTTCTAGTATAGGTTATGTGCTAAATTGCATATACTCTCATTTTAAGTATTTATTCTTTCTTTGTGTCTTTGTATTGCACTTAAGGAATTATATTGATTTTGTGTTTGAAAAAATCTGAAGGTAAGTAATTTCAGGTGACCAATTAGGAACAATATTCAACATTTGATTTTGAAAGGAGGTACTAGTCTTAACAGGAACCACAATGTTAAGTGGATATGACTGAACTGAAGCCATCATTGATTGAATACCTGTTGCATTTAGTAATAAATAGGTTCAGCAAATATTATGTCTTCTTAAGTAAGTATAACCATCTGTGTTTAGATACAGATTTTATTACCATGGATGGGCAGTATGGGAGACAGTTTTAATGAAGGACCAGGAAACAAGTCTAGCCTTTAGGAAACAAGTCAGGGTTTAAATTAATAAATATGAATGGCCTTTGATCCCGACAGAAGCAGGAAATGTGAATTATATTTTACTTAAGTCTACCTGGATCTACTGCTTAGAAAAATAAAATATCCAGAATATACACTAAGGCTTCTCACTTACATGCTTTAGCAAAGACTTTAGAATGTCCAGAGATTTAACAAAACAGCAAGGAAATAAACGAAATAAACACAATGATAGCCAACAGATATTTAAGCAAAAGTTAGCATGCGTAGCACACCCTGTGGAAGGTCTCCCTGTGTCTCTCATATCTTTATGGTATCTGTGTTAAGTAGTTTTGACTATCTACATTTTATAGGTTTAGATGTGTGATCTTGGATCAACAATTTTTTAAATTGACACTAGAGTTTTTGTTACTGTTTCTATATCAGCTGTCATTGTGAAAATCTGTCAATTTGTAAAAGACTCTTGTTAGTCTCTACAAAACTAGCAGTGTACAGATGGAAATATTACAGTCCAAAGCTACCATGCCTACAACCAAAAACATAGGAGATAATATGGAAGAAAGGTTTGACTGTAGAAATTGTAAGAGAGAAAACAATGTACAAGAGAGCCAAAATGAAGAGTTTTATGGAAGTAGGGTAATCTCACAGAGAAATTTTGTTAAAAATTCAAATATCTCAGGCAATTATATTCTGTGTTGATTTCTCAGATTTCTCAAGAGCGGGACTCCAGCTTCCTCTGATAGTGAACATACATGAGGAACCATGATATTGTAAAGATAATTTTAGAATGGGAGGTGATATTTCCTTTCAAGATGCTTCTCGTTAATACCTTTCCATCAACTTCTAATGGGAACAAGAGAAGTTAAGAAGCTTTCAGTAATAGTAGGTCCTAATAATTCATGTTTATCTTTTGAATTACTTTATGGCCATTTGCTTCAACAGAAACAGCTCTAAACTTCGTTATTATATTAATTACTAAAAAACATCTTTCAATATATTTCAACTTAAAGGTATACCTTCTCAGTCATCTGTCTGTCTGTCTGTCTATCTATCTATCTATCTATCTGTCATCTATCACCTATCTATCTCATTGTTTTTATCCTTATTTCACACTTACTTATACTAACACAAACCATCAGTTTTGTTAATGTTTCTGACTCATTCAAGATATCTCTCATTCCTATCACATTTGTTTATTGACACTGGAGGCATAACCTAGAGTCAACAAATATTTGAAATTATAGAATGTCCAGTTAGTGACATTTTACACTGCATTTTAAAGTATTTTGTTCATGTTGAAAATGGTGTTTACTTAATGTCACATGATTATATATATACACATACATACACACAAAGACATATATTTGATATATGATATATATATATATATATATATATATATATATATATATATGGTTGTATGTAATCCCTCTGAAGTCAAAAGTATTCATGTTCTGATCCTGTGAACCCATAGTTCTGCTTAGGTTATCTTACACCCTTTGCAGGGAGCCAGGTGACTTGACTTGCTGTTCTTAGAAAGTATGATGTGCATCACGTACTGAGGATATGAATACCACATTAGCCCAGTTCAGTTTTCAGTCTGTAGGTGTTCAATGTCCAATTAAAATTTTAAAAAACTATTATTTAACATTTTTAGAACAATATTTCATGCTATTTAATGTATAAAGATTATGGCATAGACTAAGTATTCAAGCATTCATTCAGTTATAATAATGAACATGTTTGCTTTTTTATTTTGGGGTGTGTGTGTGTGTGTGTGTGTGTGTGTGTGTAGTCTTTCTTCACCCTGTCTATATTTATTCAAAGATAAAAATCTTCAGTAATGTCTAGTTTGTGACATCTTAAGCTGTGTTTTAAAATTATTTTGTTCATGTTCAAAATAGTATTTACAAAAAGGTCACATGACTATATATGTATATATACATATACACACATGCACATATCTATATCTATATCTATACTTATACAATATATCATCAATATAAATAAAAAGAGTTGTATGTGGTGCCTCTGAAGATAAAAGTATCCATGTTCCTGTTTTGTGAGCCTGTAGCCCTCTTTAGGTTATCTTACACAACAAAGGGTTTTGTTAATGTATAGTATGTTGCTCAACATATCTGAATAAGAGTATAAACAGCTTAGACATGACTCCTCAGAAAACACATTTATTTGTGTTCAGCTGTGGTCACTTAGAGACTGTGAAGGAGGAAGAATAGGGACTTTTCATCCTTAAGATCCTCTCTGAAATCATTAAAGCATATGCATAAACATCAGTGAGTTGAGAATATAGCTCAGTGTGCAGTGCTTTCATAATATGCATAAAGCTCTATATTCAATACCTAATATGTCAGAAGGGAAAATAAATATTAGAATATTCTTTTCTTTATAGAAATTAACATTGTCCTTTACTCTCATTTATTTTTGCCACATAGAAATCCACATTTCTCAGAAGCAAAATGTAGATGGCCATAGCTTGGAGCTGGGACTCACATGTCAATTCTTTTTGTCAAAGAAAATACGAGAAAATTTTTTTTCCTCTCTCTTTTTTGTTTATTACGCTAATTTCCTCATCTCTCTAGGAACTTCTGGTATATTCAGTAAGCTATAATACCATAGTTGTACATAATTTCCACCGTTGCCTCTCCTCACCACAGTCAATATATATTGAACTCAGTCACATCCCTTTATTCTCCTATGAGAGCTCTTCTAGTAGTCAGAAGTCAACTTTGTGTCTCCTTTTGCCAAGAAGAATCCAATTCCTGGAACAGACAGTTCTGTATCACAAACCTACCACAGTCCTAGAAACATGGGTATTGATGTGGAAGATACTATCACATTCCCATCTTCTTAATGCTCCTCTATGATCTTAGCTGTTCTTAGAGTTCTTTGAATCCATTATAGTAATTTTATTGATTATATGAGTAATTTAGTGCTGACATTTTAAAAGAAAATAAAGGATACTGTGTTTTAGTCCAGTAGTTCTCAGACCTGAAAAAGGATTGGAATTATCTGAAGAATTTTTTAAAACTAATTTACTCTGTCTGTCCCATGAGTGTTCATGTCATATTTGTAGAGCATTTCCCTAGGCATACAAATGGAAGACTAGAGGTGTCTATCAGGGAAGCTGATAATAAGTTTGCACAAACACAGCAATTGCCAGAGAAGGGCGTACTGTATCTAACTGATTCAGGAGGAAAGTTGTAGAGTAAAAGAACTTTTGACCAAAATGCTCTGAAGTTATTGGAACTATCTATTCTTCTTTTCTGTGGAAATAAAGATTATAAGACTAGCTTGAGAATGAAAGGTAGCAGTACAATCTCAAATGCAGGTGAATGTCTTGGGCAGATATTGCTGAATTGACTGTCCTGGGTCAACTAGGGGGCCTGGCACAATGATATTAAAGAAATAGTGGTAAAACCAACACCCACTTGGTTCTTAGTGCTTATTTTATGGTCATGTTCATTTTAGAGTCACATTTATCTCTTCAGGTATGTGCAGTTGGGATATATAGAGATTAAGTACATAGAAAACTTGATCATAATTGATCTCTATTGAAAAGTATTTCAAGATATTATAGCTACCGCAGGAGTTATACACATGAAGAATATCATCTAGTGGAACATCTATGATATGGAGAGCCCCTTTGTGGTAGGTTCATGTAGAAATAAAGCTGCCTGGTGGATCAATTTAAGTAGAAACAGGTGGCTTCAAATAACTAAGTAAGCAATATGAATATAGAATGCTATATTTTTCTTTGATTCCTCTTCCTGTGCCCAGTTTAGATGCCTATGTAACTATCCTCAGAATATTAATTTTGATATGGGTTTCACTGTAGGCTTAAATTTTGGAAAATAAAGTTTAAAAACAAAACAAAACAGAACATGGTTTTAAAATCATCCACTTAAGTATTGGAAAGCCCCAATCTGACTCCTTTTCATACTTCAGTTCCAGCTGTACATCAATACAAGCTCCATGATTAGGAGGTGGCCTTAGATTTTGAGGTCCGAACTCTTGGTAAAGATCTGTTTATGAGAACATTGTTTGCTAAAAAAATAAAACAGTAACATTTGCCTCAAAGGTTTCTAAGAATAAAACAAAACAGTGATTACAGTTCTGGCCTGTACTGTATGGACTTTACTCTTTCTGTGGAGCAGTGGTGTTCTCCTTTTTATAAAGCTTGTAAACTTTGATGTACTGCTCCAACAGCCCTCTGAGGAACAGGAACAGGCCTTGACAAGGCTGATAAGCTGACTGGCAGTGTGATACAAGTACAGGACAGTTTTTAACTAAAACATTAGAAATTTTGAATTAAACCTTGTGTCATACACATGTAACCTGAGGTATTGGGAGTCTGAGGTAGGGAGATCACAAACTCAAATCAGCTTGTTCAACTTAGTGATTCCTGTCTCATAGCAAAAGTCATTTAAAATTGCTCGGAGATGGTTCAGTCATAGGACACTTATGTAGCCAGTAAAAGGTTCTAAGTACTATCCCAAGTATTACAGACTACATGCAGACACAAACACCTACACAGAGAGAAGGGGTAGATAGGTGAGTGAGTGAGTAGATGGATGGATTGGATGGCAGATGTAGAGAGGTTTTGTTCATGATGACTATTTTTGCATTAGTTCCTATTGTTATAAGTGTTATATTGGAAATATCTTGATTATTGGCTTGCTTATAAGCTTTTCCTGCATCATTAGGGAGGGAAGAGATAGAAGAGGGTTCTACTTATTTCATAGATAGAAACTATAGATGCTATGAACAATGATGTTTTGAGTAACCCTTCATCTACTAAATAGCCAGGATTACAAAGATGCAAGGTTTACAAGTTGCTACCCCGCAGCTCAGTTTCCTGTTCATCCAAGCCTTCTTTTATTTATTTATTTATTTATTTATTTATTTATTTATTTATTTATATTTATTTATTTATTTTTCCATCTTTATTAACTTGAGTATTTCTTATTTACATTTCGATTGTTATTCCCCTTCCCGGTTTCCGGGCCAACATCCTCCTAACCCCTTTCTCTCCCCTTCTCTCCCCATTATCGCCCTCCCCCCCAACAATCACATTCATTGGGGGTTCAGTCTTGGCAGGACCAAGGGCTTCCCCTTCCACTGGTGCCCTTACTAGGCTATTCATTGCTACCTATGAGGTTGGAACCCAGGGTCAGTCCATGTATAGTCTTTGGGTAGTGGAAAGCTTAGTCCCTGGAAGCTCTGGTTGGTCGGCATTGTTGTTCATATGGAGTCTCGAACCCCTTCAAGCTCTTCCAGTTCTTTCTCTGATTCCTTCAACGAGGGTCCCATTCTCAGTTCAGTGGTTTGCTGCTGGCATTCGCCTATGTATTTGCTGTATTCTGGCTGTGTCTCTCGGTAGAGATCTATATCCGGTTCCTGTCGGCTTGCACATCTTTGCTTCATCCATCTTATCTAATTGGGTGGCTGTATATGTATGGGCCACATGTGGGGCAGGCTCTGAATGGGTGTACCTTCTGCCTCTGTTCTAAACTTTGCCTCCCTATTCTCTGCCAAGGGTATTCTTGTTCCCCTTTTAAAGAAGGAGTGAAGCGTTCGCATTTTGGTCATCCTTCTTGAGTTTCATGTGTTCTGTGCATCTAGGGTAATCCAAGCATTTGGGCTAATAGCCACTTATCAATGAGTGCATACCATGTGTGTTTTTCTGTGATTGGGTTACCTCACTCAGGTCATATAAGCCTTCTTAGTCATCACTTTTCCCTCAGTGAGGAAACTCTGTGTTTCTACCCAGTGTTCCAGCTGACTGCTAAAGGGATGGCATGTCCTAGTCTACTAGTCAGATCTGTCTCATTTTATGAACTGCATGGGCCATGTGTGTGTGTGTGTGTGTGTGTGTGTGTGTGTGAGAGAGAGAGAGAGAGAGAGAGAGAGAGAGAGACAGAAACAGAGACAGAGAGAGACAGAGAGAGACAGAGAGAGAAAGAGAGAGAAAGAGAGAGAGACAGAGACAGAGAGACAGACGGATACAGAGACAGACACAGAACAGAGAGACAGACACAGAACAGAGAGACAGAGATATAGAGGGGTGGGGAGAGAGGGCGAGAGGGAGGAAGGCAAGGAGGAAGGGAGGGAGGGAGGGAGGAAGGGAGAATCTCTAAAGAAACTGAGCCTTTGGATTAACATTCTCTTCTTTTGTATCAGATGTCACACTAAAGAGTTTTCTTTCCCCTATTAGATAAAATAGTGAATAGATCCCAGAAATTATGGGAGGCACAGCTGTTGAAGTCATGGTAAAAACCATGCTTGCATATTTCTCTGATATGTGGGCCTCATGCTCCTAGATTCATCCTCTGGAGATTCAGCATTTTGCTATGAAAGGCTTTTCAGACAGATGGCATGCTGACACTGTGCAATATACACAGCCCACCTTGCCACACATCACATCTCTATGCTGATGAACAGAGCTGATGGAAAGTGTTAGTGTTGACTGCAATTCAGTGAAGCTGTTTCCATGTCTGTGCTTTGCTGAGTCTACATGATTTTTAGAAAAAAAAACTTAAAAGTGATAAACATGCCTTAGAATAAGTATGCTGTGCTGAATAGATATTGCATTTTAGTATAGCTAAATGTTAGATTCTGTACTCTCCGAGAATGTATTTCAGAGTGGATAGCTTGGATCTTGTTCTGAGAGGAGTGCTATAAATCAGAAGAGAGTGATGTTGAGCTGAGAAGTGCTAAGGTGGATTTAAGTCCCTCTAAACTGCACAGTGGAATTGTGCATTCACGGAGAGAGCAAGTAATTTACACTAATATGTTAAACTTAATGTTCTACTAAAATAGTATGCTTTGTCTCCCTTGGACTGATCTGGTCTGATCTAATAGCTTTTCATTCCTCATGATGATTCTACTGCATATTACTTCATTTCACTTCTGTTCTACTAGAAACTTGCTATTATTTGACACATTGTAGTTTTTTTATATGGTAAGTTACAGACAGATGTGGTTTTAAATATTCCGTAATCTATCACATACTTGAAATGCCATCAGAAAGTAATCCAGATAGTGGAAAGATTATAAATACTAGCAAATGCATTCATGAGATTTGATTTACGATCCTAACATTTAAAATCTATACATATAGTATTTGAATATTTTCATACTTTAAGACATTTTGCTAGTGTATGGAGGAATCTAGAAATTAGTTCCATGTTTAGGATCAATTGATGATGAGGCTCTTGCCACTAAGTTTATTATTTTGAAGAGTTTTCGGCCCACTTTGTCTTCCATAGGTTCATATTTATAATTTATTCCTTCTTGCAAAAATTTTGTAGAAAGAACTCCCAGGGAATGAAATATTTGGTTGGTAGTGTAAAGAACACACACTGGGATTTGAGGTGTCTTATTCTGGGACTTTTCCTCTGGGTGTCTATGGAAGGATGCCTTCCTGATTTGGCTATCACAATGTAATTACAAGTGACAGCATTGTTTCTGGAGAAAAGACAGGTAATTTGTAGCAGTCTGTGTCATGTATAGATTTTTATGCAACTGTGAAACACTTTATATACCTTAAATATAGATGTATGTATACATGTCTACATGCATTTATAACTTATGGATGCATACATACAAACAGGCAGACACACACACACACACACACACACACACACACACACAGCGTGACCTACATATCTCACCTCTAAAGCATTAAGATCTAATATGTAATTCAACCAATGTAGCCAGCATATTTCGAAATAACTCAAGAACTATACAGAATTTCTTAGTTCCATTATTCTGTGAAAGGAAAAGGAAAATAAGTAATCTCAAAGTATCTGACAGCCTTGTGAACTATCTCTCCCACACCCAACCTTCCCACACTGAGGTTTTTATCTCATCTTGCTTCTAAACTTTGGTAATATTTTCCCTGTAAATCTCCTCTCTCTCTCTCTCTCTCTCTCTCTCTCTCTCTCTCTCTCTCTCTCTCTCCCTCTGTCATTTATGACCTTTCATGTTGTTTTCTTTCTCTTTATATTTCTTTATAGTTTTCAACCACAGGAGCTAGACAAATCCAGACACTGGGGAGAAGGAAAGGGAAAGGATGAGACAGTTAAATAGAAGCCCTATGGAGTTAACTGTGTAGTAAGGCTGAAAAGAGCTAAGTTTCTGTATGGTTTGTTTTGCTATTGCTTTAAGCTTTCAGAGGGTGTTAGCTTGGCTGTGCTTGCTTAACATATAGGGAGCAGGTGGCCTGCAAGTTTCGGGCTTAGAGATTACTAACTTCACTATCACATCTATGACTTTCATGGTATGATTAGAAATTCAAGCTCCATCCTCTCATTTTATGGTTCTATTTCCAGCTTTCTGGAATAGATAGTGAAGTAGATGTTTACTTTTAGAAATACTAATTTTGTTGTTACTCTTTTAAAAATTGATAGTTCAAATGAATGTAAAACTCATGCCTTTGATCTTTAAACTGAAGTTTCATTCCATTATAAACTATTTCATCAAATGCCACATGAACAGGTTTTTCTGTAGATTTTTGTCATGGGCTGTGTATATTCTTTTGTTTTATAAAAATGTTAAAGCTGCTATGAGAGCCTTTCATGAGTTTAAAGTTCTTGAAATAGATCCAAATGGACTGCTTTGATATATTATGTCTTCGTTATCTTTCCTGTGATCTCAGTGATATCTAAATCAATATGAAATTCACAATTTCAGTCCTTTGTCTGAAGAGATATTTACAATTGTGATTTCATACAATTGTGAGATGAAGGTGCTAAAATTTGCAAACTGCTATTAAATTGACAAGAAGAGGAGAAACTTTGAGGGAAGTGAATGTGGGCCTCCTGGTACCTAAGACTTGCATACTAGCTATAAAGTGTTGAAAAAGGACATCATTTTTAACCCCAAGTATCGTAAGTGCATATGAATACTTACCTCACTGTGTGAAGCAAATTACCTATAATATACTACCCACTATAAGCTGTATCTGCTGCCTTCTATAATACTATGGTTTAATTTTCATTCCACCCTAGAAAGCATTTTGTGCCTGAATATTTTCCAGTTCCCTGGACTCCAGTTATAAATGACACAACATGAATATGTTGCAAGGGAGGAAACTTAACAAGTTACACATTCCTTGTGGGTGGTTACATAATGTCTCAATGCACAAAGAACTTGGTAAAGCCAAAATGTAAAACCTGAATGTGAGTGCTCCTTAGGTTCTTTATGTGACTATTTGGGAGACATAGAAACCGGTTTTATTTTGATCATAAAGCTGTTACCAGACACCTATGTTTAAGTCAGAATTCACATAGAGATAGTAATGACTGGCCCATTTCTATGTAATCTGAGGATCTGACTGTTTCTCTATAAAATTTTAATTACAATGTGATGTCAGCAAGTTCACACAAGCCACATTTTTTTTTGATTTTTTTTTTATTAACTTGAGTATTTCTTATATACATTTTTTTAAAATTGAGAATTGCCTTGGGATCCTGTGGAATTACTGTAGGATGAAAGTAAACCAATCAATCAGGGAGAAACAATAGGATGGGAATGTTCATTGATGAGTTTTACTCCTGTTTCTGTCATGGTCATCATTAGATCTCCTGGCTTCTTCGTATTCCAGGGGCTATTTTCAGGATTGACTGTGGTTAAAGCCAGAAGCCAACAATTTCTTTGAAGTGGTTCTTCTATTTTATGTCACTATCTATGACGTTTACATTTATCTTTCCCTGAATATCTTAATATGGGCCCACTCTTGCTGACTGGTGACCACCCATCTTAAGTTCTCTCCACTATATCAGTCAACGTTTTCTGTTAAAACTGCTTGGTTGCTGTTACATCACTTGTTGACTCCCATGGTTGTGTATACATAAACTGCCTCTGTGGTTTCCTTATTCCATCACTGAAGACCTGCTGGGGCATAACCTAACAAAGTCTCTGATATTTTGAAATATGAGTTAGTATAAAATAGAAAAGTTTAAAAATTTTACTGCCTCAGTGCTTTGTAGAGCCAAATTTTACATTGTCTCCCAATAAATTTGTCTAAAAATAATCTACCTACATGCAAAAATATGTTCAATTTGTTAAAGAATATAATTTTCATGAAGCTATTATATCTTGATAAATAGAACTTCTAGTGTTATCAAAAATTAACCATGAAGTATAGTGCTTTTCTTTCTCATTTATTGATTTTGTCCTGTCCCTGAGTTTGATTATTTCTTGACATTTACTCTTCTTGGGTGTGTCTGCTTTTGTTGTTGTTTTCTAAATCTTTCACATGTGCTCTTAAGTAACTAATATGAGCTCTCATTGATTTCTTTATGAAGGCACTTAGTATTGAAAGGCATTCTTAGCACTGCTTTCATTGTGTCCCATAAGTTTGAGGATGTTGTGAATTCCTCTTTGTTGAAATCTAGAAAGTCTGATTTCTTTCTTGATCTGGTAGTCATTGAGTAGAACGTTGTCCCATTATTAAGGATTTGTAGACTTCCTGTTTGTGCTGTGGTTTAATCTGGCATAGTCTGATAAGATACACGTGGTATTTAAAGTTTTGTCTATCTATGGATATTTGCTTTGTGTCCAAGCATATGGTCAATTATGGAGAAGGTTTCCTCAGGTGCTGAGAAGAAGGTATATTCTTCTACATTTGAGTGAAATGTTTGTAGTTATCTATAGATATCCATTCAATTTATAACATCTGTTACTTTGAATATTTCTCTGTGTAGTTTTGGTTTAGGTGACCTGTCCATTGGAGTGATTGGGGCATTAAAGTCTCTTGCTATTAATGTGTAGGGTTCAATGTATGATTTAAGCTTTAGTAATGTTTCTTTTATATTTGGGGTATAGATATTCAGAGCAGAGATGTCATCTTGGTGGATTTTTCATTTGGTCAGTATAAAGTGTCCTTGCCCATCTCTTTTGATGCATTTTGGCTGAAAGTCTATTTTGTTAGAAATTAGAATGGTTACTTGGCTTGATTCTTGGGCCTATTTGCTTGGAAAATATTTTTTCAGTCCTTTACTATGAGGAATGTCTATCATTTTGCTAAGATATCATTTTTGTATACAAGAGAATGATAGATTCTGCTTTCACACCCATTCTCTTAGCCTGTGACTTTTTATTTGAGAATTGAGTCCATTCAAGTTGAAAAATATCAATGACCAAAGATTTTTAATTCCTGTTATCCCTTTTCCCAGTTCTCCCCTCTCTCATCCCCTACTCCTACTTCTGTAAGGATGCTTCCTCTCCAACCCACCCATGCCCACCTCAGCACCCTGGCATTCCCCTACACTGAGGAATAAGCCTTCACAGGACAAAGGACTTCTCTTCCTATTGATGGCAGACAATGACATTCTCTGCTACATATAAGACTGGAGCCATAGGTCCCTAATATGTACTCTTTGGTTGGTAGTTTAGTCCCTGGAAGTTCTGGGGGCACAGTTGGTTGATATTGCTGTTCTTCCTATGGGTTACAAATCCCTTCACCTCCTTCAGTCCTTTCTCTAACTTCTCCATGGATGACCCCATGCTCAGTCCATGTTCTGAGTATCTACCTCTATATTTGTCAGACTCTGGCAAAGCCTCTCAGGAGATAGCTATATCAGGCTCCTGTCGGCAAGCACTTCTTGGCATCAGCAATAGTGTCTGAATTTGGTGTCTGTACATGGGATGGATCTCCAGGTGGGCCAGTCTCTGGATGGCCTTTCCTTCAGTCTCTATTCCACGCGTTGTCTCCATATTTTTTCCCTTGATATTTTGTTCCACCTTCTAAGAAGGACTGAAACATCTACATTTTGGTCTTCCTTCTTGAGTTTCATATGGTCTGTGAATTTTATCTTGGGTAATCTGAGCTTTTGGGGTAATATTCACTTATCAGTGAGTGCATAGCATGCTTGTTCTTTTGTAACTGGGTTACATCACTCAAGATGATATTTTCTAATTCCATTTGCCTAAGAATTTCATGAAGTCATTGTTTTTTAATACCCCAGTAGTACTTACTCCATTGTGTAAATGTACCCCATTTTTTTATCCATTCCTCTGTTGAAGGATATCTGGGCTTTTTCTAGCCTCAGGCTATTATAAATAAGGCTGCTATAAAGTGGAGCATGTGTCCTTGTATTATGTTGGAGCATCTTTTGGGTATATGCCCAGAGTGGTATAACTGGGTTCACAGGTGGACTATGTCCAATTTTCTGAAGAACTGCCAGACTGATTTCCATAGTGGTTGTATCAGCTTGCAATCCCACTAACAATGTAGGAGTATTCCTTTTTCTCTACATCCTTGCCAGCATCTACTGTCACCTGAGTTTTTGATTTTAGCCATTCTGACTAGTGTGAGGTGGATTCTCATGATTGTTTTGTTTTGCATTTCCCTGATGACTAAGGGTGTTGAACAACTCTTTAGGTGCTTTTCAGCCATTTCTCAGTTGAGAATCTTTGTTTAGCTCTGTACTCCATTTTAAATAGGGTTATTTATTTCCCCAGAGTCTAACTTCTTGAGTTTTTTGTATGTATTGGATATTAGGCCTCTATTGGATGTAGGATTAGTAAAGATCTTTTCCCAATCTTTTAGTTGCCAATTTGTCTTATTGACAGTGTCCTTTGACTTACAGAAGCTTTGCAATTTCATGAGGTCCCATTTGTCTACTGTTGATCTTACAGCAGAAGGAATTGGTGTTCTGTTAAGGAAAATTTCCCCTGTGCCCATGTGTTAGAGGCTCTTCCCTATTTTCTCTTCTGTAAGTTTTAGTGTATCTGGTTTTATGTGGAGGTCCTGGATCCACTTGGATTTGAGCTTTGTACAAGGAGACAAGAATGGATTGATTTGCATTCTTCTACATGCTGACCTCCAGTTGAACCAGCACCATTTGTTGAAAATGCTATCTTCCCCCCCCCCACAGGATGGTTTTAGCTCCTTTGTCAAAGATCAAGTAACCATAGGTGTGTGGGTTCATTTTTGGTTCTTCAGTTCTATTCCATTGATCTACCTGTCTATCTCTGTGCCAGTACCATATATTTTTTAATCACTTTTGCTTGGTAGTACAGTGTAAGGTTAGGGATGGTGTTTACTTTCTAGTATCTTTTGTAGGACTGGATTTGTGAATAGATATTATTTAAATTTGGTTTTCTCATGAAATACCTTGCTTTCTCCATTAAGTGACTGAAAGTGTTGCTGGGTGCTAGCATCCGTGATCTCTTAGAAATTGCATAGCATCTGCCCAGGCCCTTCTGGCTTTTACATTCTCTGTTGAGAAGTCAGGTGTAATTCTGATAGGTCTGACTTTATATGTTACTTGCTTTTTTCCCTTGAAGCTTTTAATATTATTTCTTTGTTTTGTACATTTAGTGTTTTGATTATTATTTGATTATTATGTGGTAGGAGGATTTTCTTTTCTGGTCCACTCTATTTGGTATTCTGTATGCTTATTGTTTGGACATCTCTTTGTTTAATTTAGGAAGATTTTCTTCTATGATGTTATTGAAACTATTTTCTGGACCTTTGATCTGGGAATTTTCTCCTTCCTTCAGTATTATTCTTAGGTTTGATCTTGTAATAGTGTCTCAGATTTCCTGGATGTACTGTTAGTAGATTTAACATTTTATATGACAAATATATTGATTTCTTCTATTGTATCTCCAATACCTGAGATTCTTTCCTCCATCTCTTGAATCCTGTTGGTGAAGCTTGGATTTGTAGTTTCTGTTTAGGTTTACTTTATTGCTTTTATTTCCATTTTCAGGTTTTGAACAATTTATTCATTTCCTTCACCTGTTTGATTATATTATCCTGTATTCATTTAAAGTATTTATCTATTTCCTATTTAGAGGCCTCTCTCATGTTTGTAAGATTGGACTTAAGATCATTTTCTTGTGCTTCAGCTGTTAAGACATCCAGGGCTTGTTGTAGTAGGATAGCTGGGTTCTGGTGGTGCCATATTGCCTTGACTATTGTTTAATATATTTTTATGTTGGCCTTTAGCTATCTGTGGCTTTTCAGTTATTACAGGTTTAGATGCTAACTTCAGAGTTTACCTTCGTTGGATGGGTGTTTTTTGTTTGATTTTATATTTGTTTTGTTTCATTTTGGTTTTTGAATGTTTTCCTTTTTGTTTATGTTTTTTTTTCTCTGTATATTCACCTGAGTGGCCTGGAGTTCTGATGACTAGATAGTTCTCGGGTCCAGTAGGGTGTCTCCCCTTGGGTTTTTGTGGCTTTTGTGTCCTGTGGAGTTTAGGGTGCTATCTTTGACCCTGTGCTCCATGGTACCTGTGTGGTCTGGGGTTTTTGTTGCTTGTAGGCCTCCAGGAAATCAAGCCAGGCTGTTGGCTGGAAAATGAAGTCCAAGTGATGAGATGTAGTTTAAAGCTGATAGGTGTTTTAGGGGAATACGGTGCCAAGGGCTTGGGGAAGGATTTGTCCCTTGTGATTATAGACCTTCAGGGAAACCAGGCAGGGTTGTGGGGCAGGAAATGAGATGCAGGGTATTTGATGTAATTTACTGCTATTTGGGTCATTTTCCAGGGAGTTGGGAGCCAGGGGACAAGGGAAGGCAGGGGCTTATCTGGTGACTCTGGGGCTGACAGGCATCTAGAAAAGCTGATCGTTGAATTTTTTAAACATATTTTAAATGCCTTATATTGGTCACTGAAGAATCAGTTGTGAATCATGAGAACAGATGAATTTTACTTTTTTACTGAATGAAAGATGATGCTTATCTAAAAATTTGCATAACTATCTTGCAAGGAAACTTCAGAATTGGAACTAATGGTGCCATATCTTTCAGCTGTGTTTTGGTGACAAATGATGTTTCAAATTTCAGTGAATCTTTCTGCATTTTTTGGAAGTTACTTTTAAACACTATTTGCTGAGAACTCTATTGAAGCTAGAAAAGTAAAACTGAAAACAAAACAAAACAAAACAAAACAGCTTCCTTTGTAAACCTGGAAAAAGAATACAAGTTGTGAACCTGGAGGTCCATGTGGACAACAACATTCATTAAACTCTTAATCTTATTAATAGTGATGCTTTAGGTCCTCTGGCAGCATAGCACAGAGTGGTGTATCTGTTGTGAGTGAAAACTCTGGGATGAGCAGTTCAGACACCATATCCATGCACAGAAGACTTAGAAACAGTCTCTTTCAAATTCTTCTCAGAACTGTTTTTCCTTGATACCTTTCATGTACACAAAGGATAGCAAATATGAGTGATTAAAGTGTAATTGGTAGTGTGTTCTTTCACTGCTGGTCTTAAAGGTGACTGATGTTTGAACTTGTTCTTCGATGACTCCCTAACATCCAAAGCCTTTGCTTAGACTGGGCTTGTCATGACAGAAGGTTAGCAGACTAATATACTCTTGTGCTGACATGAAAGAAAAAACAACTTCTCTCTTTACCTAAATAGAAAAAAGAATAAAACTGTAGTGAGTAAAGCGACCATCACTGGAAAAAAGACAATTTAGTTGCAGGCCCTTGTTATAACTTTTAACTGGAGAGAATAGTAGTTGAATGGATCTATGTAGCCATGAACTATATGAATTTCATTCATGAATACTTATCCTTTTAATTATTTTGTCATAAGAATAATGATGATTATATTTTTAAGAAGAAGGTTATATTTATTTATTATGGCTTTTGGCTATTTTATGCATGGATATAACAATCTTCTGCCACATGAAATGAATTGTGAAAGAATAGAAAATGAGTACTCAGGGACTAAACCACTACCGAAAGACTATGAACTGACCCAGGGCTCCAACTGCATATGTAGCAGAGAATAGCCTTGTTGGGGCACCAGTGGAAGGGAAAGCCCTTGGTCCTGTCAAGGTTGGATCCCCAGTGCAGGGGAATATGAGGGAGGGCAATAAGGGGGATTTATAGGGGGAATACCTGTATGTGGGAGGGGGAGGGGGAGGGGATGGGGGCTTATGGGCAGGAAACTGGGAAGGGGAATAACCTTTGAAATGTAAGTAAAGAAATATATAATAAAAATTTTAAAAGAATAAAAAGTTTAAATTAGTCAATCAGACTGGATCATATTTCAAGTTGCTTCAGTTAATCTGGGATCCAAGTCATCATACTTGATATGCTATACAATGTTGCAAAACCTTCATGATTTCTTTCCTATTTCTTAAACTTAGCTATTTAGACACAATTTTACTTAACTACATTCATTGCTAATGATCCTCCATGGATTCTAGTGTGAGAGTTTAGAATTGATGCATACCATATCTAGCATCCCCCCTTCTTTTCTTTCCCCTCTTTCTCTTTTATGCCTATCCTCTTCTTCTTGTGCTCCATGGTCATCCTCTTTGTCTCTGTTAATTTTGAAATTCAACTAATGAGATCAGAGATCTAGAGATTTAAAACAGTCAGCCTATTTGAAATATGACATTTTTGTGTTACTAGGGATTTGGGATACAAATTATATATAATTCTCTTACATTTTCTTCCTATTCCATGATATATTGACTTTAATATCCTTAACAGATGACAGTAGCCATAGTTATAATTTCTTTTTTTTTATTAACTTGAGTATTTCTTATATACATTTCGAATGTTATTCCCTTTCCCGGTTTCTGGGCAAACATCCCCCTCCCCCCTCCCCTTCCTTATGGGTGTTCCCCTCCCAACCCTCCCCCCATTGCTGCCCTCCCCCCAACAGTCTAGTTCACATAGTTATAATTTCTGATATGAATTTATCATCTAGCAGAACATGTTAATTCAAAAGTGAACTGCTTACAGCTCTTGTCTATTAGAGTTGATTTTATTCTTTCATAGAAAATATTTTGAACATTGTAAGAGACCAGATTAATACTTAACAACAGTATTTTGTAAGTACTGTTATTATATTATGGTTTTTGACAGCATATATGAGTATATTTAACTGTTGAATATATAGGAAT
This sequence comes from Rattus norvegicus, assembly GCF_021556685.1. Taxonomy (NCBI): domain Eukaryota; kingdom Metazoa; phylum Chordata; class Mammalia; order Rodentia; family Muridae; genus Rattus; species Rattus norvegicus. Next base: position 106,966,711 of record NC_141548.1, on the reverse strand, counting down.
AGTCACATGTATGAATATCTATCACTGTCTACTACATCTAATCTCAGTCTCTCTCTATATACATATATAAGTGCATAAACACACACATATATTATTTTCGCAGCAACTTCGTGGTTTTGTTGGTATCCTGCAGAGAATGATAATGCTCAGAGAAGAACCGGACATTAGAAAGAATTTTCAGCTAGTGATTGGTTGTATTACCTGGAACACAGCATTTTCTAGCCCAGGGACTCTTACATTTACAAAAGAGAGTATTGCTGCTATGTTCTATTATTTCCTGTCTCCCCTGGTCCTTTCCATTACAGAGAAGGAATTTGTTCTGTGCTAGTATTTTCAGGATGAAAGTTTTCACATGCACTCTGCAAGGTATAATCAGTTATACATATGTAAGATTGCATTGTGTACCATAGAGTTATTCAGATAAGCAAATGACATTTTACCATTTAAAATTTAACTTTTTTTTTTCAATTTACCTAGATCCATCTAGCAGAGTGAGAAAGAGACAGAAAGAGAAAGGTAAAAAGAGTGAAGAGGGTGGGGGCCCTTTGAATGGATAACTGGTCACACAATTAAAGCCATCAATACTTCAAATCAGGCAGGTCAAATATCGAGGGGATTGTGCTCCTACTGAATTCTATACTCAGAATCCCCTGCTTGGGTACATATTCTCTCTCTCTCTCTCTCTCTCTCTCTCTCTCTCTCTCTCTCTCTCTCTCTCTCTCATCAGTTTTGAAAGCCCTTGATTTCAATTTTCTTTTTAACATGTTGGGTACATTTTATCAGAAGCTCCATGAGAGAAGGATGAAAGTATGTTACCATAGTAATTGTCTCCATGTAGTTTGGAAGGCTATCATGGGAAATTAGGCAATTAATAAAATGTTATAACAATACTATACTAAAATGATTCTCAAAGTAACAAAATATAACAAAGATAATATCTTTGAATCTTAAAAATAATGTTCCCATGGAAATAGAACTCTCAGATTTTCATAAGGACACACTACTAAAATAATACACAAAATGAACAATGGCATTATTAAAATAGAAGACAAAGCCCAAGCATAGTCACTACTTAAATTTAGTGATTTTACATATGCAGAGTTAGTATAAAATCCCACATTGATTTTCTTAACTCAGTTTTTGTCACATTCCCTTATTCTTCGTCTCTACCCACAGATGACTGAAAATGAGCACATATTTGATAACTTATCACCAGTTCTCATCTTTGACAATTCTACTATGTGTTCGAGCATCATCTACAGTTCAGTATCCTATGACCTGGTGACCAAGAGTGCTGCTATCACCTTTATTCTGCAGAAGAGAAAGTTAAAATTGACAGGGATTAGTCTGTCCAAATAGCCAAGTCGATAAGCGATGAAGGTGGATTTTGAACTGAGCACTACATTCAGGGCTGGGAATATTCCTCAGTGGTTAGGAGCAATTGTTGTTCTTTCAGAGGATCTGAGTTCATTTTTCAGCTCTCAACCATTCAGAACTCCAGTTCCAGGGTATCTAATACTTTCTTCTGACCTCATGCATGTGGTGATTACACATGGATGCAAGCAAAATACCCATATACATAATATAAATAAGTCTAAAAAATTTAAAGATTTGATTTTTAAAGAAACTGAGCTATGATTATCTTCCTAGGATTTATTTAGTATAGGTCACAAATAAAAATTTTTACTGTTGCTTATCTTGTAAATAAACGAATGTGATTGTCTTTTTTAAAACATTCTTTGTTATTGAATTACATTATACTCTTTCCTTTTCACCTTCAAAACTCTCTCATATACACCTCTTTGTTTTTTGCTAAATTTGTGGCCTCTTTCTTCATTAATTATTGTTACATGCATATATGTATCTCTCTTTTTAAAAGAAAGCACTTTGCTTTGCTTTGCTGTTTAAACTCAAGAAAAGAAGCAAATTTGGGGTCAAAGTGGCTAATCTCAGTTGTGTTACCTAACAGGAACATCTCAGCATTCTAAATTGGGGACTAAACTAGGCTGCATTTGTCCTGCAGGCTCCTTTCCCCTCTCAGGAATATCCCCTGCCTTCCTGCCACTGGCACCATATGCTGCCACTTTAATGACTTGACTTAATGGCTCTACATCAACTTTATTTTCTCTTGCAAACCATTTACATAACACAAACCCACTGTGAGAGAATGTTCTGTTTCTAAAGTGAAAATTCAACCACTTACTTAGTAAAAAGAGAATAGTTGCATTAAAGTGTGAAAATAACTAAAAAGGGCCCAGACTTAGCAGCAGAATCCTCATTTCTGATTGTTTTTTTCTCCAGACAAACTTTAAGATTTTGGGACTCATGATGTGTTGTGGTCAATGTTGGCAGAGCTTCTAGAGAGAAAGAATTCGTGAGCTTTGTCTCACCTCTGGTGGTTCTAGAAAGTTTTGAATAGGATGCTCTATTACAGTACAGTGCTACCTGTGCTGAGGAACTAGAGGAGGGAAGGCCTGTGTATATGCTACTTTAATTTTGTTCGGAAGCATGGATGTCAAGTACGATAAAACCATTGTGTCCAAACATACCAAAGAATTATGAAGATATGCAAAAAGTAACCTTATAGTCTGGTGACAGGCCTATAATGAAGTACATAATTATTAAAGAGAACTCTGGAAACCTCTATAAAATATTTATGGGAGTATGTATTTAGGCTCAAATTTATTTTTCCTATAAGACATATCCTATTAAAGTAATTGATAATGTATGTGAAGGAGACCCCTGTAGAGTGGGGAATTCCCTCCTAGAATCTCCAGTTAGGCACAAGCCATACACAAACACCTGTTTTCACTGACAGATTCATTATTAACAGGGGAAGAAATAGTAAAGTGCTTCTCTCTGACTCAGGAAGAAAAACAGCAGCAAATGACTTTGCATGTGTAACTTTTAAGAGGATAAAGGGGAAGGTCTGTGTTAGAATGGTCTAGGATTTGGTGGAACGCTTTGATTGGGCATGTTAATTAGGTAAAGCAAAGAGGGATTTGTTCGTTATACTACAATACTTGGATAGCTGGACCTTGATAGTCAGCCTCAAGAAGAGGAAGTAGCCCCCAAAAGAAATAGACCTTGGGGGTTAGCTTTAGGGATGTAATCTAAACGATTTTTTTAGCAAGGCAGAAGGAAAGAGAGAGAAGGAAAAGGTCTGCCAGAGCTATTCTCATCATGCTCAAGCTGGCCAGAGTCCTTCAATGTGTACAGGCAAGGCATGTATGTTGGTTATAATGCAGAATGAAACCACAAACTCTTACACACCAAACTCAGAAACAACTAACTTCAGCCAATTCACAATAAAAGACTGGTTAAAAATTTAACTGAAAGAATTACCATGTACTTGATAACATTAATTTATAACTTCTTACCTCTATCAGCTGCCTATCTAAGCTGCTTACATAGAAAAGTGGTTACAATATATTGTCTCTGCATGCAGGGACCAGCTATTGTTCCATGACCTTTGTTTCCTCTCTGTCAGCATGTCCAACTGCTGCTAGCTGCACACTGGCCTGGAAGAATGAATCCTGAGTCCAGAGTCAGTGGGGGGTCTTTAGGATCCCGGTCTGGCTGGAAGTGAGTGCAATAGGGATTGGGGGATAGAGAAGGATTTTAATGAAACAGCTCACTTAGTTGATCTTAGCTGTGCAAGTACCTTCATTCAGTATGGGCTTGTATGCATACACTTCTTTTTTTTCCAGGGAAAACAAGAGCTATATATGAACCTTAGAGAGTGGGGAAGGGTTCTTCTTAAAATAAAGTTTTATTGGCCAGAGTTTACTGCGAATGCCTCATTTGTTTGGAGAGGCATTCGAGGAATTCCAGGTACTTAGTGGTTCTTATTGGGGAAAGAGGAAATTGAACTTGTAAGTTTGCCAAGTACTATGCAACATTCCTGATTGGGGATCAGGATAAGGAGTCAGAGAAGAGGAGGTTCTTCTAAGAAAAGGGAGTCCCATTTTTCATGGAGCTCATAGGAGCTAGACTACAACCTAAGTAGTAAGGTGCACCAATGTATTATCTAATAAAGTCTATTACAGATATAATTTAACTATTAAATTATCCACATACTGTAGAAAACATATTTGCTCATCATAAAGTCTGAGAGACAGCATACAAGGTATTAAGATAGAAAAATAATACATATGTTTTTTATTTTTTTTTTTTATTTTTTTTTACTGTTTCTTTTTTTTTTTTTATTAACTTGAGTATTTCTTATATACATTTCAAGTGTTATTCCCTTTCCCGGTTTCCGGGCAAAATCCCCCTCCCCCCTCCCATTCCTTATGGGTGTTCCCCTCCCAACCCTCCCCCCATTGCCGCCCTCCCCCCATAGTCTAGTTCACTGGGGGTTCAGTCTTAGCAGGACCCAGGGCTTCCCCTTGCACTGGTGCTCTTACTAGGATATTCATTGCTACCTATGGGGTCAGAGTCCAGGGTCAGTCCATATATAGTCTTTAGGTAGTGGCTTAGTCCCTGGAAGCTCTGGTTGCTTGACATTGTTGTACTTTTGGGGTCTCGAGCCCCTTCAAGCTCTTCCAGTTCTTTCTCTGATTCCTTCAACGGGGGACCTATTCTCAGCTCAGTGGTTTGCTGCTGGCATTCGCCTCTGTATTTGCTGTATTCTGGCTGTGTCTCTCAGGAGCGATCTACATCCGGCTCCTGTCGGTCTGCACTTCTTTGCTTCATCCATCTTGTCCAATTGGGTGGCTGTATATGTATGGGCCACCTGTGGGGCAGGCTCTGAATGGGTGTTCCTTCAGTCTCTGTTTTAATCTTTGCCTCTCCCTTCCCAGCCAAGGGTATTCTTTTTCCTCATTTAAAGAAGGAGTGAAGCATTCACATTTTGATCATCCGTCTTGAGTTTCGTTTGTTCTAGGGATCTAGGGTAATTCAAGCATTTGGGCTAATAGCCACTTATCAATGAGTGCATACCATGTATGTCTTTCTGTGATTGGGTTAGCTCACTCAGGATGATATTTTCCAGTTCCAACCATTTGCCTACGAATTTCATAGACTCGTTGTTTTTGATAGCTGAGTAATATTCCATTGTGTAGATGTACCACATTTTCTGTATCCATTCCTCTGTTGAAGGGCATCTGGGTTCTTTCCAGCTTCTGGCTATTATAAATAAGGCTGCAATGAACATAGTGGAGCACGTGTCTCTTTTATATGTTGAGGCATCTTTTGGGTATATGCCCAAGAGAGGTATAGCTGGATCCTCAGGCAGTTCAATGTCCAATTTTCTGAGGAACCTCCAGACTGATTTCCAGAATGGTTTTACCAGTCTGCAATCCCACCAACAATGGAGGAGTGTTCCTCTTTCTCCACATCCTCGCCAGCATCTGCTGTCACCTGAGTTTTTGATCTTAGCCATTCTCACTGGTGTGAGGTGAAATCTCAGGGTTGTTTTGATTTGCATTTCCCTTATGACTAAAGATGTTGAACATTTCTTTAGGTGTTTCTCAGCCATTCGGCATTCCTCAGCTGTGAATTCTTTGTTTAGCTCTGAACCCCATTTTTTAATAGGGTTATTTGTTTCCCTGCGGTCTAACTTCTTGAGTTCTTTGTATATTTTGGATATAAGGCCTCTATCTGTTGTAGGATTGGTAAAGATCTTTTCCCAATCTGTTGGTTGCCGTTTTGTCCTAACCACCGTGTCCTTTGCCTTACAGAAGCTTTGCAGTTTTATGAGATCCCATTTGTCGATTCTTGATCTTAGAGCATAAGCCATTGGTGTTTTGTTCAGGAAATTTTTTCCAGTGCCCATGTGTTCCAGATGCTTCCCTAGTTTTTCTTCTATTAGTTTGAGTGTGTCTGGTTTGATGTGGAGGTCCTTGATCCACTTGGACTTAAGCTTTGTACAGGGTGATAAGCATGGATCGATCTGCATTCTTCTATTGTTTTTTCAAAACCTATGTGTATTATATTAAGAAAGAATATTTTCTTCCCTCTCCTCACAAACAAAACTATGCTGTTTGGCTCAAATGTGTAACTTTCTCTGATTCATGCTGGTTATAGTTAATCCTCACAGATGTAGGCTTAGAGATGATCAAATTAGTCAAGGAGAGAAATTTCTATCTAACAACAAACTACTATTTTTTAATTTTTTTTCTGTTTAACAATATTTGGGGCTGGAGAGGGTATGGATTGGGTGTCAATTTCACTGGTAATAAAAAATATCCAGTGAGAATTAATTAATCAGTGTCTGATTAATACTGAATAGTTGAATTATGGTAACAAATTAAAAAGCATTGACCTTCATATCATATACATACTGTCTCTTCTCAAGGGAACATTAAAAGCATCACACAAAGGTCATGAAGACATGTATCTATCATCTTGTTTACAGATCTTAACTTACCTGAATGTTTTATCCAAAGAGAACAGTTAGTCACATGAGTAAATACCAGTATTATAGCGTTTCTGGGTACAGAATGTCATTCTTTCTAGAATCTGGCCTGAAACACACATATTTTACAGCAAGAACTCATGTGACTCCAAACCCTCAAAATGTCTTAGGAAGTGAAGAACAGTTCCTCTCTGAGGTCTCTGCATCAAGTGGGTGTCTGTGTAAACCACTTAATAATGACAGAGAGTTTCAGAGATGTCATGTATACTTGGACAGGATAAATCTAACAAGTATAGGCAGTATGGCATGCCTGTTTGGCAAGCAAATAAAAAGACCATTCAAGATTTCCATCTATGAAAGTTTTGCCACACTCAGCGAGAGATATTCTCATGATGGCTATCTGGTAATGAAGAAGCAATTGCTCATTGATGTTCTTTACCTTTTCTTTTGATGTTTAAACAAGCATTGTATAAGAAGGTAGAGTTAGAGGATATCTGAGTGCCTATAAAGCTAACATTTGTCATTTCTATGATGATTTTCATCTGAATTACTAATAGAGCTATGACTTGCCATCTTTCTCTCTTGTGCAATCAGAGATTCCCTATTTTAGACCTATATCCTCTGATTCCATTTACTTCATCTACTTTATTCTAAAATAACACGTAATGAATATTTGGGCAGAGTATTGCCCCATTTTAGCCTGACCATTATAGAAACAATATACCAGTTGCCAGAAGAAGTATGGTCTCAGAACATAATAATACTGAGGGAGTTCAGTAAACTAAATTGTTATACTGATGAAAACCATAGGCATTGTCACAGCTCTGCCTATATCCCAATTTTCAGGAGGGATGAACTCAGCATTTCTCCAAAGAACAAGTCTAACTGTCCTTGGGTGGACAGAGAAATGAGGAGATTTACAGAGTCAACAAGGGACTCAAGATAGGTAGTGTCAGAGTCTGTCTAGGGCTCATATCTTTGTCCTTTCTCTTGATGAGCAACTTACTGACTTCTAAGGTTAAGAAATATATTGATAGTTTTATACTCTTCATACTCTGGTTGTACCTTATTTTTTGCATCAATATTATAAATATAAGAGTAGGTGACATATATTATACCTGTGTGAGTGGCTTTGGTTTGTTTGTTTTGAGAAAAAATTACTACTCACTAGGTAGCCCTGTAGGCAAGAGTGACCTTGGATTTGCAGAGACTCTTAGGCATTTGCCTCCTGAGTATCTAGACTGCAAGCTTGTGTCATCACATCTGGATATTCCTAGAATTTTGATTATTGAATATTTTTGCTTCAAAATAAAACTTGTTAATAAAGTGTCAAGTTTACTTCATTAAATACACTATGTACTGCATCTAATTAACTTTGGATCATTTTATAATTGAACAGAATGAAATCCTGACAACCTCATTCATGAATCCCCCTCCTATTTTCTTCCCTCCCCTTTTTTGTCCTTTTCTTCAGTTCCTTCTCATGCCTTTAAAATACATTTTGAGGAGCACAGAGTAAAAATGACTATGCTCAACATTTTAACTAAACTCTTTATTTTTTAAAATGTCATTTCTCCCTAGAAAATAGTCTTTTCTTTGTTCCTTTGATTTTTCTCGACAATCAGGTCCTGAGTCTCATGGCTCAGACATTGACATTTTCCAAGGCTTCTGGATAATATACGTGGCTTACTTTTTGGTTATTGATATATTTTAAAACTTAGTGTTGATGTTTTGAGTTCATTTATCTCCTATATGCATATAAAGAAAGAGAGTCCCCTTTCATTAAAGGTTAGGGATTTCTATAGTATCAGCAGTACTTGTAAAATCAATTTGCATTCAGTATCTTGCCAAATGGTAACAATAGATGAAAATTAAGAAGTCTCACCTTGAAGCATTCTCACCAAACCTACCTAGTGACTCCCTGCCGGCTTACATTGAGTTCTTCCAGATTCAATTGTCTTGTCAGGAGTGTTGATAGTAATTTTAATGGCTAGCTCAATAAAATACCCTTGTGTGTCTAGGACCACATTTTCAGAGGTGGTTAGATTAATGAACCAACCCTTGATTAGACGAATTAAGCCTTTGAAATATATTGATGAAAAGTTGGGAATGAGGCTTAATTGAAGGAAGTTGGTCACCTTCAGTGTGTCCTTGGAGGTATGTCTTACATACACTCTTCCTGTATTCCATATCTGCACCCAGTTCGTGTTACTTTGTAATTCTTCAGGTGAGCCAATACCTCTGGAAATATGAGCCAAAATAAGGGACTCCTCCTTTTGAGTTGATCTTGGAGCTTTAGTAAGTCACAGCATTAAATTCAACTAATATATATTAAAGTCATTTTAGATAGAATTATGATTCATCAATTTTATCACCTATCTATAATTATGTAGAACTATATTTTACTAATACAATTTATTAATAAAATTCAGGGATAGGGCAATAATTTTAGAAATTTTGCTGTTTTATACAAAACCAGATATGATAAAGCATACAGTTTCTATACCCTCTTGGCATCCTTTATTGTTAACAGTTTCCCATTAAGACATTAAAGTTCTTAATGACAATGTCCATTTTCTTATATCCAATCCTCACTTCACTACATTGCAAGAAATTATGTACAGCTAGATGACAGAGAAGATATTTTAGTGATGTATACATTTAGTATAGATAAACGCTATTTAATAGAAGCACACCCAGTGTGCTTGAAATTTCTGTAAGAAGCCATTGATTACCCATGCTATTCCCCAAATTATAATAGTGACTTCAAATCTTTCTAAGATTTTACATAATTTAATGCAGAAATGTGGGAGAGACAAAGTTGGTTTGCTCTCCAAATCACTATCAATCCAATCATTAAATCATTAGTTTATCACTAATCACTTCAACAATAACTGCTTTTCACTTTAGCGTTGGTTATTTTAAAAGCTAGTTATATAAAATCAGGCTCTTCCACATTTGATTAGCAATGAAGAATCCTTAAATATATGTCCCCAAAGATCCTTTCCAAAATGACTGTGGATTTTCTAGAGGTCATCTCTGAAAACACTATACATAGTATACATGTGCTATACAATGAACTTCAAGACCTAACCAGAAAAACAAGTATGGCATACTAAAGACATCAATATATTGACATTATTCTTGGGTGACATAAAGAATTTATAAGCAATAAATATTAAGCCTAGGTCACATTGAGATCTGCTGAATAGTGCTGGCATTGCACAGAGAAAACTTGAAGTTTTAAAGCTGCTATTTTCATAATGTTGTAATAAAAGCAAAATAGTTGTCTCATGCTTATTTGCCTGTGATTATCTATATAGAGATTTTTGTAACAGCATCATTAAATGGATACCGTATGAAAAAGTTTTCTTTGTATAAAGTAGATATTAAAGCAAAATGTTCACAGTTTGTATTAAATTTTAGATTGCTTCCTTAGAACAGATCCTGGAATTAAGATAAATGTCCAAATATCACTCATTGCCTGACATTTCTTATAAACTCATTTCTGTGGAAGGGAATTGGTGGTTCTGGGAGGATACTTGTTTCTCCACAGACAAGGTGGACACAGTTACTGAGGTGTGAAATTACCCTAGACAGGTCCAGATATTCAACAGGTAATTATGACTTGAGGTGGATGATTATAAGAGGAGTATGGGAAAGAGTTCACAAGCTTTTTTCCTTGGAAATTAGGTTGCTTCAATACCTACAGAGAAAACTTTAGTCTAAAGAGTCAATGGTTTAAATGGTGGTAATCTGGTCTCCAGAGGGTGATGATACTTTGAAAGTTTGTAGAAGACTGGAGAGTGCTCAGTGATTAAGAACATTTGCTGCTCTTCCAGAAGATCCAAGTTTGGTTTCCAACACCCACTTCTGGCTGTTCACAACCATTTTTACTCCTACTCTAAGGAACCTGATACCATCTTCCAGTATCTGCAGGCACATGTATGTGTCCACCCACACATTAATAATAATAGTAATAATAAATAATAAACTATTTAAAGGTTGTAGACACCTAGAAATGGAGCCCAGAGGGAGTAAGCAGTTACTGGGGAACTGCCCTTGAGTTTTTTTCTCTCTGGCTATTTCCTTCTCTCCTTCCATATCAGCCATGTAATGAAGAGCTCTTCTTCACCACGTATTCTAGGAACCATGATGTTCTGTCTAGGAGTATGTAGCCAAACAGGCAAGGACGTGCCCTCTGGGATAACGAGCCAAAAAAACCTGTCTTTATGCCTTTTCTGCCAGGTATTTCATCCCAACAATATAAATGTAACACATATAGGAGGCTCCAGGTGAATCAGCTAGGTCTTACTGAACAAGATAGTGAGACTAACACAGCACAGACAAATTTTGTTTCACTTTTGTTCTTTTGCATGTATAACACTGGTTAGTAGAGGTGCAGGAAATAACAAGTCCACAATGAAACCAAGGACTTATGTGCACTTGCTAGCCTTGGCAGCTCCTCTGTCCAAGTATCCCAGTTATCACCGTGGGAGAACAGAGGGGGCATTTCTGACAAGACAGACTACATAGTGAATTTAAAGTCTGGGGACCGTGTTTTCATATAACCACTAAGTACATGAAACTGCAACTTTTGGGTAACATTTATTATTCATTCATCTGGATTAGTGTATGAGCATTAAACATATTTAACAGATCCATTTTCCCATGTAGACATTATTACTTTGAAACCAAAAGAGGCCTAGCAAATCAAATCCACTGTACTTTTGGATACTTTGTTTGTTCATTTAAGAATTTGTAATACTACATGGCCTCAACTTCCTACGTAGACCAGGGTGATTTTTTTTTTTCTTTTTTTCCTTTTTTTTCTTTTTTCTTTTTTTCAGAGCTGGGGACCGAACCCAGGGCCTTGCGCTCGCTAGGCAAGCGCTCTACCACTAAGCTAAATTCCCAACCCCACCAGGGTGATCTTATATCGTGGCAATTCTGCCTCTGTCTCTGGATTAGAGGTTTGTAAGAGAATGCATTTTCTATAAAAATTGTTCCCATATCTATATTAAAAAAACAAAAACAAAACAAAGAAACCCAAAAAACCAAAACCAACAACAACAACAACAACAACAAAACAAACAAACCAATGAAAGCCATGATGGAGACATCTTTGGTATAAATAAGCTTGCCTGTGGTCTAAATTATAGGCATTGTATTTCTATAGAAATGGAGACATGGTTTTTGGGTCAGCTCAGCTCCTAAATTCACATGCCATCATAAGACAAATAATTCCCCAACCATTCAGCTGCATCAAATGTTTTTCAGCCACTAAGCAAAAAAACTATCTTTTATAACTTTCAGATTGTTGATTTCTCATTGAAACCTAGAAGTAAGATATATATTTGCAATCACACTAATTCCTTTTGGTTTTCATGAAAATCATTCTGTTTATCGTTTAGTCATGGATTTCTGGACATTTGTTATTATAGTGCTCTTAATTGGGTAAAACATTCTTGTTAAACATGAACTCATCACAAACAATACCAACAATTTTGGGATCCAATATCACAGGGTTAAACTATTCTGTGCTTTACTACTATGGCTACTTTGATTCCCAGCTGGTACCATTAATATAAAACACTAAGGCAAATGTTTCCTCCAGGTGGTGGTGGTCCCAGCAATTGAGAGGCAAAGGAAGGCAGATCTCTGAGTTAGATGCCAGTGTGGTCTGCAGAATGATTTCTAACACAACAAGGGCTACACAGAGAAACTCTATTGAAAGAGAGAAAGAGAGAGAGAGAAAGAGAGAAAGAGAGAAAGAGAGGGAGAGGGAGAGAGAGAGAGAGAGGAAGGAAGGAAGGAAGGAAGGAAGAAAGAAAGAAAGAAAGGTAAGAGATAAGCAAGTGTATTAAACATTGAAAGTTTGCCATGAATCTACTCCAAGTTTCTTCAGCTTTGTTGTTTATTCCAGAAAATGTAATCTCATTTTCTGTTTTTAATTTAGTGAGATTATCGATTTTATCTTCATTAAACCGAAAGTTTAATTTGACATTCCCTAGCAACAGCATTTGTTAGCACTTTACAGATGAGAATGGAAAGTTTTTTGGAGGTACTTGATAGGAAGGTATGCTATAAGTGACAGTATACTCCCTGGTCCTGTGGTAAGAATTATGCAATTAAAAAAATAAAGATGGATATTCCAGTCCTAGGTAACAATGCAAAATGATAAGCAGTATCTTATTGCTTTCTGAGAAAAATTGTTATTGGCCTCCCTCAGGACTCAGCTGAGCACTACTGAGCATATATCCAATGGATGTTCCATCATACCACAGGGACACTTACTTGCTCAGTTATGTACATAGCAGCCTTAGTCATAATTAATAGCCAGAAACTGGAAACAACCTAGATGTTCCTCAATTAAAGAATAAAGAAAATGTGGTATTTACCTAAGTATTACTAGGCCGCTTTTTCTTTTTTAAATTGACATCATGAAATTTGCAGGTAAATGGATGAAACTAGGAACAGAAAATCATCCTGAGTGAGGTAACCATGACTCAGAAAGACAAACATGGTATGTACTCACTTATATTAGTTGTAAAGTATAAGGCAATCATGCTGCAATCTACAGACTCAGAGAGGATAAGAAACAAGGAGGGCTCAAGTGTGTATGTGTGGAGGGCACGATGCATGACTCTTCCAGAGAAGGGAAAATAGAGTGAATATTGTGGGCAAAGGGAGTTGGGTGGAGATGGGTGCAAGAGGGATCAGGTGAGAGTAGGATGGAGGGAAAGGGTACTAGAAGAGATAACTGGAATTGGGAGGTATATGGGGGGAGAGGTAGAAACCTAGCAAAATGGAAACTCTCGGGAATCTATGAGGGTGCCCCAGATAAAACATCTAGTAACAAGGAACATGGAACCTGAATCTGCCATCTCCTGTTCCGAGGCAAGACTTCCAGGAGAGGGATTGAGACACAATCCAGCCACAAAACCACCTACAATTGTCCTGCCTGCTAGATGTGGTGGGGTAATGCAGAAATTGAAGGAGTGGCCAACTGAAGAGACCTATGCCACTAGATGGGGCCCAAGCCTGACATTGCTGGGAGGGTTGGGAATCAGAGAATGGATAAGCCCAGAGATGTAGGATGGACTCAAATACAACCAGAAAAAAGTCAATGAAAATGATTCACAGTGATAGTCTGCTATATTCATAGAATAGAGCCTTGCATAATTGTTATCAGAGAGGCTTCGTCCAGTAACTGATGGAAAAAGATGCAGAAATCCACAGCCAAACATTAAAAAGTCGGAATCCTGCAGAAGACTGGGAGGAAGAATTGTAGAAGCCGGAGGGGTCAAGAACATAAAAAGGAAATCCACAGAATCATGTAACGTAACTTTATATGTCATGTTTGGTTGATATTCTTGAGAGGCCCGCCTTTTTCTGAAGGGAAGCTGATAAAGAGTGAATTGCAGGAAGAGAAGAAGAGGTGGGGAGAGACTGGAAGGATAGGAAGGAGGGGACACTGCAATTGGGATGTAATATATGAGAGTATATTTTAAAAATTATCTTAAAAAAGAAATAGATAAAGTTTTTAAAATGATCAATATCTGGTTAAACTTAGCATGTACAATTATACTTTTAAGTTCCCATTATGTGGAGTGAGTCTTTTATTAGCTTTTCCGTCACATCTTGATGAACAGCATTCAGAGCATTCATAAATCATTTCAGATGTTCTATCTAATACTTATTATTGGTTGTAGAAAAACTCACCTTGGTGTGACCCATATCATGGGAAATGTTTTTCTTACACTTCTTTGAGAAACGTACTTTGATCCTATATTCAGATGTGGGTTACAGGTATACTGTAGAACAGTCCTTATGCATGGGTTTTAGGGGGGATTTTATATATATGCAAATGTACATAGACATGTGTACACATGCTTGTGGAAGCCTGAAAACCACGTGTCATTTGTCCATCATTCTACAACTGTGTTGTTTGTTCTTTAGACAGGATCTCTAACTGAGCAAGAGGCACATAGATTCATCTAGCCTATCTGACCAATGAATGTTAGGGATCCAACTAATACCTCTTAATTAGGGTGAGGTTACAGCCTAATGAACCATGTTTATCTTTTCAAGTAAATTCTGAGAATCTAAGCTCATGTCCCTGTGCTCATATTGAAGCTACTTTATTAACTGAGCTGTCTCCCCAGCTCTGATATGTATATCTTAAATAGGAAGACACACCCATTCAAAGACATGCTCTTGGAAAGGATATCTTACCCTGGAACTTTATTCATATTTTTCTGTTTCCAAGCTGTCATAGTATGGACTCTCTTCTATACTATATATTCCCCGCCATGGTACACTAATGCTTATAAATCATGAGCTAAAATAAATACATCTATTTAATTTTAAGCAATAAATTGTTTTCTGTTATGTATTTTGGTAACAGCTATGCAAAATTAACTAATACACAGGATAAGACACAGCGGGTATAAAAGGAAGGTCACGAAAAGGGATGCATTATATCATTATGTGATGCAGAGAATGGAAAGAAGCCGTGGTTTATGGCACTGACAGGTTGTAATTTGAGCAGTGCTGGTGTCCTCCAATAAGGAGAAAGGAGCTGGCTGCTATCTTTTGTTAACTGTTAAGATTGCTTTTTACAACATGGATCTGCACTGGAATCTCCATGATCGAATCTGAGTCAGGCAAGTGTTTCCAGTGTTTCCTCAAGCCTGAATTCTGAAGTCAGGGTTCTCTAGAGCATCACGGAAGAATTTGGTTCTGTTTTCCTAATGAAGGAAGATAGACAATAGACAAGATTGCATCAATATTTTATCAAGATAAGTTGGATAAAATAAGAGAGTTGTGTCAGCAAGGGAGGTCCACCGATTCTGGTTATAGAGTCTTTTTGGTGAGGGTCTACACAAATGAAGTGAAAAGCAGTCCTTCAAGATAACTAAATATCCTCATCAGAGGGGATTGCAGATGAAAATGCCATGAATCAAAAAAAAAATGCTAGACATCAGAAAATATCTACTGTTGTATTTTATATGCTGACAGACTTTTGGTCTGTGTCATTCCCTCTCTGTATTTGGGAGGTGATAAATCAATTGTTCTATGCAATAAAACTTTATAAACCAGCTTTTTTGTAGTCATTCATTTGGAAGGAAAATGACAGTGTAGATATAATAGGAGATTTCATGAAGAATCAGAAGCAGCTTCCTGTTACAGACTTCCTGTTACAAACTTCCACTGTGAACCTGGCTCACATGGCAGACACAAGATCTCACAGTTCTCAGCTCCTTACTCTCATACCTATTCTAACCTATGTTCTGAGGCAGGAGTAAGAGTTCTAAACTGCCAAAACCTTAAGCTATTACTGTCCCATGCTTTCTTCATCTGTCCTTAATATCTAAGTTGTTTTATTACTTATATGTCTTAGCAATTCCTATGACTGGCCTTTCTCTTTCTCCCCTTCACCATGGCCACCATTTCCACTCCACAGCCAACTGCACCATGGAGAACTCACTGATTTTATGATGAAGGAGGGTTTTTATTCTCTGATGTACTGTGGGAAGTCAATTCTAGATATAGCACTACTAGATGATTGCCCATTATATCTAATCTATTTTCAAACAAATTAGAAGCAATTGAGACCTAATGACTCTTTGGAGTCAGTTTGTCATGTTTGTTTCACTCCAATTCTTCAAGCAATGGATGCACATAAGCACTTGTTAAATTGTATTCAATTAATTGCCAGACATTGGCCTAGTTTGTGTTGTAAATAAATAAATTAGCTCTTCCTTATGCAGAGTGTGACTCATTGCCACACCCCTGTTATCATAAAACTGAAAAAAAAATCCATTACATTTTTCAAAACCACATTCACTTCCTATTTCTAAACTCCTAGAAACTAGAAACTCTTACTTTCTTAAGATATAATGCATTTTGGTTTAGGACCATACTGCTTAGAGACATTCACATATCTTCATCTTATATTGAGTAACAGCACACATACACATACACCCACGCATGAACCCACACACATGCAAATATAATTCTTTCAAGCAAAACTGCAAAAGCAAAAAATGAGGCTTTCAATGTTGTTTTAGAAAATTGCTGCCCTTTGGATATTTTTGTGACCACTTACGGCATTTGATAGCACACATTATGGTTCTTGTTTTAACTAGCAGATGTCCTATTCAAATTGCTGTAATTATTTTTATCTTGTGATTGCTATGCCAGTGCAAAGCATGTAAGTAAGGAAGACAATTATTTATCATTGCCTTGTGGTTTGAGTAGCCATACTAATGCCTAATAAATAACACAGTTCATAGTCGTACCATGAAGGTCCTTTAATTGTGTCTAGAATGAATTGCAGCCTATTGCTACATTTCACACAACCAGAAGATTTACATTAAGGAATAGAGTGGAATGCTGTTGTAAATGCAGCAACATTTGTTTATTAGCTCATTTTAATTTTATATCCTACTAATTTTGTTTCCTGCAGTTCCTATGAACTTCAAATTACTTCTTGATATACAACTATATTGACTTAGGAAGTAAAGATAGAATTGTACTACTGTGACTTATTTGTTTATGACCAGTAGCTGATGGCTTTTCTGTATCTTAAAGCCAAAATCCATTTATAATAGTTGTTAGAAGACAACTATTATATGAGACTAAAAAAATCAGTCTCCAATACAAAATTTAAAGAAGAATGGCTATTATTAGGTGGAACATGGTTGTCGTGTTTGTAACTGATGAACTATGATTGCCACACTTGCGATATTAAAGTATGACTACACAGGTCCTATGCTTTCCAGTCATATTCAAAGAAAACCATGTTTTGTGAAATGTGGACATTTCCATTTGAGTGTTCTGAGCTTTGACTACTATTTTTGTGAGGGCCATGACCTGTAGAATTTTGGAAAGTTATTCTTCGATAAAAAGACAGATTAAAATGTTTAAAGATACTGTGGAATGATTTGTTTGTGATAAGTTACTACATTCATAATAAATTTAGCCTTTCTTTAGTGTAACTAATAGGAGAAACTGGCAAATTTATAATTTATAATTTATAGTTAAAGACCTCACAGTAATAACTTCAGGATGCTGTCCAAAGGAATAAAAGCGTTGTATGTTGAGAAAGATATTTATTTCATCCTACAGGAGATGTCAGTGTAGGAGGACCCAGTATAACTATGGATATTAAGATAATAATACATAACAGAAGAATAATGTGTAATCTTAATATATAATTAAGTAATAATAGTAAAAATTGAATAAGCATAATGTTCTTTTATGTGTTTTCCAATAATTATTAGACTAAAATATTTATTAATTAAAAATTATAGACTCTACAAACATAATTGATCTGTTTGGAAGATTTATACAGTTTTATGTTTTTAAATAAAAATCTATACACATATCTATAAGAGAATCTACATGAGCCTTATTGAAGGAAGGGCTGTAAAATTTCACTGACTTATTTATTATCTCTGTCTATTTATTGAAGAAGTAGTCACTTTAGAGTTGAGTAAAAATAGTTGCTATTTGTTCAGTAGAAGACAACATCTCATGATATTGGAAACCAAACACACACCATCCTCTGTTATCCACAATTTTGGTTTCTTTACATTTTTTTATAAAGCTCATAGATGATTAATTTTCATTTGAGATAGGAAGATGAAGGATGTAACACTGCACTTGACAATTTATTTGCAACGTGGGGCTTTATACAGTTGTTAATTAAAATAGAAAACATCTATATAAAATTAATCTTATAAATAATATATGTCTAACAGAAGGCCATGCATTTATCAATTGTCTTAAAGACTCTTAATGATCTCAAGCATTTAAAGAGTTTTAGAAAAAAATATTTTATAAATGACAGAAGCTACTTTTAAGATTCTAATTAACTGTAATTTGAAGAGATTGAAAGACTTAAAAAGTTTTTGTAAAATCATTTTTGGAGTAGTCAGTGAACCTCTGAATTTTGTCAGATACAAGGAAATCAGATGTAGTATTTTAAATTCAGGTGGTTAAGAGCAATATCTCAAGTATGAACTGTCCGCATAGGAGCTAAAAAGTAAGTTTTGCATTGCCTTGTGCTAACAGCAATGGGGTCTGCTTCAACTATGTTCACAGTACTAGCATTTCCTTCATTCTGCTGTTAGAATTATTCTGGTCAGCAGTCATCATCTAGAGAAGTAGAATAATTTCCGTTTATGTCCTCCTAGCTGTGGTAACCACCTCTGTACCTCTTGTTTCATCTTGTTGGTCTTTCATTAACACCAAGAATAATATGTTCATTGGATTGTTGTTTGTTACCATTATTGGTACAATTATCTAAAATCATGGTTCATCTATCTTTGCAAATAACTTCTAACTTTTCATCTTCCTAACTCTGTAAAAGAGTTAATATTTCAGAGATGCATTCTTTTGGCTTATAATGTAAGAAATATTGCTTTGTACAGTTCATTCATAGTTCTAGAATAGATAAGAAAATGAATCCGATCTATTTCACTTAACAAACATTAGATAAGTGTAGCAGTCATTTGAGGGAACTGGCAATAGATTTAGGAACACAACAAACCCTAGCTCTGTTCTTCTGGTATTGTGCTATCATGGAGGGAGATCACTTGACCAATGACTTCAGTGAAATAAACTGTGAATTGTCCACTAAAGTACTACAGTGAACAGATTTAAAAACTTTCCATGAAATATACTAAATTCTGTGAAACACTGCTTAATGCAACACATCTATTGAATGTCCAAATAAAAAGTTTTGCTCTTGGTCTGGATAACTGAAATACAAAAGCAGACAGCATCATGTTATTGCAAGGTCAGTATTCTAGAGGAGGGACCAGAAAATTAACTAATCAAAATAAAAATATAAAAATTAAACCCAAAATTCACTGTGAAAAATTAAGGATGCATCAATCTTAGGAGAAGCCACACAGAAACAGATGCTACTTGTTAAGCTGGCTAGTGTCCTAAGGATGACATCACTAAGAAGCCATCAGAGTTATGAAAAAAACAAAATAGGGAGTTTGCAACCTGGATGGGATAGCAAGTGTTGGAGGAGTTTTATTAGGAGGGTAATATAAATGGAATTATATCATAAAAGGAAGTATATGCCCTATGGAGATTATATTGTAGTTGGCAGGAAGTAGACACAATAAGTAGAGGTCTTGGCAATGTGGGCCATAGGTAGGAATGTCTTTGATAAGTTGGCAACAGTTGAAGCAGTAAGAGTTATAAAGCATGAATGATAACGATAAAACTAACAGAATTTCACAACAGACTGTAGTGTGTGTGTGTGTGTGTGTGTGTGTGTGTATGTATGTATCTGTATGTGTATATATGTTGGTTGGGAAAGAGAACAAGTAGGAAAATTATCTATTTCTAAAAAATTTACCTGGAATCTGCAAAAATAATACTGTTGATATATAGTGAGCTAAAAAAGATTTAGATATAGATGGGGTTCAGGGGGTAGTTTCCAGAGGTTGGATTTTGACAGACTTTTATACTTCTGTTAGACATTCAGTGAAGACTTTATGGATTCTAGATTAGTATTTGACTAATATTACTTTAAAATCTCCAAAATTCCACTTGCTTCTGAGCTCTAAACTAGATGTATTCTTTTGAAAATGTTTTCTAAGCTGCATCTTAATTGTTCTCAGAAACAAGAAAATGAATGACAGAGGCCTGTTTTACTTCAGCTCAGTTCCTTTTCCTATCTGATGCAGATCATTCCTTTCCCTTAGGGGATCATAAGCATTTCACTAAATACTACTAGTTAGGAAGATGAGGAGTCAGAATATTCATGAAAAGGGTAACAACTCCAGTTCTGAACTGCTGTACATTTAAGAAACAAGGAAGTATTTTGTTATTATTATGTCCTAGTTCTTGAGTAAGAAATGGCACACACCAGCAGAAAGATCAGAAGGGATCTTTCAGTTTTTCATAAAAGAAATCCATGGAAATATAACTGAAAAAACAATACATTACTCACATCATGAAAAGAGGAAGAATAAGAATTATATTTAACACTGAGTGTGCTTTCCCCAGATACTCATGGTTAATATTTCTAAATGATAGTCAACATGAAGTATCAAAATGAGTGTTTTCCTCCATGTAAAATTAATGTCATAGCCTTGCAAATAGGTTTTTCCTGACTTCATTCTGTTATTCACACATGCCAATCACTAAGAGTTAAATTGCAAAATGAAAGTATCCTTTGCATATGAGGGCTTTTTTCTGAACCTTACAAACTTAGTGGGTTGAATGAAATCAATACAGTCTAAGTATCTACTTTGGAAAAAAAATAGGAACTCATTTTATTTCTCTTCTACCTTGCCTAAGGAACATCAAAGACACTGTGCTTATCCAGATTATATTTTGAGTAAGTTTTTATTATCAACTGGATATTAGGGCTTGTAAAATTTTTCTATTGCATATCATATAGAATGTCATTTGGAGTTTCCAAAACGAGTTAGAAATAAAGACAAAAACATGTATTTTTAGTTTTTTCATCTGAAACCCAGATTTTTTTTATTCAACAGAAAATAGCTAGTTAACTAATAGATTCTTACACCATAAAGGATGCATTAGGAATATGTCAACTATGATTAATGCTGACGACTCAGTGACACATACAAGATACTGATTTAATGATACTTCTCTGCACTTTAGGGATATCATCATCTTAACACGTGGTCCATAGCGCATTTTAATATGCATTGACTTACTTTTTATTTTAAATGTCATTTAACATGGCAACATAATGAACTCTGAGAAACTAATAGAACACACATATGTGTAATTCTTTCCTTTTCTAAGTAGAAATTATACAGACACATGAGACTTTAATCAGTTTATTTATTTGCATCAATTTCAAATTGCCTCTTTTCTAAAGAAAAAAATGAGACAATTTTATTCTTTTGCTGAAAGTTATATATTCATAGTCAGTTCCTCATGTTCCTATAATGGTTATTTTATTGTATTTAAAGTGTTTGTGTTTCTTAACTTTAAAACCACAAATTAAATGAGACATAAACATTTTGATTTTAAGAATATCGCTAAGCTTTTCCTGCTTTGATCTTATGTACTTCCTACAAGGTTATAATAGTCACAAGCTGTTTTTTTTCTATAAATCATTTCTTTGGGTTTTATAAGCATGTATCTTCGGTGCACAATTAGTTTTCAATGCAAGTAAAAATCTTTAGAAAAAAAATCCAAACCCCTAAAATAAGCCTCTGCTTGTAGAGGGACCACATTTTTCCTGGAATTGATCATTCAAGTAGCCTTAAAAATTCACCTGGGTAACCCTAGTGAATAGTCCAAAAATGTAAAACTGAATAATCACATCAAGTATTCTCAAAAATTCAGTTAGGAATGAGCTGGGTATGAACATAGTGGAGTACATGGCCTTGTTATATGTTGGAACATCTTTTGGATATATGCCCAGGAGTGGTATAGCAGGGTCTTTGGGTAGAACTATTTCCAATTTTCTTAGGAACCACCAGATTGATTTTCAGAGTGGTTGTACCAGTTTGTAATCCAGCAAAGTCAAAGTGTTCTTTCTCCACATCCTTGCCAGCATATGCTGACATTTGAGTTTTTGATCTTTGTAATTCTGACTGGTGTGAGGTGGAATCTTAGGGTCATTTTGATTTGCATTTCCCTGATTACTAGGGACTTTGAACATTTCTTTAAGTGCTTCTCCACCATTTGAGATTCCTTTGTTGAGAATTCTGTGTTTAGCTCTGTATCCCATGTTTAAATTGGGGTATTTGGTTTTTTGGAGTCTAACTTCTTGAATTCTTAATATATTTTGGATATTAGTCTCCTATGGGATGTAGGGTTACTGAAAATCTTTTCCAAATCTGTAGATGGCTGTTTTGTCCTATTGACAGTGTCCTTTCCCTTACAAAAGCTTTTCGGTTTCATTAGGTCCTATTTACATTTGATACATTTATATTTAAATAAATTTTAGGAAGTATTAATTCCACTAAGGTCTGCATCTTATAATAAAATGTAATGAATATGAAATAGAATTAAGTTTTAGGTATTTAAATCTTAGCTTATCTATATTTTTTATTGTTCATGGTGATAATAGATAAAAGACTGACTTAATGCTAAACAATGATAAATTACGACATTTAATTAATGGCTTCAAGATATAGTTTAGTTTTTTATATTTTAGTTGTGAAATATAGGCAAGTATTACAAAGCCAATTCTGAGACTCTCTATTGGGCAGTTTATGAGATGATTATAGAAGATAGTTATATGTTAATAAACCTCTTACGAAGCAGTTAAATTACACACATTATTTCCTTTAGTGACCACAGAAATGTCACGAAGTCTGGTAATATTCCCGTGTGGGTAAATAAAAGAGAAGCTAGAGAATATATCCAAGTTCAGTGGAACTAGGTTAGTCTTGGATTTGAGTATAATTCATTCTGACTACAAATTATAGGTGAGAAGCTATCACAAATAGTAAGCCAGATTGAAATTTTAAATTATTATACTGTGTATGAGGTATGTGTGGAGGTATGCACATGCCATGACACACATATGGAGATCGGAGGTCGGTCTCCTCTTTCTATCTTTATGTTGTTCTGAGGGTTCTGAGGTTCAACCTGATGGATGAGTTTGGACACTAAGTCATTCTTTCCTGTTTTTCCATTTGTATGCTGGAAGCTTGACTTATGTGAAATACATCAGGTGCTTTAGTGCATATTTGTACAAGGCAAAATTCTTTCACCAGATACTAAAGAATTCGTTTTTTCAGTTTATCTTTGTGTCTTGAGAGACAGACAAGGAAACTCTAATCATAGGATACTCTAGGAAAGATGAATAAAGGCTCTGAATCCCTATAAAACAGCTCCTTAGATTTTCTTCTGTCATACAGTATAGCAGTTTCTAAACATCTTTAAAATGCAAATTTGCACTTTAAGATAATTTATGAATTGTTATGATATACTTTGAAAGCATATTTCGTAAACCAGGAAAGCATACAAAAGATGTCACCATTCAATTCATCATTTTACAGGGTGGTGTGGTGTGAACCCCTTTGTTCTCTTTCGCTGAGGTACTCAGAGCCCTGCAGGTAGTCTTCTCTCACAATGCTGTTTCATGTGGTGTCATACTTTTATGAAACTTAACAGTGACAGATATTCTAAATTACTCTACAGTGGAGAATGAATTGAATTCTGAAAGCTTAAATCTGAACCCCATTGTACATCATGGAAATTATAATTTTAAAATCAATTAATGATATATATATATATATATATATATGTGTGTGTGTGTGTGTGTGTGTGTGTGTGTGTGTGTGTGTGTGTTTCATGGGAAATACAAGCAATCAATGACTGTTGAGGTATGGAGAATCAGTTTTCTCCATTGATAAAGTATCTGATAAGTTATCCAATTCCTCAATGCACACACACTATTGAGCCCACTTAGTGTTGCTTGTGTGTGTGTGTTTGTGTGTGTGTGTGTGTGTGAGAGAGAGAGAGAGAGAGAGACAGAGAGAGAAAGAGAGAGAGAGAGAGAGAGAGAGAGAGAGAGAGAGAGAGAGAGAGAATGAATTTGGTCTTGGAGGAGATTTCTTACCTTCCAGTGACACTCTAAGTAGGAAAAGTCAGAGAATCGCTATGTTATGTGCCCTCTACCACTTCCTTATAATTTAATTTTTTCCTTTTAAAGGTAGTAATTTTCTCTGCTATGGTTTTCTGAAACTATGTTCATGAATCCCAGGCCTCTTATGTCAAAGGTTGTCTTAAACTCTTGGTCCTTCTGCCTCTGCCTGTCAAGTGCTGTAATTTCAAGTGTGCACCACAATATCCCGCTCACCTATGATCATCATCTTCTGATCTCTCTCCACCTACTTAGTAGTCTCACAGTGGCTGCCTGTCTTACTAGAGTGCTGATTGGTCTCCACACTATGAATGTTCCCTCTCTATGCCATGTTATTTTAGTTCATTTGAGCTGTTACAACAAAATATCACAGACTGGGAAGGTCATGTAACGAAAGTAGTTTATTTCTACTCTTCTGGAGATTAAAAAGACCGAGATCAAGATGCCAGCAGATTTGGGATGTTGGGCAAGTCCCTTTATGACTCATAGTAGGCACCTTCCTTGCTGTGTCCCTGACAGGGAAGCATCCCTCTACACTCCTGACTTAATCACCTCACAAGGGTCTTTCCTCCTAATACCTCACTTGCTAGGTAATGTTACAACATGTACATTTTTGGTTTGTTTTTTATTTGAGAAAGGGTCTCACTATGTAGCCATCCATGGATACCTAATAACTCACCATGTAGACCAGCCATCAAAGCTATGATACTCCTGTCTCTATCACCTGAGGTACCAGTATCAGTATATACCACCATTCAGACCATAACACATGTTCTGAAGAAATTTTCTCCAATAAAACACGGTTGTCATTACCTTACTTATTTTGAGCTTTGTACTAACAATTTACATGTTCTACGGGGAACCATGGAATAATGTGTTAACACTCCCTAGTAGACAGTAGGCACTTGGTCAGGAGAGGTGCTGTGGTTAGAAAATGAATTGCCTACTACAACAATCATATCAGAATGTTTCAGAGATCCAGTGACATATTTCTGGAGGTTGCCATTTATCAGCCCTGCAACTTTTAGACAAATCAAACATAATTCCACCCACAGATGTAATTTTCTCCAACTAGTTACCAGTAGAAATTTTTCTAAAATCATGATTCTTTGGTATAAATTTTTATCATTTTCCCATTAACTTTAGGCTTATTTTCAATTTCTCTATATGCAGATAATTTAAAGCATCCCCACACGCAAGACTTGTATATTGTCTCAACTCGTTTTTATTTCTAAATTTAGTTAATTTAATTTATCTTTATTTTATCTCTCTGTGTATGAGGGTGGTGGTGCACCTGTGCAACTATAGAGGCCAAAAGAAGCCATGGGCTTCATCAGAGCTATAAATATTTGGGATAAACCTGACTTGTTATGATAGTCCTGGGATTTGAATCTCATGCCCATGACTGTGTAGCAAGCTCCTTGACACTCACCATCACTCTGTTTTCTAATGAATAGTGTTGCAAAGTCAATTCCTAAATCCATATAAGTCAGGATAAATATACTGGTTAGGTCTGTATTTATACTTTTTGGTTGGTGTCGTAAAGGATGACATTAAACTAGCTCATCTGACCTTTCTGTAATTTTACTTAATTAATAGGCTTTGCTGCGCATCTACCTGTTTATTAAATAGCAGTTGTTTCTTATACTATAGGATGCCAGAAGTAAGGAGATGCTTTATTTTAAGTTAATTATTTCTTTCGTTATTTAGTTTTAAAAAGTAGTAATGATGCTCTGAGTCTTGACTTCTAGGTAATAAAAGGTGAATTTACAGGGCATTGGGTGGCCTTAAGACCAACCATAGATGCCATGTCCCTTGTGGCCTATCTTAAATGTTGATTTATCGCCTAGATTGGAATATAATCGTTTCTGAAATTCTAATATCTTTTGTTTCTTATAGAAAGTCTGCCTTACCATAGGAGGGAAATTCTACATTGTTTTCTTTTTGTTATCTTTTTATCCTAATAGATTTCATGCCAAGCTGTCTCTACTGTTATTCCATAGAGTGTACTACTGTATTTGAGTGTGACAATACAGTTGGGAAAAACCTGGGGTGTTTGCCCTACTGTACTCAGCATTTATACATCTCCATCTGCTTCATGTATTTTCTAGTCTTTTAATTCTAGCTCTAATCCTTTATTATCCAATTCTATCTTCTAGATATAAGGCTGAGAAATGGGAAGATGTACAAACAAGCAACATATTACAGTTGAGTAAAATAAGGACCAGGTTGAAAATCACTGGGCCTGGTGGGATGGATAAATATACACTCTGAACTTAGATATCTTATCTTTAAAAGAAAGATGATAATGCCTACCTTGTAGCAGCTTATTACGGGAAGACAAAGAAGGTAAAATACACATTTATTTCCCCAGTGTTAGATAAAGGGGGCAATACATCGCCACAGAAATATTCATTCCATTTTTTTGTTTATCAAAGAATGTGATGCTAATATTGTCCTAAGAACTTTAGAGATATACTTTTTCATAAGTCTGCTTCCATACAAATAAATGCAACTGTTGTATGCATCTACCACACTCAAAGAAATTCAACCTCTGAAGAGTTAAGTGTTAGTGCAAAGCCCACACAGCCGGTCTTTGTCCTAGGGCATATTTTAGTCATGAGTCAGGCCACCGTGCCATAATCTTAACACCACCATGACTACTCTTTCCTTGATATTAAAGTATGTGGGATTTATGGAGATACAGGTTGTTATTTAGGGACTAGGAATTTTCTCCTAGCTTCTATTTTACTCCTAGGCTTCCCATTGGCTCTTTGCTGTGCTGCCTCTTTCTAGGATTCTACCCCAAGTTGGCTATTGTACCAAGAAAGCCCCCATCATTTTATCATGAGTAGTGTGATACAGAATGAGAATGGGACTGACAGACCTGGGAAAATGGTTGTCCACCTTACTATACAAGGGCTGATTCATCCACTAGGCAAACCCTCCACTTTCTTCTTAATTTATGTGATGTAATGAACTTGCTATATAAATACAACTGGCATTTACTAGGATCATCTCTGTTTTCCATAGACACCTAGTGAATTCAGATGATGTTCTCATCATAGGCTTAGGAGAACCACTTCTATTTGGTTTTAGACTTACTTAAATACTTAAAAATCACACTTAGCATTTGTTTTGAAAGCTGCCTTCCCCCTTTACAACATATGCAAATTACCACATTTTATCATTTACATTGGCATTTTAAAAACATTAGCAAAAAATGTCTTTGATAACTGTTTTCTGGGTGCCATTTAGTGGTGCTTCTAGCTACACGGTGTTATGATTAAAATCAGAGGCTATGCTGAAACAGCAACTCTCCTATACAGATGAGGAAGAGACAATTAAACAGTGTGATTATAGAAGGATAGAAATGTCAAGAAAATGTCACATCAAATATCCCCCACTATAGGTGAGTGTAAAACTTCATTAGCAAGACTGGGCCAGCAAGGAAAATCTTCTTTGAAATGCAACTCTATTAAAATTGGTCATTTACAGCAGATAGTGTGCATTAAACAGAACAACTTAAAAACAGCCACAAAGCACCCTGACATTTGCTAACCTGCTTAAGTTTCTTTCTTGATGAGGATATCACAGAGAAAGCAAAAGTTATCATGATTAAAAACTAGCCTGAGTGATTTTTTTTTCATTCAAATAGGAATGTCAACTAACTTCTGTTTTCATTTCTGTTGTGGAAATTACATCCCAACCCCTTTACATCAGGAACTCAGTTGTTTCACATTCCTGAAGTTCCCACTTAATCACTGTTTAGCAGATCTTACAAATGAATAAGTATGAAATCTGA
The DNA here is from genome assembly GCF_021556685.1 of Rattus norvegicus. Lineage (NCBI taxonomy): Eukaryota > Metazoa > Chordata > Mammalia > Rodentia > Muridae > Rattus > Rattus norvegicus. Next base: position 106,938,931 of record NC_141548.1, on the reverse strand, counting down.
GGGAAATACAAACTCAAGTTGACTGGCATGTGACTTAGATGTACTGAACCCATGAATGTAAATCTGGACTTAGGTCTTAGCTCACAGGGAACATCCCAGTTCATCTGGTCTCTTTACTAGAAATTGCCTTCTCTGGTATAGGTTGTGTCCAAAACTTGAAAGCTTCCTGCCTTTATTTCTTTGGCTCTCTTGGGTAGCTTAAAGTGTCATATTTTTAAGGGAAAAGGAAGGGGTGGGAAAGAAGGGGAGAGGGAATGGAGAGGGATGAGGAAAGAAGGAAAAAGAAAGAAGTGAGAGGAGGAGGAAAGGACCTTCCTTTGACCTCTCTTACTCAGTTACCTTGGGTCATCCAGTCACTCTCACCAGGAAAAAAATGACAGAGTGGATTGTTCAAACTGAGGCTGGAAATTCATTCCTGACTATTTAAAACAATCTAGGATGAAGGTTCCTATTATCATGTGACTTTATGATACAAAAGGCGGAAAAGCAATTAGGAACCACCCATTTTTATTCCCTGAAGCTAAAAAAAAAATTCCCCCCCCTTTTTTTCTTTTTGCTAGCAAACAGGAAAATCTCCCCTGTGGTTTCAGCAGTCAGATTAAGATTAACTGTAGGCAGGGCTGTGGGCAGGGAGTGTGGAGGCATGGCATGCTGGATCCTCATGAGATAGGATAAAGTTTTCTTCCTGTATCTCGTTGGTATATCATGGGTCTTTTCACATTTTTAGAATTCACCCAGCTACATATTATTGATATAAATACTTTTCTCTCCTAATTACTCTTCCACTAGTAAAAGTAAAACTAAGTGAGAGTATAAAGTTGCCCAGTCGTCTGTGCACAATAACTTACATAAATGAAATGTGATAGCTGTACCCCTTGGTTCATACAGAGCACTGAGACACCATGGGATGTCTCAGCAAAATGGTGAGGACAGGACATATCTTCAAACATTGAAGGAAGCAGGGATATGCAGCATCTGCTGATCATTATAGTTTTATGCACACTGTAGTTGGGGTAGTTCATACCTTTTATTTGACCTCAGGCTATATCATGTTGAGGTTTACATTTGAAAGCCTGATTTTATTTTTCTGCAAATGCTATTTTAACAAAACTGGTTGGGAGGTACAGGCAGTACAACATCTAACATACTTCAAAAGTTTAAGAAATTGTGTAGTACCCAGAAGGAAATATAATCTTCTGAAAATTATGCCTATTGAAAAGTTAGTAAATATGGTGTTGAGTTAATTTAGTCAGTGGGCTGTTAAGTTGGATATCAGCCAGTTGCTTAGGTGTACTTACTTCATACACGTAATTGCAATCTATTTCTGTGGTTTAGATGTAATGAAAAAGCCCGTATGGTAGTGAATGCTATGAGTTGATTAAATTTTGAAATAACTACTTATACTCTTTTTTGATTGGTCAGTTACCTACAATTGTTTAATTCAGGTCAGAAGTTAAGAGACTAAAGGAATCAATGAAGCAATTTGCAATGCTCTGTCTTTTAAATAGAGCATATTTAATGGGTAATTTTTCTTCCATAACTCAGGCACACAGTTCTGAACTCAGTTGCTCAAGATTCTAGGTGCTTCTCTGAAGAACCCACTGTTCTTGAAAGGCCTTAGTTAGGGACCACACAAGGCTTCATGTTACAGCTGTTATAAATATGTTTTGGAGTCATATTAACAGGTTTCCATTGTGTTCGGCTGGTTTTTCTTTTCTTCTGTCAGAAAAAAACAGGAGAAAGGAATGGGAGGCCACTAGCTCTTAAATCTTTGAGCTAGGATTTTGGTCCCCATGTGGATTTTGTGTTTTATGAAGTTGAGTCTCAGAAGCTTAGCATCCCTGAGGCCAAGAAGGTACAACATGTTTCAATGTGCATTGCTTGGCAGAAATCTTAACCCATTTTGAGCAGTTTTAAAATACTATCAGTATCCTATTTAAAATTTGTCAACATTGTTTCTCCTCTTTGCCTAAGGAGGCAAAACCACAAAGCAAATTTTGTCTATCTTTAAGAAGCAACAGCATGTATAACACGAACTAGGCCATAGCTCAGAAACAGAGGCAGCAAGAAGATGCTGGAGATTTGAAATGCAATGGAAAAAGAAAGGTTAATTTCTGAAAGAAAGGACTGTAAAATGCTTATGGTGAAAATGGCATTCCCAGTGGGACCTTAATGCATGAGCGTTTGCACTAGGCAAAGGTAAAGTTGGACATAGTTTACCTATAGGGAAAAGGGCCAGTGAGGTCTTCTGGCTGAAGAAGGGGTGGTTTGAGTGTCAGAAAATCTGCACTGATGCAGAGGGACGCGAAGCAGTCACAGCAGAAAGAAGAAAGGAGACAAGTCTGTAATACAACCTGAGAAGATTGGGGTTGATATTCACCTTTATTTCCTAGAAAGAGAGCTAGAGTCTATAGTTGATGTTTTGCGTCCGACCAGGAAAGGCTTTAGCAGTCATGAAAGTTGAGTGTTCAGGATGGGTACTAAGGGCGCATTAAAAGATGTCCTCACTCATCCCTTTATTTTTTTCTTAGCCATTTTATTATTTTCTTCTCCCCTCTTTGACCTACTTTGCTACTTCTGTGCTTTAGGATTGCCTTCCTGACACAATTCTCAATTTTGACCTCAGGAAGATGTGTTTCTTTATACACTATTTAACAAAACGCCTGTTATTTCTGGCTAGGACCTAGGTGCACATTCTACAGGAATTTATTATGAATCTATGTAGCTGTGAACTTGTGAATAATCCAAAGAAAAATGGGAAGTACCATACATTGTTCACTATTTTCACTGCCAGGGAAATTAATTCTTATCTGAGGAGTCAGGGAATCTTAATTCCTGAGACCTTATTCCTTGATTAGTTGAGCAGGGTACAGAATAGCTGATGCTAAAAGGGACTATTCTTACAGAATTTAGTGAAAATCATAGGCCTTAGAATGAAACAGTGAGGTGGCCCTACTTCACATAGCAGGGATTTATAATATTAAGGCAGACCATATTAAAATCATTATTATTTGCCATTGAAATTTTATATGAGGTGTCTTTTACACCTTTTAGAATTTTAACAGGGACCTGCTTGATTAATACTATGTTATTTCTGTCTAAGGTTATATATTATTTGCCTGAGTAGAAGATGCTAAATCAAATGAAAATGGATTAATAATACAAAGTATTCTTTAATTAAACTTTGGGACTGTCAATAGTCAACTGTCCATGACTGGTTTGGATGAACCTGAAGTTGATCTTTTATTCAAACATGTTAAAGTAAAAGTTCAGACTTTTAAGAGAATATATAAGGAAGGAAGTCAAACTATAGGTAGTAAGTTCACTGAAAGATCTCCTCTGCCTAGTGGGAATCTCTTTATCAAACACAAAAGAGAAAGTGAAATAATTACCACAGTTACTGTGACTCGGGAGACTATCTTCAACTTGCATTATTTCATAAAATATTTATCATGGTACACAGTGTTGTGTTGGCAAAATGAATATATTTTATTTTAAGGCACCAGAAGGTTTCCATAGCTATGGCCCCTGTAGGAAGGGGCTAACTTTATTTAAACAATCCTGTGTATTATTCAGTCCCCGCTATATACCAGACCATCTGGATGAATGAGTTTTCAAGAACTTTAAACCTACAGACATAAAGAAAATATAAATTAACAATATATCTTCTTATGTATCTTTTCCCTGACAGAATTCTCCATTTGTTCATTCTGAACCTAAAAGTTCTATGAAGATTTAAAAAAAAATAAACTGAATTAAAATTTAACTTTCCACAGAAAAAATGTGTACGCCCCATTAGACACCTAGAGACATAATTAATGAACACTGAACAATAAATATTGTGCTATTTTCTCATCTATACTCATAAGTAACACTTTCCATCCCTAAGGCTGCTGATTTCCATTCATTCTCTTGGCCTTCTTGGCTTCTCTCATGCCCCTCCCCCGCCCTAATGTCTGACCCTGTTCCCACTCTTCTCTTCCCCTGCCTTCTCCTACTCAGGTCCCTCCCTCCCTCCACCTCCTCTGATTACTCCCTTCTGCCTTCTAAGTGAGATTGAAGCCTCCTCTCTTGGACCTTTCTGCTTGTTACACTTCAAAGTGTAAAAAGTTCCTAGTTCTTCCTAAACAAACAACTCAGGCATCAAAAAAGATAAAAACATATGCTGATGAAATAAATGAGTGAAATGAGAAAAGAAGAAAGGGTCTGCAGGGGAAAAACCATAAAATGTGTGCTTTAACTTTTTGATCATTGTGGTAATTTTATTTATTGATTTTTTTTAATTTAAATTTTTTTTTTCTGGTTCCACGTGGAAAGGTTTAATGAGAGAAGAGTAGAAGAGGCAAGGAATAGAGGACATAGAGGCCGGCCATGAGCATATGGAGGGAAGGGGGAAGGGGAATGGGGAGAGAAGGGACAAAGGGGAAGAGGGGAAGAGCAGGGAGCGAGAGAAGAAAGAGCAAGAGGATTGTGGTAATTTTAAATACAAAATACTACTGAAAGTAAAGATCAAATAAAATTGCCTAGTAACTGTTTAAGAGAAAGGGGTTTTATGTAGCTAATAGCTTACATATTTTATTGCTGTTTGATGAGCTGCACAAATGAAGACATATTTTTTAGCCTTTCGTCAGATTTGTGATGACATGCGTAATAAATCGAACATTATCATTACATCATAGTTTCACCTTTGTTCATTTACATTAATTTATCTTCAACTAGCAGACAATATTTACGTTCTTATTCTTCCTGCTTTTCTTGAACAGAAATTAGTTATAGAATACATTCCATTATAGTTTTTCTTCCAATTCATCAATCTTAGCTAAAACTACAAGACGATTGTTTTAAATATTACCTAAGGCATTAGCAGAGAGCTACAAATTGTCTAGATTGAGCATCTCAGAGAAACAGAAAATTGTGTCTTCTCTCATCAATGTGTCTAAGCTATCACCCCTTGATCTTGAGTGTTCATGCATCAGATTTACTTCCTTTTAATGAGGCAATAAAAGTTTATCAGGCTCTTAACATGCTTAAGAATGTAAAATGTTTGGCAAACGTAGCTCCATGAGTACATGCTGGCAGCCCTAATGACCTTAGCTTTATTCCTAGAATCCATGTGTTGGAAGAAGAGAATCAATTCCTGCAAGTTATTTTCTGACTTTCACAAACATCCTGTGCTGTATGCCCATAATCACACATACACACACTCACACACACTCATACTTGCACGCATACCTAAATAATATAGACATGCAGATGATATCATTCATATCCCCAAAGAATGTTCAGTGTTATAAACCATAAAGCACATGAACATAAAAGATTAATGCATAGTCTTAATTTAGGAAAGCCACAAAATGAAAGTATTTAAGGAATACATTTTCCTATTCAAAAGCTCCAGTGCTTTTATTGTTTTCCTCAAAATTCATGTTTGTTACTCATGAAAAGGAGTAAGAGGTCCATCCTACACAGTATAAATGTTCTTACTTCATGACCTCGAAATAATCTCTTGTTGCAGAAGAATTTGTATTGTAATGCAGAAGAAACCAATGTTAGCATAGGTCAGCCATTTAACTTAACCACAGCCAGAAAGGAAAACAGTCAAGGAAGTATAAAAGTGTTTGACTCACATATAATGTGTGCAAAGATTATCTGGAATTCTTTAAAAGTGATTTTATATATTTGGATTCAACTTTCAACATCTTGTCTCTTAATTTAGGCCTAGAAAGTTGGAGTTATGGTTCTAGTTTATTTAGTCGTGCAAAGCATAAGCCCACACATTGAGGTTTTGTACTCTAGAGGAAGCTGCTGATGACCACAGCAGTATTAGGCTAACCCTGTTTCAATGTGCTGGACTTTATAGAATTGTGTGAGTTTTTGATTTAATTAGTCAAAGCCTGGCTTAGAGAGCTGTGAATCAGAGTTTGATTACAATGCTTGAATAATTTCCCAAATATCCTTATAAATTTCTTTTCTTATCTAATCTGAAATGCTGCCTCAATTTACAATTTACTCTCATGAGCTCTTTGAGTTCTCCTCTTAGATCTGCTCACAAAGTGTCACAAAATGTGTGCTTTAAATTATATATATATATATATTATGTGTATGTGTGTGTATATATATATATACATATATATGTGTGTGTGTGTGTGTGTGTGTGTGTATGATGTATATGTTTATATACATTTTGTATGGTGAGAATTTCAGTGTCTGTGGAAACCTGATCCTGCAAAAGTCTTCGGAGGACAATACTTTCTGGCTTCTGATAATCCTTGGCAGACCTTAGCATTTCTTTTGCAAATCATCACCTTCATGTTTCTCTTAATTTTCACATAGCATTCTCTGTGCATGCATGCTACTTTGCATTTGAACTTTCTCTTTTTATAAGGAAACCAATTATATTGATTAGAACCCACTGTCATGAACTCACTTTAACTTGATTATCCCTATAAAGACCTACTTTAGCAATAGAGGTGATTTTCATTAATGGCTTCAAGAATTCAGCATATCTTCTTTCTTTCTACTTCTGGAGTGGGCAAGATAATTTTATCCACAATACCCCTTTCTCCCTTACTTATGTTGTAAGTACATTTTAACACTCAGAAATTGATAGAATAATAATTTGAGTTGTATTTCTAATGACTGAGGTTTGTGTAACTCGTGACTACAAAAAAGAAAGAAAGAAGGAAGGAAGGAAGGAAGGAAGGAAGAAAGGAAGGAAGAAAGAAAGAAAGGAAGGAAGGAAGGAAGAAAGAAAGGGAGAAAGATAGGGAGAAAGGAAGGAAGGAAGGAAGGAAGGAAGGAAGAAAGAAAGAAAGAAAGAAAGAAAGGCAAAACATCATTTTTTCTGAGATGACACTTTTCAACTCTACTCTTAGAATGTGTTAGGCAGACTATGATAAAAGTAAAGGGCCAGGCATAGGCCTCTGGATTGTCTTCTTAGGCATGCTATTGAAGTCTTGTAAAATGTGCACGTTAAATAAGAAACATGTACTACTTGTTTTGGAGGGTGAGAACCTCAAAGTCAAATATATGTGCAACTCTATTCCTGCAAAAGCCTACAGAAGAAATCTCTCCTGGGCTTCTGGATTTAGAAACAAATGTCTTTCCACTGATATGGCTTATATATGAAACATTTCTATATTCTTTTGAGAAAATTGACTTTCTTCTCTCTATATTTTTCTCTCAGGTATTGGTTTCTGTCTCTCTGACTACTATAAAAAGCTCAACTCAGAATCTTTTGTAAGATTTCCTATTTATTATGACATTAGATCATGGGAAATATTTCACCTCTTCTGCATTTGTATTAAAATAAAATATGTCAAGTTATCCAGTGGCTATGCTATCAATTTTAATTAATCCTTTGGTTACTAAGAAGTTCAAGTCATAATTAGTAAGAAAATTTAAAATTCCTATAATTTTCTGTGAATATAAATATATTTATTTATAATTTTATTATATAATTATAAATATGTTATAAATTATTGTTATGGCTACCAGCTACTATATCATTTATCAATCATATACCATAATACTATATATATCATTTACCATATATCATATATATTTTTATATAGTATCTATTTTATATATTTGTGTATACTAATGTTTATATATAATATATAATTACATATTATATAATGTATTATATAAATGATGGCTGAAAACATTAATTTATACCATACAGTGATGAAAGATAAAGACGTTCATATTGTGGGTATTCTTGGATACCATGGTTGTGAGTTCCTTCTTAGAAGGGAACAAAATACTCACAGGAGGAAATACAGAGACAAAGCGTCAAGCAAAGACTGAAGGAAAGGCCATTGAGAGACTGCCCAACCTGGAGATCCATTCCACATACAGTTACCAAATCCAGATACTATTGCGGATGCCAAGAAGTATACATGCTGACAGGAGCCTGATATAGATGTCTCCTGAGAGGCTCTGTCAGAGCCTGACAAATACAGAGGCAGATGCTCACAGCCAACCATTGGATTGAGCAATGGTCCCCAATAGAGGAGTTAGAGAAAGGACTGAAGGAACTGATGGGGTTTGCAGCCACATAGGAAGAACAAAGATATCAACCAACCAGATCCCCCAGAGCTCCCAGGGAATAAACCACCAGCCAAAGAGTACACATGGAGGGACTCATGGCTCCAGCTTCATATGTAGCAGAGGATGGCATAGTCTGTCATCAATAAGAGGAGAAGCCCTTGGTCCTGTGAAGGCTTATTCCTCAGTGTAGGGGAATGCCAGGGTGTTGAGGTGGGAGGTGAGTGGGTGGGAGGGGGAGCACCCTTAAAGAAGCAGGGGAATGGGGTGTGGGAGAGGAGGAAGCCAGGAAAAGGGATAACATTTGAAATGTAAATAAAGAAAATACCCAAATTTTAAAAATGAGTACATATATTTAAAAAATATTTTCATTGTATCTTACATAAAATTCCAAGGAGGTATGGAAACTGTTAAGGAAGTATAAGTTTGTAACATAGGTGAGAAAATCGGGAGTTATTAACCACAAAAAGAATGATATGAAGTTAATAGGGGTGATGGGTTAGGAGAGTTAATGGGAGTTAATAGTAGATGCACATAATCAAAGTATGTTTTGTACATCCCACTCTACCCCCTCTCTAGGCTAAGGAATCATTGCAGAAGAGGTTTTAGAAAGATTAGTAGAACTAGACATGAAAGGGAAGATATGTTTTTGGGTAGACAATGGGCAACTACACAAATGAATTCAGAATAATTGTGACAACATAAAAGAAGACTTGTGCAAGCTCAAACCAGAGAAAATCCCATTATGAAGAGGAAAGGTGGGCACAAATTCTAACTCTTAGCTAAAAGTTATTAACAATTGGTAGATACTAGGAGAGGGAACATCACTCTTCTTGGATATGGCTGGTGGGTAGTTAATCATATGCTAGGGGAAGGCTAGAAAATATGTTAAGTTGAGGCAAGTGGAGTTGAATTATGTCAATAAATAGACAGCGCCTTGATATTTTAAATCTAATGAAGTTCTACTTCATTGCTATAAAAACAGGATTAAGAGGTTTTAACTGGTTCATCTGAGATTACTACATGAATTTACTTCTCAGAAAATTCAGTTTTAGTACAGAAACTTGAGACTGAAGTTCCAAATATAGTATAACCAATATCAATTAAAATTTTATCATATGTAGCAGAGAGCTAGGAAAATACAAGAGCAAAGAGTGATAGATTATACATCATCAGAATTCCCAATGAACTCTCCATTTGGTGAGGAGGAAATGCAATGAAAATAAAATAGAAGGAATGTTGAAAACTATGCCTGAGCAAATCACTAAGGAGATGGTGATAAGTTTTGAGTACATAAATACATGGTTTACATACTAGTAGTGTTTAACCTATACTTTAAAATATAAGTTGGCAATTGAAAGAAAACTGGGGTAAACAGTTCACCTCTACAAGACCTAAAAGACAGATCTCATTGAAACAGATGTTATTCAGTGAGGTACATGGGACACTAAAAACTGCAACCCTGGGTCTAGTAGAGCATTCAGCATTATACAGAAATTTCCAATGTCTTTTAGTCAGTGATCTCCAGGCATAGAGTAAACATTAAATGCATCTCAGTAGTACAGAACACAGTGTGTGTGTGTCCGTGTCCGTGTCCGTGTCCGTGTCCCTGTGTGTGTGTGTGTGTGTGTGTGTGTGTGTGTGTGAGAGAGAGAGAGAGAGAGAGAGAGAGAGAGAGAGAGAGAGAGAGAGAGAGAGAGAGAGAGAATGTAGAACCTGGGAAATGTAGCTGTAACTGTAGATAAGTGTTAGAAAGATTTGAGTTTGGTTCCATGATTTGGCAGAAGGGTCTAGATTAGAATGTGATCAAGATAGATAGTTTTAAATTTGTTTTTCTATTCTCTGTGTTTTGCTTGACATACATAGTCTCTCTTCAGTTTTTCTTCTCTTCTCACTTCCCTTTTTTCCCCCAAAGAAAAATCTTAATAATTCAGTTACTTTTGTCCTTTATTTTTAAAAACTATATCTAAATTTTAAAATCAGACCGCAAAGGTGAAGCATCAACTGACAATATCTCTTTGTTTTAAATTCTCTGCATACCAGTCTTCTGTGTAAATTCAAATTCGGTTTCCTGAGAACCTGCAAATGCAGGTCTTCCTGTGAGTTTAGCGTTTGCTTTATATTTGGAGACTATTTGGATTCATAGCACTTGATTACATTTCTGCACATTCTCTGATGATCTTGATCTTTTGATTACATTTATTTATGGTCTCATTATCCTCCTAATTAATTGTCTTATCATAGCCAGGGTTCAGTTTTCTACATTTAAAATGAAATAATGAAAGGAGAGACTCAGCAGGATGTTTCTATTTAGTCACAAAGGCTGCCAATAAAAGCATTTTTCTCCTTTTATTTCCTTATTTCTTTTTTCCTGGTAAACTAAATAATAGATGAAGTTCACTAGGAATCTTTCCATTTAATACCACCAAACAGTTTGGCTCCTTTTGCAAATCAAATAAAAAGTGATAGAAGTTAATCTTTATTGAGTTCCACCATTTAAATGGCTGAGGTAGCATACAGCTTTGCCTCCTCATCTCTGCAGAAATGTAGGTTGGGCCTCTTTGTTGTAAGAACATTGTTGAGAATTAAAACTGAAAACTCACAGAAAGCCTTTCTGAGACTCTAGCAGATAAGAACAGAATCCAATTGTTAACACTGCCAGAGAATGGAATGATCTGTTCCTTATGGAACTTCTGAAAAATTATAGGCTTTTCTCAACTTGTTTCTAAAGCGAATTATATTAGAAAGCAGTTAATTAAAATTGGAAAGGCATTAGATGATAGTATGAAAGGCTGCACATACATAAATGTGACATCCAAGGTTTATGTCAGCATGATAATTTATGATAAGAGTTTGTGACCCAAATGGGTAATTTGGTTCCTCTGGCTAGAGATTTTTCTTTTATGAATATTTCTCTTATGTTTCAGTAGTTAGTAGAGTAAACTTGCTCCCTTGGAGAATTTTAGGGACTGAATAAGTGAAAATTGAAGTATTAGATGATGAAGTTACAATTCCATTACAAACTACTTATTTTATCCTTATTTCCCTCTGGGTCTTTATCAGTGAACCTATTTGTCAACACTTGAATGGCAAACACAAAAGATGTGGATGCTTCAGTCTTTCTTAGAACAAAATACTCACAGAAGGAAATGCAGGGACAAAGAGTGGAGCAGAGACTGAAGGAAAGGCCATTCAGAGACTGCACCACCTGGGGATCCATCCTATATGTAGCTACCCAGTCAAAATTGCTGATGCCAAGAAGTGCTTGCTGACAGGAGCCTGATATAACTGTCTCCTGAGAGGCTCAGCCAGAGCCTTACTGATACAAATGCTTGCAGCTAACCATAGACTGAGCCATGGGACCCCAGTGGAGGAGTTAGAGAAAGGACTGAAGGGGCTGAAGGGATTTGCAATCTCATAGGAAGAATAACAATAACAACCAACCAGGCCCCTCAGAGCTTCCAGGGACTAAACCACCAACCAAAGAGTAAACATGGAGGGAACCATGGCTCCAGCTGCATATGTAACAGAGAATGGCATTGTCTGCTATCAATAGGAGGAGAAGCCCTTGTTCCTGTGAAGGTTTGTTTCCCCAGTGCAGGGGAATGCCAGGCTGTTGAGGTCGGAGTGGGTGAAAGGGAGGGGAGCATCCTCAAAGAAGCAGAGGGAAGGGGATGGGAGAGGGGGGGTAACCAGGAAAGGTGATAACTTTAGAAATGTAAATACATAATATATCCAATAGAAAAGAAATTCTCAAACATTCAAAAACTTAAAAAAAAAAAAGAAAAAGAAAAAGAAAATCCGAGTCATTCCTTCCCACTAGTCTGGATAACAGTAGCTGGTTTGAATAGCAGTTCAATGTGATGTTTATTTTTGTGTGAAAGTTCAGTTAACATGTTCTTGGTGCTCATGTAACTGTTTCTTAAACCACTGTGTACTTCCTGTCATGTGTAACGAAAGGGCCTCCATTCTAAAGGAATAATTTCAGAAATGTAGATGTGATTAAAATCAACCATAAAGAGTATGGTAAAAGGGGCTGTCTGTGTACTTCTGCTGAGTGTTACACACTCAGATCTTACCCTTCACTGAGTAATCTTGAGCTTGAAGGTAACAGTCTGATACATACAACACTGCCCAGGAACATAGCACACATACATAATCCCCCCATTTAAATAAATATACATTTTATAATTTGTTAAGCCATTTTTATAAAGAATCGAAGTGAAATAAGGGTGGACTTTTTGAACACTAATTTTTCCTGAATTTGTGTGCTTATTTCTGGGCCTTTGTAGTGTCACAAGAAGTCTTCTTATTCATGGCTGAGAAAGCAAAGCATAAAACACAGCTAGCTGTAGTCATGAAGAAGACTGTGGGACTGCTGTGTGAGAATAATTGAAGCTACCTTAGATTTGCAATTTATAAGCTAAATCTAATTGCAATGCAGTATGGTTTCCGCACAATTGCCTTCCTGCTCAAAACTGATCCTGAAGAGTGAGTCCCGAGTGGAAAACAACTTTGCAGTATTGCTACAGTATTCAGACATCTAAATGAAAGTGGCTAGGCTGCAGTGAACTGTGATATTGTTATTTCTGACTTGCTAGATTTACCTCTAGTCTCCATTGGGATGTACGCCATTAGTACCACCCATAGGTAGAGAGCTCTGGGCAAGTTTTGTTCAAATGAAGGAATTGAAGCTCAGAGTCACAGCCAGATGTCTGTCATTTACTTTTATTTTGGAAGCAGACTACTCAGATTAAACTTGAAGAATGGTGGATAGTCAGCCCATGGGGTAGAAGTAATTTAATCTGTGTTTCCAACTTTACATACCCTCCTGCAGGCTGGATCTATTAGCTGAGAAGCATAACAGCTAAATCAACAAGTGATTGTCTTTACCCTTTTAACCTCCATAGCTGTAATAGGTCACTATTTGGCTAGTGTTAACATTTCTTGCTTCAAAGATTATGGAAATAAGAACATGCCTCTGAATGTTTGCAGACAGACAGAAAGAAACACACACAGACACATGCACACACACACACACACACACAAAGTGGGGGGGGATACTGCAAGTTCTACTGAGTTCCTTAGGGACTATATAAGCATGCTTTACTATACGTAGGGGCGTTATGATTTATTCATTGAATTCTATACTTCTAACTAATAGAAATATGTAAGTTATCAACATGCCTCACACTTTTTCTTCATCTGCTTCTTTAACGTGCTAGAAAGTGTCTAGATTGTTATCAGGCTGAAACAAAGGCTGGTGAAAGCTTCAGTCTCTGGTCTCCATACTAGGTTTTACCAGTAAGATGGATGATTTCTTCCCTGCACTTAGGCATGGATGTTCTATAGGGCCAACGTTTATTATTAATTAAAAATAAAAAAACTAAAATGAATTATTTGTTATGAAAGTCAGATTTCAATGTAGTAACACTGAGTATTTAGGATGATGATGAAATCTAAACCAATATCCATCCAATAAGCTTTTTCCTGTGTATGATAGCTAAGATGTCTTCTCCAGTAGGAGATTATCTCTGGCTTTATCCTATTATTCTCTGAGACAGACATTCTGGTAAGACCACACTTACTGCTGTCTGCTTCTGGAAACCTGAGTGTTTTTTTACATGTCAGGAAGAAAAATAATATGAGCTACATAGAAGCACATTCTAATTTTATTGAATATTTTATGTATTTACATTTTAAATATTATCCCCTTTCCAAGTTCCCCCTCTCCCCTCCCCCTCCCCCTGCTTCTATGAGGATGCTCCCCCTCCCACCCACCCACTCCCACCTCAACACCCTGGCATTCCCCTACACTGAAGAAACAAGCCTTTACAGGAACAAGGGCTTCCTCTCCTATTTATGCCAGACAGTGCCATCCTCTGCTACATATGCAGCTGGAGCCATGGGTTCCTCCATGTGTACTCTTTGGTTAGTGGTTTATTCCCTGGGAGCTCTGGGGGTCCTGGTTGATTGATATTTTTCTTTATCCTATGGGGTTGCAAACCCTTTCAGCTCCTTCAGTCGTTTCTCTAACTCCTCCATTGCTCAGTCTGATGGTTAGCTGCAAACATCCTCATTTGTATCAGTAAGATTCTGGCTGAGCCTCTCAAGAGACAGCTATATCAGGTTCCTGCTAGCATGCACTTCTTGGCTTCATCAATGTGTGTGTGTGTGTGTGTGTGTGTGTGTGTGTGTGTGTGTGTGTGTGTGTGTGTGTTGGATCCCCAGGTGGGGCAGTGTCTGGATGACCTTTCCTTCCGTCCCTGCTCCACTCTTTGTCCCTGTATTTCCTCCCATATTTTGTTCCTCCTTCTAAGAAGGACTGAATCATTCACATTTTGATCTTCCTTCTTCTTGAGCTTCATATGATCTGTGAATTGTATCTTGGGTATTCTGAGCTTTTGGGCTAATATCCACTTATCACTTGAGTTCCTACTATGTGTGTTCTTTTGTGATGGGGTTACTTCACTCGGGATGGTATTTTCTAGTTCCATCCATTTGCCTAAGAATTTCAAGAATTCACTGTTTTTAATAGTTGAGTAGTACTCCATTGTGCAAATGTGCCACATTTTCTATATCCATTCCTCTGTTGAAGGACATCTGTGTTCTTTCCAGCTTCTGGGTATTATAAGTAAGGCTGCTATGAACATAGTGGAACATGTATCCTTGTTATATTTTGGAGCATTTTTGGGGTATATGTCCAGTAGTGGTATAACCGGGTCCTCAGGTGGTAGTATTATGTCCAATTTTCTGAGGACTCTCTAGACTGATGTCCAGAGTGGTTGTACCAGCTTACAATCCCACCATCAATGGAGGACTGTTCCTTTTTCTTCATATCCTCATTAGCAACTGCTGTCACCTGAGTTTTTTTTTTTAATCAGCCATTCTAATTGGTGTGAGGTGGAATCTTGGTATTTTTTTTAATTTGCATTTCCCTGATGACTAAGGATGTTGAACATTTCTTTAGGTGCTTCTCAGCCATTTGGTATTTCTCAGCTGAGAATTCTTTGTTTAACTCTGTACCCAATTTTTTAATTGAATTATTTGGTTCTCTGGAGTCTAACTTCTTGAGTTCTTTGTATGTATTAGATATTAGCCCTCTATCAGATGTAGGACAGGTAAAGATCTTTTCCCAATCTGCTGGTTGCTGTTTTGTCCTATTGACAGTGTCTTTTACTTTATAGAAGCTTTGCAATTTTATGATGTCTCATTTGTCAATTGTTGATCTTAGGGCATAAGCCATTGATATTTCAGGAAATTTTCCCCTGGAGGCACATTCTTCATGTGTCACAAAGAGATGTTTTTCTTCCAGGTGCATCATTCTGTCATTCAAATTGATTATTCCTTTGTAATTTGCTGTTCTCCTGAGAGCAAATTAACTTGGTTTCATACTATTTTCTTTCTGATTCTTGTGACAGAATGTAAAATAGATTAAAGAGATAGGAACCAAGTTGTAAGGATAGACAAAATTGTGGGAGAAATAAGGCTCTAGACTTAATGAAATCAAAACTCAGAGAATGCTTGTGAATACCCAGCCCTGACTGATACATATACAATGTCCTTCCTACACCTAAGGCATAAAACATCATTGAAGAATCCAGAGGACCAGCACTCAGGATGCTTAAGAATGTTTTCTTTTATTTAATTTTTTAAATTTATTTTTTGGATATTTTTATTGGGTATTTTTAAAAAATTTTTATTATATATTTTTTACTTACATTTCAAAGGTTATTCCCTTTTCTGGTTTTCTGTCCATAAGCCCCCATTCCCTCTCTCCCCCTCCCCCATATGGGTATTTCCCTCTATATATCCTCCTTATTGCCCCATATTCCCTTGCACTGGGGTCCAACCTTGGCAAGACCAAGGGCTTTCCCTTCCACTGGTGCCCCAACAAGGCTATTCTCTGCTAAAGATGCAGTTGGAGCCCTGGGTCAGTTCATGTATAGTTTTTGGTAGTGGTTTAGTCCCTGGAAGCTCTGGTTGTTGGCATTGTTTTTATGGGGTTGCAAGCTCCTTCAACTCTTTCAATATTTCCTCTAATTCCCTCTAAGAGGGTCCTATTCTCAGTTCGGTGATTTGCTGCTAGCATTGACCTCTGTATTGGACGTGCTCTGGATGTGTCTTTCAGAAGAGATCTATATCCAGTCCCTTTCCGCTGCATTTTTAGATTCATCAATCTTATCTAGTTTTGGTGGTTATATATATGGGCCACATGTGTGTCAGGCTCTGAATGGCCATTCCTTGAGTCACTGCTCTAAGCTTTGCTTCCATATCTCCTCCTATGAATATTTTTCCCCGTTTTACGAAGGAGTGGGAGCATCTGCATTTTGGTCATCCTTCTTGAGATTCCTGTGGTCTGTAGATTGCATCTTGGGTAATTTGAGCTTTTTGGCTAATATCCACTTATCAATGAGTGCATACCAAGTGTGTTTTTCTGTGATTGAGTAACCTCACTCAGGATGATATTTTCTAGTTCATTCCATTTGCCTATGAATTTCATGAAGTCATTGTTTTTGATAGATGAGTAGTACTCCACTGTGTAGATATAGTACATTTTCTGAACCCATTCCTCTGTTGAAGGGCATCTGGGTTCTTTCCAGCTTCTGGCTATTATAAATAAGGCTGCTATGAACATAGTGGAGCATGTATCTTTGTTGTATGTTGGAGCATCTTTTGGGTATATACCCAAAAGAGGTATAGCTGGGTTCTCAGGGTATTTTTTATTTACATTTTAAATGTTATTCTCTTTTTCGTTTTCCCATCCATAAGTCCTCTATCCCCTTCCCCTCCCCCTCTATAAGGTTCTATAAGGTTATTCCTCTTCTCCAAACCACACCCCCTTCCCACCTCCCTGGCCTGACATTCCCCTACCCTGGGGCATCCAGCCTTGGCAGGACCAAGGGCTTCTCCTTCCATTGGTGCCCAACAAGGCCATCCTTTGCTACTGGAGCCATGGATCAGTCCATGTATAGTCTTTGGGTAGTGATTTAGTCCCTGGGAGCTCTGGTTGGGTGGTATTCTTGTTCTTATGGGGTTGCAAGCTCCTTAAACTCCTTTAACCCTTTCTCTAACTCCTCCAAAGGGGATCCCGTTCTCAGTTCAATGGTTTGCTGCTAGCATTCGCCTCTGTATTTTTCAGGCTCTGGCTGAGCCTCTCAGGAGATAGCTATACCAGGCTCCTGTCAGCATGCACTTCTTGGCTTCATCAATATTGTCTAGTTTTGGGAAGGCCACATGAAAAGGAAGTTGCACCCATAAAATATCAACAGTACAGGTATATAAGCAATATACAAATAGTAATAACACCAGTTGATATGCCAATGTTGTTCAGGAAAATTTCACAGTGTGTTTACTCCTACATGAAGAGATATAGGTAGTCAATGGAAGCAGGTGAATGGATTTTCTCCAAGGTTGAGCCCTCCAACAAGTTATTCAATCCCACGTAGTGAGTAATTTTATCTTTTAAGATAAAGTGAAAGTGCTTCTGTGAAATGGTTTTTGATATTTAACATAGTATGGACCCAATAAGCGTTGGGTAGATTAAATTAAATTGTATTGCGCAAATATGGAGCACAAATTATTAAACAGAAAATCTCATTGTACTAACAGAGTTGTAAAATTATGATCAATGCAATCATTTAACATTGCATGGTACTAACCATTGTAAGGACTGAAAGTGGTTAGGATAGTTTGGGTTATTACTGTTATCAACTGTGAGAATAAATGAACTATGATGCTGCACACACTTCATTTCATCAGGGTAATTTCAATCTAGGCATCTTGTTAAGACTCATCTTATTTCTTGAAGATGAGATAAATTCTAGAGGGATAAAAATCTTGAAAATTACTACTTTGAAAACCACTGAGGCTACATATTGACAAAGATAATGAGGAAGTGTGGAGGTCTACTTATAAGAAAAGAGAAAACAGGTTCACTGTAATTCTTCTACCTCGTCCACAATGTTTCTAAATTCTATCTCATGCATAGAAACAATTATTTCTTGATGAATTTTGGAAATATTTCACCTTCAAATTGTAGCTATAGGGGCTAAAGAAGTCTTCCCCACATCTGTTGGCTTTGTCTGGCTTAGAATTTCATCACCTCCTTCCTGACTTTCTACCTCATCTTGCTATGCTCTGTCTTGTTATCTTGGCTGTGCTCAACGTGTGCGCCTGACCAGATTAACTTTAAGTAACTTTATATCCCTTCTCAATACAGAAAAAATAACTAGAATCTAAACTGTAGGATCTTGTATGACACAATCTTAAATTGTATATCCTATTCCATTCTTCATAGCGTGCATTACATTGAAAACACTTTTCTGTATTTCACAATACAAATACTTATTCTTCATTCCCAAATATATATTTTATATATCATCTTTTAGAGTGAAGCTCTTATCTTTTCTCTAAAGGGTGTAGGAACATTGTAGTAACGCCCCCTCTCTTCCTGACAGCTTAAAAGTAGTTTCTTTTTTTAAAATTCATCATTTACTTTCAACTACAACTGTTTGCTGCTTCCAGGCTCCTAAAAGAAAATAGCTAAATGATCAGATTTTAAAAAAAACTTGATAATCAGCTTAAAATATTGAATTAGAATTTAACATTAAAAAGCTAAGTGGGTTGTGAGCAAAGGCATTGCCTAATAAATGTTTCCTTTTTGGATTAAAAGGTGAGTTGAGGTGCAATTACATAAAAGATATCTCTGAGGAGCTGGTTCTGTGCTCCTAAATACTTTGAGATTACATTTGGCAATTACTTAAACTTATTTGGGTATTTTCTAGCACTTGACTCTAAGTATAGAGATAAGCCACTAAAGACAATGAAAGACATGCTTTCAATCACTGAGGACTTTACTAATGAAAGAAGAAAACTAAAGTGGGACAAAATAAAAACTTAAGTAAATCGACAGTCATCTTGTCCCTAAAGGTCCTGTGTTAAGCTCCTCTCAGTGTAACTAAGGCAATCTTTTAATCACCTGGAAAATAACCAAGTGTGTCAACAAGAACATAGTCGTTTATAACTACTACAGTAGATGCTACATACTAATAATTTAATCATTAGTATACATTAGGGTTGATGGCTTTTAATTTGTGATGTCTGCATAAAGCTTGCTCAGTAATGACTTAGAAACTTGAGGTTTCCCTAGTTTTATTAGGAATATATCTCATAGATGCAAGATAAACTTCCCTAGCTGCAAACATCAGTTCTTTGTAGAAAGGGTCTAAAGAAAAAGAAAGCGCTTGGATAGAAATGCATTTCCTTTTGATAAGGAGGAAAATAAGAATCTTTAACATCTCTCCTATCTGTCCTTCCATTATACATCACGTAGCAAGAACGGTTCCCTACAGCTTCAAATATCTGCACTGGAAGCAAGAGAAGTGAGTTTCTAGAGCAGAAAAGTGAGTGGGCCATAGGCTGGTGTAGAGCACCTGGGATTCATTTGTCTGATTTGAGTGTATTGTAACAGTGAATAAAACTGGGGCTCTCTTGACAAATATGGGTGGAGCTCTCTTCAATAAATGTTTGTTTATTAAATCACTTTCTAATTCTTAAAATCACTTTCTAATTCTTCTTCAGGCCCCTTTCAGTAAGTTGACATGCTTTTATGTAAATGTTAATATTGAGAGAATGCACGCAGTCTTTAAATTCTTAAGACACAGCAGCAAACGGCTTGTATCTCTAATCACAAATGTGCCTTGACTCAATTTTTCTGCTTCTTTTGAGTTATTAGTTGAATATCAAATTAATCATATTTTAAACAGCATTTATTCACTAAACAATACCCTAGACACCTCCAAAGAATTATTTAATTCCTCAAATGAGCAAGCACATAGAAGCAGCTGTCCCTGCCCCCAAGGAGAGTATTAAATTCTGCAACTAGACCATGTTGTTCAACAGCCTTCATCAGAACATGCTCATTCCTGAAGCCCACATTGAGCAGGGGCTTCATAGAGAGTAGGATAAATGTTGGAGTGTTGCCATGAAAGGTTCCTGAGAGAAAATAAAATGGTAATTTGCCTTCTTAACTCTTAACATGACCAGAATTTAATCTCCTCAACACGGAGTCCACCAGCCACAGACTTGTTTGTCTTAATGTAAAATAGAGAACCAAGGGAAAAAGGAAGGAGAGGTATTGTTATAGCCTTATGGGCCATGAGACAGATCCAGTAACGATGGTCCCCCTTCAAATTCCTGCTAAGCCGTCATAGATACTTGAGCCAGATTTACAGATTTACTGAGAGGGGAAATAACTTGAATTACAAAGTAAAGCAAATGCAGAATTTCTGAGAAGTCCTATTTCAGAACTTCAGAAGAAAATTAGACCTGGCAGGTGCCCTACCCCGGGAATGTTTGATTATTGCATGAGTTTTAAAACCTTCCCAGATGAAAACACTGTGTCAAACTCCTCCTTTGTTTGCACCTTAAAATGGAAAACAGCTCTCACTTTTCTTCTTTTTCATTAATGAGGTTTGTGCATTGGGAACCTATTTAATATCCTTGTTAATGAGCTCATTTTAATATCTTCATTTGTGATTAAGCCAGCTTCATTAGATAGACCTCTAAGCCTACTTGTTATAGTAAAAGTGTTATACAACTATTTCAAATATGACAGCTTCTCCCCAGATCTTTCCTCTCATTTCTATCTCTGTGTGTCTTCTGTTTCTTTCCTCTTTCTTGAACTTTTTAGTTCTTGTGGAACCATTAAACAGTTCTCATTGCCCTGAAAGGATTCTCCTATTTAAAAATTTTCTATCATTAATTCACCTCTTATATACTATTATTGTTACTGTCTTTTCCTTTTCCTTTAATTTTTAAAGGCAATTCGTTTTAAAGGGAGAATAATTTCTAAGTATGTTTTATGTCAAAGAGTTCAGTATCTAGTAATTCAAAACTCTGTCATTAGGGAATTCTTTGCAGATAAAAATATATAATATATAATATTTCAGTAGCTGTAATAGAGAAAATATTTGTAAAGTTAACCTTCAGACAATTTAGTAGCATCTGAACAACAAGTGATGGCATCTGCTGGCCACTGAATGTTGTTTGTCCAGGGAACTCTGCTATAGAGCACTTTACAGTAGTTCTGCAGTTTTCTTTCAACCTACAGTGATTTCAATTCTCTAACAGTACAGAGCTTGCTGTCTGGCAAACAGAAGCTGCATGGAATGATTGACAGCTGAAGATGGGGTTTGCCATTTTTAGAATCCCTCATACTCAGAACGGTTACTTGAAATCAATCTTCAGATATCATTGGACACTAGGGTGGAATGCCAAACTATAATTTAAAGAATTTACTTTCTCATCTTGTAGCTGGATAATTAGAAGTAGGAAGGGAATGTGAGCAGCAAGTGCCACAGGAGGCCAATTAAAATTTTTGCCCTTCAAATATCACAGACTGAAATTTAGCAAAATTTTTGTCTTAAAAGCCAGAGAATCGATACTCCAAGCCTCGTGGTCCACGATGTCTCGGTAACATCTGTGGTCCACGATGTTAACATATGCACAATTCAAACTATGATATATATGAAACTTTACAACAAGTAAAGAAATGGTCAAGGCTATGTTCTAATAAAACCTCATTAAACTGAAAAACAGGGCAGATTTAGACTAAGAGTCATGATTTTCTAAGGCATGACTTAGACTTTTAAATATCTTTTGGGAATTTTAACTCAATTCCCACATGGAAAGTTGTTGTATAAACCTGAGTATAAAGACTTAGATCAGGGATGAGGAGTGTCTGTGCAGAGCCACACCATCGTAGGAAGCTAGGGCTGAAGATTTCAGTCATTTTCCCCCAGATCAGAGTGATTCTGAAACTGAATATCAGCCTTTTACTGGGGAGACAATTTTGTAGATTCATCAGAGACATGTGAGTATGCGGGTGACTGGATACTTGGCAGTTTATCCACTATTTCCTATATACTGAAAAAAATTCAAAGAGCAATGTATCTTAAGATATAAATATAATCTGTTAATAATCCTTTGCCTTCCAACAGTCATATTGATATTTTTCTAAAGTTTGCTTCTCCAGTACAGTCATGTACATTACCGATGTCTGCTCTACTTAAGGTAATAAAGAGCAGGCATTTCTTGAGACTCGAAGCAGGCTTTCCATTCTTCTCTATCATAATAACTGGAGTAACAGTGGCCACTAGTGTCCAATCAGATAACTGCATCACTTTTCTCTCGCTGCTGTGTGTGGCACAAACATTAATCTCCTGAAGCAGTTTTCAGGGAGTTTAAAAACATATTATCTGGATGGATACAACTATGGGTTAAAGAAATGCTCATTTAATATTAGCTATGATCGCTTCTCGGCCTTTTGGCTAAGATCAAGTGTAATATTAGTTATGAATCAATTCGTTATTTATGAATAACCAATGTATCTATAGAAACCCCAAACATAGTAACACTTCCTATGATAAAATAATTGAGGTTTAAAATATTAAAGCATACTTTCATACAGAGAAATTTTAATTAGTGATATCACTTAAAATTAATGATCACCATAGAATGACATAACCTTCTTTTAATCATTTAAAATATTAATCCACCAACATTTTTGTAGATTCATTGCTTTATAAAACATTCATCACAGGTTTGAGAGAAGAACAGATTAATATAGTTAGGATTTTTGCCTTGACTTTATTACAAAATAGTTGAGAATATTTTAATTTATTAGAGCATTGAAATAGTTTTCTGTTATCTAAGGATTTATTATTTTCTATTGGCATTTCTAAAGTATTTGGCTTTAACTGGAAATGGCTTCTCCAGGATTTCTAATGCCTTAGAAACGCTTGCTAGCTTCAATGCCAAAAGCAGGCAGCAGAGGGCCCTGCAAATTTAGCTGTCCAGAGACTTCCTAAAATGGATAACAAATTTAACCCTTGTGAAGTCTGTGCTTGTGAATTGCAAAGGCTGCAGTTTCCCTGCCATGGAAAAGAAATAAAGGGGGCTGCATGGGTGAAACAATCTTATGTTGATATAATTTTTGAAATCCACACGTAGTTATTTATTCTAGTTATAGAATTCTAGTTAGGAAAGTCAAAAGCTTGTGTGGCATTTCAGGGTTGATTAGCTTTGAGATTGGGTAATTACAGCTCCAGCCGCAAGCATCCACCATATGTGAAGTCTATGCATATTGATGAAGGTTGTAAATATATGGAAATGCCTGGGTAGTCTCTGCTCAGTTTGCACTTGCCATCTGATGAGTGATTTTTCCTTTCATGATTTGGAACTGTAGGCTCCATGAGGACTTTATCTGTCCTTAGCACTGTTTCCAATCTCTGCCCTCCAGGTCTCTCTACTTGCGCATTTCATTTTTAGACTTTCTTATGTACTTACTTTTTCTTTTAACAAATGTTTATTGAATTTTATGAGGTGCCAAATATTGGGCTTCTATTCTTATGGAATCTGTTTTCTAATGTTGGGGATAAATCATTAGACATATAGAGACAGAAATCAAGAAAGAATGTCGAGGAAAAAATCTGAGAAGATACAAAGCATCTGAAATGTTTATGGCAGTTACTTTAGATTGACAGTTGCTTTAGACTGACGGGCAGGGAATGCTTTTCTGAAGAGGCGGGATTGAAGAAGGAATTTGAATGACAGAAAACAGTCAGCCCTGTAAGCATTACAGATAGTCAAAAGCAAATTTTTACAAAATTGCTTCAAGACTTCACAGGTGTTTCTAGTCTGAAGAATGGAAAGTAGGCCACTCTGCTTCCCTGCAGTGTTTTCATTTCACCTTGAAAAGGAGAAATGAGTTGGGAAATGTTTTCCTTCTCTGTGTCCTACTAGAAAATTAAAAAAAAAAAAAGAACCAAAAGAAAGAAAATTATGGCTACACTGAAGTGCCTCTACCCATCCTTCTCTTGCTTTCACCACTGCCTCTCAGGTGTTTCCAGAGGAAGAGGTCCTCTCATTTGGAACACTAGCCAATCACACTTTAAAAATCCTCACCCTAGATGTAAGTGTAAAAGCCCATCTATCTGGGCACTGCTTGCATAAGTAAATGTGCTTTCCAGTTACTGTTTTGATGGACTTTTAGGTGATTCAAGTTGTCTTCTTTGTAGGGCCACAGATTGGCCAAGGCATATTTGCTAAATGAAGAATAGGAAGCAAAAATATCTGCACACTCTCGGTTATTTGAATGACCTTGATATATATACCTGCAGTACTAATTTCTCTGAAAACTTCCATTTTACCGCCAAACCACTTTTCTCTTTGCTCCATCCTTTTTTGGATCACCTGGTTCTCTCACTTTCGTCAACTTCCATTTATCTGACTACTTCCTGGACAATGCTTTTTAATATAAGAGGTGAATTTTGTAGGCTTTTATTTCCTGGTTTTGTTTCTAAAAGTCTAGACAAAATACAAATAATGAAGCTAGATGCGTTATATCCTATGCCTAACAGGGCTGCTTTCCATGCATAAGGATGTTATATAAAGTAGATCAGAATTTGCATTCCATGAACTAAAGACAGGAAGAGGAGGAAAGCCTGCATGATTCCATTATTAGAAGGTTTAGTGTTCAAGACGCAAAGCTTACCGTGCTCAAAATTCTGGCCTAATCAGACCCACTTAAGGGCCTTCCTACCTAATACAACTTTATCTCTTAAGCTGATTTAAAATGGAGGATGCATTTATCATCAGGGAGATGGTGTGCTTTAACTCCTAGGGCCAAGAATATGCAGACAAAAATTAAATAGTGAATAAAAAGACTATAGCTGTCCAAAAGTATTTATAATTATCATATAAATGATTGTGTCTAATGATGCTGTTGATAAATTTAAATCAATTTCCAGGAGGACTGGAGAAACCCTGCCACTTACAATCAGGGAAAAAGAGACTGAACCCAGAACACAAACACAATTCACAGAATTAGAACATAAGAAGAGTTTGAGAGCATCAGAAAACTTGAACTTTACAGGTCTCATTCATTCATCCCCTATTATCTTACCAACCTTCTTAATCTCAGTGTGCTACCAAGACAGGGTCTCTCTAACTTAATTCTTCATTTTGAGTTAAATATTCATTGGTGGAGAAAGGCCTGTGCATTGCAATGTATAATGTTCTGTAGCATCCCAGGCCTCTGTCAACTAGATGCCAATAACACCAGCCCATCTTCTGCTCTTATTTCTGAAAATCAAACCAAGTCTTTAGGCATTGCTGAAGTTCCTCTGGGGTCCAAATATCCCCTTCCCCTGGAGAAATGCAGCTTGTGATGAAGGTGTTTTTATTTCACTCTGAAGAATCAGAATGATTATTTATGCCTTACCAGTTTTCTTAAATGAGTCATAGAAGACTTGGGGGAACAAAGATGCTGTTTGGTATGTTTATTAGATTACATAATGAAAGTTAAAGAAAATATAAATGTCAGTGTAGCAATTCTATCTAAAGAAGACACTGTTTTGGCACTGCAAAAGGACCAATTTTAAAAGAAAATAAATAATCTCATTCGTATTAACTGAGAGATGTTTAGAAGACACTGTATTTGTTTGTTTGTTTAATGGAGAAAAGCCAGGGATTTGGGTATGCTAGGAAAACTCTACCATTGAGCTATATGTCTAGATCTGAATACCAGCTTAACAAGTTTGAAAATTTCTCTTTCACCTGGATTATTATCAGGACAAATGTAGCCCCATGGTGTTTTAATAACAATTTTCATTAGGAATAAAATTAATATTCTTCTTATATTTCTTTCTGCTTAGAACCCAAAGTATAAAAGCAGAGGAAATAATTATAAATACCAATTGCATGAAATGAAGATGCTTTCATCAGACATTCACTTGAATTACATTTCCTAACGTGAGAAAAAGAGATGGATATATGTGCAAGGCTTTCTCTCTGTGTCTATGAAATTCTTCCTTGTATTGTGAGCAGATGGTGAACATCTCTTTCTGCCTGAAAGGGGTAGCAACTTCATATTTACTAGTGGGTTGAGTACCCAAAACCAAACATGAAGTTGTCAGCAGAAGTTTAGGGAGTTATCTTTAGTTACACCCACCAGAATCCATACAGCAGCACACCGTGGGACTCACCCTTCAGGGAACTGGCCTCAGTGATTTTGTTTGTTTGTTTGCTTGTTTTATATTTTTTGTTTCTTTATTTTCTAATGAGAACCTATAGGAAGTAATGGCTTACCTGAACAGTGGTTCAAGCATAAAGGTGGATTTTTTAAAATGACATTGCTTTAGTAAATAGCATATTACTTTACTCAACCTGATTTAAAAAATATGAGCAACTAAGTACATTTTCCAACAAAAATTGATTTTCTCATATGCTTAATGACTGGAAGGTCAATATCGCTATTTTCAGGGCTAGTTTCCTCAAGGTTCATCTCTTCAACCTGTGGATTGCTGTTGTCTCCCTGTTTTTCCATGTTGTTTCCTTTGTGTGGAAACATCCCTAGTGTCTCTCTTATGTCTATACTTCTCCTAATCTAGATATCAGTCGAATTAATTTATGACCATCAAAACAGCCTAATTTGAACTTATACTATCTCCAACTAGACTATATTCTGAGGTAATAGATCTAGGAGATCAACATACAAATCTGAAAGATTTAAAAGAGAAAATATAATCAAGTCTGTTTAATTCAACAAGTAGCCTGTATGCTAATGACAAGATGAGAGGGAATCTACTAACCCAAGCATTATTTCAAGTGGATTCCATTAATGCAAACAAGATCATGGATGTACAGAGAGAATGTTTTCCATACTAACAGTAGATTTGATTACTTCTTACATGCCTTTCACAGGTAGGTAGGCTCAGAAGTGCTCTGACCAATTATAAAGTACCATACATTTATTAGAGACATGACTTTTAATAAAACATAAGACTTCTTTCTGCTGGTGTTTCAAGTTCTCCATTCAATCTGACAGTTTTTAAATGATTTTCTCCTATGCATTCATTATTTTTATTTTCACTTGAAAAATTATGTATATGTATGTATGTGTATATATATGTATATATACATACTATATATATATATATATATATATATATATATATATATATATATATATACATACCACATCATAAGTATGGAGAAGGTGATGGTGAACTAACAAGACTGTTCTGGAAGACAGGCATACTGAGTTCCCAACGTGTGAATTTTAGGTATTGACTTTCTAAAGCAGCCTCCCTCCCTAGTCTGAAATTTTGGATGAGACATGCTGGAAACCTATTTCTATGATTGGCACAGTAGATGGTAGATCATGTATATATTTCAGGTCTAAAACTAACACTTTCAATGTTCCCCTCCTCGGCAATGTGCCACAGGATCGTTGATAATTCCCCTTTTGAGATTAATAGTACATTTACAAATCTCTTGTTAAAAATTAAAGATATCTTACCTGAGTAGGGAAATATACAATGCAATGAACATATCCTTAGACTCATTGGCCACAGTAGCTGTACTACTACTTAGAACCTGTAGGTTGTGACACCTTCGGTAAATCTCTAACTCCAAAAATTTTACATTATGATCCATAACAGTATCAAAATTAAAGTTATGAAATAGGAACAAAATGATTTTATGATAGGGAGGTAACCATAACATGAGGAATTGTTTTTAAGTGTCACAACATTATGAAGGTTGAGAACTACTGACTTTAGAGCTTTGTGGATAAAAGATACAGTTTTATGGGTTAAAAGGATGCCTCTGTGTATTTTGCTCTGTTTTGTATGTATTTCTTATAGTTGAGAGTGGGGTCAGTAGAAAAATGGTGACCAAGAGGCACACAGAATGACTGTAGAAAGAGTAGGAGCCTTATTTGGCTGATAAACATTGCATAGTGTTTGACAGGGGCCCTGGACCTTCTGTCTTAGAAGTGTGCCTGAAAGGTATAAGTGAGGGCATTTCTCAGTTCACTCACAATGATCCTAACCCTAATTTATGAACTGATGATCTGCCTCAAATCACTTCGACTTTGATGTGAAATATTTGATTAAAATATACTCTTAGAAATAATTTTGTTCTGCTAGCCTTTCCTTTTACTTGAGTGTGCTATAGCTATAATTTCATAATCTCCATTTAGATCTTTGTGAATATAAAAAGTTAGATAAAAAGAGCAAGCTCTAGAAATCAGCAGTCCACAGTTATGGCTAGAGATAACAATACTATGCTATTCAACTTAAAAATATGATAAAAGGAAAATCTCGTTTTAAATACTCTTTACTTGAAAAATAATGTCTTTTTTAAAACTAATGAAATGAATTAAATAAAATCAAGAAACCTGAACCAAGCTTCCTTTCTAACATATCCAAGAAGGGACCTTTCTCTGGTAGGATGTTGCTTTTCCCTAGATTCCATCAGCTATCAGACTGGCTTTTGTGTAGATAATTAAGGTGCTTAGAGTGGACATGACCTCCAGGTCATTTTCTTGTGCTGAAGCTCTGAACAGGTCAACTGGGAAATTCAAGTTGATGCTTTTGGCATGGTCTTTATTTAAGACCATAATTTTTCTTCTAACTATAATTTGTGGGATTAAATACATTAAAGTAAAATGCAACTTATTAAGATGTCAGCATCAGTTTGTAGCACGTGTGTATATCCTGTGATTATTGTTCAGGTCAGCAGATGCTATTTTCAACACCAACTTCCATTTTGATTCTTTCTGATCAGTATTCTCGTCTCCATGTCTTCACAACTGTTCCAATTAATGTTTATGAGGCATATTCTTGGTATTTTATATTCCAGTGATTTTTTTCTTTATAAACAAACAGTATAATTGAATATGGTTATGCTATGCTTGCACTGTCTTATTGGGGGAGGGGTATATGGCTTATTTATGTCCCTTGAGTTTTGAGGGTCTCTGCCACTAGAAATATTTTCTGATCTCACAATAACCATATTCACTCACTAGTTCAAGGTCTTTCATCTTATGAATCACTTGTTTGTTCAAAGTCTTCTTGTCAGTGGTGATAACTATAATTATAAGTTTGAAACTAACAAGTACTTAAAGTGAGTTTTAGTCTTCCATTATTTTTGTTGATTAAAAAAGTTATCACTTGAGAACAATAGCTGACTTATATATGGGAGTTTACATCTTTGTGCTCTACTAATGAGTATAATCAAAACTAAATTTTGAAATTAAAGTGTGCATGTATTTCTTGACCTGGATGTACATATGTGCATCTGTAAATGATGAGGACAAGTGATGAAAAACACATCACTAGGTAACTGTGATTTTGTGGGCATCATAGAGTGTATGTAGCAGCCAATATTGCATGTGTTGCCTGCTTCCACATGGCTTTTGGATATAGTCAAGAAATGCGCTTTACAGGACATGTGGGACACTTATGCTGCTGGAACCAGAAAGACTGCTTTCCAGTAAACAAATCTTTAAATATAAATGAAGAAACATGTTAAATAAAGTATGCTCGCCATATAAATCAGTACACTCATTTAGATGCCAGAGACTGGTGTCTAGCAGATTTTACATCTTGATGTCAGTTCTTAGGGTACATCAATATGAGACATCAAAAGACTAATAAACTAGCAGTTTAGAAATAAACCGTATAGATTTTATAAAAACATATTTAAATGTTTTCACGTGGATAATGAAAAAAATATGTTCTAAAGGCCATTGTAAGATGAGAAAAATTCCGGAAAAGCAAAGATTAGGCCCAATTCTATAAAAGGAATCTTATAAGTCGAAGCATCTAAAATAGAGGAGGGGTTGTTTTGTTTAGTGTTAAGTCCCTGGAATCTTCAAGGGGCAAACTGGTCAGTCTTTATTTATCTTCTGAAACAAATCAGAAACTATTACTGTGACTTTAACAAACCAGGATCTGGCCTTCTATTAGATGCTACAGTTATTGCCCTTGATAGACTCAGGGAGTTTAGCCATATTGGCTTAATTTTCTGTGTACATGTATTTCAATTTATACCAAATGTAAACATTCCTGTCATGTAAAATACTTTGTTTCTATGAACTTAGTAAAGTTCTGTTTGCCATTTACCATTCAGGGAAGGAGCAGGAACACTCAGCAAGTGGCTCCTTTCCTAAGATAAAGGACAATCACCAAATGCTTTTCTAACTATACAAGGAATATTACCAAAATAAGCTATCACAGAAATACAGGTTTATTTCTACAATTATCAGTAAAGCATTTTTACCAGAATATGGTGACATAGGAGTGACAGAAATAAAATGGAACTTGTTTGCTTAGGACCTGAGGTATAACTATATGTAGAGTAATATTTTATCACAGGAAATTAATTTTGCTCTCTCTGATAGGAGACCTTGTAAATATTCCCATCCCATGAATCATATTATTCAGATTTATACACAGGCAGACTAAAGGTTCTCTCAACTAATTCCAACTTTGCCTTTTTTAAGTATTTAAGAATAAAATTATCTTATTGTTTCCTTCTCCTTTGGTTTATTTTAAAGAAATATTTCACTGAAGCAATTCTTTTTACCTCTGTGAAGGCAGAATGGGTAAATGAAGAATTCTAATGTTTGAGAAATCTCAGTGCAAAGCTTTTGAGACCATATAAATGAAATACTATCTCACATTAAGTTGGTAATACTATTACATAAAATTTAGAATTTCTTATCAGCTATGAGAGTATGCACAGCTCACTGGTGAGTGCTTTATGCATGTTACCCTCTTCGGGTCCTTCTAGCTCAACATCTTTGTTTTAAAATGTCAACATATGTGATTATATAGGTAGCATATGTTCTGTTGAAGGATCAGGGGAAATATGCAAATGGTAAAATAAAGAAAGCTATAGGTTACTATCCACTGATAAATATTATTTATACTTCTCTTCTAACTTTGTCACATATGTAATTATATTTAACACTTATTGTTAGATTTTGTGTGTTTACGTGCAGTTGATACATTTAAAATATTAAGAGAAAATGTGTAATGGAAGATCATTCTGAGAACAGTGAGATAATATGATAGTAGGAGTCAAGTAAGAATCTCATTCCTAACATATGAGAACAATGGTAGGTATTAATGAATATTCCAAGTTTATTTTTGTTTTAGAAAACTGTTGTATATGTTATAGCTTGGGATTTCCTTTACTTAATATTTCTACTTGAAGTTCCTGCATTCCTTTGTCTATCTGGCAACTTCCTCTCATCTACTGAATCTTAGCACCATGTGGCATTGCTTCCCTGAGACTTTTTTCTTGGCTGCAGCAGGGAGATGTGGCATTCTTCTTAGGCTGCCTCTCTGATGCTTAGTCTTACCATAACATGTATATATCTCCTCCATTTTTTCTTAATATTCTTTGAATACTCGGCTCAGGGATGATGAAGCAATGCTTGTTATACTGTATAACACAATAAATTAATGAATGGATGAGAAAATTGACAGTATATTAATAAGATGTGTATCATGACTATATTGATTGAGAGAGGATGACTTTGTAAATATCAGATGCAATCATTTATCACCTAAAGTAGTTTAAGAATAGCATGGAGATATATATATATATATATATATATATATATATATATATATATATATATATATGAAAAATCATAGAAATACTGAAGTGGGAAATTTTGTTTGTTTGTTTGTTTTGTTTTTGTTTTTTGACCACTCATTTGTCATGCAATGTATATCATGTGAGACTGGAACCAACACTTAAGAAGGCCCATGATGTTTAAAAAGTGTATAGGTAGAACTCCACAGACAGTGAAAGGACAGTCGTGCATCGCTATATCTCGTTGGTCTTCATTGGCATGCAACACTTCATTGGTCTTTGCTGGTCTTCACTGATCTTCACTTCATAGAGAGAATTGTGCCAAAGAACTTCTGATTCTTGCTGCTTCTGCTGACTCGTGCTGAGTAGGCAGAGCCTTGTGGTGTCTGCAGGATTGAGCAGCTACTACTGGTTTGTGTTTGGTGTTTGCTATAGGACTGGACTACTAGTATCCTGATAACAAACAGTAAAGTTGCCCCTAGTTCCCCGAGGACCACAACTCTTCTTCTATAAACCTTCTTCTTTTCCTACCTCTGGTTGGTGGGTTAGAAGGGAGGTTAAAGCATTCTAGTACCCTAAATAAAGTAAGTTTAGAAAATTCTAAGCCTACAAAGTATTCTAGGAAGCTTACAATGGCAACTCTATCATTGTGCAACTAAAGTCAGAAGTATGGAGTTGTGACACAGAGGCATGCATACATCCAGGATCTCAGATGTTGAACTTAGACTTGTGTCTGCTTCCACTTAGCTTTGTGACTTTAGCAAATTAATTACCCTGCACCCTTAAGTTTGTAGATCAGGAAGATTAGGCTGTTGGACCAGATTATAACTAAAGTCCTCATTTAAATGGGGAAGGATACTGTAATGAAACAGATTAAGATTTCAATTCAGAATTTTAATTTATTAAAATTGAAAAAAATGGAGCTAAGTTACATGGTGATTTTTCTCTTTCTTAAAATCATAAATTATATGTTCACATATAGGCATTCACACAAAAACGCATATTAGGATGTTGGACTTTTATATTAAGTTTGCAACTTTTATTAGCTTTAAGTAATTTAATAGAAAAAAAGTCCCTCAATTGTTATTTTTGTGATAGGTACTGAGATTTGATTTTATATTCGGCTTCATTATTATTGATAAAACAGAAGACTTGTGTTTGGGTGACATTTCCCACTTCCTGCCTTTTTCATATTACTCATTTTATTAAAATAGTAGGAGACCCATTGGGACAGTGACATCTCTACTTTCTCTCACGCACAATGTATCCCAGCTCATCATCTGAAAGTCTCCAAGCTGCTACCTCTTGTACCTGTTAGTAAGCAGAGAGTATGAGCACTATATATAAGAAAATATATATTATCAATTACCTATCTTTTAAAGGCCTGTTGCTTTATGTGGCTTTGAAAAGTGAATTTCTGAGATAATGAATAGAAATGAAATTAAAATCCCATAGGTTTTGCAGGTGGAGTCTCATGGGGCCTCAGTCAAGCACTTTAGCTAGCATTACTTTCTTCCTTTCAGCAGTGGCACAAACAATTGAACTATGCACATAGATTTTCAGGCCCAGGAAGGTAGAGGAACTACAGTGGGAAGCTTTGAGCAGGAGAGGCTGGGAGCATTTGGAACCAGAAAGATGATCCTCAGAGGCAGAAAAACAGTTCTCATTGGCAAGCATGAATGTAGTAACTGAGGATAAGAACAACCTTTTGAAATGTAAAATATGTTTTAAAAAGCTGTATAATCACAAAAGCCAGATCTGGAGGGTTATAAAATTAAGACCTCTGTTTCTGACTGTCTGCCCGGACTATTAGCTGAGTACAAGTAAATTCTAAACTTTGCTGTGTGAAGTAAAATATTCCCGACATAAATTAGTCTGCTAGAATTAAATGTCTTGAAAGCATCACTAAGCTCATTTCATGGAGAAAAGAGCACAAGCTAAATGCAGCCAAGCTGCTTTAGCATAGTTAACGGTATCTATGAGGCATCTTGATGAAAAGCTTTGCTTGAATATTTTCTCCCTGTGAGCTAGGAGAGATCCATTGACTGATATGTCTGTGACTTCAAATGCTTTAAGTATGCAGGAAATGTATATATGAAAGAAAACCAGCGAAACAAAATGACTACCATTTCCAACTCATAACCAAAGGTATCTTTGAAGCATGTTTTCTTGTTATCTATGGAAGCCAGGTTCAGATATATGTGGACCTCAAAAGAAAGAACAGAGAATAACACATAAAGAGCCAGAGGAATGTAGGTAGGGGTGAGCAAAAAATATTGAAGCTTGTTTACTTAGGACTCCTGTGGTGTTCTTTTCCTGAAATTACAATTTTTGTGCAGCTCCCCTCTACCACAAACACACACACACACACACACACACACACACACACACACACACACACAGGGGCACAACTCCCACACTCATATGTGTGTGTGTGGTGAATGAATACACACAAGTGCACACACACAAGTATACACATAGGCATGCACAATCTAAGAAATAACTCTCATTCCTTTATAACTATCTCAAATGATAACTTTCATTTGTCTTCAAGTCTAACTATGTAGTTAAGGCAAATCCTTACCCAAGATATAGTCTAAATTTCTGAGAAGGAAGATTATATACTACAATTCCTAAAACTACATTAAAAAGAAATAAAAATGGAAAACAGAAAAAGGACGTTCTGAATCGATCGCTTTCATTTGATGATAGCCTTAGGCTCCAAATCTCATCTTGTAGAGCACCACATTTACTTTTAGTTTTATTTAGCTCAATTCTATGGCCCTAAATCTCAAGAAAGTCATGTTATAAATTCAAGAAATTAGATTCTTCCTGGGTTGATTTCTGTAGCACTCAGAAAGATGTGCTTTCACAATTCTCAGGAGAGCACAATGTTTTTTGTTTCCACCACAGCAGAGAATTGCTGTATCCCAACTCCTTTTCCCCACAAAAAGATCTGATAAACTTCAAGAGATATTCTGCTAATCAGTTGTTTCTAAAGAGGTCAGAGCAAATGACCCCAAGATGTTCTGGGCAAGGAGTAAAACACACAGAAAGACAGGGCAAATGATAGCGATTCAATAAAATGAACAGCAAATAACAGAGTAGGTAAGAATCATAAATTTGCACTTATAAAAGGCAAAGGCACTCTGGGGCTGTCCATGGTAGTGAGCCAGTGACTGTATGGTGCTAAGCCAAGTCATATTTTCACATATGACTGGTAAAAGGTAGCTGTGGTAGACTGGAGAACAGCCTCTCAAATTTGTACACACCCATTCCTCTGAAACATATAGTAACTATATGGTAAAATAAACTGTAGGAATGTTTTTAAATGTTTATTAAGTGTAACTGTGTTAAAGATCTTAAGATGGGGATCCTGGATTGAGCAGAGGAGCCAAATGAAACAGTTAATGTTTGCATAATAAAAGAGACAATAGGATCAAAGTCAATAATAGGGATGTGACACAGAAACCAAGAAGTTGGTGTGATACAAAGAATGGTCCATGAGATACAAAATAATGATGATATTAAGAGGATTGTTCAGAAAACAAGAACAGCTCAATTTCCCCTTGGGGTTTTCAAGTCATAGCTAATATCTTGATTTAGTCGAGTAAAACTGACTCTACCCCAGAACTGTAAGAAAATATCCATGCTATTGTTTAAGCAGCTAAGATTGTATGAGGTCTTTAAAGATCCAATGGGAAACTAAGACTGTAGATTAATAAAAGGAGCAACAGCTCCATGATAAAGAGAATACACTGCTCTTTGATTCCCACTACCCATGTTACAGCTCAAAAAACACTTGGCAATCAGACCCCCTCTTCTGGCCCCCATGGGAAACGGATTCATGTGCTCATGCTTCCAAACAGAAGTACACAATGAACACTTTTTCTTAAAAATATAAAATAAAATACTTTATAAGGACATGGAGATGGGATTTAAAGATGTATTCTGCTTTTTTCAGTGCTTGAAACGAGGTAGCAACTAGGATTAGGGACAAGGCATCCATCAGTTCATGATTGTAACATTTCCTGTGTGTATATGCTTTGAAAGCTACTTTCACACATATCAGAAGGAGCTCACAAGATCAAGGCAGATTAATAACAAAATTTTCAGAGTCCTGAGGCTTCTGGTATTTAGCTAGATTTCCTGAAGCCCTGTACACTAAGGAAAGGATTTAGTTTAGAGCAGTCAGAATATTATTTGGGGTATTTTTTGAAAACTTATTTATTTACATCCCAAATACTGCCCCTCTTATAGTCCCTCCTTAGAGTCACTCCCCTATATTCCCTCTCCTTTCCCTCTGAGAGGGTGGAATCTCCTGGGTATCCTCCCCCTGCCCCCGCCCCTTGACCCTGTTCCTATCTCCTTCAGGGCCTTAGATCCTCTGGTATGCTTACAGACAGGAGCCTAGCATAACTGTCCTCTGAGTGGCTCCACCTAGCAGCTGACTGAATCATATGCAGATACCCACAGCTAAACAGTGGACAGAGCTATGGGACCCTTATGGAATACCTGGGGGAAAGACCGAAGGAAGAGGTCTTTGAGTAACAGAGATTTTAGAGATTGTATAGAACGCTAGTCCCATGGACTTCAGATCATATTCTTAAAGTGTGTGATCTTTCACATAATGGCTTCTTACCTCAACTGTAAATTCTTTGCTCTTGTTATGTCAAAACAAGTTATAAAAATTTTGATGTCACTTTTAAAAATACTAGATAAAGTAGTACTAAAACATTTATTGTTGAGATTAAAGGATTCTGCATTTATCATTGCATTTTATATTTTCTCTCAATGAATATGTATCACTTGCAGAGTGAGAAACCATTGTATTAGGTGCTATATGTCCATTTTTTCTTTACCTACTCCTTTAATTTGATACTACAAAAATACACACAAGTATGTCCATATAAAATTCAGAAGAAAATGCATATTTATAATGCCTACCACAAGGATGTCAAGAATCATAAGCTTCTTGATGTAAGGCCCTATTCTGTACTCGATTCTATGACAGATGGTTTGATTTCAAGTAGCTGACTTTTGATTGTTGGATACTGTAGGAAGAAAAAAAAAGCCTTCTGCTCTGTGACTTCCCAACAGAGAAGATTTGATGATCATTTAATATCCTTGAATTCTCTCTACTATTAAGCTAGGATCAGGACACACAGTTCACTAAATCTAAAGGCTCTTCACAAATATGGCTCAGACACTATTTAGGTTTCATAAATCAAGAGGCATAAATCAAAAGAATTACAGCTGGTATACATCTTCTAATTTACTACTGATTTCCACTTAAACATTGCATTAAAAAGATACATTTCCTCTTTTTTAAATTAGGAGAATATTTATACATACTAGTGAGGCACAGTGTGATTGTATAATACATGGAGAGTGTGCAATGATCTAGCCAGGGTAATCTATGTCCCTCTCTCCTTTTTTCACTTGTGAAATCTCTGTGTTTGGAGCTCGTGACCTCTTTGTAAAGAATATAATAGACTGCTGGAGGTTATAATTACTCTACCATGCAGTAGAATGCTTCCTTCTTAGAGGATATTGAGAGCATGCATTATTTCTTTCTGTGTCTGTCTTATTTCATTTAGCACATTGTCTTCCAGTTCTATCCACCATGCCACAAATGACAGGATTTCATTTTTATGAAAAATTAATATCCTATGTTGCATGTGTGACTTATCTATTCATCTTCTCATAAAAGTGCATATGAGAATTTTAAATGTAATTTCCATAATTTAGTGATTATTATGTATAGTGCCCTATAAACATGGTAGTGCAGATATCTATTAGATGCATTTACTTAATTTCCCTTGTGTATTAGCAAGGTGTAGTTGGATGACATGCTCTTAAATAAAGAGCAATAATTCTGTCAGGGGAAAAATGTGACTTAATACTTTGTCACAAGGATATAAATATCCAATATTAGTTAACTAGTGGAAAACTGGTTCTCACTTTAAGACTGGTATCACACTTTTAGCAGTTTCCCTAAGTTCTCTTAAATGATTCTACTGATATTGTATGCCCCAAAAGTGCTATTTTTCAACACTAATACCAACATTGGTTATTATTTGCTGTCATGACAGTAGTTTCTCTGGCTGTGCTGAGATCATATATTATTGTGTTTCTCTTTTACATTTCCCTATTAACCATTGATTAATATATTTTTTGATAATTCCTTTTTTATTCTGAGAAATATGTAATCATATAATTATCCTCTTTGAAAGAAGTCATTTGAGTTTTCCTGCTGTAATTTTTTGAGTCCCCTATTACAGTATTAAAAATAATGCTTCGATTCTTGAGGTGGTAGTGGAACTATACCCATTAATATAAAACAGAAAGATTGAGGAACATTTTTCTCCAATAGTCCCTAATACTTTATAATTATCTTGAAAGTATCAGAAGTTAACTAGTATGCTTTTGTGTGCACATTTGTATGTTTATGTCTATTTTAGATGTTTGGGTCTATTTTACCGATTTATAATAAACACAAAGGTGGCAATGTTGATCTAGAACACATAATTACTAAGATTGTGCCTATTTAATTACTATAAATGCAGGTCTTTTTTGCATTTTTATTGGATATTTTGTGTATGTTATCACCTTTCCCTGTTCCTCCGTCTCCCATCCTCCTTCCCCCTGCTTCTTTAAGGATGCTCTCCTTCCGACCCACTACTCCTCCCTGGCATTCTCCCACACTGGGGAAACGAGCTTTCACAGGACCAAGGACTTCTCCTCCTACTGACGCCAGACAATGGCATCCTCTGCTACATATGTGGCTGGAGCCATAGGTTCCTCCATGTGCACTCTTTGGTTGGTGGTTTAGTCCCTGGGAGCTTTGGGGAGTCTGGTTGGTTGATATTGTTGTTCTTCCTATGGGGTTGCAAATGCCTTCAGCTCCTTCAGTCTTTTCCCTAACTCCTCCATTGGGGTCCCCATGCTCAGTCTGATGGTTAGCTGTAAACATCCTCATCTGTATCAGTAAGGCTCTGACTAAAAAAATACTGTGAGAGGTTTTTTTGTTTTGTTTTGTTTTGTTTTTTTGCATTTTACTCTTTGAATCTAAAATAAAGAGCAATAATTTTGTCATGGAAAAAATGTGAGTTAGTATGAGTATATAAATGCCCAATATTAGTTAAATAGTTGAAAACAGGTCCCAAATACATATTGATACTGCTTTTTGATTTTTTTCTAAAAAGAAAAAAATACATCAATAATCTGTACATTTCCAGAAGTATTGCAAACATTTTCAACTAGAACTCATTTAACTAGAATGAAAAAGCAAATGCCAATATGTCATTTGTAACCCTGAACAACCTCACCATTAATTAGTTGACATCAAATTGTTAATAAAAAAATTGTGTATCTTACTTTGCTCACAATTTAGAAAATGCTTAAGAGTGTGAAAAGTGATTTAAAAGAAAGCTAAGTCAATCATGCCATAGAATGGAGAGTCATTCTCAGTATAAAGTAGACCAAATATAGACTCTGGAAATATTTGTGGGATATTTATTCACTTACACTCTGTGAGTCTCTCAATCCTGAACTTCTAGGAGATAAATTTCAGCCACAAAAGAGATGAAGGAATAAAAATATTTTTACTGAAAGTTTTGCAAATCTAAGTAAAATACACAGTATAAAAGGACTAACATGTGTATGACCATATATAACTTCTTTAATGCCACTTTCCCACATTTTATTGACCCTATGTTGAAAATTTTTATATACAAACACTAAAGTAATTAGCAAATGCATTATCAGCTTTAGGATGACATGGCTTCATAACATGCTTATCCCTCTTCTTAATATACAAAATAGGGATAAAATTTTATCCTCAAGAGCTCCAGGTTGCAGCACTCCTGTCCTCAGTGCTGGTGCCCCCGTGGGCTCACCCAGCATGGTCATCATGCTTGCAGCCCTTAGGCAATGCTGAGACCTGAGACTTTCCTCCAGGAGCAGGGCTTCTAAGCTTCAGCAGCAGTGGTTCCATGCTGCAGGCTGGGCTGTTGGGGCAGCGTGCCAACCCTACCTGGCAACAATGGTTCTTTGTCTGCTGGGGTCTACATTTTCTCTGCCATCTTTTTTACTTCCAATTCTGAGAAAGAATATTTTAAAAGTATAGTCCCCTAAGGTCTGCCTTAAAATAAAAAGTTGTTACAGAAATATTACACACTCTGCAAATTCATCCTTCTCCACAGCATCTACCCTTGAAGCTTCCATGGGTCTCTTAGCTCCTCGGAGCAGCTCTGTGGCCTGATTCCTTTCCTCAGAATTTTGAACAAAATTCTGTTTTAAAGAATTATAAGCAAAACCTATTCATGTTTCTTATACCACAGAGAAATTTACTTGCTTGAAATTGAAGTCACCCATGCATAATCACCTAAAACACCGTAGAAACTCGAAACGACTTGTGAGAATTCCTTAAATAATACAGTCACTATTGACAAGGATGTTCTCATGTTTATACACTCCTCCTTTAAGATACATTTACTTTCATATCTATAGATTACTTTTAAAAGTTCATCTGGTTAAATTTCTGTGAAGAGCTGTATTTAGCAACATATGCAAAATTACAAATATATTTATTGCAATTTGTCAATATGCAGCCTGAAAGCAGGGGCTGAAGATTTTATACAGTAGATTTCCCTCACTTGAGTTTTGATTTTAGTTAATACTTTATGTGAGGATCTACCAGTTAGAGAGAATAACAAGTCTAGACTGATAGACCCATGGGAACCATGCATCTTCCAGAAACCCTAACATATAGCAAATGGTGGAACAATTCTTTGTCTTCCCTCAGAGTGGTGTTTCTATGACACTTGACATGCTAGGACTATTCATTGCTCACAAACTCAATAACACCTGAGAGGCAGGATGATATTTAGATCAGCAGTTTGGAGGCATGGAAATACAGGGGTAAATTCATAAGTCTATTATCAGAAAGAGAAAACTGTACCTGAGAATATATGCTGTGATACTAAAGCTTTGAAATTGGAAAAGAATAGGTAAGATACGAGTACTTAGTCTAGGGGATGTTACTAAACAGCTGACATTTGTGGTGTAGTCTAAGATATTGTCATAAAGTCTGTACTTTGGTTAGAACTGGACAAATTCTCTATCTCTGTTTAAAAGATGCAAAACTTGAGGCAGAAAAAACTAAAATGACTTTGGCGATCACCTTAAGAAGTTGCATACTCAAAAAAATAAAAAAAAAGGAGGAAGGAAGAAAGAAAGAAAGAAGAAAGAAAGAAAGAAAGAAAGAAAGAAAGGGAAGGGAAGGGAAGGGAAGGGAAGGGAAGGGAAGGGAAGGGAAGGGAAGGGAAGGGAAGGGAAGGGAAGGGAAGGGAAGGGAAGGGAAGGGAAGGGAAGGGAAGGGAAGGGAAGGAAAGGAAAGAACTAGAAATCAAGAACCAATAGTACTTGAAACTGGAGTTCACACTCCTAAGAGCTTAGTCAGAAAACCCTCTTCCTAAATAGTCTCTCTCCTCTCCTCCCCTCCCCTCCCCTCTCCTCTCCTCTCCTCTCCTCCCCTCCCCTCCCCTCTCCTCCCCTCCCCTCCCCTCCCCTCTCCTCTCCTCTCCTCTCCTCTCCCCTCCCCTCCCCTCCCCTCTCCTCTCCTCTCCCCTCCCCTCCCCTCCCCTCTCCTCCATCCCCTCTCCTCCCTCTCCTCCCGTCTCCTTCCTCTTCCCACCTCCTTTCTCCTCTCGTCTCTCCCTCCCATTTTTCTTGTTTCTTTATATATAGTCAAAGGAAAAATTAATAATCTGAAGAGATTCTGAGGCCTGAAGAAACCTTGTCTGTATCGTCCTTATGCCTGGTTTCCTCTGCACCTTTCCTAAATGAGGTTTCTCTCCAGCTCCGCGCTGCCTTTTTATCACAGCTTAAGACAGCAGATGGCTCTCTTGCGTTTTCTTTCACTTATCTCTATCTGTAAACAGCCTAGTAGCCTTTGGGAGAGGAAATAGGAAAACGCGAGGATTAATCTAAAAGACCCTGATACTGCTCCCCTCTTCAGGTTCCCCTGAAATATTAAGTCACAGCGAATAGAATGGGCCTCTGGAGATTTGAGAAATTTCGCTGTCTGAATAGATCCAAGAGTCCTTCTCCGCACTTCATCAGGGGTCCTAATAGAAAAATTGAGGTAGGTTGCTTCTCTGATATTGAACAGTTGAAAAGCTTCTGCCTCAAGGTGTGTTATTACAGTCCGTGGAAGCTGTAGTGGTTAATTTCCTTTATACCTTAAAAAAGAAGAAGAAGTGAAACACTGCCTTTAAGAGAAGATATAGTCTAGGAGACCTTTACAGACTGCCAGACAGCACTTCATGCTGGCTTCTTCAACTAAGGGTGGGGGGTCCAAGGGTCACTGTCCACGGTGCTGAACCTCAAACAAGCAGAAGCTTGAGGTGCAGTAAATAGTGGAGAGGGGTAACATATGGAGCCCAAAGTCTGATTTCCCTTCAGTCAAAGATTGGGAAATATGACTGAAACACGAGATAAAAAGCAGGAACACAGCTTCGATGACAAGGAGCTCAATCCTATTTAAGTTAATATCATGATGTCTTGGCTGGTAGAGTTGTAGTTAATTTAAAAGGTCATTATGCTTCACATTTCATCTCGCTCCCTGAAAAAAAACCACTACAAAAACCTTTAGGTAAATATGTTTGATTTCTTCACGAAGTCATTCAGCAATTCGAAACTAGAACTTTTTCATATGTCCAAATGGCTTCTTTTCTGTAATGGCTCTAATTGGGGTTCTTTATCCCCGTAATTTAACAAAAGAACAGTCATACTCTTTAATCAGTGTTTTTATTAGGGTTTCCCATCTCTCTGTAGACCACCTTCTCTTTTGTGAACCATGACACTGCCTCACAAATACACACTCTAAATACATTGGTGCTCTCCTTTTCTCAGTTTTCTCTTTAAACTCATGAGTGACAAAGCAGTACACATTTCTAACAAGGTAACTTTAAAATATTCCTCTTAATCATTGTGGTGTTTGTAGATATAACAGCCAAGTGATAGGAATAACCTTACAGGGCATACCTCAAATTAGAAGTAATATTATCCTAAACCTAATATTACCTGCACTAGATCCAAATCTGCACACTACCATTTCAGCGGATGTTCTCCACTTCTCTAGTAAGAAAGGAGAATGCTAAAGGAAGAGCAGTGGAAGAAGTGAAACTTCTTACAAAGGGAAGATATGGATGAGTTGTAGAGAGCAGAAGTTCAGCTTCCCTGGAGTGCCTCCTAGGCTACACTTCCCTCATTTGCCTAGTGGTATCTTTGTATTACTTTCTGACTATTCCCCAGAACAAAGGAAATAGTACATTTTTGTTGAACACTGCTCCAGAGACTATCTGTCTTCCTTACCCCTTCTTTCCAGTTCTCATGTAGTGCTTGGAGAAGATTTGTAAAACCCTGTCGATGACTGCCAAATCATGCTTCGTCTGTGTCCATATTGGACGATGAGAAGTTTGACTTTTGCATTCCTTTCTCTTTGTCTTCCTGGGATGATAAGCAAAATTAGGCATGGGGTGGGGAATCTGGTGCTTGAATCAACTACAACCACTAACTGTTCCTCCAAAGCCTGAAGAGCTTTTCCCCAGTCTTCCTTTTCCTAGCTGCCCTCCCTTTCTTGTCCCTTCATATGTTTAATCATCTAAGAGAGAACATCGTTAGGTCACAGGCAGAACACCGAAGGGAAGAGACATACAGTATTGTATTTGAATTTCAGATCCAGCTCAAGTGGCTTAGCTCTCTGATGGTGCTTTTCCATGCAGGCAAACCAAAGAAAAGCAGAGCTCATAGTGATATGCCCTTAGTCTGACTGGTTTTTGCTATCCCTGAGTGCTTCGACAGACACCCTTTCTCTGCACTGTGCTAATCATTGTGCTAAGGCTTCCTCAGTATTCTCCCAGGCGCTTATTCTAATCTAGCTCCCTGTGTAGAACCTGTGCAGCCCCTAGCTGCTCCTCTTCCACGGTTTGGGGAATAGAGCTGGAAGCTATTACCTCCATTCTATATTAGAACAGATTATCTATGTGCTCTCCTCTGGTCCTTCTTTTTGCTGAGTGTTGATAGTTCAAAGTGATAAGCCTACCCTTCTTGGAAGCAAAAGAGAGTCCAACAAGTTTGAGTGACTAGGTGAGAAGTGGAAGCACCTCTCTCCCCAGGGCTAACTCTCCACTTTCTTCCTCCACAGTGTGGGGATTGCTTCCGTGCTAGAGGGATTAACCAGAGAGCAGAAACCATCT
Source organism: Rattus norvegicus (assembly GCF_021556685.1). Lineage (NCBI taxonomy): Eukaryota > Metazoa > Chordata > Mammalia > Rodentia > Muridae > Rattus > Rattus norvegicus. The sequence continues at coordinate 106,895,156 of NC_141548.1, read as the reverse complement.
CACCCTTCAGCTTCTGTTGAGAGTTTTCTGTGCTGTCTAGAACCCTAGCTAAGCTGTGACAGCCTCGGAAACACGATAGTTTCATTTGAGCCAAAGCGCACCGATATGCCTTCAATTCAACCTCCTTAGGCTAGCGTCTTGGCATCCCACCCCGTGCAATTCATTTTACCTTTCTCTTTTTATTATTATTTTAAATCGTCACTGCATATACTTTTTATTTGTGTGTGTGTGTGTGTGTGTGTGTGTGTGTGTGTGTGTGTGTGTGTGTGTGTAGACACATCGGATGGGGACCACATAGTTGGGAGGGGATAGTGGGGTGGGAATGGAGCGCTTTGATTAGAGAGCTCAGGGGAGAAGATTGCTCTCTCCAGATGCTGATTTCCAAAGCACTTGACAATCACAGGCAGAAGCCAAGAGCAGACCGCTGTGGCCGCACCTGCCCGAGGGCAGTTTGAGCAGGGCACTGAGACCTGCCCATCGCGCCCGGGGACCCACAAATGCGCTGATACACAGCCGCGACCTGTCCTCCGCCCCTCCATCCTGTGCCCAGGAAGGAAGCCCACAGATCTGCCAACCTTTCACACGGGAGGCAGACAGGACAAGAAAGCAGAGCTGCTGGTGGTGACGACCCCGAGAGGGCTCCAGCGACACGAGGTGACCGTCAGCCACAGCCCTCTGGACTCCGAAGCAGCTGCGACCTCCAGTTCCCCGTGCAGGCTCTGCTGTGTCCCGGGAGCATCCGTTTGCCTGGTCCGAACACAGGAGATTGGGCGATGGGTCCTAGTGGGGACTGACCACCCTCACCTCTGTCTCCAACCCCTCCAGACCGCCCCTCCCTCTGCTTCCCTTGGGGCGAGCGTCTGTCTGCGCCGCCCCTTTCCTCTCCAGTGCCCCTGCTCCCCTTGCTTCTGTCCCTCCCTCCCCGGGACCCATTCCCTGGGCCACCATGGCCGCGGCCATCGCCAGCGGCTTGATCCGTCAGAAGCGGCAGGCGCGGGAGCAGCACTGGGACCGGCCCTCTGCCAGCAGGAGGCGGAGCAGCCCCAGCAAGAACCGCGGGCTTTGCAATGGCAACCTAGTGGATATCTTCTCCAAAGTGCGCATCTTCGGCCTCAAGAAGCGCAGGTTGCGGCGCCAAGGTCTGTGTGGGTCACGGTGGGGAGGTGCGCCTCGGATGGGGTGGCTGGCATTTCACTACCTGAATAGAACCGCTCAGGCTCCCCTTGCTGCTTCGTTCCTCGTGTTTCTTTCTGTCCACCCATCTCCAACCCTCTGATCTCCCTCCAGCGCGCCAGAGCGCCTTCCCAGTGTAGCTGCGAATCTGCTCCCAAGCAACCTGTAGCCAGCCACTGGGAACTCAGCCCGCCCAGAGCCCTCAAATTGGCTAGATCTTAGCCTGCTCTTGCTTCCTGATTCTCCTGCATGAGGAGCTCCAGAAAATCTGTTTTCACTCTTCTTCCAGATGTTAGGGCTCCCCAGAGAACAGTATCCGCTCTAGAATATAGGATGAGGGTCTGCCTTCTGCAGTGCCTCAGGTCATGTATGTTGTCCCCCGACCCACCCACTCCCTCCTCCACCGCTAGTAAAATAGGAGATGTCAAGTATTGGTGTGTGCCTTGCTTCACCTGGTATGTTTAGTCTCCTGCAAACCCCTTGGTTCATATCTCTTGGTGGAAGAGACCCTCTGCTGGGACTATTGTATAAGAAATGAGCAGCTGGGAGAGCATGAATTAAGGGGTTAGCTCAGGGGAGAGTTAATGGAGAACTGGTTATTAAGGGGCTCTGATCCGTCCTGTCCACTGGCCTCTGCGTCCTGTAGCCAAATCTTGGGTGAATACAGAGTTACCCTCAGAATGAATCTGACTGGGCCTGTTAGGGAAGGATGTATTCCTATTTTATCTGCTTTTAACTGATAAACTAGCAAATTATAGGAAGCATGGACAGTTATTACACAAACATGGCCAGCATAGAGCCTTTACTATGTGATATTACTATGATATTTTCATATAGAGTTAGTGCCCCTCATGACCTTCTGCTTGTAAAATGCCAGTCTTTACTCGGGAGACAGAGGCTGGTCAGCTGTCCCCTCTCCACACCCAGTTACAAAGGCTGACTCTTTTAGGAGCATGTGAGGCCTTCAGAAGACAATATAGGGATGCTTGCTATATCTAACCAGGTGGGCAGGAAACAACATATTTACATTAATGGTTATCTGTGTTTGCCCAGCACAATACATTCTCCCAGCCCAGCTGTGTTTGCTTTCAGTCCTGTTGCAAAGACAAGGAAGAGGCACTCTTGAGAAGCTGTAGTTTCTGTGTGGATTTGTATGAGTCCACGCCTTTCCCATCTATGATCAAAAGTTTTAACGTCTTTTAAAAAATAATGCTAAATGTGAAAGGGTCGATAACCGATTGTGGTAATGACAAAGTTTAGCTAACTTCCTGTTTGTTGCCATCAAGTTGAAAAGAACACAAATAAGATACGTCCTCATGCACGTTCTAATGAAAATGCAGTTGTATATCTGTAACAGGAGAAACTTCCTTATAAAGACGATGGGGCAAGGAGATTTCAGAGCAGTGACAGCTATGAAGAATAATTAACGTGTCATTTACACTTTATATAGGAACCTTATTCAGGAGATGTTTAAGGTCAGTGTTCTGGTCACCGTCCATACCAGTATCCATCATCACTACAGTGTCTGCTTCCTACTTTATCAGATAATTCATTGGAGCACATCTTTCACAGGACAGAGTTCTGAACTTGCCATCTAGTTAAATGGCAAGAACGGGTATATTCGCTCCTGAATAGGATTATCTTAGTGCAAACACTGCTGAACAATACTAAAGGTGACAATGTACATTCTTAAAATGTGCAACAATTAGATTATTTTATAAACACAGTGGATCTTTTGTGCTATATTGGGTGATGAGGGAGGGGTTACTTGACATGTGAGGAATTTCAAGATAATTTTTTCCTAGTCTAGAAAGATATCTGGGCTTTCTAATAGTCAATTTTTCTGTTTAATGTCGACTCTAATATTTCTTAATATTCTTAAGTCTGAGCACACACACACACACACACACACACACACACACACACCTCTCAATTGTCTGCAAGGAAATTACATTTAGGACCATGTTGTCACTATGTCTTTTAATGAGAGAGTGTAAGAAAAATATTAATTTATACAGAATATTTTCTTTTGTTCCTATTTCATCACATAAAAATTATTTTCTTTAGTAAAAAAACCCACAGATACAGCTAGTTATTGGGTATCAGGGAGAACTAAACTTCTTAGTATGACTTTAAACCAAAGAAACATTAAAACTTTGTTATGTATATTGTATACTGAAAGATAGTATGGCTATGATTATATATAGTAAATAGAATTGATTCATTGCTTAAATATTATTTAGGGATATATATGCCTTTCTTAACCTACTGTTTACATCTGAATTGCCCCTAGAAAGCTTTTAAAATCTGATTTGCCAATAGGTAGACATAATCTTTAAGTGTGATAGTTTCATATATTCTTAATACTTGAAAATCAATAACATAACCTGACAAGAGTATTGAAAGTTTATAGTGTGATCAGCTTTACTACAGATCTTATAGATAACTAGACTGATAACTAAAAGAGTCTCTTTCTCCCTTCATGGAGCTCACACACAGAGGCTACAGAGTTACTGCACGGAACAAAACAAATGGATGAGAAATATGTCCATAGTTCTACAAACCTGTAGAGTAGAGGAGAATGCAGAACTAGGAGGAAGGTTAGCTGAGGACTGAGTTTAGTGAAGATGAGGGAAGATGATGCCCACATTGAGGACTGCCTGGTTATGAGGGTTTAAGGGCACAGAAGCTGGTAAAAAAATGCATGCAAAGGCCTGCCGACAGGAAAAAAATCTTAATTCACACAGAGAAAGAAAGCAGGTATAGAAACTCTTGAAGTACACCTTCAAATATAATACACATTGACTCTTTAAAACAAGACAAAACAATAGATTTAAATTTTGTGTTTTGAAGAAAGACCACAAATATTTCTTAAGCTTAGCGAATTGATTTTTCCCTTTTTAAAAAATTTTAGCTGGTTATAGTAACACATACCTGTAAACAGAACTTGGTGGGTGGGGCAGGAAGATCAAGAGTTTAAGGCCAACCCTACTATGTGAAATCTTGCCTCAAAAGAACAGAAAGCAAAGAACTAATGCTTTATTAGATAGCAATTTCAATTTCTGTATTGTCCAATGGATTAAACTAGAGACCCACCACCCAAAAACTCTTTGTTCGCTTTGCTTTGCCCCTGAGCATTCTGCAGGCTGGCTGTATTGTAAGTCCTGTGAAGGTTCCAGCTTTTCAGATTCCTCTACTTCTGCCTTCTCACCTCCTTTTACTTTAAATAAAAGTTAGCATCCTGAAAATTAGCAATGTGAATGGGTTTCTTACATGTATGTATATTTATGTGTATGTGTGTATTTGTGTATGAATAATTGTGTGTGTGGGTGTGAGTGTATGTGTATGTGTGTGTGTGTGTGTGTGTGTGTGTGTGTGTGTGTGTGTATTCATGTTTTGCTTTGTGCCTGGAATGTTTTCTCTACTTCTATAGTTGCATACTAGAATTAATCTTATTTCTGAAAGCTCAGAGAAAATGCCTTCTGAGAAGTCTTCACTCACTGCCTCTTGTTAAAACAACCCTCAGTGGCATTTTGCAATTTCTCATAGTTGTGTATACATGATAAAAATTATTCAGCACACACCTTAAGTCTATTGTGTTTGAGAAGAAAGGTCTGCTTTTTTTCACCTTTTAAATCTTGATAGAGCATTGTCTGGGCCCTGGGTGCTTATCTCTGTTAAAATAACATGTAATGCAACAAGCAAGAGCTTGTCTGTTTGTGGAATAGTAGCCCTTCAAAAAAATCTCTGAGGCCTGTATAATTGTTTTTTGCAGGTTAATATTTTCTTTGCACTTTTACCTAGGATCACAGGAGCCACTGAAGTATATACTGTTTGTGTTTAGGCGGTAGGAGTAGGTTTGCTAGCAACACATTTTGCCTAAAACAAATTGCAGGGTAGCCTAAAATTTGAGAAATGAAAAATATGCTACATAAATTATGTTTTCAAGTTAATCTGTGTTCTAAATGGCAGAGATACATGTATATCTGCAGAGTCAAAACAACTATCCTCAAGTGGCAGTGCAAAGCCTCCAGCTTCTGAGGCATGAGAAGAGCCTTCCCTCTTGCAAAGCACGATGTAAAAGAAAACTAGCGTCTCAAGACATTATCACCAGAAACAATAACACTGGACTTCCATGTTTGTGCTGCTACCTCAGAGCTGTTATGGGCTAAAGGTCACAGGGCACAGGTCATAGGCACACAGGCTTATGAAAGTGCTCATGGAAACTAAAGTAAAAGAACCCTTTCCCTCTGAAGTACATTTCTTTTTTTTTTCCTTTTATGAAATGTTTAAAGCATGTTTTGCTTTTATTGTTACTATTTATGTTTTCCTTTTCCGAGACCACTGGAATCTTTCCACACACATTTTGATAACTTGTTGCTATTTAATAACTGGAGTTCTATCTTTTGTTAATTATAGTATGACTATAAAAATCACGCTGTTTCTTAATTGAAATGTTTAATTTTATTTTTAAATGGACATTTAAATATCTCATAGAAATACTATTGAATTATATTTCTCCACTGATTTTTCTTGTTTTGGTTTCAATAATCCATGTTTATTGTGGGTTTTTAAAAGTAATCATTGCTTTGGTGGTACAATAAATTAAAATGTCTAATGAAGTCAAAGTAATTACTAGATTAAGGTAGATATTCAAACTATGGTTTGTTCTGGGTTGAATTATATTCATAGAGTTTAGCTTCTACATACTTAAGTAATTAATTTGTCATGGTCATGTTTGTTGATTTTTTTTTAACATGAAGTCCACTCAAGAAGCACCAGAACACCTCTGCTTGTATACCCATGGAATTTATAATCAACTACAGATTTCTCTTTATATTTCAACTTTGTGAAAAATTCTGGATGATGTTACATGTATTTGATAACTTCTGTGGGGTTTTGTTGTCATTAGTAATTCTAGTTTTATACTTATATTTTATTTTTTCAATTTATTTTCTTTTTATGATAGACATAATATTAAGATTATTGGAAAACCATTTTTTCTTTGGAGGTAGTGTGGTACTGATTATTGAACTGAGGGACCATCACATGCTGGGCAAGCAATCTATTCCTAACTACATCTCTAGTACAGTATTTATGCTTTTGGTTTGAGATAAACTCTCCCTATGTTGTTCAGGTTGGCTTTGAACTCATTCTCTAGGTCTGAATGGTTTTGGACTTGCTGTTTCCTGTCTAAGCTGACCAAGTCTGGGATCATAGTCTGGAAAGAACATGTCTAGCCCCTTTGATACTTTGATACATATGAACATTGTTTAAGTTATATTAAGAATATTGAACTCCTCAAACATATATTCTTTATTGTGAAGATATTAAAATCTTTTCTGCTAACTTTGAATTTGCAGTACTTTATCATTTAATCTATACTCACCCTGCTATGCTATAGTTCACCTGAGTTTTTGCTAGTGTCTGGCTGCAGCTTAATACCCAAGGAACAGTTTTTCTTTATTCTCCATCCTCATTGTCTCAGCCTTTATGAAGTAAATATTTTTACTTTTCATGGGCTAAGATCCTATAATCTATGCCACTATATGTATGGTTAGTTAATTTAATTATCTCCAGTTCTATCTAAGATGCCTTCATTTTTATGGATGAATAGCTTTTCATTTAATATACATACTTCATTTTCTTTATTCACATCGGTAATGGGCATGGGTTGTTTCAGTTTCTTAATTTCTATGGATAGAGTGACAACACATATACATTTGTCTTTTATTCTTCCTAATCTCATTTTGAGAATATTGTTATTCAAACCAATCATAAATCTTCCCCAACTCCATGCAAAATTACAATTTGATGTTTCATTTGCTTAATTTTAAAAGTGACAGAAATTAAAAGTGGGTTTTTTCAATATGATTTACCTTTTTTGGTTTTGAAATTGTTTTTTCTTTGTTTATACTCTTCATGATGAGAAATTTTGTCTAAAAGGACTATGACAGTTGTACAATCTAAATTTCATATGATAGTCTCAATATTGTAATTTTAATACTCAGAAGCTAGAGAAATAGAACAATAATGGTAAATATATAAGAGATCACTTTAGGGAGGTTACTAGAAAGCAAATCACATTGCTCTCTGAACCAGATATTGAGTGGTAATATCTGCAATGACTCCTCTCTTTATTAAGAAACTCAGGTCTCATGCCAATGTCTTTATTTACTATCCCTTGGGATAAAAGGCTACAGGGAATGGCAAGAAACTAGACATGTTTTTCTAAGCTATTTTATCAAAATTACTTGTTTATGGTTGGGGAACATATCTTTTTTCATAAGGTCATTCAATTTTGAAATACTTTTTACAAAATATGTTTCACCCTGTGTTTCATATATCTGTCATGTTGATAGATATTGGTGCAAGAATAGGAGACAGTCAATCAGGAGTCAGGGCCTCAACTGTGGCTAGTATACAACTTCCTGACTCTTCTACCTTCTCCTTCTTTATAGTCCTTTGTGACATTTTAAGTTCTTTATTAATGGAAGTCACATTACTTCAGGTAATAATAGAAGACACAATATGTAAATCTGTGGATGAGATTAACTGTCATCTATTTGCTGTTTCTCCAACAGGAATCTAATTACAAATCATTCTAACACTGCATTATTAACTTTAAGACTAAAGCCAGAAGCAAACTTACCTCAAAGGAAAGAGTGTGAGCTTTGTAAAAAGAATAAAGAAAAAAAAAGTTCTGTGATTCACCAACCCACTTTTGATATAGGAAGGCAACTTAGGTTTTAGCATAGTTGGATGTCATGTACAATAATGCTATGGGAATTAATAATTGTTACCTTCATAGATCTGGAATAACCTAGGAGTCAAGCCTCTGGGCATGCTGTGAGGAATTATCTAAATTAGGTTAGCTTCTGACTATGCCTGTGAGGGATTGTATAGATTTGGTTAACTGAAGTGGAAAGACCCATCTTAACTGTTGGGAAAGCATTTCAAGGGTTGAGATTCTGGACTGAATACAAATGAAAAGGAGAGCTGAGCAGAGCATCTATCATGATTTCTGCTTTCTGACTACAGACACAGTATCACCATCTGCTTTAGCTCTTCCTCTACAACTTACCCACCATGATGATTATACCTGTGAGCCCAAACAACCTCTTCCTTCCCTATGCTGTTTGTGTCAGGTATTTTGCTGTATTAACAAGATAAATAACTAATAGAGGTGCGATCTCCTTAATAAACTGAAGAGTTTCCATTATTATAACGAATTCTGTGTTAAATATTTTATTACTTGTCATGGAATGTATTCTAAACTCCTTTTATACTCATTAAGATGTGTTATTGATTATATTTGTCATTGGCCTTATTTTAAATGATAAAATGAAGTTAAGCCACTGAGGTTAGAGGATTAAAAATTAATCATGAAAATTACAGATGGTTAGAAGTCTACTGTGTTTTTCTGGTTTTTAATCATCTCCTTGACTAATAGTCCTTTTTAAATAAGTTCTTATATTTTATTCTTAATACTGTCTATAAAATATGATCTAGTCAAGTACATCTTGTAGTAAAACAACTTGTAATTGCACACTTTATATACATTGTCCATAGGTAAATGTTTAAGTCTGCAACTGCTTATTCATTTAGTTACATGAGATTTGATTGAAATATTTGGCCTTTTCTTGTTGTTTTCATGGCAGGGAAAAACTAATTGCTTAATCCAATGGCCAATACATTTTATGCTTGCATCAACATGGCTGATTATGGCTGGAGAGAAAAACCTACAGACATATGAATTGGTCCTACTTCAAGTTTGGAGTCAATAACTTCGAGCAGCCCCCTTGTGAATTTTAAAAAAATCTATTTCTCTTAAGCTAAGTAGGATTTCTTATCTTTTTCCTCTTAAAAGATCCTCCAAGTGCTTCTTATCTCTATATGCTCAATATTAGCTTCTGATTCTCTGAAAAAAAGCAATAATAAACAATATGTTTTTACAGAGTCTTGTGGCTTCAAGAAGCCAATCTGTACATCTATCGGCTTGATCCATTTTCATGCCTCACTGGGGATAGTCCTTAGTGCTCCAATCTTATGAAGACCTTAAACTGAATCACATATCTCCATCCTATTTAGGCTCATCATTGGAATAATTTTTATCTTTTCTAAATCACAATGTAACTATCAGCACATAATCTCAGTTGCATGTAAGCATGTGATAATAAGTTCCTATTTGAAAAGGAATCCCCTCTCGATCATGGGTTTCTATGGAATTTTCTTTTATTGACCACTGGTTGAAAGGAAATCTAGTCCTCTCCCCAGATCCATTTTTCTAATAAATCTTACATTACTTTTTCTCATCATGAACTTTATTTGTCAACATCACTGATGAGCTACAGATGTTCTGGGTTCTGCTGTCTGATCTTATCACACCTGCACAGACTTGAACATTTTGATTTTCACAATAAATTTGTATTTTTAGTAGCATCTAATGTTAACACAAAAATATTTAGAACTTACCACTTATACTATCTTAACCTTTCATATGATTGCAATTTCATAGTTATGATATGATTTTTAGGCAATGTCCTGTTATGTAGCTTTGGCTTCCTAGAACTCTGTGTAGAGCCCAGGCTGCCCTCAAATTCATGGCAACACTCATACCTCAGCCTCTAATATGCTTGAATTATAAGTATACACCACCAAGCCTGGCTCTAGGTGACTTTCTATCTGGGTGTGTTAATGGGTTATCTATTGCCAATATGTGTCTGGGTTTCTGTCAAACACCATTGCTAATTCAGCGGTGCCATTAAAACACAGCAGTATTTCCGAATGTGGGGAAACCATTCTGTAGAGTACATTTGTTTTGCATTGAATGGTTTCTCTTCATTATATTGAGAAAATTCTGAATGGACTTTTAAAGAGTTAACCTAAATTATTTGTCTTTATTTTCAAATATAAAATATTTTCCTTAAGCAGGGACTGCTTTAAACTCCTTATTTACTATCACTGCAAATAATTATTTGGCAAGTTAAAATACTGTTTTATATACTTAGTAAAAACTATTGCTCAGATTCAAGTATCATGTAGAAAGAAATAGGAGACAAGAGTGATCTTTCTGTAGAATGTTTTCAAGGACACTTTTGCTCCCTTTTGCATCTAAACATTTTCAAGAACATATGCTCTCCTCTGGACCTATCTAATACATACAGATCTATAATTGTGAGCTCTGGTGAGGAAATTAAGGTAATGGTTTTGCTTTTGTGTTTTCCATTTTTTTATTTTAATTCCTGTCAGAATGACAAAGGGCTCTTCAGGTATGAGAGATGGCACAAAGCTGCAGCTGAAGTGTAGCAATAAATCTGCAGGCGCAGTTCTATTGTGCATTCTTGTTAGATCCTCCAAGAGTGGTGGGGGACAACTATGCTCCACTGCTGAAATGTAAGTGAAGAGTCTTTTCTCGGGGTGCTTTGAATGTTAGACAAGAGATTGTTTATTTACATGATGTCCCCAGAACCCAACAATCCACCCCTTGAAAATGTCTTTAAAACAGAACCTCATTGCTTAACATCTTTTTATTCCCTCACATGCCTCGTTTCATCTCTATAAATTTCTGTAAATAATTCCTGCCCATCCTCGGATACATCTTGCCCTTTAAATATTTGTTCATGGCTTTTTTATCCTTCTTATCATTTGGTCAAGTTACAACTGTTTAACTCTACTTATCTTTCTGCATAAGTAAATGCCACCAGAACTTTAATCATTTCTGTGGCTCAGAGCATTCAATAATTACCTCATCTTTATTCCAGCAAATGAGATGACTGATGTTTTCATGAGAAGAATTTCATGTAGAGGCCTGACTTGGGGGAGGAAGCCTCACAGCAGCTGTTCCCTCTTTCTCTCTAAGGTGGGGACGCCTTGAATGAAAAGAAAAGGAAATCAGGCACATTTGTGCAAGGAAGAAGTGCTTGGTGACTTTACACCTGAAAAACTTAAAGAAAATGTAGGGAAAGTAACCAAAGTATCATTGCTACATTTGCCAGGATTTCAGGCACTAGATGAAATCCTGTACCTTACTACAGAAAGTAGGTGGTATTAATTTCATTTTCCTGGTTGAGGGGGAGTGAAGTACTTTTTCCCGGGACTCATTTGGTAGAGGCAGTCGTGGAAAGTACCTCTGCCCCGGTACAGATGCAGTTTGAGAATTAGTTTGTAGATGCTAGATGGTTCCAGTAGTTAGCAACACATCCCATGTCTTTATAGACATGGCTTCATCTAGACTATTAAACATAATGATATCTGTTCTTTATTACAGGATTGTTATAAGATGACATGGGTGCTAGTGTGGCAACTGTGCTCAGTGAAGTGCTTGAACACACACAAACACTGTACAGAAGAGTGATGTTTGTAACTCTCTGTATAGGTTTCCATTTCTTTCCAACAAAGGACAATAGGTTAACACCTAAACAGGGAGGCAGAACATCAGTATAGATGTTCTGGAATCTGATTTATCTTTTGAGTGTACCACCAGAGGCATGTGGGCAATGTTAGGGTTTGTCTGTAAGATGCAGAGTATTAAATATTCATTCAACTTTTAAAAATTCATTCTAAGCCCTTTGGATTTTTTTTGGAAAATTACAGAAGTTATATTAGGTTGCTGAAATTTCATGAATACAAGACTAATGAACAAAGGTCTTTTTGTTATTTCACTAATGCTTCTGAGCTGGTACAATTCCCATCACTAGAAATGTCTCTGGTGTGCAAACATTTTCTTATATGCTTGAATTTTTATTTTCTAAGTGTTGTAATATTATTAGTTTGCACCATAAAGTCCTGCTTGTTTACTTGAAACACAGTTTGTAAATACTAACAAAAGCGTTGCTGTAATTAGTCTGTAAGAATAGACAACATTGTGGTTGATAAGGATGAACCTTAAAAGGACATAAAATATGCTACTGTTACCATCTAGCACCTGGGAAGTTAATTCACAAATGCATCCTCCAGACTATTCACTGCAGCTTCTTTTGAATTACCAAGAGGATTCCTATTGTCACCACCCTATGCAAGCTTATTGATTTTCTTCGTTAAAAGAGAATGTCCAATAACCTCTGTTTCTCCTTGTTCATAGTCTCTGCCATCTTACCCTTTTCCTTCCACAACCCAACAGTCTACAGAAGAACTCTTAGCAGAATTGTAGGCCCTGTTTGGAGTTTTGATTTTAAACTGGAAAGATTCTGGGTCTCACACATCTGTGAGCTAGCTGAAAACTTACTGATGTGCAGAGGACAGCCAGTGAGCAGGCTAAACAAGATGATGCGAAGGATGATTTGTGGTTTTCTTTCTTCCTTCCTTCCTTCCTTCCTTCCTTCCTTCCTTCCTTCCTTCCTTCCTTCCTTTCTTTCTTTCTTTCTTTTTTTATCTTCCTTTATGTCAGCCCTGGAAAGTTGACACAGAACTGTGTTTCTTTGGTATAAATAAGACACTTTACATTAAAAGGCTGTTTACAGGATGTAAGTATCTCTCATCAGTGCCAGTGTCTGACTCTTGCCACAGTACAAGACCCACCTACTCATGTTTGCTTTTCCTCCATGATTGGGATTAGGTAGGACTGTATTTCCTGTTGTCTTCTCAACAAGTGCATCCTGAACACTGGAAGTCATTTGGTCATTAGCATTGTGTGTGTGTGTGTGTGTGTGTGTGTGTGTGTGTGTGTGTGTGTTACATTTACATTGTAGCTATCAGTTTTTCATAACCCAAACAGGGTTATAGATGAGGTTAGGATCTCATCTCTTGTAATCTATCATTTAAAACACATGCAGTTATCCTAGTAAGAGCACCAGTGGAAGGGGAAGCCCTGGGTCCTGCTAAGACTGAACCCCCAGTGAACTAGACTGGTGGGGGGAGGGCGGCAATGGGGGGAGGGTTGGGAGGGGAACACCCATAAGGAAGGGGAGCGGGGAGGGGGATGTTTGCCCGGATACCGGGAAAGGGAATAACACTTGAAATGTATATAAGAAATACTCAAGTTAATAAAAAAATATAAAAAAAAACACACATGCAGTTAATACTTTTGTTATCAGCATCTGTATACTGTATATGTGGATAAAAAGTTAAAATGAAGCATATTGTGAGGTGAAGATAAGGCATAAAATCCAACCAATTCCTAAAATGTTCAACTCCATATATTTATTTTTGTGTTTATTGTACCAAGCTTGACACTTTCTCCCTGTCTCCTACGTGCTCCTTCTACCTACAAAAGTAACAATTCACTTATATGCACAGATATGGATACTAAAATAAGAAAATATAGATGTCTATCCATGTACCTCCCAAAAGACAAGTTAATGTCTCCTATTATTCATTGCATTCTGCCATGTACCTTTATTATTTAAATCTTAGCAAGCTTTGCTTTATTATTCCAAGATTACAATCTACACAAGACTTTTTTTAAAAGTAAAAGTTGTATACATAAAATCCAGTCACACAAATACATAGGAAAGACACATACATATTAAGATAGTATCAAGCTTGAGGAAAGAATGATTACACACAGAACTAAGTATACTTCCTGTTGTCTTGTGAAATAACTCAACAAAGGCTACTAAAGGAAGGGTTTATTTGTGCTCACAGTTCGAGAATACAGAAGCAATCAGCTCTGTTGGAAGAGAGGGGGAAGTAGTACATCATGGTGAAGAAATTTCAGCAGCAAAAAACTTGAGGCCACTTGTCACATTAAAGTGCACAGCCAGAAAGTAGAAATTGATAAATGAGTCTACTTAACTTTCCTCATCTTAAGGTTATCGTTAGTGCTGCCCACATTAAATGGGGTCTTTCTACCTAAATTAACCAACCTAGATAATCTCTCATAGACATACCCAGGGGTTTGTCACCTATGTGAATCCATATCCTGTCCTCTCTCTCTCTCTCTCTCTCTCTCTCTCTCTCTCTCTCTCTCTCTCTCTCTCACGCATGCGCGTGTGCGCGCACACACACAGAGACACAGACACAGACACACATACACACACACACACACACACACACACACACACACCCATAAAATGTTGTCTGTAACTTCAATAAATGCAAATTGTCTCCTAAGGACTTAATCTTCAGGTTTTGGTCTTGTTAATGTATTGGAATATATTCCTCAAGAGCAGCATATCAAGCTCCTAAATAGCACTGGAATGCATTTGAAAAGGGTGTTAGAGAAAATAATGATGTACAAAACTGGCAAAATGTCAACTATAAGGCAGCAGTAGATAAACCTGAGGGCTGGGACCATTGGATGATACACAGTTGAACCTGCCTACAGCAGCTAACTTCTGGGAGGTGGGGAAGCAGTATGTGAAGTTCAAGTCAATAAGTCAAATTAGTTAAACGGAGGACTCACGCTATGTGTTTTTTATTAAATGTGATGCTTTTGAAGGGAAGCCAGATTAATATAATTCTCATTAGCAATAAGCAACTGAAGACAGATTCTCAAAACCATGACAAGCTTGGAGAGCATCCTTGGGTAAAAGTCTCAGTAAATGGTAATTTCCCGAGAGAAGAAAATAATTATGAGTCAAGAGGAGTATTCGTGGTTCTAGGGAATTCTTCTGTGTTGGCACTTGCATCCAAGGTGATTCCATGTGGAGAGCATTATATACCCGTGTTTGTTAAAGGTATGAAGCAACTGACTGTAGCAGTATTGGCTGCAAGAGTACTGTTTCATGAGGAAATATATGGGTGGACTACATGTTGCATATCCTGACACGAAATTTAGAAATAAATTTGAAGTATTTATTTATTGTTCTTGAAAGATCTAGAATCTCCTCTAGGTACAAAAATAAAATAAAATAAAATAAAATAGTAAATTGCTTAATTAGCCAGTATTTTTTTCTTTTGCTTTGTTGTGCAGTATATTGAAGAAGATAGGTATTACACCTCATTCCATTTTGTAAATATTGTGGAAGTTTCTAGATTAAAAAATGTCTGCTTAAAATATAATATTATTGAAATGTAAGGCCCATCACAAGAATAGAAATAACCACATAGAACCTAATGAACATTCACACAAGTGAACATTATGTTTATATAAATATAACCAAGATGAAAAACTGACCAGTATGTCCTCAAGAAGACCCACATCACTAAACCCTAGAAACAAGTACCCTCTTGACCATTAATACAGTAGATGAGTTTTTTCTGTTTGAAGTTTTGTATAAATAATCTCATAGTGTATATACTTTGCCTGACTCTTTAACCTGCTGTTATATTTAGGGATTCATTCATGTTATCGTTGGTTATATTTTATAAGATTTGTAAAGATGTCCCTGTTTTTTCTGATATTAGTAATTTTAGCTTTTCTCTTGCACAGTTTTGTGGAGAGGTATGAAATTTTATTAGTCTTTTCCAAAAAAAACTACTTCCAGCTCAGTTGATTTATTTTCTCCTAGGATTTTGCACTCTGTATATTTCTATTTCTTAAATTTAATATTCTCTTGTATTTTCTTTAGAGAAAACTCACTTTTAAATCTTCTGGAACACAAAGTGATGTTCTCTGAGTCAAAGTTGTTGAAGAATTTAAGTACACGTGCAGTTCAGCTGTAATCATGGCTTTGGTCAAATTGCTGAACATTGCTGGGTTACAGTTTAATCAGCTAGATAAATTATCTCCTATTTCCCATTGTGATTTCTTCTTTGAACCATGATTATTTAGAAGCAGTTGTTTATTTTATATATATCTAGTAATTTTCTACTTATCTTTTTATAACAGTAAATTACTATATTTCAAGGTGAAGTCTAAGGTAATTAGGGAACAAATGAAATGTGATAATGAAACAAAATGTTTACTTTTCAGTGACTGGGAAAATGTTTTCTGTGTTAATTCTATCAAGTCTGTCAATTATATTGATCATTTAAAAAACTTATTTCTTGTGTGTGTGTTTTTCTACTGAGTGTGTGTATGTGAGTACATGTGTATGTCTGTGTATGTCTATAGTGTGTGTGAGTGTGTGTGTTTGTGTAGGGAGGGGTATGTGTGTGTGTGTGTGTGTGTGTGTGTGTGTGTGTGTGTGTGTTTGGAGGCAAGAGTGGGACATGAAGTGCTCCACTAGGACATTCTCCATCCTTTGTACATGGTCTCTCACAAAACCAGAAGCTAGTTACTTTAGCTAAGCTTACTAGTTTGTTTGCTCTAAGGTTTTATCTGAATAGTAGCTCTACTGCTCTGCACCAAGGGGTCAGGCACCTGCAGCTATGCCTGGTATTTCAACTGGGTGCTGGGATTTCTAAGTCAGGCCCTCATATTTGCAGAAAAACTACTGAACTGTCTCCACAGACTTAAATTATGTTCTTATCTCCATTTTTGTCAGTTCTGAGATAACTGTAAAAATAAGAAACACAGTGACTTAGATAATGCATATATATGCATATATATACATATATCTGTATGTATATATATACATGTATATATATATATGGGATTTATAAATAATAATTAGTTCAAGGGAAAATATCAATGGAAATTAGAATAATTTTCTGTGTCTCATTTGATTCTTCAAGTTTTTTCTTTCTTATTTTCTAAATTGGTATAAGATCATCCAGTTACCAATAGGAATGCCATGTTTTATCAAACTTGTCTTTTATTTTAAGATTTACCTTGCTATTAGTCTTGGATCTGTCATTTAGTGTTTCTATGAGCTCATCTTTCACATTTTCAATTTTCTGTATTTTCAAGTATGAAATACCCTCTGAAGTCTAGTTAGACAAGTCTACTTATCGCTTCATCAATTTACTGGTGCACTTGAATTTTAAGTCTAACATTTGATAACTCATTTGCTCTGTCTTCAACTCTGCTCATTTGCTTTGTTTAATTTATGAAGGATATCGGATTATATTCCATTCTATACAATTATTAACATGTGGTTGTTAAGTCAGTATAAAATATGTTCAAAATTATCTTCTATCACCATACAAAATAGTTAGAGTCTACCTAAATGTGAATATACTTCATTTTTCAGTACACTTGCAACTAAATACAGTTAGTCACAATCTCTTTCCTTTTTATTTATTATCATGCTTTCATTTCTATTTTGAAACCTTAGAATCAAAGTTATTGTTTAACATTTTTAGTGTTTAGTTAGTTATTTCAATAAAGTCCATTTGTTATAAATTCTGTTAGGGGTGTGTTTGTATGTCTTCATTAACTTGTATCTTTCTGTTTGCTTTTGGTTGATTTATATGTTTATAAACATTATGACAAAGAACCTTGGTTTTTTATCATCTCTGCTTTAAACTCCAATTTTTGTCTTAGTATTATATAGCACAAAAAAGCATTGCTCTAGATTTTCACCTTTTTCACTAATTTATTTATCTATTCATTTTACACCCTGATCACAGCCCTGTTTCCCTCCTCTCCACCCAGTCTCACCTCACAACCCCTCTTCCTATTACTCACTTTCCTTAGCTTTTTTGCATCTTAGGTGTAGGGCATCCTTGAAAGAATAATGTACAACACAGCGTACACACCCCTAACAGCTTGCTGTCCCTCTTACTTTCTTCTCCTCCTGGGCACTGGTTCCTCAACACAGGGGACTGTGGCTTACTGTCTCTCTTACTTTTCCTTTCCTCCTGGGCACTGGTCCCTCTCAAGTCCTCTCACCTCACTTCCCAGGCTGTGTGTATCATATTTTTCAGTTGTGACTGGAGAATTTCTAATACTGATATAATTGTTTATTAGTAATAGTAAAATTAATTTACTAACTTTAAATTGTAACTTCAAGATGTGGTCATCAGGAGGTAATTTTGGTCTGCACTTCCTGGTTAAGGAAAGAAAACCAGTGTAGTGACAAAAGTTGAGAGTTTTGTATAATGCCAGTAATGATTAAGCCTTCAGAAGCTTTAGGAAGAAAGATCTTGGCCAGGTTTTGATTCTACTCAATCTTTTTTTAATACACCTACTGAATCCACATTCAATTGTAAATTTTGATAATATCTGGGGCAAAGAAAGATATTTTTGTCAACAATTGTTTCTGGGTGTATATCTTTTGTGCGTTGCGTGTTTCGTGCTATTACGCTGCTGCCATTGCCAGCTGAGATTATTTTAAGCCTTTTGTGTTATGTTTCAAAAACTGAGTTATTCTTTAGCTCTTCTATTTTCTGGCAGTTGCAGAGATTTGTTGTGATTTAATTTTGGCTTACCTCTTGAAGCTTACAAGGAAGAGGGAATAACAGATCTGCTACCAATCTAGGCAACAACTTTTTTCTAAGTCCAAGCACTCATGAGAAACTGCAATAGTCCTAACAAGAAATCCAAACATTCTCACTAGAACTTTTACAGTACATTTTGTTGTTCTACATATATCTACTATCTGTCTGTGTGTCTGTCTCTCATCTATCATCTTTTTTTTAAATTTATTTACTTTACATTCCTATCGCATCTTCCTCTCTCTCCCTTCCTCCCAATCCTGCCCTGTCCTCTCCTCTTCGCCATCTCTCCTTCCCTTTCTTCTGAGAAGATGAGGCTTCCTCTGGATATCAACCAGCCCTGGCATATCAAGTTACAATAGGATTATGCACTTCTTCTCCTATTGAACCTAGAAAAGAAGGCCCAGTGAAGTGAAATTGTCTAAAGGCAGGTAACAAAGAAGAGACAGTCCCTGCTACACTTACTATTGCCTGCCTTTAGACCACTTCATATGAATTCCAAGCTTCACATCTGTTACATATGTACAGGGGGGCTATATCCATCCCAGGCATATTCTTTGGATGGTAGCTCACTTTTTATGAGCCCCTATGGGCCCAGGTTAATTGATTCTGTAGCTTTTCTTGTGGTATTCTTGATCCCTTCACTCCTTCAATCTTTCTTCTACCTCTACTACAATATTCCCTGAGCACCACCTAACATTTTGACTGTGGATTTCTCTGTATCTGCTTCCATCAGCTACTAGGTAAGGCCTGTCAAAGAACATGTATGCTATGTTCCTGTCCTCAAGTATAGGAGAATATCATTAATAGTGTCATGGGCAGGCTCTCTCTTGTGGCATGGGTCTCAGGTTGAGCCAGTCACTGGTTGACAATTTTCTCAATTTCTGCTCCATCTTTATCCCTGTACATTTTCTAGGCAGGGCAAATTGTGGATGAGTTGGTGTCTTTATTCCTACACTGGAAACCTTACCTGGTTACAGAAGGTGGGTGTTTTAGGTTCTATATACCCTATTGCTAAGAGTCCTAGCTAGTTTTACCTTCCTTCATGGGTTTCTGAGAGTATCCCTTGCCCTAGCTTTCTAGTTTGGTTCTGAGATCCCCACCCTCAAGCCACCAATCCCAGTTCTGTCTCCTAGTTCTCTCCCTTAGTCCTTCCCACATTTGATCTTTCCTGTTCTCCTCCAGAACCCTCTCCCACCCAGTTTTCTCCCTCTGTCTACTCCTGATGTCTATGTATTTCCCCTTCTCATTGAGATTCAAGCATTCTTCTTTAGGCCTTCTTTGTTATTTAACTTCTTCTGGTTTTCAGATTGTAGCATAGTTATCCTTTATGGATATCCTTTATGGATAACCATCTGCCTATAAGTGAGAATGTACCATGTTTGTCTTTCTGGGTTTGGGCTACCTCACTCAGGATATTTTCTTTTTTTTTTTTCTTTTTTTTTATATTTATTTTTTTTTATTAACTTGAGTATTTCTTATATACATTTCGAGTGTTATTCCCTTTCCCGGTTTCCGGGCAAACATCCCCCTCCCCCCTCCCCTTCCTTATGGGTGTTCCCCTCCCAACCCTCCCCCCATTGCCGCCCTCCCCCCATAGACTAGTTCACTGGGGGTTCAGTCTTAGCAGGACCCAGGGCTTCCCCTTCCACTGGTGCTCTTACTAGGATATTCATTGCTACCTATGGGGTCAGAGTCCAGGGTCAGTCCATGTATAGTCTTTAGGTAGTGGCTTAGTCCCTGGAAGCTCTGGTTGCTTGGCATTGTTGTACTTTTGGGGTCTCGAGCCCCTTCAAGCTCTTCCAGTTCTTTCTCTGATTCCTTCAATAGGGGACCTATTCTCAGTTCAGTGGTTTGCTGCTGGCATTCGCCTCTATATTTGCTGTATTCTGGCTGTGTCTCTCAGGAGCGATCTACATCCGGCTCCTGTCGGTCTGCACTTCTTTGCTTCATCCATCTTGTCTAATTGGGTGGCTGTATATGTATGGGCCACATGTGGGGCAGGCTCTGAATGGGTGTTCCTTCAGTCTTTGTTTTAATCTTTGCCTCTCCCTTCCTTGCCAAGGGTATTCTTTTTCCTCATTTAAAGAAGGAGTGAAGCATTCACATTTTGATCATCCGTCTTGAGTTTCGTTTGTTCTAGGGATCTAGGGTAATTCAAGCATTTGGGCTAATAGCCACTTATCAATGAGTGCATACCATGTATGTCTTTCTGTGATTGTGTTAGCTCACTCAGGATGATATTTTCCAGTTCCAACCATTTGCCTACGAATTTCATAAACTCGTTGTTTTTGATAGCTGAGTAATATTCCATTGTGTAGATGTACCACATTTTCTGTATCCATTCCTCTGTTGAAGGGCATCTGGGTTCTTTCCATTTTCTGGCTATTATAAATAAGGCTGCGATGAACATAGTGGAGCACGTGTCTCTTTTATATGTTGAGGCATCTTTTGGGTCAGGATATTTTCTATTTCCATCCATTTCCCTGAACATTTCATGATATGCTTATTTTTAATAGCTGGGGAGTTTTCCATTATGTAAATGTACCACATTTTCTTTATCCATACTTTGGTTGAGGGATATCTAGGTGGTTTCCAGTTTCTAGCTATAATGAATAAAGCTGCTATGAACATAGTTGAGCAACTCTTCTTGTGGAGAATATTTTGAGTATATGCCCAGGAGTGGTATAAATGGGTCTTGAAGTAGAACTATTCCCAAATTTCTGAGAAACCACCAAATTGATTTCCAAAGTGGTTTTTATAAGTTTGCATTCCTACTATCAATGGAGGAGTGCTCTTCTTGTTCTTCATCCTTGCCAGCATGAGCTGTCTCTCGAGTATTTGATCTTAGCCATTCTGTCGGGTATAAGGTCATTTTGTAAGGTCAGAGTCATTTTGATTTGTATTTTCCTGATACTAAGGATATTGAACATTTCTTTAAGTTCTCATCCATTAGAGATTCTTCTGTTGCGAATTCTCTGTTTAGCTTTGTACTCCATTTTAACTGGGTTCTTTGTTCTGCTAGTTTCTAATTTCTTGAGTTCTTTATATACTTTAGATATCAGCTATCTGTTGTAGGGCTCTGTCTAGTGCATTTTGATGTGCTATATTTAAACCTAAATTTATTATCTCACATTTTCTCCCCTCTGCCCTTTTAGATGTGAGTCATAAGCAAGTTTGTATCACTCTTGAGTCTTTCTTGTTGTTGCTGCTTCTCCTCCTCCTCCTCCTCCTCCTCCTCCTCCTCCTCCTCCTCCTCCTCCTCCTCATTCTTCTTTTGCTGCTGCTCCTTTATGTTTTATCCTGGTTAATCAATTAAGTTAGTTTACATTTATTTACTGTGTTATTTTGATGGATGCCAGTTTAAGCACCACCCTCAATAACCTGCATCTTTCAGAGGTTTTTCTTGTTACAGTTACGTTATCTTGCACAAGTGACCACTAACTTTCCAAGTAACTTAATTTGCACTTTGTATTATACTTGTTAATGAACAAAGTAGGACTCAATGAAATAAAACATGTGAGTGATTTCATAAACTTTCAAATTCCATGCCCATGTCAAGGTAGGAGCAAAAAAAAAAAAAGGAAGAAATGCAGTGTTAAAATCAGGGACTAGACAAGGCTGCCCACTCTCTCCCTACTTATTCAATATAGTTCTTGAAGTTCTAGCCAGAGCAATCAGACAACAAAAGGAGGTCAAGGGGATACAGATCAGAAAAGAAGTCAAAATATCACTATTTGCAGATGATATGATAGTATATTTAAGTGATCCCAAAAGTTCCACCAGAGAACTACTAAAGCTGATAAACAACTTCAGCAAAGTGGCTGGGTATAAAATTAACTCAAATAAATCAGTAGCCTTCCTCTACACAAAAGAGAAACAAGCCGAGAAAAAAATTAGGGAAACGACACCCTTCATAATAGACCCAAATAATATAAAATACCTCGGTGTGACCTTAACCAACCAAGTAAAATATTTGTACAATAAGAACTTCAAGACACTGAAGAAAGAAATTGAAGAAGACCTCAGAAGATGGAAAGATCTCCCATGCTCATGGATTGGCAGGATTAATATAGTAAAAATGGCCGTTTTACCAAAAGCGATCTACAGATTCAATGCAATCCCTATCAAAATACCAATCCAATTCTTCAAAGAGTTAGACAGAACAATTTGCAAATTCATCTGGAATAACAAAAAACCCAGGATAGCTAAAACTATCCTCAACAATAAAAGGACTTCAGGGGGAATCACTATCCCTGAACTCAAGCAGTATTACAGGGCAATAGTGATAAAAACTGCATGGTATTGGTACAGAGACAGACAGATAGACCAATGGAATAGAATTGAAGACCCAGAAATGAACCCACACACCTATGGTCACTTGATTTTTGACAAAGGAGCCAAAACCATCCAATGGAAAAAAGATAGCATCTTCAGCAAATGGTGCTGGTTCAACTGGAGGTCAACATGTAGAAGAATGCAGATCGATCCATGCTTATCACCCTGTACAAAGCTTAAGTCCAAGTGGATCAAGGACCTCCACATCAAACCAGACACACTCAAACTAATAGAAGAAGAACTAGGGAAGCATCTGGAACACATGGGCACTGGAAAAAATTTCCTGAACAAAACACCAATGGTGTACGTTCTAAGATCAAGAATTGACAAATGGGATCTCATAAAACTGCAAAGCTTCTGTAAGGCAAAGGACACTGTGGTTAGGACAAAACGGCAACCAACAGATTGGGAAAAGATCTTTACCAATCCTACAACAGATAGAGGCTTTATATCCAAAATATACAAAGAACTCAAGAAGTTAGACCGCAGGGAGACCAATAACCCTATTAAAAATGGGGTTCAGAGCTAAACAAAGAATTCCCAGCTGAGGAATGCCGAATGGCTGAGAAACACCTAAAGAAATGTTCAACATCTTTAGTCATAAGGGAAATGCAAATCAAAACAACCCTGAGATTTCACCTCACACCAGTGAGAATGGCTAAGATCAAAAACTCAGGTGACAGCAAATGCTGGCGAGGATGCGGAGAAAGAGGAACACTCCTCCATTGTTGGTGGGGTTGCAGACTGGTACAACCATTCTGGAAATCAGTCTGGAGGTTCCTCAGAAAATTGGACATTGAACTGCCTGAGGATCCAGCTATACCTCTCTTGGGCATATACCCAAAAGATGCCCCAACATATAAAAAAGACACGTGCTCCACTATGTTCATCGCAGCCTTATTTATAATAGCCAGAAGCTGGAAAGAACCCAGATGCCCTTCAACAGAGGAACGGATACAGAAAATGTGGTACATCTACACAATGGAATATTACTCAGCTATCAAAAACAATGACTTTATGAAATTCGTGGGCAAATGGTTGGAACTGAAAAATATCATCCTGAGTGAGCTAACCCAATCACAGAAAGACATACATGGTATGCACTCATTGATAAGTGGCTATTAGCCCAAATGCTTGAATTACCCTAGATGCCTAGAACAAATGAAACTGAAGACGGATGATCAAAATGTGAATGCTTCACTCCTTCTTTAAAAGGGGAACAAGAATACCCTTGGCAGGGAAGGGAGAGGCAAAGATTAAAACAGAGACTGAAGGAACACCCATTCAGAGCCTGCCCCACATGTGGCCCATACATATACAGCCACCCAATTAGACAAGATGGATGAAGCAAAGAAGTGCAGACCGACAGGAGCCGGATGTAGATCGCTCCTGAGAGACACAGCCAGAATACAGCATATACAGAGGCGTATGCCAGCAGCAAACCACTGAACTGAGAATAGGACCCCCGTTGAAGGAATCAGAGAAAGAACTGGAAGAGCTTGAAGGGGCTCGAGACCCCTTATGAACAACAATGCCAAGCAACCAGAGCTTCCAGGGACTAAGCCACTACCTAAAGACTATACATGGACTGACCCTGGGCTCTGACCCCATAGGTAGCAATGAATATCCTAGTAAGAGCACCAGTGGAAGGGGAAGCCCTGGGTCCTGCTAAGACTGAACCCCCAGTGAACTAGACTGTGGGGGGGAGGGCGGCAATGGGGGAGGGTTGGGAGGGGAACACCCATAAGGAAGGGGAGGGGGGAGGGGGATGTTTGCCCGGATACCGGGAAAGGGAATAACACTCGAAATGTATATAAGAAATACTCAAGTTAATAAAAAAAATTAATAAAAAAAAGAAATAATCAAGTTAATAATAATAAAAAAAGAGTAACAAGTAAAAAAAAAAGAAATGCAGTGTTTTTAGCAACCAGTTCCACAAACCGCAAATATAATACTTTCACATAAATATTTTCATTTCATTCTCATAAATATTAATATCATTCAGTTTGAAAATATAGGCTAGAAGAAAGAAGTAAAGATTGTTGGATATTTGCCTCTTTTCTTCTTACCTTTATTTGAACTATAATATAATTTAGTATTTCTTTTGGCAAAATTTCAAAATTATCTATTATTGATTTATTTTATATGTCCCTTAACCCCAAAATACAGATGAAATAGCAACAATGTGAACTTTCTTGCTATGCATTTATTGGTAATTGTGTGTGTGTAGGTAAGAAAGAATCTTGATTTCTTTTCACAAATTGACTTACAGTGACATGATACAGCAGAAGCCTTTTCAGAGAGCACACGCAGAAATAAGCCAGTGTTTTGATCTAGACACACAAATACACAGGGATAAAGAAAGACAGCTTTCCTCATGCTGACTAAAAAACATTTTCACTTCTTTCTGCATCTCTTCCTCTATCTCTAAAGTAAAATAAGAACACACTTCTTTCCCACTGAGATATCCTCCTTAGACCAGGGTGTTTATATCCCTTGGGTGAACACATTTTTCTACATTATCCAATATGAGTCATGGATCTCTAGAGGAATGGCATAATAGCTCAGAAGTCATTGCAGTTGAGCTGGAATTTTAGTAAATACAACTTTAAAACAAGCAAGCACCTATGGTTAGGTGCTTAGTTTTCTTTCTGTTGCTATGATAAAACAATCTAAACGAAAGTAACTTAGGGGAGGAAAGGTTTTATTCCACTCATACTTCCAGATCATAATATATCACCAAAGAAAGGTAAGGCAGAAACTTAAACAGTTTTGTATGACATACTTTTCCTAGGTATATACAAAACACACATGTAGACACACATACACATAGAAATTTAAAGATTTACATACACATGCAGACACATAGACAGACACACACACATGCACACACACACACACACACACACACACACACACACACACACACACACATTTGAAAAAGTTAGCCCAACGCAGATCAAAGTAATCAGCAGGGGTATAAACAGTTACTTAGAAATAAAAAGGGCTAATTCAAAAGCACCATATTGTTAGAAAGCCCATCCACTATGGGTGATAATCTGAAAACTGCCACACAGGAGCCCTTCACACAGCTTTTAGTCAGATCCATATGCTCAACATCTTTCTTTCTGCATTTTGCCTGGTCAGCCTCCACTTTTGGAAACCGTTTACACCCTTTCATCCTTTTATGCTGTTGGCAGGAGCCTTCAAGGAATTTCCAAGAGTTTATTCTTTTAGACTGTGGCATTTCATGTGTGTCCTGATTACTAACTGAGTCTAGGAACCATCTTATTTCTTCCTGGAGCAAATGATTTTCAGTCAAAAGGGAATGCTACAACTGAGAGGAATGTGCCTTGCGACAAACAGAACCTGAAGCAGAAATCATGGCAGAGTACGGCTTACTGACTTACTCTCTGGCTCATATTCAACTAACTTTCTTTAATAGCTAGAATGGTGCTACCCATTGTGGGCTTGGCCTTCCCATATCAACAGTAAAATTCTTTCCACTTCTTAGTGCAATATTGGAACTAAGAAATTTGCCTCTGTATGTTAATACATCTGTGTCCTGCACATTTGTGTTTGCTGGTTACTTAGCTTGAAAAGTTGTATGTGTATGTCACTGTTACGTGATGAGAGCAGTCATTTCTTTATCTGATTAAAATAGTTTATAATTTTGAGCAAGTCTTTGAATAATTTGAGAAAATATGATTTGTCCAGGTTAAAAAAAATCTTTTGATTTCTTATTTACTTTTTACTACTCAAAATCAACTTTAGACAAATGAACTACTATGTGAAATATAGGAACAAGGAGAGAAACAATCAGTAAAGAGTTATTGGATAAGATTGCATGTTGAAGGGGATGCCCTTATTTTATATTTTTAAAGAACGTATGACATCTGAAACAAATTAAATGGTCACATTGGCTTAAAAAACTGATAACTCAAGGATTTTATTACAACTGGTCAATATGTTTGTGAAAAGTAATCTGATAATTCTTAAGTAGTCATTAGCTGATTAATTTGGAACAAAATCTCTGATGCATATAATCACCACAAAAATATGACATGAAGTTACTGTTACCCTGTTTTAGATATGGACTATTTCAAAGTGGAGTAGATTAGCTGAATAGTAAACATACATGCATTCATGTGTCTTTGCTTTGCACTCCCACACCCCAAGAGCATGTGTTTGTGTGTGTATGTGCATGCTTCTATGAATATGAACATACCTATGCATATATATGCACATGCATACAGGTGGAAACCTAAAGCTGATGTTTAGAATCCATCTCCACCACTCTGTCACATTGTTCAATTAGATAGGGTCTCTTAGTCAAGCACATAACTCTCTAATATGGCTGGGGTTGGTATGCTCCTTGCTCTTGGAGAATCACTCATGTCTGCCTTAGGCTGGAATTACAGCTAAGCACTCCACCTAACCAGTATTTACTTAGGTTCTGGGTATCTGAACCTACAAGGCAAGTGCTTCAACCATGAAGCCATGTCCACAGCCCATCTCTCTGCTCTTGACTGTAGGTGTTATGTGACTTACTACTTACTCTTGCTACCTTGATTTTCCTGCTATAATAGGCCATAATTTGGAATTATGAGATAAAATTAACCCCTTTTTCCTCAAGTTGCTTTTTGTAGGGTATTTTATCACAGCAACAGAAATGAAACTAGGACATTCTTTTTTATAGTCTTTCAAATTTTCTGTATTATCCTTGGGGAGATTCAACAACCCATGCTAATCTCACTAGTCCAGTCCTCCAATTTATCTAGTAAGACTCCTGGGTCTTGTAATGTTACATATTTGTTGATATCAGGAACTAGGATGTAGGCCGTCTTAAAAGAGTATTATTTTGACCACTGTAACAAGACAATCACAGGGAGAGGTAATCACAAGTAATAGGACACAGTTAATGCTGCAGTGACATTGAAACAAGGCAGACTGGCTTCATGCAGTTCCAAGTACCAAGGACAGGAAAACTCCATGGTCAGATAACCAAACACAGAGATGACAGAATGATGCCAGGGTTAAAGAAGAAATAGCCATCCCCTCCCCCCCCCCAGCAAGTAGCTAATGTAGTCAGTCAGCCTCTGAAAAACTACATCCCATAATTTCGAGCTCCTATACAGCTCAGACTATGCATTTACTACTGTCCCACTGACTTCGCCTCAGAGAGAGGCTGTGCTATGTACAGCATGCTTACATATCTTAATCACATTCATAATATCCAACAATCCAGCAGCTAGAACACCAACATAAACCAACTACATTGTCTCTTGCTTTCTTGAATTTATTGATCTACTACATTTTCAGCACACAACTAGACTCTATGCTAGAAGAACAAATCAGATTTTTGTTTGGGTACCTGCCACAGGCTTTAGCTTCATTCTTTTATGATGTTCCTCACTCCTATAAAATCTTGGGGAGATTCTCATAATATCCTGTGATGGTAGTTGGCAGGTATTTTTACATCCACTTTACAGAGAATCTGTGACTTACCTCAAACCACCCAGCTAATGTGTGACTCAACTACAGTTTTTTTTCCCATTGTGCTACAGGAGGCAGCCCACTGCCAAATGTTAGGTTTTGTTCCTGGAGACTACAGGATAGATCTGGGGATGGACTGCCTCCTAGTTTTCTGCAAATTCATCTTCTCTTAAGCTAGTTAACTGTGAAGTGGGGGTTTTCTGGGGCATGATAGTGAGTCATAAGAAGTCTAATTCCTTGTGCTTCACACGTTCAATGGCCCATGTAATTATAAAGTGCAAGGATTTCCTCTCTGCTGGTAAGAGAATTACCATGTTAAGAATGTCTTGATCTTAATTAGGTTTTACTAGGCTTTTCTAACTGCCAAATTGTGGTTAAATGGTAAACAAGGGGGGAGAGGACATTTTCTTTTGCTTCCAAAACATGTTTTAAAGAATTTACAAAAAAAACTTTATATCCAGTGTCTTGCTGTAATATCTGACACTTTGCTTTAGAAGAAAAGTAATAGTTTACAGGAGGGCACACTTTTTAAAAAGACCAAGATCTCATATATATATATATATATATATATATATATATATATATATATAAAGGGTAATTCTTTTGAAGTTTAGCTTTGAGTTGTCCATTCTTTATTGTTTTCTTTTCCTGTTACTCAAGTACCATGTGTTCTTTAGCATTGATTCTTTTATTTATATATTCAAAGGATGTCAAATTATATCTACAAAACAGTAAGGTGCTTGCTATGAAGTGAATACAAGTGAATAATGGCCATCACTGTTATCATAGAGTAGCGTGACTACTGAATAGTACAATGTTGAGCAGTACATGATGACTGGAGAAAGGATATTGTACTCTGTATGATGCTAGCTTGAGTGTACTTTTTGGAAGAAGGCATCTATGAACAATAGGACACAGGGGGATGCATATTCTGAATAAACATATTGAATCAAACCAGGAAAATTCACTGTGATAGCCCAAGTGTCTACTTTGTGGTCGTTCATGGAAGAAATGCAAGGCAGTGTATAGTCTCCCTACAAAAATTTTCCTACTTAGTGGGTCGTTATGGGCAATTGCACAGAGGACTTGGAGAGTGATATGTTCTTTCATTTGTGGAATCTGGATGTAGAGATTTAATTATATATTTTTAATGAAAATAGTATGGGGACTATGATATGAGAAGGAAAGAAAACTAAGGACAGGGAGTGGCAAGAGAGGTAAATGAATGGAAAGGACAAAATATTGTATGTTTTATTTCATCTATATTTAAGTACACATACACTCTCTCTCATACACACACATGCACACACACACACACACACACACACACACACACACACACACACACACACACCATGAATACACACACAGAGAAAGCAGAAAGGAGTTATTTGGCAGTGGAGGAACCAGATAGTAGAAAGGAGAAGGGGTAGAGAGAGCGATGAGAAAAGGAAAAACATGGTAAAAATTATGTATGAGGATGTTATAATGAAACCTGTTATTTTTCGTTAAACAAAAATTAATTGAAAACTTCAAATGAACAAAATAAACAAAGAATTCTGATTTAATTCTCTGTAAAGGAAACTATATAAATATGTGGTAAAAATGAGTAAAATTTAACCCCTGCTTTGGGGAAATATGCTTCACATTGGTATGCACTATATCTCATTCAGTTGTCATGCCTTGATTTAGCAACTATATTTGGAGGAAGAAACTTTCATTTTGTCTTCTATAGATTATAAAACAGGTCAAACAGATATGAATCCTTCATCTAACTTACTGAGGTGATAGGAAGGTGTGGTGTTTTGAATGAGAGTAACCCTCATAAGCTCATACATAGGAATACTTAGTCACTAGTTGGTGTGGGGGAAACACGGCTAGTTAAGGCTGCAGTCTACCATGTCCAGATCGCTTTTTTAAGCTCCTGGAAAAATGAATGAGTTCTGTTACCATCAGGGCTTCCTATTCTCTGACGTTGTCTAGGAAGCCTGATCCTCATACCCTGTAGTAGTCCTTGTCAGACCTACAAGTTCAAATCTCTCTTACCCAATAGGAACCCAGCCAGCAGCTCTTGCTCTTGCTCTTCCTTTCTTCCCCCTTCCCCCTTTCTCTACACATTCCCTTTCCCCCTTCCCTTCACGAGCTCATGGCCGGCCTCTACTCCTCTCCTCTTCTTTTCTCTCTCTCATCCCTCTCCCTTATTTTGTCCTTCCATCAAACCTCTCCACGCAGAAAAAAAAAAAGAACCCATCCAGCAAAAACCTAGGATTCCTGTATGCCTGTCTGTAAAAATGAGGCATTCATAGTACTTTAAACTTAAGCCAATGTTTTCATTCACCGTGAAAACTCCTTCCCACTTTCCAAAGTTTATATATAGTGATTTTCCACCTAGAATAAAGGTATACATACAAGCTATGTTTGTCTAAGAGAGCTGTTTCACTGAAGATCCTTGGAGAAGGCCTTCATCTACAAGAACTGTAACACGTCTCCCCACCCCTGCCCCCACCTCCTACAAGCATTCATTCCCAGTCCAACCCAGATCCTGCAGATCCCAACCATTCTGGATTCCATTTCATCCTTTCAGCAGGGTGTGCTGTGGCATCTGGACACCGTGAGAGGGAGAACGCAGAGAACAAGGAACCACAGTTGGATTTTAACACACATACCACAGCTGGGGTTTAACGTGGGGCAAAACACAAGTGGGTGGACTGTTTTGAGGAAGATCTGGAAAAGAATGGTAAGAGTGTGCCACTGGGAGTGGGCTTTGAGGTTTCAAAAGCTCATGCCGGTCCCAATTAGTAGTTTCTTGGCCTCCTACTTATGGATCAAGATGTAAACTTTCTACTACTGCTTCAGAGCCATGCATACCTATCTGCTGCCCTGCTTCCCATCATTAATTAATTCACCTACTGAAACTATAAGCAAGCTCCTTATTAAATGTTTTCTTTTTTTTTAACTTGCGTTGGCCATGGTGTTTCTTCACAATAATAGGAAACTAACTAAAACTGAAGGCAACTATTCCCGCATTTCCTTCCTGAAGCTCCTCACTCCCCATCCCCAAGCTCTATCCTATCCAGGGATGAAATAAAGAAAAGGATAGGTGGCTTTGCTGTGTGTTCATTTAGCCTCTGAGTTTCCAATGCGCGATATCATCTAAATCACAAAAGTATCTAAGTCTGAGAAAAGATTAGATTTGCCTGTGATTATCCACTTGGTAAGGGCTTGCTTGGTGTGTTCTAAGTACCAAATATTACAGTTCCAGACTCACCCAACTCTGCCATGCTGCTTTGTGTGTGCTCATGACTTCATAATGCAAACTATTCCTTAAGTCTTCACACCTGACAAAACATGACCCTGCCATCAAGGTCCTGCTTCTGTATCTCCTGTTTATTCAGTGATCACTTGTCATATACATTGGGGTAAAAGGTATCATTTAGAGATTTTTTTTTCATTTTAAATTCATGTATGTGTGTCTATATATGGTATAAATGTACATTTGTGTTTGTGTGACTCTTAGACTTATAGACACATAGACCTTTCCAGGCTGTTTTTGTTCTGGTTGATATCTCCAGGGCAGTATTTGGTTCCTAGGAACCCACTGGCCTATGTACTTTTGTGAATGCTTAGAGGTATCAATTCTATTCTCTGACTAGGAAACATTTTGTTCCCACTTAGAGGTTATGTGGGAGTACATCATTGTTGTCATCAATATTGTTGTAACCTATTTTATTCTGTCCTCTCAGAGATTTGAAATTTTCTTTGAAGTCCAATTTTGTTAAGTGCTGTCTTTCTGGAATGACCTCATGAACACATCTCCTTTTCATGAAGGAGCTGCCATGAGCCACAACCAACACATTGTTTTTTTTCTGATTTTTTTAAATAGCAAAACAGACACAGAGGTTTAATGAGAATCCTCTCCACTAAGCACTATTTTAGTCCTCTAGCTTGGTTTTCTTGGTGCTACTGTTTGAGAAGGAGATTTTTGTAATCGAACAGCTATCCACAGATTAGAATACTAACAAAAATGCCTAAAGTTCTTAGAAAAGTTCTGAAATTGACACATCAATATTGTTCTGACATAAATCAAGATGTTTATCAGAACTCTAACACAGTGTTTTATAATTAGTAAAGCAATGACTTCCCCCTATTTTTGCTTGCATATTTTATTGCCTACAAATAATTTAATGCAAGAATATTAAAGATGGCTTGTTAAAATCTACAATAAAGGATCTGAGAAAATGGCACAGTTCATCATGTGTTCCTTGAAAACACAAGGACCTGAGTTGGATCTTCAGTATTTACCTAAAAAAGAGCACATGTGTACAAACAAATATTCACATATGAGCAAATGTACATTTATATTCTCTCTCTACATATACATAAACATATACATTAATATAAAATGAAAAAACTCCAAATGATACCTTTTTCCCAACAAATATGACAAGTGATCATTGAATAAGCAGGAGATACAGAAGCAGGAACTTGATGCTGGGTCCTGTGTTGGCAGGTGTGAAGATTTAGGGGATAGTTTGAATTAAGAAGTCACATGTACACACGAAGCAGCATGACAAAGCTGAATGATTCCAGCCACTTTGTTGAAGTTGTTTATCAGGTGTAGCAGTTCTCTGGTAGAGTCTTTGAGGTTGCATATTTATATTATCATATTAGCTACAAATAGTGGTACATTGACTTCTTCCTTTCCAATTTTTCCCTTTAACTTCTGTTTGTTGCCTAATTGTTCTAGCTAGAACTTCCAGTACTATATTGAAGAGATAGGGAAAGAGTAGGCAGTCTTGTCTTGCCCCTGATTTTAGTGGAATTGTATTGTTTCTCACAATTTAATTTGATATTGGCTGTTGATTTATTGTTTATTGGTTTTATTATGTATAAGATGTGCCTTGAAACTCCTGATCTTTCCAAGACTTTTAACATGAAGATGTGTTGTATTTTGTCAAAGACTTTTCAGCATCTAATGAGATTATCATATGATTTTTTTTTAGTTTGTTTATATAGTGGACTACGTTGATGGATTTCCATATATTGAACCACCCCTGCATCCCTGGGATGAAATCTGCTTGATTATGGGGCACTATGGTTTGAGGTGTTCTTGAATTGTGTTTGTGAGAATTTTATTGAGTATTTTTGCACTGATATTCATAAGACAGATTGGTGTGAAATCCTCTTTCTTTGTTGGGTCTTTGTGTAGTTTAGAAATCAGCATAACTATAGCTTCATGGAATGAATTTGGTGATATTCCTTTTGTTTCTATTTTGTGGAATAGTTTGAGAAGTATTGGTATTCTTCTGTAAAGGTTTGATGTTCTGTAGTGAAACCATCTGGCCCTGGGCTTTTTTGGGTTGGGAGATTTTAATAACTGTTTCTATGTCCTTAAGGATTATGGAATTGTTTAGGTAGTTTATATGGTTCTGAGTTAACTTTGATACCTGGTATCTGTCTAGAAAATCATCTATTGCATCTAGATTTTCTGTTTTCTTTTTGAAGTATCACCTTTTGTTGTAGAATCTGATAATTTTTTGTATTTCCTCACTTTCTGTTATGTCTTCCTTTCCATTTCTCATTTTGCTAAATTGGATACTGTTTTTATGTTCTTAATTAGTTAGCTAAGGATTTATCTATCTTGTAGATTTTCTTAAAGAACCAGCTCTTAGTTTGCTTTTTTAAATTCTATTTATAGTTCTTTTTCTTTCCTATCAGTTTATTTCAGTTCTGAGTTTATTTTCTGCTGTCTAACTCCTCTTGGGTGTGCTTGCTTCCTTTTGTTCTAGAACTTTCAGATGTGCTATTAAGTTGTTAGTGTAGGATATCTCCAATTTTTTTATGAAGGTACTTTGCTTTCATTTTTTTATAGGTTTGGATATCCTATGCCTTCATTTTAGTTAATTTCTAGAAAGTCTTTAATTATTTTCAGTATGTTCATGGATGCCCAGAATGGCTGAGTACAGACTGCTATGAGATTTGTCTACCATTTTCTGAAACTCTCTAAATCTGCCATCCAGACCAAATGGTCCTCAAAAAATACTCTAACTCTCCTCCTATAAAAGACACCTGCTTAGTTGACAAGCCTCTGTTTACCTTTTTTTACCACCCACAGACTGGCCAGGTCTGTCTCAGTTCAGGCAGCCTTCCACTGACCACCTGGTTTGTAATGATCAACTTCTATACTTATGTCTTACGATCTACAGTTACCCTTGAAAAATAGCCATCTTTGATCAGTAACATTATGTAAATGATTAAGTAGTTTTTATTAATCTAGTTTTTATTTGAATGCAACTTGATAACCACATAAAACGTCACATTTATTAAAACCAAAATACCTCAAAATCACAAGTCGGCAAGGGTCTTAACACTTTTTTTTAAACAGAAAGTTCCTGAATTAAATGGAAACTTTTTAACTACATGATACTCATGGTACACAGGTGCTGAAAGATTGGTTTGATATTTTAAAACTGTTAAAAAGGAAAACTGAATTCTCGAAGTCTGTTTTAGAAGAAAAGGAGACAGGTGTGGGCAAAGCTAAGAGGTATTTTGGAAGGTGGCATTAAAAGTCTCACCCTTTATATTTATCTACTTTGTTTTTCATTGTGATGAGGGTCAACTCCAGGCTTTCTTGACCTCCTGGCTTCTATAGATTCTTGATTTTTTTCTAAAATCTGTGGGACATTAACTGTAGATCAAAAAGGCTTTGGGTAAAGAGGAACTTAATGGCATAAACATGGCTAAAAAATGTAGACATATAAAAGCCCTTAGAGATAAATCACCTGTTGTTTCTAAAGGAGTGTGCCCACATAAGCATTTCAAGTGATACTTTTCCTAGAATTATCCTTTACTTAGAATTTAATAGTACATAAATGTGATATCATAGACACAAATGGTAAATTCAGTATGAAAAAAGGAAGTCAAGACAATGAAGTCAGATATATGCAAGGCAGGGAGAACAGAAAGAACTGCTGTATTGTTTGCTTTTACATATTTCTGAGAATGTCCCACACAAATACAATATTTACATCATAACCATTTTACATTCTCCAACCTCCAATTCTTTCCATGTTCTCCCAATTCCTTCTCAACCTCAAAACCTTTTTTTTCGTCAATCATCATTGTTATATATACACACATGTATTTGTCAATATAGACTGCTGAGTCTATTTAGAGCAAATAGTCTATTAATTATCATAGCTTGCATTTGTGTGTGTGCTTGTGCATACTGCCCACATGCACAGGCATGCACATATGTGCACATATACATTTAAGGCTGACTTGGAATTACATAAGTTGTCAGGGGTATTGTTCACACCCTATATGTAGAGCTACAGAAAAAGTATTGTAACTAAAAGATGTTGTTTTTTAAATTTAAATTCACTCCCCACTTTTCTTTCTTCCTCAATCCTGTAGCCTGTAAATAACCCATACAAGGAGATTGCCTATTAAACTTACTATGAGCTAAAGCAAAATTTGAAATACACAATTTAGATACAATGCAAAGGGAAATTTAAAGGGGAGATTGAATGCAGTTTTGTGCATATTGTCTCCCAGATTTTAGCATATGTAACTCCCACTAAAGTGGGCCTGGTATGGCCACAGACATGGTCTTACAGTTGAGTTCTCAAAATAGTTTCAAACTTTAAACTGCTGCAGATTAATGTATTTTGAAACTTCGCTCAATAAGTGAGATCTATCTGTTTTTATCAGATAGTTTGACAAGAAATAGTTGTCTTTTCTCCTGATTCCTTCCTCTCTTCACCCTTCTTAAATGGCAAATTCCTCCTGATACAACCCCTAAAGGGGAAAAAGACAGAGTCTGCAGGCATGTGTATGTATATGGAGATGCTGGAGGCATAATTATTGAGATGTCCTGAGATCATGTCACTTCTAAAGTAAAAGCTGCTTTTGGCTCAGATTTGTCCTGTGTCTGTCTTAGGTTTATCTCTATGATAACATATCTTAGAAAAACAACTGAGGAGGACAAAAGGTTTAGTTTAACTAATAATTTTAGCAAGGATGCAGCTCGTAATGGAAGGAAGTTCACCAAGGAAGGTATGGCTTCATGAGTACAGAACCAGACCGTTTGTGTCAGCAGTGTGGCCACCGAAAGAGAACAGAAAGGAAGGCTATGTTGTTCAACGTCTGCTCCAAGTGACCCAGTGATGTACTTTCTCCAGCCAGTCTCCCCCTTCGAATATTTCTAAGACTTTGCTAAACAGAGCCACCACCTGCAGACCATGTGTTCAAACATAAGTCAATGAGGATACTTTACATTCAAACCACAACAGTAACTGTAGGTCATTCTTTTAAAAACAATCACGAAATTAAGTGGGCATATCATTGATTCTTTCCTCAATTTCTCTCTTGAATGCTCTCAGGACTAGGGCATCTATTGCTTTGTGGCTCTTTATTCATTGGACAGCTCAGAGTACTGCGTCTATCCGAATGAGTTTCACCTGGAGTTAGCAATGATCAAAGAAGATACTGCCCAGATCTTGATACTACTCAAATTTGTCCTAAATCTGTATTCTGGGGCAACATAAAATTTCTTCTGCTTTCCCTTGTCATGACATCCCCACACATCTGAAGACAACCTTTTACCATCTTCAAAGTAAACATTTTCTAGAGAAATTATTTCAACACTATCCATACCAAGTCATTTCTCTCCAGTCTGTTGGTGTTTATCACTGTGTACCTTCATTAGTTTATTAACATCCTGAGTATGCTGAGAGAAAATTGAATTACACGTTATAATACAAACACCACAATTCCCTTATTGTGTCGCTCTTAGGTAAGTGGTGCTGTGCCTCAGTTTCCTCATCTTCATAGTAAGGAAAACCATACTGCCTTCCACAAAAAATCTGATGGGAGTATTATGTGAGTTAATAGACAATAAAACAACTAGAATAGTTTCTGGCTCAAATTATGTTCTCAGAAAATAAAAGACATTGTTCTTTTGACTGATTAGTTTTGGAAGGTCCCTATCAGTTTATGCTGCCTCATTGTCTTAAGACATCATATGGTTGGTTGAAGCTGGGAGCAATTGTCAGTAATATCCTCTGGCTATGAGTTACTTTTGGCATCTAGTAAACATCCTGGAAAAAGTAGATGCACAGCACATTCTCACTCAACAATCAAGTTAAATGCCACAATTTCTGAAAATATCCATAACTAAAACCTGAAGTGAACTTCTCTTATTTTTCACTGTGAGCTGCCCTATCCCCTGTAAACTGTACAGTACATTTTTTTTTATTAACTTGAGTATTTCTTCTTTACATTTCGAGTGTTATTACCTTTCCCGGTTTCCGGGTAAACATCCCCCTATTCCTTCTCCCTCCCCTTCTTTGTGGGTGTTCGCCTCCCCATCCTTCCCCCATTGCCACCCTCCCCGCAACAATCACGTTCACTGGGGGTTCAGTCTTAGCAGGACCAAGGGCTTCCCCTTCCACTGGTGATCTTACTAGAATATTCATTGCTACCTATGAGGTCAGAGTCCAGGGTCAGTTCATGTATAGTCTTTAGGTAGTGGCTTAGTCCCTGGACGCTCTGGTTGCTTGGCATTGTTGTTCATAAGGGGTCTCAAGCTCCTTCAAGCTCTTCAAGTTCTTTCTCTGATTCCTTCAATGGGGGTCCCGTTCTCAGTTCAGTGGTTTGCTGCTGGCATTCGCCTCTGTATTTGCAATTTTAGTGGCTGATATTCTGTAAAGGAAGGACTGA
This sequence comes from Rattus norvegicus, assembly GCF_021556685.1. Lineage (NCBI taxonomy): Eukaryota > Metazoa > Chordata > Mammalia > Rodentia > Muridae > Rattus > Rattus norvegicus. The sequence continues at coordinate 106,857,281 of NC_141548.1, read as the reverse complement.
GGAAATTGTTAAGACCTGTAATTCATTTTAAGTCTCAATAAATAAATATAGTGGAAAGGTTATTTTATAATAGTAAGATACACAGAGGCTTTGTATTTCTGAGATGTATATATAAATCTGCAAGGAGTGGCACCAGTTAACCAGTGTGTTTCTGTCCCACAAATTTCTGCTTGGAGCTTAAGGAAAGAAATTTGGTGGGGAGCAGAACTCAGATGTCTATACCTGGTTTATATGTCCTTGAAATTTTAATCAATACCACTTTCAATTGCCAGCACAGTCAACTCCACCAACTCTGTAGAGACTTCTGAGTATTTACAGATATGAACTGGTAACATGAGGCTTCCTCTGAGATAGGTTACTCAAACATGTGATCCCAGTGCTTAGGAATGTGCAGATCATTCTGGTCACAGGGAGTTATAGGTTTTAACTTGTCCACTATTGTGCATAATTATCTAGACAAAATATATTCTGGAGCAAGCCTCTTATTCCTAAAGCAAAACATGTACCCAAAACTTGACAACATCCTTTTCATGTCTCTGTTTTCCTGGTCCCAGTTCATTGCCCCATATTTATTCTTAAGAAAACCTATGAGTCTATTCATCAACTGTTCCTGCTTTTCTTTTTTTTCATCTTTATTAAATTGGGTATTTCTTATTTACATTTCAAGTGTTATTCCCTTTCCCGGTTTCCAGGCCAACATCCCCCTCCCCCTCCCCTCCCTTATGGGTGTTCCCCTCCCAACCCTCCCCCCATTGCCGCCCTCCCCCCATAGACTAGTTCACTGGGGGTTCAGTCTTAGCAGGACCAAGGGCTTCCCCTTCCACTGGTGCTCTTACTAGGCTATTCATTGCTACCTATGAGGTTGGAGCCCAGGGTCAGTCCATGTATAGTCTTTGGGTAGTGGCTTAGTCCCTGGAAGCTCTGGTTGGTTGGCATTGTTGTTCATATGGGGTCTCAAGCCCCTTCAAGCTCTTTCAGTCCTTTCTAAGATTCCTTCAACGGGGGTCTAGTTCAGTGGTTTGCTGCTGGCATTCGCCTATGTATTCGCTGTATTCTGGCTATGTCTCTCGGGAGAGATCTACATCCGGCTTTTCTGGTTAACTTTACAGCTTGGTTCCAAATCACTTTTTACCAAAAGGCTTTTGGTACCGAATTTTAGTAAATGATAGCACATTTTAATTCCAGTGGATGCTTTCAAGCTTTAGTGTTAAACACTTTGGTCATGCAAATCTTCCTGGAGAATTTCTTAAGATGACCTACTATGGGTCTGACTAGCTATTAAATACCATGAATGAATCAAATGTCTTTTTTTTACAAATTCTTTAAATTTAGGGAATCTCACTTTTTGTTTCTGAAAAAAGTCAGTGGTGCCATTCTGTATTAAATTTAATACTTTAAGCCTCAGACTTGTTCATTTATCCTCAGTGATTTTCTATTTATATTCTTGTTATAGAGAACAAAGTAGAAATATCTTAGTATATTCTCCAAATTTTATATTCATCCTTATAATTCCTTCAGTTTCTGATTTTGGGGTTTAAAGTTACCAGCAGTGAACAAATATCTAAAGATTGCTCTGCACCTTTTTTCTATTTTTTATGGATCGAGTATCAACCAGAATTAATTTCTATTGGTATATTGCAGCAGGACTTTACTTTGAAATCTGTTTTGTCATTTTTAAAAAAATAAAGATGTCAGGGGTTGGGGATTTAGCTCAGTGGTAGAGCGCTTGCCTAGCAGCGCAAGGCCCTGGGTTTGGTCCTCAGCTCCGGGGGAAAAAAAAAGATAAATAAATAAATAAAAATGTCTCATTTTATTTACTATTTCATTATTTATTTTAGTTATGGTGCTGTGAGTCATACCTAGGGCCTTAGGCATGTAAGACATGTACTATATTATTATGAATTTATTAATACAGATTATTGTTATTATTGTATATTGTTTCCAATCCTGTAAAATGTATAATTTCAAAACATTTGAGAGATTAATGGTGCATATAGATGATAGATAAACATAACATAAAAAGATAGATTATGCATAAAGCTGCTATGAGCATTCACGTATCGTCCTATGCATTTATTTATGTGGGCTAAATACCTAGAAATAGTATATGATCACATAATATGTTATGTTAAACATCCCAAAAATTTTTTTCTTGTTGGGTCTTTGTGTGGTTTAGGTATCACTGTAACTGTGGCTTCATAAAATGTATTGGGTACTATTCTTTTTGTTTTTATTTTATAAATTAGTTTGAGAAGTATTGGTATTAAGTCTTCTTTGAAGGTCTGATAGAATTCTGTACTAAAACCATCTGGTCCTGGGGATTTGTTTGGTTGGGAGACTTTTAATGACTACTTCTACTTCCTTAGGGGTTATGGGACTATTTAGGTGGTTTATCTGATCCTGATTTAATGTTGGTATCTGGTATCGGTCTAGAAAATTAACCATTTCACCTAGATTTTCCAGTTTTGTTGAGTATAGGCTTTTGTAGTAGGATCTGATAATTTTTTGAATTTCTTCAGTTTCTATTGTTATGTCTCCATTTTCATTCCTGATTTTGTTAATTGGGATACTGTCACTATGCCGTGTGGTTAGTCTGGCTAAGGGTTTATCTATCTTGTTGATTTTCTCAAAGAACCAGCTCCTGGCTTTGTTGATTCTTTGTATAGTATAGTTCTTTTTCTTTCTACTTGGTTGATTTCAGTCTTGAGTTTGATTATTTCCTGCCATCTACTCCTCTTGGGTGTATTTGCTTCTTTCTGTTCTGGAGCTTTCAGGTGTGTGGTTAAGCTTCTAGTATATGTTCTCTCCAATTTCTTTATGGAAGCACTCAGAGCTGAGTTTTCCTCTAAGAGCTGGGGATAGCCAGTATAAAGTTCCAGATGCCAGGGACCCAAGAGGTTGCCAGGACCTAACAGAGAGGACATTAGCTGAAGTACCCAATGAAGGGGAGATAACACCTTTAAGGACCATACCCAATGGATAGGCATGGCCTCCGGTTGAGGGATGGGTCTACTCACCTCAAAAATATTAAGCCTGAACTCCTGTCCAAAGGAAATACAGGGACAAATAGTGGAGTGGAGACTGAAGGAAAGGTCATACAGAGACTGCACCACCTAGGACAATCTGCAGACACCAATGTTGATGCCAAGAAGGGCTTACTGACAGGAAGCTGATATAGCTGTCCCTTAAGAGGCTCTGCCAGAGCCTGACCAATACAGAAACAGATATACACAGCCAAACATTAAACTGATCATGGAGACCCTAGTGAAGAAGTTAGAGGAAAGACTGAAGGAGCTGAAGGGTTTGCAACCCCATAGGAAGAACAACAATATCAACCAACCAGACTCCCCTTACCCCAAAGTTCCCAGAGACTAAACCACTGACCAAAGAGTACATAAAAGGAATCCTTGGCTCCAGCTGGATATGTAGCAGAGGATTGACTTATGGGGCATAATTGGGAAGGGAGCCTCTTGGTCCTGTGGAGGCTTGATGACCCAGGACAGGGGAATGCTAGTGTGCTGAGGCAGGACTAAGTGGGCAGGTAGGGGAGCACCCTCATACAGACAGGGGAGGGGAAGGAGATGGAGTTTGTGGATGGGAAACTGGGTTGGGGATAAAATTTGGAATGTAAATAAATGAAATAGCCAATTAAAAAAAACAAAAAAATTTCCAAAGTGATTAGGAAATCTACTCTTCCCATTATCTATGAAGCTCCAATTTATCTATAATCTTGTCAGTCATCTATATGATCATCACTTTTTTTGTTTTTTAAATTTTTATACAAAATGTTCTAGCTCATCCTTTCTGTGAAGCACTCATGGTTTTACTTTTTATTTTCATGGTAGATGTCAAGTCCTTATTTGTTCCCTTTTTGTTGCTGCACATTGTCTGGTAAAAATACTGCATTACGTTTGCCCATCTATTTGTTTTCATATACTTTGTTTCTTCATTTAAGCTTGAACAAGATAAAAAGTGTGGTAATATTTTACTCAGCCTGTGGTTGGCAGTTTGCATTCACAAATTTTGTTCCTTTTGAGGAGTTCAGAAATTTTATGATGTATAAAAAATCATTATTTATATAAATGGACTGTGTTTCAGATGTCATACATACACCACGAGATAAGAAGGCATATGTACTATAAAACTTAGAAGGAAAGTAAAAACACAAAAATTCTCTTTTTCTTAAATGATACTGTGATGAATCTGTGGTATATGGATAGGTAAACATTTAAAATTTTAAAAGATTGTGTCATGAGAACATTAATGTGATGTGGGCCTTTTTTGACAGCATATAGAGTATATACTTCAGTAAAATTGCCATTTTTCCTTTCTTTTCTCCTGATACTTATACTATTATTATAAATTTTGCTTTGAATATTTGTGTCAGTTTCTGACACAAGCAGCTGAAGACAAGATATCTGCTGGCTCACAGTTTGTGACGTTGCAGTTCACCATGGTTCAGTGTGGGAGTGTATAAGTTCATCATGGCTCAGTGTGAGGGTACAGTTCATCATGGCTTACAGTCTGAGGGTACACAGTTCATCATGGCTAACAGTTTATGAGGGTATGATTTATCATGGTTCACAGTCTGAGGGTACATGGTTCATCATGACTCATTCTATGAGGGTATAGTACATCAGGGATCACAGTGTGGGGGTACAGTTCATCATGGTTGAGAAGACAGCAGGACAATGACTTCTGCTGGTTACACTGAATCTTCATTCAGGAAGCAGACAGAAATGAATGCTGCTGCTTGACTAATTTTCATCTTTTTGCACAGTCTCAGACCCCAACATGTAGATTGACTTAGGCTGGATCCTCCATTGTCCATTAAAACTGTCTATAAATGCATTGACAGGCATACCCAGAGAAAGTGTCCCCATGTGGTCTTAAGTCCCATTGAACTGTCAATTTTGATTGGCTGTTAAATCTGCTATATGTGGTTCCACATAATTATTATTCTGTCTTAAATTGTCAGTTTTTAAAGAGATGCGAGTAACAGTAAAACATCTATATATTGACCTGCACATTTGTCATCTGTTGGTCTCTTTTGGATCCATGTTGTTATCTGGTTGTCCTATTCTTTGTCCTAAGGGAGCTCCTGTAACATTTCTTGAGTGGAAGGTCTACTGAAGACAAATTCTGCTGTGTGAAAATGTCCACCTTACCTTTGAATTTTAAGTGACATTTTTACTGGGCTTAGAATCTTATAACATTGTTTTTTCTTTCAATACAGTAAAGGTTGCTCCATTGTATCTTGTTTGAATTGCCATAAACAAGAATCTCCTGCCCTTCCCATCTTTGTTTCTTTTTAACAAGGTCCCCTCTATAAACCCCAGGGAAAAGTAAAAACAGAAAACAATGCAGACGGTCTCTTCATCTGTGGCTTCAACTACTATATTTTCTGCTGTGGCTCAGTTTTCTTCAGTTGTCTTATTTTTGGATTTATACAGTTGTTCAAATATTTCTGCTGCTACTTTTCATAAATTTGGACATTTCCAAGCTATTATTCTCCCTCCCTTCCTCTCTTTTGATCTTCCTTGCTTCCTCCCTCCCTCCCTCTCTCCCTTCCTTCCTTCCTTCCTTCCTTCCTTCCTTCCTTCCTTTTTCTTTCCTTCCATGTAGTCATACTGAGACTCTAATTAAACACACCAACTTTCTTAAAGTTGCTAACAAAACTCCCTGAATCTTTGGTAATTTTTTTCTAAAAATTATTTTTCCTTTGTGTTTCATTTAAAACTATTACCACTTCTTTGTTCTAGAGTTCATTAATTTTGTATATAATTTTTTTGTAAATTTGATTTATTTAATGTATTAGTGCTACATTTCATATACATCCGCAGACCAGGAGAGGTCATCGGATCTACTTATAGATGGTGGTAAGCCACCATGTCTTTGTTGAGAATTGAACTCAAGACCTCTGGAAGAGGAGCCCATGCTCCTATCTGATGAGCCATCTCATCAGCCCAGAGTTCATTATTTTTCATTCTTTAATTGACAACTAGTTTTTATCTCATACAATACATATATGTTTATTCTATGTTGTAGATACTTAAAAATACTTTATTTATGTGTGTATATGTTTTGCTTACATGTATGTTTGTATACCACATGCATACCTAGTACATGTGGAGACCAGAAGAGGACTTAGATTGTCCAGAAACTGAATGTGCACATGGTTGTAAGCAATCATGCTCTTAACCACTGAGCCATCACTCCTGACATGTTGTAGACTTTATCCCTAGAAACCCCTTTGGGGTTATTTTTATTTCTACCAAATATAAACAGAATTCAAATAAGGACTTAGTGTTTTCTTTGTGAGTATTTTAGTGACTAAGCTACCCTGCAATTCCCAGCTATACATTCATTTTAGATCTTGCTTTCAAGATTTATAATGTGAGGCAGATTCAAGGTTGAAGTTGCTTTTTTCCTAACACTGAGGGAAGACATATTTATTCTTTGTTCAGAGCCCTGTAAGTTATGAAAATTTCCAGTGTGACTGTGATTCTCAGTTCTGTGCATCTGGGACTCCAATACCCCTCATACATTCGATGCTTCTTCTCAGCCTCAGGTTCTTTCAATGCTATGACTTATTAATCCTCGGCTGTGTGTTTGAGAGGATATTGTGTCTTAGACATTTTTCCTTCTTTATTACTTTGTTAGCACCCCCCCCCATCTCCACAGATGCTCATTTTGATCTGCTCACTCTAGGAATGTCAAACCCTTTCTGGGTGTGCTTCTATCCAGCATGTCCTGCAGGATTCATAAAATCTTGCACTTTGGAGAGAAGACTTCTCTGCACAGCTTCTCCATTGTTGACTACCTTTTATTTCTAGTGGTCAATGGGTTTTATCATTCAGCCTTTTGAGTTTATATGTTATGTATGGAAGAACACTGCTGTTCTTACCCTTTCCTCTCTCTTCCCTTCCTCTCCTTTATCCTCCTTCCTCTTCCTCCTCTTTTCTCCTCTTCCCATTCCTACTCCCTCCCTCCCCATCCCATTCCTTTCTCCCCTTTGTCTTCCTTCCCCCTATGGTCATACATTCATTATGCATGGTATTGAATTTCATGGCACTCTTTCATACATATGCATCATGTACTTTAAGTATAACCTTATACTAATCTTGTACCAACCCCTTTACCCTCTCATTTCTCATCTGTTAACACTTCCATTAGTTTCCTTGTTTCTCTACACAGTTTCTCTTATACTTTCATATTATATACACATCAATGATTTGATATATCACCACAAAATCTACACTCCCTGGTGTCTTTCCTATAATTATTTAAAAAGATGGTTACTACCAAAGGTTGTGAGGCACTGTGGAATACTCCATCTAAGTTCTTACCTAAAAAGGGCAGTACAGGCACACATAATAAATGTATATCTAGAATTTTTTTTAATTTGGCCACCAAATTTATTTTAAGCAGTATATGTAGAATTTTATAATAGCAGCTAAATAGCAACTAAAATATCTTATAATCTACACTCTTCATAAAAATTTAAGTAACACACATAGTTGTTTGCTTATCCATCTGAGATGGCTTACCCTTAACTAACTGCAGCATAGTTCTCGCTAATATTTATGCTAGTATGAGTCAATATAAATGTTTCCTGCAGCAATCTTTTTTTTTTTTTATTAACTTGAGTATTTCTTATATACATTTCGAGTGTTATTCCCTTTCCCGGTTTCCGGGCAAACATCCCCCTCCCCCCTCCCCTTCCTTATGGGTGTTCCCCTCCCAACCCTCCCACCATTGCCGCCCTCCCCCCATAGACTAGTTCACTGGGGGTTCAGTCTTAGCAGGACCCAGGGCTTCCCCTTCCACTGGTGCTCTTACTAGGATATTCATTGCTACCTATGGGGTCAGAGTCCAGGGTCAGTCCATGTATAGTCTTTAGGTAGTGGCTTAGTCCCTGGAAGCTCTGGTTGCTTGGCATTGTTGTACTTTTGGGGTCTCGAGCCCCTTCAAGCTCTTCCAGTTCTTTCTCTGATTCCTTCAATAGGGGACCTATTCTCAGTTCAGTGGTTTGCTGCTGGCATTCGCCTCTGTATTTGCTGTATTCTGGCTGTGTCTCTCAGGAGCGATCTACATCCGGCTCCTGTCGGTCTCCTGCAGCAATCTTGAGTGTTTTAGTATGTGGTGTTGTTGACACACTAACACGGACTCTGAGAGTGAATAATTGTGTGTCTGCTGCAATTGCTGAGGCACATATGTGTGATGCATCAGCCCACTGAGGAAGGCAAAGTGGGACACTGTTGTGCTCTGCATGTGCACTCCAATGTGTAGGTCAGGCCTGAATAGAATCACTCAAAAACTGGGAATAAATCCTGGCATAATGCAGCATTTGGAGAGTGTCCTTGGAAATATACTCATCTACATAGGTGTACCTGATTTCTCAGTGTTGTCACTGAAGAATAAGTTATCATTTACTTAACTGAGCCAAAGAGTGCTGAATATTTTCACTTAAATAATCAATATTTATAATTAATGTCTTTACATTCAAAACTATAAAAGAAATAAATCACTGGGACAAAGTACAAAATACTTTAATGCAATTTTATCTCATCTTTACAAAGATGATGAAGTAAGTTTTAGAAAATCTCATATTGAGGCTATTATATTGTCTAAATCAAGAGGATGCTAAGGGCTTTGAGAGTTTTAATATGTCTCTAAAATGTTAGGATATTGCAGTTATAGAATATTGGTAGAAATTAATGTTGGAAAAAGGGTGTTTCCTAGGAGAGTTCCAAAGACTTCTTTACTTTGGCACATCCAGACACTGGATATTTGGACAGCTTTTGAGAATTAGGCTTTTGATCCTTGAAATGTTATAATCTAGGTTGTGTCTTAGAAATATGGATCATGTGCTAAGCAGGATTCCTGAATGTCATGGGTATATATGTATATATGCAGGTGTGAGAGCTTGCTTATGTGGGCATACATGCAGGTGTGTATGTAGGTGTGAGTGCCCTTGAGATAAGAGATTAACAGCAACTGTCTTGCTCTATCACTTCTCACCCTCTTCCTATCCAACAGTGTCTCTCACTGAGCCTAGAGCTCAATATTTTTGGCTAGACTGGTGGCTATCAAACTTCATTCCGTGCCCATCCTCAAGAGGGTTTGCCTGACTATACCTAGCTTTTATGTGGTTGCTGGGGATTTGTTTTTTTTTTTTTTTCCGGAGCTGGGGACCGAACCCAGGGCCTTGCGCTTCCTAGGCAAGCGCTCTACCACTGAGCTAAATCCCCAACCCCTGTTGCTGGGGATTTGAACTCACATCTTCATGCTTGTACACAAAAATCTTTTACACACTGAAAGCAGCATTCTAACTGTCTGCCTTCCCTCTAATGATTTCCTCAAGCATATCCCTTTGCCCAAGGTTCTCGTGTCTAGTTCTTACCATCTTATAATTTAAAAAAAGATATTATCTTTTTAACACAATTGTTTTGGAAAACTGTTTTCATTTGTTTTGCAAAACTGTTTTCATTTTTATTTTCACATTTATCTTTATATCAAATAGGCTTTTCTATTCAGATACCCAAGAATGATCTTAAAAATAATATATTTTATCCAGAGAGCTAGTTAGAGCTTGTATAAATATTTTAAAATGAACAGAAAGCATATTTGATTCAATAAGCATTCCCTGATCGTCTATTCTGTGAAAATCATACTATTAGGTAGCCATGCGGAAATATGCAGATATCAAAGGATTTATAGGTTTTTATAGTGCTAGTGAGTCTTTTACATTCAATGCACAGCACAGAGATGAAAGGGTACAATAATAGCTTTTCTTAATCATCTTAGAGGTCAAGGCTGACATCTCTATACACACATCATGTTAACAAGAGAAAAGCATAAACAAACTTTTAATTAATATCTTATTGTCACGGGATCTTCAGACATGAAGACCTGAAGACCTATTAAAACCTATTTTCACATTGATAAAGGAATGTGACTGGACAATAAGTTACACTCTTCTGACAATAAACTGAGGTGTCCAGTGAAGATTTGTCATCTTGGCCTCTCAGTGTAGCTTTCATTCCTTCTGTGTGTGATCTAAAACTTCTCTGAAATGATAGGTTTAGAGGAAACAGGAATCCGATCATCTGAAGGTCTGTTGATTGCTTTGTAGAAAAAAGGGTTCTGGGTTTTGCCACCCAGTTTAGGAAAGGGAAATTCTGGTTTATATTATTCACATTGAGGGAGAATAAACCTGGAGATAGCAGTTTTAGAGAAGGTTAAAGAGCTAAAAGAACTCACTCTGTCAAAGTAACACACATGAAAACCAATCTGAGTCCCTGCCCTGCCCCCTCCCCAAAGCCCTTTGAGAATAAAACCAATATGCCCTGCCTGGCTTGTTTTTGTAGACCCGACTGGGGAAAGGAGAACAAACACACAAAGAAATGTACAGTAAAGCGGGACTCTGGTGGGCTGTAGAATTCAGAACCTCAGTCCTGTAGCACAGGAAGCAGGATTAGTCTTGGCAGTAGGTCTCCATAAGTGCAATCTCTGTCTGTAAGCTACCAGAAGGAGAAAGCTGTTGTCAATGCTTCTGTATCTGTCACACTTGCACGTGGATTAGAGGAGGGCTTTGCCAATTTCAAGGGTCTGAGGTATCAGGGTCCTTCTCAGAGAGTAAGCAGGAAGTTGGACTGTCTATCACACCTCAAAGCCTGCCCACAATGACTTACTTTCGTCAACATAAGAGCTCCCCCTCCTAAGTTCAATAACCTCAAACAGCAGTACAAGGTAGGAGCAGCAAGAGTTCAGGCACAAGAGCTTATGGGGGGCATTTCCCAGGTAAACTGCACCATGCTAGAATGGCTGGAAGAAGGAATGGATTCTCTCAGCAGCATTGTGTTTATAAGTGGAAAAGAATGACTATCATTCCAAGAAATAAGTGGAAGGATATATGAAATTTCGTGTGACTTACTGACAGCTATCGTTGTCCTTAGTGCCTCTAACATCTTTAACATACCTTCTTCATCACCCTTCTAGAAGTATTCAGGACATGATATCTGATAATTTATAGGTTTTGGGAAGAGACTCAATTCTTTTTTCTGCTACTAGGAGTGCCAAAATCTAATTAGATTTGCCACATTTCCCCCATAAACATATTCTAGAAACTGTTTGTATCCTGGAGAAAAATGTGTGTATGTTTTTATAGCTAAAGGAAGAGTTATGTTTAAGAAATTCTACTGGCAATTAACGAGAACCAGATATATAACACATCAGTCCAGGACATGTGAATTGACACATCAGTGTATTTACTATACAAAATGTACAATGTAGTGAACATTTTCTACTATGAACAGTAATTAAAAGCATGCATGTCATCAAATGGTTTGTTCTGGCAACTTTTTGGTCAATATACATATTGTAAGAAAAGAGCTTATGATAGTGATTGATTTAAATGAAGCCACTTCTGAGAGAGTAATTGTTCTAATTAAAAGCATTGGGCACTTCCCCACTCTATGTTCAGGCATTTAGATTCATTTGCATGTTTTTCAATTCTTTACATTGAGAAAAAATTCAGTACAAAAAGATTTTTCATGATGTAGATACATTAGTTTACATTGTGTCTGTTTTAATGTTCATAATTTTGTGCAAAGGGTATCTTCAAAAACAGTTTTAGGGAATGGAAATGTATAGAACATTAATGAAAAGAAGAAAAAAGAACTGAGACAAAAAGAAGAGACTGAGTTATTTATATTTCCTTAAACAAACTAGATATTCTGAGGATGTAGAGTTTTTAGAGGACAAAGAACTAACTACCAATCTTGTGAATAGAAATTTTTTACGTGAATAGTTAAAATAAATGTTAGACTTCAAAACTTACTTGTATTTGGTTTTTGGTTATTAATTGTGGTTCTAAATTGTAAAATTTGGGGTACATGGCTATTGAAAACAAAAGTCTTTGTTCTTAAAGAGTTTATACTTAAAATACTAGGAAAATGTCACACAACTTCATCATTTTAATAAAAATGTGAGCACCTATTCACAAAACGAACCCTTTTGTTTCTCATTAGTAATGTTTCCATTGTTTTGTAGATCAGGACACAACATTTATTTAGGGTAAGAATAACTGAAACTTTGGCTAAATGCCTGCTAGATTTGAGTAGACAGCTTATTTTTTTTTTTAAGTTGAGTATTTCTTATATAAATTTCAAGTGTTATTCCCTTTCCCGGTTTCCGGGCAAACATCCCCCTCCCCCCTCCCCTTCCTTATGGGTGTTCCCCTCTCAACCCTCCCCCCATTGCCGCCCTCCCCCCATAGTCTAGTTCACTGGGGGTTCAGTCTTAGCAGGACCCAGGGCTTCCCCTTCCACTGGTGCTCTTACTAGGATATTCATTGCTACCTATGAGGTCAGAGTCCAGGGTCAGTCCATGTATAGTCTTTAGGTAGTGGCTTAGTCCCTGGAAGCTCTGGTTGCTTGACATTGTTGTACTTTTGGGGTCTCGAGCCCCTTCAAGCTCTTCCAGTTCTTTCTCTGATTCCTTCAACGGGGGACCTATTCTCAGCTCAGTGGTTTGCTGCTGGTATTCGCCTCTGTATTTGCTGTATTCTGGCTGTGTCTCTCAGGAGCGATCTACATCCGGCTCCTGTCGGTCTGCACTTCTTTGCTTCATCCATCTTGTCCAATTGGGTGGCTGTATATGTATGGGCCACATGTGAGGCAGGCTCTGAATGGGTGTTCCTTCAGTCTCTGTTTTAATCTTTGCCTCTCCCTTCCCTGCCAAGGGTATTCTTTTTCCTCATTTAAAGAAGGAGTGAAGCATTCACATTTTGATCATCCGTCTTGAGTTTCGTTTGTTCTAGGGATCTAGGGTAATTCAAGCATTTGGGCTAATAGCCACCTATCAATGAGTGCATACCATGTATGTCTTTCTGTGATTGGGTTAGCTCACTCAGGATGATATTTTCCAGTTCCAACCATTTGCCTACGAATTTCATAAACTCGTTGTTTTTGATAGCTGAGTAATATTCCATTGTGTAGATGTACCACATTTTCTGTATCCATTCCTCTGTTGAAGGGCATCTGGGTTCTTTCCATTTTCTGGCTATTATAAATAAGGCTGCGATGAACATAGTGTCTCTTTTATATGTTGAGGCATCTTTTGGGTATATGCCCAAGAGAGGTATAGCAGGATCCTCAGGCAATTCAATGTCCAATTTTCTGAGGAACCTCCAGACTGATTTCCAGAATGGTCTTACCAGTCTGCAACCCCACCAACAATGGAGCAGTGTTCCTCTTTCTCCACATCCTCGCCAGCATCTGCTGTCACCTGAGTTTTTGACCTTAGGCATTCTCACTGCTGTGAGGTGAAATCTCAGGGTTGTTTTGATTTGCATTTCCCTTATGACTAAAGATGTTGAACTTTCTTTAGGTGTTTCTCAGCCATTCGGGATTCCTCAGCTGTGAATTCTTTGTTTAGCTCTGAACCCAATTTTTAATAGGGTTATTGGTCTCCCTGCGGTCTAACTTCTTGAGTTCTTTGTATATTTTGGATATAAGGCCTCTATCTGTTGTAGGATTGGTAAAGATCTTTTCCCAATCTGTTGGTTGCCGTTTTGTCCTAACCACAGTGTTCTTTGCCTTACAGAAGCTTTGCAGTTTTATGAGATCCCATTTGTCGATTCTTGATCTTAGAGCATAATCCATTGGTGTTTTGTTCAGGAAATTTTTTCCAGTGCCCATGTGTTCCAGATGCTTCCCTAGTTTTTCTTCTCTTAGTTTGAGTGTGTCTGGTTTGATGTGGAGGTCCTTGATCCACTTGGACTTAAGCTTTGTACAGGGTGATAAGGATGGATCGATCTGCATTTTTCTACATGTTGCCCTCCAGTTGAACCAGCACCATTTGCTGAAAATGCTATCCTTTTTCCATTGGATGGTTTTGGCTCCTTTGTCAAAAATCAAGTGACCATAGGTGTGTGGGTTCATTTCTGGGTCTTCAATTCTATTCCATTGGTCTATCTGTCTGTCTCTGTACCAATACCATGCAGTTTTTATCACTATTGCTCTGTAATACTGCTTGAGTTCAGGGATAGTGATTCCCCCTGAAGTCCTTTTATTGTTGAGGATAGCTTTAGCTATCCTGGGTTTTTTGTTATTCCAGATGAATTTGCAAATTGTTCTGTCTAACACTTTGAAGAATTGGATTGGTATTTTGATGGGGATTGCATTGAATCTGTAGATCGCTTTTGGTAAAATGGCCATTTTTACTATATTAATCCTGCCAATCCATGAGCATGGGAGATCTTTCCATCTTCTGAGGTCTTCTTCAATTTCTTTCCTCAGTGTCTTGAAGTTCTTATTGTACAGATCTTTTACTTGCTTGGTTAAAGTCACACCGAGGTACTTTATATTATTTGGGTCTATTATGAAGGGTGTCGTTTCCCTAATTTCTTTCTCGGCTTGTTACTCTTTTGTATAGAGGAAGGCAACTGATTTATTTGGGTTAATTTTATACCCAGCCACTTTGCTGAAGTTGTTTATCAGCTTTAGTAGTTCTCTGGTGGAACTTTTGGGATCACTTAAATATACTATCATGTCGTCTGCAAATAGTGATATTTTGACCTCTTCTTTTCCGATCTGTATCCCCTTGATCTCCTTTTGTTGTCTGATTGCTCTGGCTAGAACTTCAAGAACTATATTGAATAAGTAGGGAGAGAGTGGTCAGCCTTGTCTAGTCCCTGATTTTAGTGGGATTGCTTCAAGTTTCTCTCCATTTAGTTTAATGTTAGCAACTGGTTTGCTGTATATGGCTTTTACTATGTTTAGGTATGGGCCTTGAATTCCTATTCTTTCCAGGACTTTTATCATGAAGGGGTGTTGAATTTTGACAAATGCTTTCTCAGCATCTAATGAAATGATCATGTGGTTCTGTTCTTTCAGTTTGTTTATATAATGGCTCACGTTGATGGTTTTCCGTATATTAAACCATCCCTGCATGCCTGGGATGAAGCCTACTTGATCATGGTGGATGATTGTTTTGATGTGCTCTTGAATTCGGTTTGCCAGAATTTTATTGAGTATTTTTGCGTCGATATTCATAAGGGAAATTGGTCTGAAGTTCTCTTTCTTTGTTGTGTCTTTGTGTGGTTTAGGTATGAGTAATTGTGGTTTCGTAGAAGGAATTCGGTAGTGCTCCATCTGTTTCAATTTTGTGGAATAGTTTGGATAATATTGGTATTAGGTCTTCTATGAAGGTTTGATAGAATTCTGCACTAAACCCGTCTGGACCTGGGCTCTTTTTGGTTGGGAGACCTTTAATGACTGCTTCTATTTCCTTAGGAGTTATGGGGTTGTTTAACTGGTTTATCTGTTCCTGATTTAACTTCGATACCTGGTATCTGTCTAGGAAATTGTCCATTTCCTGAAGATTTTCAAGTTTTGTTGAATATAGGTTTTTATAGTAAGATCTGATGATTTTTTTAATTTCCTCTGAATCTGTAGTTATGTCTCCCTTTTCATTTCTGATTTTGTTAATTTGGACACACTCTCTGTGTCCTCTCGTTAGTCTGGCTAAGGGTTTATCTATCTTGTTGATTTTCTCAAAGAACCAACTTTTGGTTCTGTTGATTCTTTCTATGGTCCTTTTTGTTTCTACTTGGTTGATTTCAGCTCTGAGTTTGATTATTTCCTGCCTTCTACTCCTCCTGGGTGTATTTGCTTCTTTTTGTTCTAGAGCTTTTAGGTGTGCTGTCAAGCTGCTGACATATGCTCTTTCCTGTTTCTTTCTGCAGGCACTCAGCGCTATGAGTTTTCCTCTTAGCACAGCTTTCATTGTGTCCCATAAGTTTGGGTATGTTGTATCTTCATTTTCATTAAATTCTAAAAAGTTTTTAATTTCTTTCTTTATTTCTTCCTTGACCAGGTTATCATTGAGTAGAGCATTGTTCAATTTCCACGTATATGTGGGCATTCTTCCCTTATTGTTATTGAAGACCAGTTTTAGGCCGTGGTGGTCCGATAGCACGCATGGGATTATTTCTATCTTTCTGTACCTGTTGAGGCCCGTTTTTTGACCAATTATATGGTCAGTTTTGGAGAAAGTACCATGAGGAGCTGAGAAGAACGTATATCCTTTTGCTTTAGGATAGAATGTTCTATAAATATCCGTTAAGTCCATTTGGCTCATGACTTCTCTTAGTCTGTCGACATCACTGTTTAATTTCTGTTTCCATGATCTGTCCATTGATGAGAGTGGGGTGTTGAAATCTCCCACTATTATTGTGTGAGGTGCAATGTGTGTTTTGAGCTTTAGTAAGGTTTCTTTTACGTATGTAGGTGCCCTTGTATTTGGGGCATAGATATTTAGGATTGAGAGTTCATCTTGGTGGATTTTTCCTTTGATGAATATGAAGTGTCCTTCCTCATCTTTTTTGATGACTTTTAGTTGGAAATTGATTTTATTTGATATTAGAATGGCTACTCCAGCTTGCTTCTTCTGACCATTTGCTTGGAAAGTTGTTTTCCAGCCGTTCACTCTGAGGTAGTGTCTGTCTTTGTCTCTGAGGTGTGTTTCCTGTAGGCAGCAGAATGCAGGGTCCTCGTTGCGTATCCAGTTTGTTAATCTATGTCTTTTTATTGGGGAGTTGAGGCCATTGATATTGAGAGATATTAAGGAATAGTGATTATTGCTTCCCGTTATATTCATATTTGGATGTGAGGTTATGTTTGTGTGCTTTCATTCTCTTTGTTTTGTTGCCAAGACGATTAGTTTCTTGCTTCTTCTAGGGTATAGCTTGCCTCCTTATGTTGGGCTTTACCATTTATTATCCTTTGTAGTGCTGGATTTGTAGAAAGATATTGTGTAAATTTGGTTTTGTCATGGAATATCTTGGTTTCTCCATCAATGTTAATTGAGAGTTTTGCTGGATACAGTAACCTGGGCTGGCATTTGTGTTCTCTTAGGGTCTGTATGACATCAGTCCAGGATCTTCTGGCCTTCATAGTTTCTGGCGAAAAGTCTGGTGTGATTCTGATAGGTCTCCCTTTATATGTTACTTGACCTTTTTCCCTTACTGCTTTTAATATTCTTTCTTTATTTTGTGCGTTTGGTGTTTTGACAATTATGTGACGGGAGGTGTTTCTTTTCTGGTCCAATCTATTTGGAGTTCTGTAGGCTTCTTGTATGTCTATGGGTATCTCTTTTTTTAGGTTAGGGAAGTTTTCTTCTATGATTTTGTTGAAGATATTTACTGGTCCTTTGAGCTGGGAGTCTTCACTCTCTTCTATACCTATTATCCTTAGGTTTGATCTTCTCATTGAGTCCTGGATTTCCTGTATTTTTGGACCAGTAGCTTTTTCCGCTTTACATTATCTTTGACAGTTGAGTCAATGATTTCTATGGAATCTTCTGCTCCTGAGATTCTCTCTTCCATCTCTTGTATTCTGTTGGTGAAGCTTGTATCTACAGCTCCTTGTCTCTTCTTTTGGTTTTCTATATCCAGGGTTGTTTCCATGTGTTCTTTCTTGATTGCTTCTATTTCCATTTTTAATTCCTTCAACTGTTTGATTGTGTTTTCCTGGAATTCTTTCAGGGATTTTTGTGTCTCCTCTCTATGGGCTTCTACTTGTTTATTTATGTTTTCCTGGAATTCTTTCAGGGATTTTTGTGTCTCCTCTCTTTGGGCTTCTACTTGTTTATTTATGTTTTCCTGGAATTCTTTCAGGCATTTTTGCGATTCCTCTCTGTAGGCTTCTACTTGTTCTCTAAGGGAGTTCTTCATGTCTTTCTTGAAGTCCTCCAGCATCATGATCAAATATGATTTTGAAACTAGATCTTGCTTTTCTGGTGTGTTTGGATATTCCATGTTTGTTTTGATGGGAGAATTGGGCTCCGATGGTGCCATGTAGTCTTGGTTTCTGTTGCTTGGGTTCCTGCGCTTGCCTCTCGCCATCAGATTATCTCTAGTGTTACTTTGTTCTGCTATTTCTGACAGTGGCTAGACTGTCCTATAAGCCTGTGTGTCAGGAGTGCTGTAGACCTGTTTTCCTCTCTTTCAGTCAGTTATGGGGACAGAGTGTTCTGCTTTCGGGCGTGTAGTTTTTCCTCTCTACAGGTCTTCAGCTGTTCCTGTGGGCCTGTGTCTTGAGTTCACCAGGCAGCTTTCTTGCAGCAGAAAAGTTGGTCTTACCTGTGGTCCCGAGGCTCAAGTTCGCTCGTGGGGTGCTGCCCACGGGCTCTCTGCAGCGGCAGCAACCAGGAAGACCTGTGCCGCCCCTTCCGGGAGCTTCAGTGCACCAGGGTTCCAGATGGTCTTTGGCTTTTTCCTCTGGCGTCTGAGATGTGTGTGCAGAGATCAGTCTCTTCTGGTTTCCCAGGCTTGTCTGCCTCTCTGAAGGTTTAGCTCTCCCTCCCGACAGCTTATTTTTATGTGTCTATTTTACACATGTAATCTCTGTATAAGACATATCATCTTAGCTAAATGTTTGGCATTTGGCAATGTTAATTGTATGTTTTATTTTCAATCCACATTGTATCAGTGTATTTTCCCTTTAAATTATCCTAATATTAGTTAAAAACATGATATAATATATTACTCTGCTTTACTTATAAAACATGAATTTCAAACATAGTTAAATATTCATTGGGAAGAACCAATTCAGAGTCAGTGTCCTTGGGATAGCCCGTCAGAATCACAGGATCTGTCCACCTGCCTCAGGCTTCTCAAGGACCTGATGTAACATTTAGCTGCATGGAAATACCAATATCACATCCGTGTATTAAAATATAAATTTGTATACATTTAATTCTCATTTTTGAAAATAATAAAATGCAAATGGATTACCACTGTGCATTGGACACTTATAGGCAGCCTGCTTTGCACACCCTTACTTTATAGAGTTGTGTTTTTATTGTGGCTGCTTAATGGGTCCTATCCTGCTCGAGACTGTAAGGTTTTCTTGACATGCCAGTGATAATCACGCCTCTCATTCGGACATGAAGATTCATGTAGGGTGTGGCCGAGCAGATGCTAGACTGAGATTTGTGGCAGAGTCGTAGTGGTTGCTCTCCACTCATTCTTCTGGTAAGTCTAGGAACTCGGCTCTATTTTCTTCATGGCATATGACTGACATGGTTCTCTTCTTCATCTTCTCTTGCTTTGCTACGATCATCCAGGTATATTTTGGCCTTAGAGGAAGAGCTATATTTTTCTTTTTATGATTGTTTAAAAGATGGATATTAAACTTTAAGTGGCCTTATCAGCAATAAATAATTTTACAAGTAATAAAAGGAACAAAGGGTCATAAGGAAGCTCTCTGCATCAGGAGCTTCACAAAATCAACTGACAAATGCTAACTTTGAATATTTGGACCAATTAGCACACAGAAAAAGTATTTATATTTTTGGTATATATGATTGTAATTTTAATTGTGAATATGTATGAAATATTCTTACTCATTACTCATCAGCCATTAACAGACTTTATTACAATCTCTAGATTTCCATTATAAAATTGGCATACCTTCATTGTATAGAATTTAGCAAAAATTTAAAATATTGATAAATACTTTCAAAATTCAGTATATTTGAATTTTAATGTATTTTTTCTATAATTTTTTTCTAATAGGTGGTAAGTTTTATTTTTCCACATTCCTCTTTAAGAATCTTTGTTTTGTACAAAGCTCTGTGCCAGAGTTTATCTTAAAGTTAGAAGTCTGGAAAGCATAGCTAAATCGATGGAGTAACATGTAAAGATTTGGTAGTCATTGTCACTGTGGTTTTTCACACTGTTCAAGCTTTACTCTTGTCAGCCATGTATGAAGTTGCTGTATGTTTTACTAGCCCCTTTTCAGTATTTAATTAACAAACCGTCACTGCAAAGATCATGAACAATGTCACACACTTTACCTTTATGTCACTTTATGTGAACTTGTGTATGGTTTTTAATCATAAATTATGACAAATTATTACTGTGTGTTTTAAGTACTGTTGGGTACATAGATGTGGCTTGAAATGTTTCTGGATATTTTAATGCATCTTAAAGCTCAAAAGTGAGTAATTGCTATGTTTAAAAAATAATGATGAAGAACTCGAGAGATGGTTTAGTTGACATTGTATTTAGTGAGAGTGCGTGAGAATCCCACATTGGTGAGATGATAAAGGGAGAAGAGCGTTAGGCAGTGAAGAAGAATTCTTTGGAGGCAAATATCTCAATAGGTGGACTATGAAAACAACTTGGTGTTATGGGTGTGATGGTGTTCAGATAACAGTCAAGTCATGGGTAGAAACTCCTTTTAGCTCTAGTTGAAGATGAGAAAATTATAGGAAAAAATGGTATGGGTGGAGATTTAGAAATGTAGTGCTGCCTTTACAAATCTGGTGAGGGATTCACAGGGATTAGGCAGAAACTGGAAACTTAAGAACTTGTCCAGCTACAGAGTGGTATGGATGTAAACTTTCAGTGACTTTGATACTCTAACAATTCCGTTCCGGCTTTGCCTTTCCCATTTGCTTGTGAGTATGTAGGGTTGAGACACAGGTATATTTTGGTCTTAAAGGAAAAGTTATATTTTTTCTTTTTATGATTATAGAAATGGTAGAACTTCTGTTTACTTCCTTTTTATTAAACAGTTTGATTTACATTTTATTTGAAGTCTATAAAGCAATTTAGTTTCTTCTTTTTGTAGAGACCACATAGCCTGACTGTTAAGAAGGCAGGCTGAGTGTTCATATATACTCAACCTCCAGTCTTGTAAAGTCTGTACCTTTTGTAAAATTACTTTATTGTTCTCTTTCCCAATTTCCTCATCTTTGATTCAGTTTCCTCTGAAGTAGACCCATAGCGAAGATTTAATGAATGAATCAGGTTTTTATAGAACAATGCCTGACAACCAAGGACAAATGTAATTATTAGTTTTTAAAAATAAAAATACCAAGTTCTGTGTAAACAGGTACATTCAAATTAGATTGCTTTTATTATTAAATGAACACTAGAAAATAAAATTTTGTGTTTTATTGTTATTCTCATAATAAGGATGAGGTATGGTTCATAAGGGCTCACCGTGTGAGTAAAGGGAAGCTGTGTGCTAGGTTATAGGATCTTCCTGCCCTGACTGATCTATTTAACTAAACTCTGGAAAAACTAGCGGCTAGAATGTGGTACTATTTAAAATAAATGCCGACAGAACACAAGGATTTTACAGAACTGGACTGTAAAATTCTCTGTTTATGTTCACAGGCACTAATAAATTTTTCCATCCTTTTAGCTATATTTTTGTTTATTTTTGAGACAGGGTCTCACTATATATATATACTTATATAAGTATATATACATCTATATATATATACTTATATATAGATGTAGTTATCCTGGAATTCACTATGTAGACCAGGCTAAATTTGAACTCACTGAGAACTGTCTGTTTCTGCCTCCTGAGTGCTGGGATTAAAGGCATATGCCATATCTGCAATATCACTGTTCATTATTTTTCTTGCTACCAATGTACAGATAAGAGCGTAAGAAATGCAACCAATACCAGGTACAGGACTGCAGTGGGCAGGGCATGTTGAAGAGATGGATGGGGGGCTATATTCTTTTAAACTTATCTCAGAAGTATGAAATTTTGGAAAGAGTTGAGGAAGTGGAAACATGATCAGAATATATTGTATGGAGAAACATTTATTTTCATTAATAAAAACAAAACCAACCAAGCAAACAACAGCAACAAAGTGGCAATTAAGAGTCAAGCAATGGTTAATATTAACCTTAACCATTAATTTCAACCTGACTGGATTGACTTATCTAGGAGACTGGTTGGGCATGTCTCTGGTTATATCTGTGAGGGGAATTTCCAGAAAGGATTAACTGCAGGGGAACAAGTACTTTAAATGGAGGCCGTATTATCCCATGGGTTCAGTGTTCTGACAGAACAAAAGAATGAAAAAGACAAAGCAGAATTATGGGATTATGAATTTTGAGATTATTTGTTATAGAAGAAAGTATTGATAAATTATTTCTCCACTGGTGAAATAAACCAACTCAAGCCAGATTAGTTTATACTAAATGCAAGTTGATTGGAAGCTGCTCTTAGGTGAGCTCACTGGCCCTAAGGAGTTGCCATGAGAGGGAGAAAGAGAAAGAAGGAAGAGAAAAGAAAGAGATAATGCTCATGTGCAGAGAAGAAAAGGAGAGAGAAATAGAGAAGGGGAATAAAAATGACTAGATTACTGGGGAAAGGGCAGTCCAGCTCCTGGACTGGAAAGTTCAGGGTTGAAGCCAGGTAGGGACTGAGAGATGCTGGTAGAAGGTGGAGGCCAGGTCTGCTTTGATGTGTAAAACATGCACCTTGTCTCAGGGTCCAAAACCAAACAGGTATATACACAATCTTAATAATTACTTAGATATCCCCTTTTTACACACCTTTTTAATCAGTATTTTAAACACACCTGTCTTCTAACATGCTTGTTACAGTGACGTTATCATACCTCAATGTTAGCTTACTTTCCAGAATGTTATTTGTGTCCAATTCATCATCTCATCTATAAAGTAAATGTTCTTGGTGCAGCCGTATGAATAAGAACAATGACTTGGATTGATTATTTTTTTCATTTCTGAAAAGCTGTTCAAAATCCCAGAGCTGTTCTGTTGTGGGCAAATCTGCCTGTTTGGCCTGTTCGTTGTTTCTGTTTGCCTGTTGGCTAGTCTGTGTTAAAGACTATGTGTCGGATTGCTCATTGCATCCTGCAATTTGGACAGTACAAACAAATTTCCATGTTCCATTCAGCTGCTGTGGAGAAAAGGCTGTTGCCATGAGAGTTATGATGTCCCATATCAGCTATGCTTCCAAAATGAGCATGACCTTTGCAAAGCCACATGCAAATATTTATTTTCTTAAATACATTTATTTTCTTAGCTTCTAGAGAAACACTGAATTACCAGGCAGCTATCTTTTCTTAAAGTCTTTAAGTGAGAAGACCCCAATACATAGCTTCCCCTTTAGTTATAGTGAATGCCCACCTCCCTTTACTTCTATGTATGATGTCCAAGAATCGAATGATACATACATACATACATACATACATACATACATACATACTTACACACACACACACACACACACACACACAAAACTCAGCTGTTCTATTCAGTTATATAAATAAAGAGCTTGCTTGTTTCATTTACAACTTAACCAGGACATTGTCCTAGAGTTGATTCCTATGTAGATTAATGTATTGTCATATTTTGCTGTATTGTCTTGTCTTTTCTTGTTTTGTTTTATTTTGTTTTGCTTCAGCAATGCTGGGTCCTGTACATGCAAGGCATCCACTGCAGTGCTGAGCCAAGCCCAATCAATCTCCTGTGTCCTTTGATTCTAGGTCTCACTTTGAGTTCAGAAGTGAAATGTCTGACTCTTTTGTATATCATTTATAAACACCACAAATCCTTCCATGAAAGCTGAGGGTAGGGGGTATTGTCCAAACTGGGGATTTTATTAAAGATATACATCACATTTTAACATAATTTTTTAAAATACAGTTTTCTCTCACTTATAGGTTGTCAGTTTAAGTAAAATGAAAACTTCATTTGAAACCTTGAACGAAGTTTCTGAGTCACTCCACTGCAAAACTCTTGAATTGCCACCCCGAATGACAGAATTAGTTTATAATAATTAGAGGTTAAAGTTGTAATTAAACTAATGATTTAATTAGTTTAACCATCTAATGAATAATGAAAATACACATGCTAGTTTTATGAAATGCCCTATTTTCTGAAGCTTATTATTGTGCTTGCTTTAATTGTGGTGGTTTGTGTAATCTGGCTATCATGACCCAGACAAGTCTGGGGAAATGTGCACCCTTTATAAAATGTCATCTTCTGAAGAAGAAACATGAAATTTTTTTTAAAAGAAGGAGAACAATCCAACTCTCCCTTGCAGCCCTGTGAATCTGATTACCCCTGTGTTTGCCTTTCAGATCCCCAGCTCAAGGGCATAGTGACCAGGTTATATTGCAGGCAAGGTTACTACTTGCAGATGCACCCCGATGGAGCTCTCGATGGAACTAAGGATGACAGCACCAATTCCAGTAAGTGACCAACCAAATCTGCTACACAAATGGCTTTGTGAGATGTGTTTGGAAGTGATTGGTCCTGTTGGCTTGGTTCTAGTTGCCCACTAGATTGCGTGCATCATTTCATTGAGACCTGTGGTGTTAAACTGAGTTTTTGTTTTTTTCAAGCAATGGTTATGTCCACAATATCACTGTTCATCTGATTATAACAGTTAGGTACACACATGTATCAGTATAAAAGTTAATGTCTTCTGCATAGAGGGCATTCTTCAGGCTCTGTATGTATAAACACATTGTATAAAACATTTGTCTTATACCATAGGGTCTGTGAACATTAAAACTCTATGTATCTTTTGTAATATTAATATTTCCCTTCTATTTGGTATTTTTTATATTATACTCGTTACATTTTTCACAGTTTTCTCCTATACTGGTCTGTAATTTCCTCTATTTGCACATTACTTTTAACACACACACACATACACACAAACACACACACACACACACTCACCTTTTATTGCTAGGTTTAGAAAAATGTCCAAATGGGTTTTGATAGATTCAGTTCCAGGACATACATACAATCCTTAGGTCATGAGCAATGATGACTTCCTGTCAAGTTAACATTCTCTTCACAATAGACTATACTCCATGAAAAGAAAGGAAGACCTTTTCCATGTAATGGAATCATCAGTTCTTCATGTTTTAGTTCCACTCATCAGGTTCTCAGGCAGAGATTCTGAGAACAGTTAATGACATGAAATAAGTTGTTTTATACATCATGCTTCTATGTGAAATATTAGTATTTTTGGTATCCTTATATCTGAAGTGAGCTGACTTTTATGAAGAGTGTGTTTATACTGGTAATTTTCGGTAACTTGCTTTACTCCCTTCAAATAATATTATATATACATTTTTCTTATTAATCTTCCTTTTCTTTTTTTATAAATAAAAAATCCTTCTCTCTATTGTCTCTTCCACTTTTGTCTTAAAAATTACCCCTATATTATTTCCTATTTATTTATTTATATTTTATTTCTTATTAGGAAAAGAGAAGAAAGATAATTCAGGCACAGGCAACACAGAAAAGAAACAGCTGTTGGTAGAGATTTATAAATAAAATTCTTTTATAGAATTAGATATTGAGTGTCATTATCTGCACAAATCATAACAAAAGTTTTCAAAGGAAAAGAAACAAAAATAACTACACCTGAAGGAAAGAACTTCCTCTTTGCTTTTTTCTTTTTCTGGCAACATGTGAGGGTGTGAGGTATACATAGTGTGAATGCATAGTTAGATCTGACTGTCTGAAATATACAAGCGTCATCACATCACCCACCCCTCAAAGGGTTTAGAATGGGTTCTCACATGAACTGTAGTCTAAGTTCATTTGAGGAGCACTTAAGACACTTTTCTTGTGTCCTTAACCTAGCCCTAGAGATTCTGACTTGTTTGGTTCAGGGCTGGGTATGGTCATTTTATTTCATAAACGCAGCCATTTTCATGTACAGCCAGGGTTGAAATCTAGTTGCAGACCAGAGAGTTCTACAACAGAAACACAATCACAGGGACATCTTTATTTTTATTCCACTAGGTTTTGCCTCATTGCTTTGTAATTATAAAAATTCAAGGAGAGTGAAAAATAATTTATCTATGTTCTTAACTAGTACCACTCTTTTTCCATGGTCAGCTCCACATTGTTAATTTGTAAATGATAATTGCTGGCATTTTCCCTGACAAAATCCCAAGGAAAGAAAGATAGTGTAATTTTTATTAAGGTTATTTTAGGCTATATTTTAGAACTTTTCTACTTCTTATACTATATTATATTCATATTACTCTTGCCTTTGGGAATTATACCATATAGTTGACATGACATATTCAAAAGCTACAACATTTTTTTAAATCAAGATACAGAGATTAAAGTAAATAGGTTGGAAATTATCAGGTTAGGTAAACATATACAAGATTATGTTCTCTCTTAAAATTCTGCATGGAGCTTAGGAATTATCCTACAGTGTCCCTCCTTTCAAATTTTAGGGAGATAATAAAGATAAAAACAAACATAAGTTTCACATGCAAAACAGAAACAGAATTTCCAGGACAAAGCCTAGTTCTCAATGGCACCATACTATATTCAACACCAAATAACAAATAAAAAGGTCTAAAACTTTTTTCTATATGTCATAACCTTCTAGAATCCAGTTGAAGACAGTTCAGTGTTACTTTGTATATTGTAAGCAACACTCAACTATCCACCTGTGGGACCGCAAATTAATCTATGGGTAATTATCACGACCATGTCCTGCTGTTTTCCTTTGAGGTGCAGATATGGTATGATCTGGAGAATAGAAATATGTAATTATTGCAAAAGAGAACCTAGCTTTCTCCATCATACGTAGTATGATCTTGAAAAAGAAAAACAGAACAAAACCTTCAAAATTACTTTTTAATTATGTACTGAGTAGCCTTAGAATAAAATCAAACTGTATATCATTTTCAAGTGACATGTCTTCTGTAAAAAAGTTGAAGACTTAAAGATAAGACATTTTATTCATACATTTGTGTTAAGAGCTAATGCCTATTCCCATTGCTCAGAAGTAAAATCAAGTTAAGGAGTTAAATGAGAGCAGTTAATTAATAGCTTTCTTGTCAATAACACTTGCACTAAGAATACTAATGCAAGCCTCATTGAGTAGTATAAGCATGCTAGACATATTATGGTTGACAATATCTAAAATGATATTGTTGAATATACTTCATAAAAGTACATTAAATACTTTATTAGAAGGGAAGAAAACATAAAAATATAGCTGGATTTTTAAATTATCAGAAATATAAAACAGCATATTATACTTTTATGTTTATTTATAGCTTTATACAATACCAATAAATAAAAGTCTTTCTTGAAAATAACATGCTATTTCATCTTCTTGACACCTTTTAAGCTTATCCCATGGGCAGGTATACATCTTTTCTTGGATTTTCTGGCGTCTCATGTAGCTTCTGCCAAAGTAATTTAGTTTGAGAATTACTCCTGGACTTCTGGTCTATGCTGCACTGAAATACCTAGTTATACTGTGTAGAAAATGATAGTCAACTTTAAAGTTGGAGTTTTAAATTCTGTGCCTTGAGAATATCCACAGATGATTTTTTTCCTGAAATATAGTAGGGTCAGAGACTTGGATAATAGAAGCAAAATTCCAGGCTTGATTCTGTTCTGTCCCCCAAACCCTTCAAAATGTTGTGAGCAAGCCTTCTGTGGGAAACCTGAAACTGAGATGCTCTTTTTTTTTTTTCATTTAGCAGAAGCTTCTTCATCATAAAATTCTTTAGTCAACTTGTAAAATAGAAATATTATGGATTTTTTTTTTGGTTCTTATTTTTGGAGCTGGGGATCGAACCCAGGCCCTTGTGCTTCCTAGGCAAGCGCTCTACCACTGAGCTAAATCCCCAACCCCTATTATGTGTTTTTTAAATAACAGAAAGTAAAGGGGGAAGTATTATTGAAATGCATTGCTCCATTTACCGCTTAGTGACAGATTACCTTTATCTTCAACAGCTCTGTTCAACCTCATCCCAGTGGGACTGCGTGTTGTTGCCATCCAGGGAGTGAAGACAGGGTTGTACATAGCAATGAATGGAGAAGGTTACCTCTACCCATCAGTAAGTATCACATTAATGATATTGGCCCTTACTGTAGTAATAGTAAAATAGCAAGCGTAGCAACAAAAGCTAATGATGTGTGTGCCTGGATTCTGACGTGTTGACTAAGATTTGGTCCTTATTTCACTACTGCAGAAGCTGTTATTAATTATTCATCAGTGTTTGGTGATGGGCACATCTGGAAAAATAGTAATCTTGTATCTGGAAATGTCTTTGCCACATTTTGAAGCACAACCTAGTTCAAAGTAGAATTGAAAAATGTGGTGTTATTATGCTTTCATTTCTCTTTATAGATGTTTTGGAGACTTTCAAAAGAAGTACTATTTGTCCACATTTTCTTTTAGTAATTCATTTTACTCAGCTTAGTAACTGAATATTTATTTGGTATGTGTACATATACACAAAATGCTGCATATTATTTTTCTAACTGGAGATTTAGTCAAGTTTATTAATATGTCGGTCACCTGTTCACCAGCATAATTTTTAATAGAAAAGATGTTTTAAATGTGTTCTGAATTTTGAAATATACATATTATCTCGCATCTTACATGTATTGATCACTGGGATTTATTTCTCCTTGATCAGTGCCTCCTCCTTAACCATCAATCTATTAGAAAGCAGTGGCATAGTCTGTGTTTCCATGAGGTAATTTTAAGTGCAGCTTATGATCTCACTTACACTTGGAATCCAAACGCTTGTATTTCTTAAAAGGCTAAAATATGAATTTTGAAACAGAAAGGGGCACAGTCATCCCTCAGTCTCTACAGGCAGGGCTTTTCAGATTCTTTGTGGATACTACAATCTGAGGAAGTTAAAGTCATCTTTAGGAAATGGTACAATATTTGTGTATTGTCTACATTTCCTAATGTATACCATATCTGCTTTATTGATGATTCTTTATGATGTAAATAATGAGGCAGTTGTTTTATGTATTATTTTGGGAATAATCACATCAAGAAGGTCTCAACACAGGCACAAGTTTTTATAATGCTTTTGAGTGGCTAGTTTGAATGTATGTATAGTGAACAAAAGGATATAGAAGAACAGACAGCTATGTTTGTCTTAATGGAAATCACAACACTGAATATATTTTGGTAGACAATATTTCTAGTAATTAAGTATATATCTCACACAAATCTAAGCACGATTTTCTGTGTTTTTCTGGTATTTATTAGAAACTGACCAGTTTCTCTGCTATATAGCTTCCACTGGATGATTTCTTCTTTAACTTATTTTACATTAGGTAGGCTGTGCTCATGAATAGTTAGAATCTCATTCCATTGCAAAACAAAAAATAACAATTCGGTAAGAAATGCTTTCTTCCACTATTCCTTGATCATAAATCAATAGATTAAAATGTAAATGCCTTAAAATACATTCTCTTCTGTATTTGCTTTGCATTTTCATATATATTCTTGGAATGTTTGTTGTTATTCAATATTATCAGCAAATAACTATAATATTCAGTTATATGACTTCATGCACATATCACATATAATAAAAATCTCTTCAGTCTTCCACAACAGGTAATCTATTTTTTCAGGAAATCTGGAAACCCTTTCAAAGGGAAATGCAAAGCAACATCAGAGTCCCTCTTATCTAAGCTCACCCAAGGGTATTCTAAAGCACAGAACTGGGTCTTATATTATGCAAACTGTGTGCTGCTGCAGGAGATGAATATGCAGCATGCTGTGAGCAAGATCAAGATAGAACCTTTTACAGCTTGTCTAGGAAAACATATATAAAATTTCATTTCTAGAGATGACTCATTTCAGATACTACTCAATGTTATTGATTTAACATTTGTTTTGTTAATTTTGTTTATCTTTCCCCAAGAAATGTGTTTGAATAATCTATATTTCACTGATTAATAATTTTCCCACTTGGTTGTTTTCTGGTGCATGTACTATTATCAGAGCATTTCTGTTTGTTTTATCTTTTTGGCTACAATTGGAGGTGCTTTTAATTATTGTATATTTTGGATCAGATTATGAACTTTTGCATATGTGTCTTGGCCTATACCAAATTCTAGCATGTTTAGAGCAATCTACCAGTATAGTAAAAATGGAACCAAGGCAGTTACCCCCAGGTTAACTTTAAGCACCATAAACATGGCTTCCTTGTTCAGGATTCAGAACTCATCAAGTTGCTGTGGGAAACAGTGTTTGTACCTGTAAGTATTGAAGGATCTTGATTCATTATCTTCTTCTGTCTTTTTGGATGGATGAACTTCTGACATCTGATGTGATGGCTTGAGTGTCTGACTTACAGATTTTGGTTTTGCTTCTTCCCATCTTTCTGTACTGTGAACTCAGACTGTTTCCTAGCCTAAGCTGTCTCCCTAGCCCAAATTGGTGGGGAGAAGCCTGTCATCTTTCTTATCATCTGGGAAAGAGACTGCAAGAAAAACCTGAAGGAATTTCAAGTCTTTTCTCATACTCTATAGTTAAAGTAGTCCATTGATCTCAATTAAATTCAGTTTGAAGTTCAAATATTTTGGTGGAGAAAATGTTTTTCCATAATTACTAATTATATAAGTCACCGAGCACCTACTAAGATAATAACATAGAACATGATGTGCAAATTATTTTACTTTGTAATAATAATTAAATTATAATAGCAATAGTGTTTGTTCATTGTGCAGCATTCCAGTTATGTACTAATTTACTTGATCCTCTTAGAAATCTTTAACATAATAATCTAATTAATAAATTATAATTTAATATGAATAAAATGAAGACACTGATTGATATACAGATTGCATAAAAGTTTGTCTTAACTTCCTGTGGTAGAGAGAAGCAATGGAATCAGTGCATAGTCTGATTCACTGCTATTAACGCTTAACTCTTCTGTCTCCACTTGAGCTTTTTCTTTTTCATTATATAGCCTGGTATATGTTATAACAAACACTGAAATGCATAGAATATTTGGGGGAATAAACTTGACTTCAGGATAGTCAATGAAAAACTACAATTTGACAGGCCTGCATGTTTGCTCAGTTAATAAGAGCACTTACTGCTGTAATAGAAGACCACTAGTACCTCCAGTTCCAGGAGCTCTGACCTTGTCTTCTGGCCTCTGAGGGCACCATATACATATGATGATACACAAATACACACACACACACACACACATACACACACACACACATACACAAATAAATATTTTAAAATAGAAATTTAACACAATGCCTTTTCAGTATATGTATTTTATGAATAATATGTTTTAAGGGGGAAGTAGTTAATTAAATAGGCCATTCCAAATGAATTGTGTTCCATGGCCTCACAAGAACATTGGACTCTAGGAATACACTTTGCTATTTCAGGGATATTCTTGAAATCCCTCCCTATCCAGATAAAGATATTTAATATGTCTAATAACAACAGTTCTATCTTGTGAATACAAAAATTGTTGTCTTGACTGATCCCAGTGAATAACCACATTTTCAGATTTGGAAGGACTTGTTACCTGTGGAAATTTTTCTTTCACATGACAACAGCTGTTTTTATGGTCCTAATGATTATACTATGTTATTTGATAAGTATCTGAAGAGATTTAATGTCATATTTTTGTTGGAGGTATATTACCAACTCTCAGATCAGAGAACAAAAAATTGATAAAAACTTTTTAAAGAATTAAATGCATTAAAATACTGCTTAAGGAAAAATAAAGTATGTTTAAGATTGCTAGAACTACCTATTGTACCAAAAGTAACCGTCAGGTGTATTGTTTTGTTTTACCAAACAACCAACTTTGAAAAGACTAAGAAATTCCCTGTGGGGTTGGAAAGATGACTTAGCAGTTAAAAAGCACTTACTGGTTTTGAAGATCTTCATTTTTTTGTAGGACCCTCATGGAATCTCACAAGTATCTGTAACTCCAGTTTTAGGTTTCCCTTTTCTAGACTCTGTGGGCACTGTATGCATGTTCTTAAATGGGTCATCTGTATCATTCTAACTAAGTTCTCTATCCAAGGCTCAAGGGATGTTGTAGAAGTAAAAAGAATGGGAGAAGTGCTGTGAAACACCAGATACATCTTGGTCATTACAGTCACGGACACATAGAAGTTGTATTTACCTGCAGAAGACCAATAGATCAAGAGGCCATCAACATTCCATTATGGATGGTGCAGGGGCTCATGAGGCCCCATCCCTAATGTGGAGCTGTTGTTGTTAGTGGCTGTTGGAATATTTGGTAGCATATCCTCTCTTTAAAAAAGCCTCAACAGGCAACCCTAAAGAAAATCAGCGGATTTTTGCATAAAAAATATGAAAATACTAGGAAGAACATGGGAAGAAGTCATCCAGAGTCGAGGGCTTGGATGTAAAAGTTGGCAATGTGGGTGAATATAATCATAATATATTATAATCGTTTATGAAATTGTTAAAGAACAAATTTCAAAAGAGGAGCATGCAAAGATAGAACTCTTCTCAGATGGAAGGTGTTTTCTTTTACTTCTACTCATGCCTTGTGGCAAAGATTTAAAAATGAAATTGATAACCTTATAATGGTAAAGGAAGAAAGTAGAAAGAAGCTTAGTAAATCATCTTACTTATTAAAAAGTCTTCCCAACATATTTTTCTTAATTCACAGAATCCATTACAGATAAGAAAGCAGAGAGCTAGCTGATTTAAATTCATAACCTGTGCTTTCATAAAATAATTCTAATATATGAGAAAGAAAATCCCAGGTATTGACACAGGGTTTGAAGACTTGCATATGGCTTGTGTAGAATGTTTTATATATATTCAGACCTCAGAATATTAGCCCAGAAGTTTCCTAGACTCCAGTTCAGTAAGTTCTCATGTTTTAAGAATCACAAGTCTGACTGTATAGCATAATCCTCTCTAGAGCTAGTGCCTGAACAACAGTTTGAAAAGCAAAGTCTTCATCACACCTAGCCTACTATGACTC
The DNA here is from genome assembly GCF_021556685.1 of Rattus norvegicus. Lineage (NCBI taxonomy): Eukaryota > Metazoa > Chordata > Mammalia > Rodentia > Muridae > Rattus > Rattus norvegicus. The sequence goes on along the minus strand of NC_141548.1, from coordinate 106,824,674 downwards.
TAATATTTCATACTTTGGTTTTGGTATTGATGGTGATGAAATTGATAAATGACTATGGACTATAGATGTATGCCTTGGTTTAAAGTCCAGTGGAGTGAAGAAGATGGAGTGTTCATAGGTAGTGCTAAATGTTTTCTTTAACCAAATTAGGTTGGCCCTTGAGAAAGGCCACAAAGGTAGTTGTGATCATTACACTCAATCTGAGCAAATAAGCTAAAAAGGAATGTGTCCCTAAGATCTAAGATAACAAGAAGAAAGACAAGGACTTAGGCTAGAAAAAATAAAATGAGAGGGAGAGTTCAAACCAGTAATAGCTGGTATGTAATTCTGCAAATACTGTGAAGTCTACAACATGCAAAGCCCAAGAAGAAACTCAGTCTAAGAAATCAAGAGTATTTTTCAGCTTCCTGGCACCTGCTGGTGATACTGGGCAGAATGCTGTCAACATCAATAAACCTGAGTTGCTTTTGAAGTTAATGTTTTTGAGATTTATGCAAATGAAAATGAAAGTTTATATAACTATATTTTATAAATTTATTTGTATAGCCCTTTATTTTCTATGAGGTTGAATTTTACTTGTAGCTAAGAATGACAGCTCCATACACTTCTCTTTGGCATATACCCAAAAGATGTTCCAACATACCTCAAAGACACATGATCCACTATGTTCAAAGCAGCCTTATTTATAATAGCCAGAAGCTGGAAAAAACCTAGATGCCCTTCAACAGAAGAATGGATTCAAAAAATGTGGTACACAATCTACACAATGGAGTACTACTCATCTATCAAAAACAATGACTTCATGAAATTCATAGGCAAATGGAATAAACTAGAAAATATCATCCTGAGTGAGGTTACTCAGTCACAGAAAAACACACTTGGTATGCATTCATGCATAAGTGGATATTAGCCAAAAAGCTCAAATTACCCAAGATGCAATCTACAGACCACAGGAAGCTCAAGAAGAAGGATGACCAAAATGCAGATGCTCCCACTCCTTCTTAAAAGGGGAAAAATATTCATAGGAGGGGATATGGAAGCAAAGTTTAGAGTAGTGACTCTAGGAATGGCCATTCAGAGCCTGACACACATGTGGCCCACATATATACAGCCACCAAAACTAGATAAGATTGAGGAATCTAAAAATGAATGCGGAAAGGGAGTGGATATAGATCTCTCTTGAGAGACACATCCAGAGCACGTCCAATACAGAGGTCAATGCTAGTGGCAAGTCACTGAACTAAGAATAGGATCCCCTTAGGGGGAATTATAGGAAGGATTGAAAGAGCTGAAGGAGCTTGCAACCCCATAAGAACAACAATGCCAACCAACCAGAGCTTCCAGGGACTAAACCACTACCGAGACTATACATAGACTGACCTAGGGCTCCAACTGCATCTTTAGCAGAGAATAGCCTTGTTGGGGCACCAGTGGAAGGGAAAGCCCTTGGTCTTGCCAAGGTTGGACCCCCAGTGCAGGGGAATATGGGGGAGGGCAATCAGGGGGATGTATAGGGGGAATACCCGTATGGGGGAGGGGGAGGGGGAGGGAAAGGAATGGGGGCTTATGGACAGAAAACCGGGAAGGGGAATAACCTCTGAAATATAAGTAAAAAAATATATAATAAAAAAATTTAAAAAAAAAGAATGGCAGCTCCACCCACATCTCATTCCTGGAGTTAGAGGAAAGACTTTCTTTTTCTTTCCTGTTGGATCACTATGTTTCTTGTGTATGAGAAGGGACGGACTATACTCTAAAGTACATCCCATGGACTGTATACACATGATTTCATTCTGTGTGGGCCCACCTGTAGTGGTTTGAGTGAGAAATGTATTTTAACACACTCAGGTACTTACATACTCAGTCTTCACTTGGTCACAATGTTTAGGGAGGTGGTGAGTCGTACATTCTTGCTGGAAAAAGTGAAGTTTATTACTGAGGTGTGTTTCGGCAGCTTATAGCCCTGTTTCCTTTACAATTCACTTGCTCTGTGTTCCTGCTTTAATTGAGGATATACTCTATCAGCATCCTGCTCCAGTTGCCATCCCCAGTATCTCATTCTGTTCTTCCCTTCCCTGATGGATTCATCTCTCTGGAACTATAAGTCCAAATTAGCTCTTTCTTCCATAACTTGCCTTTTCCATGTTATTTAACTACAGCAACAAAATATTAACTTACATACATTGCATCTTTATAAATTTCATACTAGTAACTCAAGCCAAAATATCCACTTGATAAAGTTAAACACGAATACCCACAAAACAATTTTTAAGTGATCCATCTTCTGTTTGTTCTTCTATCTTTTTACACTTTTTTTTAACTATACTTCTCTTGAAAGAGTAACTATTTATTTTAGTAGAACATTGCCTGTTAACTAGCATGGACCCAGCACACAGGTGGATAAGAAGAAATGATAAAAAAAAAATGTGGCTCCATAAAACTTACAGTTTCTATAGATATGAACCCTATGGATGGTTATGATTTAGCAGAATTATTTACCTATGTTGCAAAAGTGCTATAAGATGGTTAGTGTTTCACTAAATAGTGACAGTTTGTCCTAAAATAATTCACTCAATAAGGAATGCAATTTCTTTGGGTGGAACACAATGTGCTTCTGAGCAAGCCATATTAGAGCCTATAAGAGTATTATCTGAGGTTGGACACTGGCTTTAAGATCCAATCTTTGTATTAGACAAAGAGAGATGAATCACAGTTATTAAGCGTTCCTCAATATATGTGAAGGCCTCTTAGTTGGTAGCTATTTGTTGTTTCAATAACACTAGAGACCAGATGGGAATAAGATAGTCTCTTATAGCTTTGGATCACTGTGTTTTTGTCTTCCAACAAGATGGAAGCATTTTATTTGATGATTTACCATGGTTCTGGTCATTACATTACTTAGTAGAAATTGCCCTGTGGGAAAAAGGGAAAAATATTATTTAACTTTACTTTTAAGTCAATACATCTATTCCCTAATGGCACCAAACTAACAAAGAATGGATTTTGGTGTACATACTGAGAGAAGCATTTATTGACATTGCATAATAAATCAACTCCACATTCCCTCAATGAAGGTATAAGAGCACACATTTAAAAACTGATAACTCTTCCACTAATATAAAGATCTACTATTAACTCATCTTTTACCTGTGGACTATTGTAATATTGTTTCAACTTCTACCTTAATCTCAGTCCCTGGCACACCAAATTTTCTCTGGCAAGAGTTTCTGTTTCTTACAGTTAAGGGTATTGGCTTCCTGGGTTGGAATTTACTTAATTAATCTGAGCAAACCAATATATTCTTTGCTAAGAGATAATGAAGAATAAATTAGACATACATTGATATGTCCCTTGAGAAATGCATATTATTATGGCCTGAAAACAGTATATTTTATTAGAAGTCACATGAAGTGTTCATATTCCAAATGCTCAAATTACTTTGCAAATATTTATATGTAATTAAGATTTATATTATGTTTAATATTAATAAATATTATGATTTATATTAACTATATAGTTATGCTAAATTATAAATGATAGCTGAAATATGTAACTGTATAAGGTATTCTCACATCTACTAAGATATTATCATTTAAATATTGATATTTAATATTTCCTATTTTAAGACTGTAGTTAACTGTATAAATATGAAAATTCTTTTAGTTTTAATATTTTAGAAAATAGCTCCTCATGTAGCCCAGGATGGTAGAGAATTTACAATGTGGCAGAAATAGATTGAGCTCCTCTTATTCTTGTTTACACATCCTACATGCTCAGATTATAAGATGCTTGCCTAGAAATTTTGAGGTTAAGATTTATCACCTACGATTACTAGAAAGTGTTTGTTTCAGTGTATGGAAACAAATAGATATGCCACAAATTAGATAAGACTGTGGGTATGAATAAATATTTTTGTATGTTTTTTCTTTCAGTTTTAAATCTATCTATCTATCTATCTATCTATCTATCTATCTATCTATCTATCTATCTATCTGTATTTTTCACAGCAAGAATAGTAGAAAAATAGACTTTTAAATAGCCTAAAAGTCTTAAGTTTAGCTGGGGAATAAGAAAGAGGTGTTTAAAAAAATATCGGTGGAGAAATAATGTTAGTATAAAATATCATTAAACTGAAAGAGGAAACTATTAAGAAATAATTTCAAGGTGCCATAAATGATTTAACTATCTTTATAATGCAATTTGAGCCATTTGAAAAATAGTTTTATTGAGTTAGCAGAACCAATTGCCTACCTAGGCAATATAGAAGTAAACCCTTTATTTAATTTAAAATTACAGTGCACAATAAAGCTTTGAACATTGAAATGGACAGACAGAAGAATTGCATTGAACAAAAGTTCTTGTGTACACAAGAACTTACATCAAAAACTCAAATACAATGTGGTGTTTTGGATGAATACAAAATTCATATTAATTTTATGCATAATTTATCAAAAATAGTGATCAGAAAAAGTTTAATAAGTAAAAGTTATTAATGGGTCACAGTGGTTAGTGCATAGGATGTACCAACACACTTTGGTTTTCTGGGTCACAAAATCCAGTTCTGTAATTATTTAGGAGTATAAATTTCATTTGACAATATGTTCCTAATAGGAGTTAGAGAAAATACTATGTAATATGGAATACAATATTACACTTAATTTTATTGACAAGACATTCCAATATTTTGCATTACAAGTTATATGCCTGTGAGATTATTGAAACACTGGGTATCTAGATTCCATAGTCATTGTTATGATAAGCATATGTTCACTATTCTTTTATAATTTTTATTGGTATTACACTTCACCTGAACCTCTGGTGCTTTAAAGTAATTTATGAATTTGTTAAAAGTGATAAATTGATATTGACCACTTGCAGTGGCTTTACATTTGAGGAAGTGATGGTAAAAATAGCAACATAAACGAATAAAATATGCCTGAGTTTGACCGATGCACATACCTAAAGCCTCCAAGTTGTTTTTAATGTATTGTTGGATTATTCTAGCTAATTATCCTCCCAAGTGAGCTTGTTAACCATAATTTTATAACTTAAAGAGAGAAACATACAATCACTTAATTACATATTATGTATAGGCTTGTATGTAGCAGTTTTATAATCACAAGCTAGTAAGTGCATCTTTTCTTTAGAATGGAAATAACACACTAAGCAATAATTTCTCACAGATATATGTAGGTATATTTTTTCTTCCCCATATGAAGTGTTATGGAAATAAAATCCTCTTTCAGTAATATGGAGTAATACCTGTACCTCACAGGTCATGCCATTTGTAGTCTCTCAAAGGCAAAGGATGGGGAATTAATTTCTGTTGCATAGTGGAATGGTAGGGGGAGAAGCATAATATAGAGAAGGCTCAGTTCAAATGAATGAGTAGTAAGTATGATGTATTGTATGAGCAAGGTGAAGAACAAGAACCTAAGATTTTTGCAAGAGCTGCAGAGACATTTGATAGAACTCAGCCCATTTGTGATGAAAATGCTACACAAATTAAGTGTGGAAGGGGTGCGTGTCAACCATAATAGGAAACACATATAATAATCCAACAGCTGACATTATATAACAGAGGAGAAGCTCAAATTTGCTCACAAGATAAATAAATAAATAAATAAATAAATAAAAATAAATAATTAAAGGCAAGAATGCTCACATCCATCACTTAATTCTACATAATGCCTAAAGTTTCCTCAAAGGGCATCAGAAACATAGAGCACTGTTAGAATGATTACTTGATATTCATGTGAGGCTCTGAGTTTGTGTAATTGTGCTCACCTGAAGTTCCTGCACTTGAGAAATAAAGGCAAAAATAACAGAAGGTCAAGGCGATTCTTGGCCATATAGAAAGTTGGAGACCAGTCTGGATATATAAGACTCTGTCTCAAAATAAGTAAACAAATAACTAAATAGACAAACAAATGGTTAAGCCCCCAAAGTTATCCAAAACTGTGTTAGAATTAATAAAGAAACTTAACAAAGTTTCTGAGCATCCACATGTTAAAATTGGTATTATTATTATATGTCTACAATAAATTATATGAATCGAACACCAAGAAAATAAATTACCTTGACATTGGCTAGAGAAAAAAAATAAGATGGCTAACAATAAATTTAACTAAAGAGGCAAAGGGTTTCTCCACCGAAAACTATAAAATATTGATAGAAGAAATTAAAGATGACCAAGCCAGAAAGACTTTGTATCTTCATGGATCAGAAAACTTGGTATTGTTAAAAGGCTTCTTCTGCCCAAAGTGATCTACATACTAGTTTAGTGCATCACAGTGTATATATATATATATATATATATATATATATATATATATATATATATAGTATAAAACAAAATCTTAACATGTATATGGAATCAGAAAAATATTTAATAGCCAAAGCAATCTTGGGGGAGGGGAACAGAGCAGGAGGCATTACCCTACTTAACTTCAACACATACTGCAAAGTTGTAACCATGCAAACAGCATAAACTGACATTAGATAGATAGAAACTGAAGGAACATTATAGAGATCCCCAAAGTAACCCCACACATCCACTGCCAAGTTCCTTTCGGTAAAGGTGTTACTGATGCAGGAAGGGATATTCACATACAGAAGGAGATAGACTTGTTTCTCACCACTTACAAAAATCTACTCAGAATGTATTAAAGTCTCAAATGGAAAACTGGAAGCTATGAAACTTCAAGAAAGAAAAAAAAATACAGTGAAGAAATTTTAAGACATTTAAGAGTACATGACTGATGGACTGTAAGGTGCTCAGCAATTAGGATATAAACAATTCAAATATTCTTGGTTCATTCACACAAACATTCCTTACAGGATCAAGCTATTAATAAAGATTATGGTAATCTCATGTAAATGGACATCTCACCTGGCAGGAATGCTCCACCAGGCAGAAAATGCTTCAGGTTTCCGTTGGGGAATCCACTCTGGTGAGAACACTATTGGAGCAAGCTCAATCCACTATCCTTGTCTTCTGTTAGGACCTTCAGCTGTGGAAGGCTGGGAGGGTGGTACTGTTGTTCTGGAAGTTCCAAAAGGTCCATGAGAATATCTGTCAAAGTCAGTTAGTGTTGACTGTTACAGAATTTTAGCAGAGCTGTTGTATCCGGCAGGAATCTGCAGTGATGGCACCTAAACTTTGAAGTAGTCCTTTTTAAGTGATTGTTATCTGATATTTTACAGGGTTATTCTTTTGAAGGTTTCTCAGAACCTTTGATTATCTTGGTCCAGAGACAGGCTTGGCACACACACTAGAAAGCCTCCCTTTGCTGAAAATTACTTAGGTGATGGGTGTTTCAAGATAGCCCCTATGTCAGATAAGTTTTGGTATGCAGAAATTGTCTTGCTAAAGTTGCCTTTCATGTAACAACAAAAAGAGCTTCTAGGAAGCTGTTAGTGTTCAATCCTACAGAGGTTGTTTCTTTTGCAGCTAAGAATCCTGATAGTCCCCACCAACCCACCAATCCTAACAGGACGTATGTGAACTCAACAAAGATGCAGGCAACTACTGGTCTCCAAAGCCAGAGTCACGTAGAGGCCAGTCTCCAAGTCGTGTTACCAGTGGGGACCAGCACAGACTTAAGATGCTCTACTTTACGGTCACCTCCATATCCAGTATTTTAAATTGTCCAGTGTACAGTAATTTAGTGCTATCGGGGTTCATAGTTTAGAACTAACTGGTTCACTAAAATATCAAAGCCACATTGTGATTGGTTCACTAGCCCATCAAAACCTACCTGAGGCTTGGCTCAGGAACTGCCTCATGGCTGGTTCCGATCTTGTAAGCATTGTATTATTTCAAGTCATACAAAATGATTTTGAAGCTATCCAAAATATTTTTACTTATCTTGCTAACAGCATTGGGTGGGATGGACAAAGTTATTTGGGCACAGTATCAGGAAAAATAGGGAAATGAGATTGTGTTATTTTAAAAAGCTTCACAACAAAGCTATCAACACAGAAAAGTGACAACTAAAAGAATATAGAAAATACAAACAAAGGGGTTAATATTCATAGTATATAAAGGACTCAGAAAATTCAATAGTAGAAACCCAAACAACTATCTAAGTATGAGGAACAGGCTCAGCAGGTAAACAAACTTACATTGCAAACCTGGTGACCTGAGTTTGATTCTCTGAAACATGCATAAAAGGGAAGACAGACACCACCAAGTTTTCTTCTTGCCTTAGTGTGTACACACATGTGCGCGTGCACACACACACACACACACTCACACACACACACACACACGTGTACACACACACCAGTATTAAAAGTAAATTAATGAAATAAAAATGAACAATAGACATTTTTCAGAAAAGATTATGCCTAATAGTCACATGAAGGTTATCAGCAAAAATTAGCTAGGTAATGAAAATTAAACCCATAATAAGATATCAGATCATTCTAGCCAGAATATCTATCTATCTATCTATCTATCTATCTATCTATCTATCTATCTATCTATCTATCTATCTATCTAATCTTATTTGGTTTACAAGGTAGGGTTTCTCTGTGAAGCCCTGGCTGTCCTGGAACCTTATCTGTAGACCAGGACAGCCTGGAACTCAGTTCTGCCTGCCTCTGCCTCCCAAGTGCTGTAATCAGAGGCATGCACCACCACCCCCAGCCTAAAAATTGTTATTATTATAAAGACCAAAGATAAAAACTACAGTAACTAGGCTTAGTGGCACATACCTTTAATTGTATCACCCAGTGGGCAGAGGCAGGCAGATCTTTATGAGTTCAAGGTCAAATAGTGAGTTCCAGGACAGCCAGAGCTAAATAGTGAGATCCTAACATGAAAACAGCAGCAACAACAACAACAACAGCAACAACAACAAAAGATGACAAGTATCAATGAAGATACAGTAGAGGAGAATTCATGTGTACTTTTAGAAAGAATGTAAATAGTATAGTAATTATGGAAAACAATATAGAGTTACCTCAAAAATTAAAAAACATTGCAATAGTATGATCTAACAATTTCACTACATATTTTCAGAGTGAATGGAATAGTCTGTATTTTTATACTTGCTGCAACACTGTTCAAAATAGCCAAGAAATACAAACAACTGAAATGAATCCCTAGAGACAAATTCAGTGCAGGTATACAGTAGATAATTATTCACCCATTATAAAGAATTAAATCCTTTCATTTGAGACAACATGAATGTTATTAAATATTATTATACTCAATAAAATAAGCCAGGCATTAAAATTCCAAAGTAGGAAGTGGCTTAGTGGGTAAAATGCTTGTTGCATAGTTTGACAACCCAAGCTCAATCCTCAGAATTCACAAAAAGACAGAAGCAGTACTATACATAAGAATCCAATACCCTATGATGAGCTAGGAGATAAAGAAAGTAATTTCCAGAAGCCCCTGGGCCACTTAGTCTGGTGTCTGAGCAGCAAACAGCAAGAAATTCTGTCTCAAATAAGGTATAAGACATATACCTGAGGTTGTCTGCCAATTTCTACATACACAACATGATATACATAAACACACATATTCTCTCTAACTCATTTTCTCTCTTTGTCTCTATCTCTCTCTCACACACACATGTATGAAAAGAGAAAGAAATATAATTTCACTCATATATGGATTCTCATAACAGGTGACTTCATAAAAGCTGGGAATAGAATAGTGGTTACCAAAGTGGCAAAGGCAGGGTAAAGATAGTAAAGGTTGATCAATGGGTATGTCCCAGTTGCATAAAGCAGAATTTCTAACATACTTTGGACAGTAAGATGGACACAGGTTCTGATAATGTGCTATATACTTTAAATAGAATTAGAATTATTTTGAATATTTGTTCCTAAAATAAATTAGTGTTTGAGGAGGCAGATACATTTAAGGCTATTGAAACATGAATAGAACTCATGTGTGAAAACACTATATAATGCCTCATTAATACCTTTAACTTTTCTGTTACTATCTTACAATTAAAATAAGAAATTATTAGAAAGTATACTAATTTAATTTTTTAAAGTAATTAAAAAAGCTGGCAGTCTACTAGCATTGAGTCAATTCATTGGGACTTTTGATTGACCCTGAGAATTTTGAATGTTTTTTTACAACCTGATGGCAATATTTGGTTGTTTAGAAAAAAGATGAAACACTCATTATGTTTTGTATAATATTTAGACACTAACTATCTTCTGGCAGGATGGTAACAATGAATTTCATTAGGTCAGCAAACATTGCAATATTTCTTGCATCCATGAGAACTGTTCAAACTCTCAGAAGTGTACAGTTAGACTGATGAGCATCCTGCCTGTTGCCATGCTTTCCTTCACTGAAGCCTTTTTCCCCATACAGAGACCTTAGTGAAGAGACACTAGTGTAGTGAAGATGAATAGTGTTCTTTCTTTCCTTCTATTATATTCCAGTAGCACCTTAAAGAAATTTGGGGAAAATTGCAATGATTAAAATTTCACCGGCATTTACTTTGAGGCACGAGTATGTGAACATATGTTTTATAATATCATATAAAGATAATATTTACATGTGGTGTGAGTTTTCCAAATAGTGCTAACACAATTTGAATAGTTCCAGAGGTTTGCCAGTGCAATAATTCCTAACACTGTATTTGGTTACCTTAAACACTACTCATAGTAGTAAACTACGTGGTTAAAATACTTGAATTTATCTTATATTATTGAACAATGATTCTGGCTGTTCTTTAAAAACAACACATATTATGGTGGTGCAGAGGTGTTTGAGACTGAATTCAAATTTGTGCCATCAATGTTAAACCCGTCTCCATTTAAAGTAGCCTAATGAGTTTGAAAGAGAATTACAGTGGGAAATTAAAGTGTCTATGAAAAAACATTTTTGAACAAGAATCCAAAAGAACTATTCCCAAAATACAATTGTGAGGGCTAAATATGTGGGAAATTTTATTATATATTTGTACATTTACTTTCTAGGGAGATGAAATTTAAGAGTGGCTATCATTCCCTTTATTAACTCTCCAGAAGAAATACAGAGGCAAGACCTTTCCCTAAGAGCCAGGAGGATGAAGTGCAGGGTGGCAGAAAAGAGCTTTTAATGGTGGGGGACACATGCAAACAGAATGATTTTGGTTGTGCTGCATGCTGCCGGTTGTCTAGAGGTCACAGAAATCAGAAACCTCCGTAGAAGTTCCTTTTATTTGCCAGACATAATCTTCATCTCAAGGCTTACTGCTGAATGAACTCATTCTTTCTACCTCTTTCTGAGCTCTCTGGCTGAGTTCAACTCAGCAATTTTGGCTCAAACTCCTCTCCAAGTTGATTGGCTTCTTTTAGCTTCTGACAGAATTTCTCTGCTTGAGAAAACTGCCTCTGAATTCCAAGAACTGAACTGCACTGTCTTCACTGACTATATGAACTGAACAGAACTGATCAGAATTGCACAAACTCAACTGAACTCAACTGCATTCAACTGAACTGCACCAAGATGAACTCCACTGCACTGAACTCATCTGAACTCCACTGCATTGCCTGAACTCAACTGAACTGCTTTCTTCTCTTGACTCACTCTAGACTCTCTTGTTGCCTCTCTTTCCTATTTATTCTCTTGAGAGTTGGGCCAATCTCATCTCTGATTCATTTGTCAAATCTTTCTCTGAATTGTCACTGTTCCTTATTTAGATGCCATGTTCAAATACGGCTTCATCAGTCTACAAACTAACTTTATCTTCTTTGTTTGGAATTGGTGTTTATTAAGGACCTGTCTGTATTTCAGCCAGAGGGATACTAACAAGGATACCTAGAAGGTCTTTGGATATGGACCCTAGTCAGAGCAGTCATGATGCTGGATTAAAGTTCCTCTACAAAACTCCTCCTTCATTTCCTCTCCCGTAGTAGGACCAAGATACTGAAGACCTGAAACACATTCAAAGAAATTACTAATGACTTTAAACTATAGGCACTGGTTTAACATTTGTAAGTGAATTTTGATTCTAATACATATTTAAGATATGTAAAGGAATATGAATTAAGCAAGGCATCTCTTTGCATTGCTATTGGAAAAATGTTTACCAGGGGTCATTATCATATGAAAGGTGGGCCCAGGCTAGGTAGAGGAAGAATGTAAAGGTTTTGTGTAGTGTTTCTATTTGAAAGCATCTTCCCACTGCAATTTCAGGAACCAATGAAATTGGTCTTCCCTTCAGCAATAAGATAAGTAGATTATATACAAAGTAAAATTCAATTTTTCACTACAAAAGGATCATTTAAAAATTCTACAATTACATGTCACAGTGACAGTTCATCTATTACAAGTATTTATTACTTTTGCAGAAGTCCTGGGGAGTTCAGTTTCCAGGAAAGAGATCTGGAGTTACAATGCATGCATCACCAAAATAGTACAAGAGATAGAAGAGAGAATCTCAGGCATAAAAGATACCATAGAAAATATTGAAAATGCAAAGTGCAAAAAGTTCCTAAACCAAAACATCCAGGAAATCCAGGACACAGTGAAAAGACCAAACATGAAGATTCCTAATTCAAAAGGCCTGAAAACATCTTTAACAAAATCAGAGAAGAAAACCTAAAGAGAGAGAGAGAGATGCCCATAAATGTACAAGAAGCAGTCAGAACACCAAATAGAGTGGACCAGAAAAGAAATTTCTCCCATCACATAATAATCAAAACACTAAGTACACAGCAAAAAGAAAGAATATTAAATGTGGTAAGGAGAAAAGACCAAGTAACCGATAAAGGCAGATCTATCAGAATTATACCAGATTTTACCAGAGACTCTAAAAGCCAGGAGATCTTAGACAGGTGTCATGCATGCCCTAAGAGAACACAAATGCCAGCCTAGGCTACTATACCAAGCAAAACTCTCAGTCACCATAGATGGAGAAACCAAGATATCCCATTAGAAAACCAAATTTTAAACACTATCTTTCCACTAATCCAGCTCTACATAGGATAATAGAAGGAAAACTCCTAAACAAGGAGGGAAACTGCAACCAAGGAAAACCAAGAAATTAATCATCTCACAACAGATGCCAAAGAAGAGAACCACACAAACATAATATCACCTCTAACAACAAAAATAAAGGAACCAACAATCATCTGTCTTAGTACCTCTTAACATCAGTGTATTCAATTTCCCAATAAAAAGACAGATTGGATACATAAACAGGACCCAACATTTTGCAGCATACAGGGAACACAACCCCCATGACAAACACAGACACTAGCTCAGACTAAAAGGATGGAAAAATTTTCCAAGCAAATGGTCTTAAGAAGCAAGCTGGAGTAGCCATTCTAATGTCCAATAAAATAGACTTTCAACTAAAAGTTATCAAAAGAGATAGGGAAGGACACTTCATACTCATCAAAGAAAAAAATCCATCAAGTTCCCAGAATGGTGGCTTTTCCATAACTCTAGTTCCGGAAGATCTGTGTTCATGTCTGGCCTTTATAGAATCCTGAATACATGTAGTCATATAAATTCACAAAAACACATCTACACACATACACAAAAAATGTTTTATAAGAAAATTCTACAATTAGAAGCATTGTCATCTTAAGAACAATGATGAATTAAGCATGGTCTCTATTAATGTCTTGGGACAAAATTTAAAGTGACACTGCTAATGTCAAAATATGTAGCCTCGCATTTTGTTAATTTCAAACTTAAAAAAAATAAGAGCTACATATAGTGTGATGTCAGGCATCTCAGATTGGCAGTGATATTGTTCAATATATCAACAGGCCTATAATGTAATTGGTTCACCAAAATAGACAGTTGAGCATTATAAGTGTCATTCTGAATGCGACTTTATTTTGTACGTTGAGAAAGTCCTTCTAACCATAGAAAATATCTAGCAAAAATCTGAGCTTATCCAGAAAACATCTAACATGCATTTTAGTAGCCTGGAGGTAAATATTAATAAAAAAATTGTACCATCCCATGCTATTGCCGGCACCAGTGAGCCACAGGACATCTGCAGGGTATTTTCATCTCAGTCAGCAACGCGTCTTATCCACTAAGCTCCCATTCTTTATCCCACACTACCGCTGGCTACTGAGCCAGGCAGCAATTTCTCCATCCATTTATTTCCCAAGGTAGGTCATTGCCACACCAGTTTCATTCAGAGACCACCTATCTAGTGGCTCTCTTACTGTTGACTCTGTTTACATTCCCAGCATCTACCCCCTGTGGTTATAGTCTCAACTCACAGTAACCCATTAAAATCAAAACTCAATAAGCTTGTAATTTAGCAATCAGATTTATATCTTAAATACTCAATCCACAAAATGTCTACACAATAAACTCACAACCAATTGATAACGATATAAACTGCCCACCTAGATAAGACAAATTGCCCTATAAAAATCCATCTCTTATGAAATATTCATAACTACCTGAGGCCATTTAAGGCCATGTGTTTCTGGGTCATCCTTCTTTGCCTCCATGTTGGTTCTTCTCCGTTTTTTTCTCTCCCACCTTACCAAATCTCTGTCCCCGCCTTACTTTTTCATTGTCCAATCACAAGCCTTGCCTTATCTTGTGTCAGCCCTCACCTGCATAAAGAAAACAATCTACAACCTGGAAGCAGAATAATGACTTGACTATGTGAAAATTTTAGTTTTCTGTCTCTAACTTTTTATTTTGTTTTGTTACGAGTAGGGATTTTTAAGCTGTGAGTGTTGAGCTGATTAAGCAAACAAGCACTGGGAAACCTCTCTAAACCTTAGCAGGCACTCATCAGATGTCAGTGATGATAATTATGAGGAAAGTCAGAAGGAGAAAGGAAAGGAGGAGAAGCACTAAGTAGAGGTTCAAATCTTCTGCTCTTGACTCATCATGTTTAATCATTTTTAAAGTAATTGCTGTACAATATTTCTTGGTGTGATAGCTACTTAAGGGAGAACACACTTAATTTGGCTCACAATTGCATTCTGTCCAGGCAGGAAGGTATACAAGAGCAAATCAGTTCATATCACAGTGAGCAGGAATCAGAGAAAGAAAGAATGTTTGAATTCTCTTGATTTCTCCTTTTACCTCTTTTATTCTACCTACTACACCATAGGCTGGCACTTCCTACACTCAGAGATGGCCTTCTTTCCCTACTTAATGCTATCGTCAAACTTCAGATAGGAATATAAATATAAATATAAATATACACACATATATATGTATATAATATATAAATGTATATATACACACATATTCTCCCAATGGTATATTTAGGCACTTCTCAATCCAATTATGTTGACCACAAAGATTAGTAATCACATTTGGTAATTCTCTATGATTTTCTTTTCTTTATTGTAAAGTGATTGAATTTAGACAGTGTGCCTTGCCAGCTTGCTAGAGCTTCTTCAACAAAGTATTCTAAATTTCATAGCTTAAACAGCAGAAATAAATTTGTTTACTCTTCTATAGGTAAGATGTCTCAAGTGATAGTATGGATAGGGTTGGGTTCCTGTGAAAAACATGATTAGGTCTCTCCCATTTCCTTTGCTGAAGGAGCTGCCAAAAATCTTTGTTTTAGTCTCTTTTATGGAAATGTCATACTGATCTGATGTCATGGCAAGATGGCATTTCCCTGTGTACATATTTCTGTCTCTATATTTTTCCTTTTTATATTAGGTCTTGTCTAATAACTCATATAAACTCAAATACCCCTTTAAAAAGATAAATGTCCAACCTAGACTTATTTTTACATAGACTCAAAAAGTAAAAATTACAGTGTCTTTAGGGACTACTCCAAACAGAACAACCTACGATGCAAAGAGTCTTGCAAAACTGTCTATCTCTAATGAAACATAGAACCATGTAGCTAGGAGACCCAAAACCATGTGGGGAAGATGATGGAATCAATATAATTCTGAGTTTGCTGAAACATCCCAACTAAAAGGTGAAGAGAAAAACTGTCCTCAATATTGTCAGCATCTCGTGTTGAGCTGAGATGTGTCAGAAAATGGCCCCAGCTTTTGATAATTTATAGATAACATTTCTAATTGAATTTCTATTGTTTTCTCCTGTTGCTCCTACATTGTGTATTCTTCAGCACCTCCTTCTGGCCCTGCTCTTTTTCTGTCTTTCTCAGTTTCTTTACTCAAAACCCACCTCACTGATTTCAACTGTCCATTAAAGCATCAACTTTATATAGAATTCTAGTGTATATGTTTGGTTGGGAGCACTCTGCAATTGTCAGGGCTCTGAAGACTAAATTATTTGACCCCTTTTCTATGACTTACATTTCAAAAATCCTGAATGAGTTCTTCAAGACCACATAATGAGCTAAGGGAAAATCTGGAGCCAGATATCAGCTCTCTAGAAGTCAATTTCCTGGAACCGGGGAAAAAAAAAAAAGAAACCTCTCAGCCCTGTCCAAGGAAGCATTGACCTGACACATAATATTCACCTCAGTTAGCCATTGTGGTAATTTAAACGACAATGAACCCTTTAGGCTCATGTATTTGAATATTCCATCCCCAGCTATTTAAAGGAAGGATTGGGAAGTATGGCTTTGTTGGAGAAGTTGCTTCATTGGGGGTTGGCTTTGAGGTTTCAAAAGTCCATGCTAGACTCAGTTCATTCAGCTTCAACCCCATATATCAAGATATAAGCTCTCGGCTACTGCTTCAGTGCTATGCCTGCCTACTTGCTGCCATGTTCCCTGCCATGACAGCCATAGACTCTATTTCTCTGAAACTTTAAGCTTTGAGATAATCTCTAATGTAAGTTGCCTTGATCATAGTGTCTGTTCAAAGCAATAGAGAAGAAACTAAAATGGCCATGTTTTATATAATAATTAGATTTGATCCTGCTTATCCATATGTTGCCTTATAAATAGGCCAGCAGTGTTATTTAAATAGTGGTTAAGGTATTATTTACAGGTACTGCAGATCCTCCACAAGCACATGCATAGTAAATCTCATTGATCAGAGCCCTTCACAGTTACCTATATTCTTTTTTACTTGTGGGTTCAAATTATTTTATTGCTTCCCTAATTGGCATGGCTTTTAAGTCTTTCTTGAAGTATATTCAATAATACAACAGATAAAATGCAACTGGATCTGACAGCACATACCTATAATCCTGGGATCCAGAAAGCTGAGAGGGGAGATTATGAATTAAAGTACAACCTGGGTTTTACAGGGAGAACAAAACAAAACAAAGAAAAGGAGTGAAATGTCTGCATAAATATCATTAAAGAAATGATGTGTATTAGACTTCATGTTTGTGATTATTTTATACAAAATGTGGTGTCCTCAGATAGTGATTAAGTAGCTGTTTCCCACAATGAAATATTAAATTAGAAATGCTGAAATAGTTTTTCTGTCTAAGCCCTTTTAATGTTATTAATAAATGTGAGATTTACCTGCTTCCTATTGAAAAAGTTTTTCTACCACATTGACTCCTGGCAGTTTCTGTTACACACTAAAGATAAGATAAACTATATTTTAATCATATGGAATACCTCATAATTCTTTCTGATTTACACATTTTATTGAGAGTTTTCTTTTAAAAATGCTTTCAAAAGGTTTTGATTTCACCTGCCTCATTCAGTCTGAGATAAGGTGAATTCTGCTTTTCACAATATACATAGGGCTTTGTTAAAGAAATTCTAAAGCAAAGTCTGTTGTATTCCTTGGGCATTGTGAATCTGATGATGTCAAGAACTGGGGTTTCTGTGAAAGGATGTGGATGCCTATTTGTTGTCACAAAGTGAAACAAAATAGTAACAAAAATGCACTTGTGTTGGTCATCTCATTTTAAAATTCAGTAGTTTCTGATGCAGAAGAGGATTTCTGCTTAATTTTAAAATCTAAACTGACTTGGTAAGTTGACCTTTGAGAGAAGAAGAGCTGATCAAGGTTGAAAGTCAATCATCTCCTTAATATACCCCAACAATTATTTCAGCATAAAGAGGGGCTACTGCTTTGTGGAGATCTATAGAATTTTCTCAACTCTGCCATCTCATGTGAGTGCTTCCTCTTAATTTCTAAGTCTAGTATTCTTTTCAAGGGAGAATGTTTTCTTATGTTCTATTACAAAGTTAACTGAGTAGAAAAGCAGAACTTTAAAACTGAGAGAGAAGCTATAAATGAACTATTACAATTTTTTCAGTGTAGAGATTTTTTTTAAAAAAACTCCAAGGACTAAGAAGGGTGATTGATATGTTCAAAGACCCAGTGAAAGAGTTGAGACTAAAAGGTGGATGCCTTTCTGTTACAATGCACACCTTCTTCTCCAGGCTAATTGATGATTAAAAAAAAAATCTATCTGCCAGATTTCCATCCTTTTTTTCTTTCCTCATAACAATCTTTTAATTCTAATTTGATTATCAACTAAACACACTCAGCATCTCTTGGACACTTTTGAATTCACTGAATTTAGACTGAACTGAAATCCGCTAGAGAGGATTTGACCAGGACTAAAGGCATAAGTATGGTAAATTCATAAAAAAGCCACTCTCGTAATCTTGATTTATTGACATCGGTAATGTCATTTCAGAGAAATGTATAAAGATATGAATTTTAAAACCAACATTGATGGTGCTGGAGAAATCATTTGCTGCTCTTGCAGAGGGCTTGGCTCTCAGCTCTCACATAGTGGCTTAAACTATGTGTAACCCCGTTTCAAGGATAACTGACACCCTTATCTAACCTCTGCATATACCAGGCATAAACACAGTGCACATATATACATGCAGATGGAACATACACACTCAAAAAATGAATAAGAAAATCTAATAAATAAAGGTGAAATTAATATTGAGCATGCTGAGGCTGTCCTAAAGATTCCACATTTTATTACCCAGATCAGTTTGGTACCACTGAAGAATCCCATTAGCTCATATTTTAGTGGGGAAAATGGAAGGTTCAAGTGGGTTTAGGCAAAAGTTCAGTGAGCCAAGTGTGTGGTCAGGGCAAGACAGACTATTCCAGGATATGCTATTCCAGAGAAGGAATTAGTTTATGGAAGTGGGAAATGCCTACATTTTTGGTGGCTCATATATATTTGGTTGTGAGCCTAGCCTTTAACGGCTGAGCCATCTCTCCAGCCCATTTTTGGTGGCTCTTATTTTGCTCGCATACTATTGAATAATTCACAAAAAATGTGTGTTTTTCTCACTTTCATAAAGTCTAAGGACTTTTAAAGAGGAGTATAATAACTTTTCTTATGTAGTATTCCAATTAGCAAAGTAACAAGCCCCCTGGGGAAGAAAAATCTGGGTCTTTTGGGTCAAAGTTTTTCCTTCTTTTCTTACTATTTTCAATTCGGTTCAATTCAGTTTGAGATATTATTTCAGGTCTGCAACTAATTACTGTTAGTATTTTTGTGTCACCATGAAATTATTTTCATTCTGTTATTGAAATGACCTCTAAACTATCCCTGAAACAGGTTTCATGAAACTCACACTTTCAGTTTTCTAAAACCAGATAAAATACAGATGTAGTAAAAAATATTATTTTCATAAAACTAAAATATTTGATTTTATCATCTAAGGGAAACATACTGCTTTTAAATTTATTTACTTTAAAATTAACTCACTTCAATGTATTTTAAAATAATTTTTCTTTTCAATTTATTTCTTTTTGTTTTGAGATTATGATAAATTATATCATTCCTTCCTTCCATTTCCTCTCCAAACACTCCCATATATTCCCCCTGGCTTTTGTCAAATTCATGGTCCCTTTCTTCATTAATTGTTGCTACATGACTTTCTCTCTCTCTCTCTCTCTCTCTCTCTCTCTCTCTCTCTCTCTCTGTATTTCTAAATATAATAGCTCAGTCTGTATAATGTTACTTGTATGTATATTTTCAGGACTGACAATACAATCTTTAAAATGATGGCATCTCTCAAACTTTACTTTCATAATATTGATTTTTTAATATTTTAAAAATTAAATAAAGCATTATAGTTATGATGATTTTTAGTTTAGGTTAAGGATTTTACATGCAATGCACATTACTTCAAGATGAACTAGTATAATCTTTTAAAATACTGAAAATATGGCAAGGATAGGATGACTCCCTCATTCAAGACTAACGAAGCTGGTAACTTGAAGTTGATGCCTGTTTTCTATTCTGAAATTCATGGAGAAGTTGAAAACTTTACTAAACCTACACTCTTGGTGCTGTGTATGTGCTACAACAAAGCCTGGTGACAGCACACCTGCTTCCAACATGGTTTCCATAGCTCAGAAAGCAATACCTTTTAAAGTTTTACTGTTTGCTGGCAACGCCTGTGGTCATGTAAGGGCTGTGATGAAGATATACACTATTAATGTCATTTTTATGTCTGGCAGTATAATATCTATTCAGCAGTCCAAGGATTATGGAGTGATTCTGATTTTCAAGTCTTACTACTTAAGAAATGTATTTTGCAAGGCTACAGCTGTGCTCTAGTTTAGTTTGGCTTGCTGAATAAAGAGCAGTGAAATCAATGTGTATATCCTTGCTTGCTCTACTTAGCTGGAGTTTGCTACTTCAAAATCACCTGCTTAAGGAATGGTACTTTCCACTGTAGGCTGGATCTTCTAACATCAATTAACTTAAGAGAATTCCCCCACAGGCATGCCCACTGGCTAACTTCATGCAGACAGTCTTTCATCGAAACTCTCTTTCTGAGTGATTCTAGGTTGTGTCCAATGCTATTATAGGCTACCATATACCGTTTATAATAATATAAACGGAAAACCCTTAGTAAAAGCTATATTACTGTAGATGTCAACAAGAACATTTGTGACTGCTGGAAGAAGGCCAGAAAACCAAGAAGAATGGGAATTTGAAAAAATTGGATTCTTCTAATTCCCATAGAATCCAGTATTTCAGAGAAGGCAGCACCTACAGCTATAGAGGAAACAAAGATAATGAGAATTAAAAGTGGGGTCTGAAGATGTGTCTGGATTGCTCAAGAGTTACAGTAGAAATTACTGTTAAGGAGTTGTGTCTATGGAAGAGTTAGTTTTTTAAGAATGTTTCCTGAGTCATGGTATGCATGTGACTAAGTGACAATGAAGAATCTAAAAAAGTTACAGAAACTCAATTGATAAAATTAGCATTAGGGTCTGATAAGACTGACTCCAAATTTGAAAGATAGGGGTTCTGTGGATATAGTGTTATCGAACAGTATCATGTGCTAAAGAAAAAATTATGACAAAAATGGTGAAAAACATCATGATTTGTCTTATTTTAAGAAGTTACTAAGTCCGGGGTTGGGGATTTGGCTCAGTGGTAGAGCGCTTGCCTAGCAAGCACAAGGTCCTGGGTTCGGTTCCCAGCTCCGAAAACAAAAACAAAAACAAACAAAAAAACCCAAAAGAAGTTACTAAGTCCATTGCAGCCTTAGTGAAACTACATATATAATAGCAGCCATCGGTATCAAGATAAGATTCTGCACAGGCAGAAGATTATATCTTCCTAGAGTTCCAGAATCTCACTAATATTTTAGTAATATTTTTAAATTAAGGTATATACATACATTTTAGAACTTCTCTTTTACTCATACCAAGAGAATTCTCCCTGTACAGTCTGTAGATCTGAGGAAATAACTTTACAAGTTTCTATATCAGATCTGAACTGTTACTTTAGCAGTTCTACACAAAAAAAGAGATAAGTTCAAAAAACAATCCGTGGTCTACGATTAGAAATTCTTTCAGCATGCAGACAAAAGCTGTGGTAACTTGTAATGACTATTGAAACCTCCAGCAAATCTCTAGATTTCACTTTCCTTTAAATTTAAGAGACTACTATCATCATGAAGACATACTAACCCAATCACAGAAAGACATACATGGCATGCAGTCATTGATAAGTGGCTTTTAGCCCAAATGCTTGAATTACCCTAAATCCCTAGAACAAACGAAACTCAAGATGGATGATCAAAATGTGAATGCTTCACTCCTTCTTTAAATGAGGAAAAAGAATACCCTTGGCAGGGAAGGGAGAGGCAAAGATTAAAACAGAGACTGAAGGAACACCCATTCAGAACCTGCCCCACATGTGGCCCATACATATACAGCCACCCAATTAGACAAGATGGATGAAGCAAAGAAGTGCAGACCGACAGGAGCCGGATGTAGATCGCTCCTGAGAGACACAGCCAGAATACAGCAAATACAGAGGCGAATGCCAGCAGCAAACCACTGAACTGAGAATAAGTCCCCCGTTGAAGGAATCAGAGAAAGAACCGGAAGAGCTTGAAGAGGCTCGAGACCCCAAAAGTACAACAATGTCAAGCAACCAGAGCTTCCAGGGACTAAGCCACTACCTAAATACTATACATGGACTGACCCTGGACTCTGACCCCATAGGTAGCAATGAATATCCTAGTAAGAGCACCAGTGGAAGGGGAAGCCCTGGGTCCTGCTAAGTCTGAACCCCCAGTGAACTAGACTATGGGGGGAGGGCGGCAATGGGGGGAGGGTTGGGAGGGGAACACCCATAAGGAAGGGGAGGGGGGAGGGGGATGTTTGCCCGGAAACCGGGAAAGGGAATAACACTCGAAATGTATATAAGAAATACTCAAGTTAATAAAAAAAAAAAAAAAGACATACTGTGTTAGCTACAACTAACACAGCCATTTTTTTTAGCCCAAATAGTTAACAAGTTAGGAATTTAAATATTCCCAAACTCCTTGTAATTATATGTATTAATAAAAAAGGGTTTTCTTTTAATACATTACATACTTCTTTTTGACGGTTTCCTGTATTGCTGCTATGATATGAAAATTGTAAAATAATCATGATAGATTGATGATGATTATATTGTAGAAAAATTCTTCCTTCTGAGCTACATTTATTTAAAGGAGATCATGAAGATTTACAGTGATTCTATAAAGGAACAGAAATAATCATTCCTGCTTGGCCATAGGGGAACAAGTTGAGGTGGGATGTGGAGTTGGTTGAAGGCCAAAAGACTGATGATCTTTTACTTGTAACTTTCTCTAGCTGTATTGGGCGCTTCTGGAAACTTAACACTCTCTTGCTTATTCTGTGGCTGATAGAGGCTGGCTTTGGCAATTAACACATGTTCTTGAACAGTGGGGAGTTACATAAAGAATTTAGTGGTAGTGTTTCTCAGGTGAGTCAGCCAGGAGCCCCTCACTGGCTAGGGGAGAGGCTCAGAAGTCATTAACTCTTTGTGAACCAGAAAGAGTCACTTATACAGAAAGCACATGCACCAGATGAAGCAGAACATACATTACCTTTCTTTATTGCTTTCAGCTTTTTATAGCCTTAAGACAAAAAGGTTCTCTATGTAAGAAAGAATTGCGTCATAGAGAAAATGTTACATAAAAGAGGAGTAAAAGAGGAATATCAATAAAAGTTCAAAACAGTGTTTTTTTTTTTTCTGTAGGCTCACAGTAACAGTTTTTACATGGCCTTGCATTATCATAGTGCGTACTTGTGGTTTCATCATTGGATATGAATGTTTTACCTTGTCATAACCTTGTCCCAAGCCTATTTCTCTTCTTAGTGCAATTATGAAAGCTCATTGTATTTATTATGCAGCCTTTACTTACTATTATTAAGAATGGGTACATTCTATTCTTGATTTTAACTTTATTACATCTTTCTAGCAAAACAACTCAAACCGTCTCTTAAAACTTTCTTCTTAAAATTATTTGAGTCAAATCCAGGAGTTCTTAAAAACATTAATTTATCTAAACAGTATTAGTCCCTGGAAGGCCATCTTCATGTCGATCTGAAGGAAACTTGCCCAATATGCTGGGATGATACCCAGGAATTTTAGACTATAGTGATAGGAGAGGCATATTAATATCAAGAAGCAATCCTGGTATGAAGTCTCTAGGGGCCCTGCCTTCCAAGATTTACACATTGCAGACCATGCAACAGTGATCCATCTACAGGAAATTCATCGGCTAGCTTTAGCCTCTCATAGATGGCCCCTGACACAGTCCAAACCCTACTGGGTTTAACTCTGTTTTTGAAAGTTTTTATAATGCTAGGAATATTGGACAATTACACAGTACCATTCTTCAGCATATACTCTTGTTTACTAATTTTGAATTGATTAGAGTATGTCTTGCTACAAAAATATCTCGGAAGCAAATAGCTATAGATAACAGAGGGCAATTAGATACTTCTTAAAACAAATGTTAGCAAGAATGAGTACTAAAACTGTATTTAATCATCATACTTGATCTCGTTATTTGAACATAGTTTTCATGTTGTGTCTATGCATGTGCATATACACATTTCTGCATGCACATGTGCATGTGGAAGCAAGAGATCAATGTATGGTATCTTCTTCAATCACTCCCCTCCTTAATTTTGAGACAAGGGCTCTCAGTAGCCTGGAGTTTTAATTGACCGGTGAGCTCCAGAGATTTACCTCTTCAGCACTAGGATTAAAGTCATGTGTTCTGTCACATTCAGCTTTTGGAGAGTGCTGAAACTACAGGCATGGATCCACACATTTGCATGCCAAGCACTTTAATGGTTGGGTCAATTTCTTATACCCATATCTGGGAATTATAAAATCCAGAAGTTGTAACGGTTGCCTATGTCAATCCAGGAACACTGTATTTTATAACATGAGTGTTTAGATTCTGCTACAGAACAAAAAATTAAAACTCAGATGAAACTTACCCATACTGAAAATATTTCTGAACTATGATTAAATGTAACTACATAAAATTATAGCACCTTTAACATATGGCTATTGTGATAAACAAACTTTGAATTACGTATTTTATTTAGTGGAGCTCTAACATTTATGGTCTTTTTGGAGGATAATATTCTTATACGTGAGCTTATATGCAATTTCATACAATGATGTCTTTTAAAGGACCAGCAGCTCAAGACTTTAATGTTCAGGCACACAAAGTCTATTGATAAGCGATAAGTGAAAAAATGCAGTAAGGATGCTACTGTTATAATATGCCTGCTTCCCCCATTTTAATATATTTCCTAAATTGACAGAAACACAGACATCGCTTTCTATGTCTCATTGTGGTTTGAATTATTTTTATTTTAAGGATTTCAGTTTGGGACCTGATATTTTTAGAAATAAAGAACAAACAAACAGAGCTATTTTTATAGTGGAAAATGTACATCTTTGAAACTGACCATGTCCCTTATTATTCATTTAAACTGCTTTCCTGGAATATAGATGATGTGGTTTTACAATATGATGCTGTGTGCAAATTTTGTGACACATACTAAAGACCTAATTTTATAATAACTAAAAACAGAAAGGCCTCAGTAACTGGTTTGATTTTATTCATGCATTTGTTTAGCTTATAGATCACGTAGAGTTTGAGAGAGCCCATTTTACATGTGATTAACTTCCCTCGACTCTACTCTCTCTGTAATCTATCCATTCTATCTTTCTTTCCTCTCTCCTAACCATGACTACTCCTCCCAGACCCACCCTTCCTCTCCCCATTCATTTCATGTCTTGTTGTTGTTGTTTTCGAAGACATAACTCACAACAGCTGTCCTCATCCTCTAGCCATACGAACTTTCTGCGCCTCTTCTGCAATGTTCCTGAGCCTTAAATTCAGGAGTCATGTAGCTGCATTAATCGGGGATAGATACCTCAAGATCAGTTGGTCTCTGCATTCTGAAGAGTTGTGGCTTTCTGTAAAGATCTCCATTGATTGCAAAAGCTATGGAAGGAGATGGGGGAGAAGTACAGAGGGTCAGGAATTTGAAAGTAGGTGTATAGCAGTGATGGAAGGGGGGACTGGAGGTAACCACTAGAAAGTCTCAGATGCCAGGGACCCAAGAAGTTCTCAGGACCCAGAAGGGAGGATATTAGCCGAAATATCCAACAAATGGGAGGTATAACCTGTAGAGACCACATCCAATGGATAGGCATGGTCCCCAATTAAGGAATTGGGCCACCCACCTAACTCAAAAATATTAATCCAGAATTCTTCCTGTCAAAGAAAATGCAGGAACAAAGAATGGAGCAGAAACTGAAGGAAAGGCCATCCAGAGACTACCCTACCTAGGGATACATCTCATCTACAGACACCAAACCCAGACGCTAATCCTGATGCCAAGAAGCACTTGCTGACAGGACTCTGGTATAGTAGTCTCCTTGAGTCTGTGCCAGAGCCAAACCAAAGCAGACGCGGATGTACACAGCCCAACATTGGACTGAGCGCAGGGACCCCAGCGGAGAAGTTAGGGCAAGGAGTGAAGGAGCTGAAGGGGTTTGCAAACCCATAGAAGGAACAACAATATTAAACAACTAGACGCCCTTCCCCTGGAAAGCTCCCAGGGACTAAAATACCAACCAAAGAGTACACTGTGTGTGTGGGTGGGGGGTGGGTGGGAAGGGTCATGGTTCCAGCTAGAAATGTAGCAAAGGATTGCCTCATCTGGCATCACTTGGAGGGGAGCCCCATGGTCATGTGGAGTCTTGATGACCCAGAGTAGGGGAATGCTAGGGTGCTGAGGCAGGAGAGGGTGGGCAGGTGGAGGAGTACCTTCATAGAGGAAGGGGGAGAAGGGAGGTTATAAGGGGTTTGTGGAGGGAAAACTGGAAATGAGGATAACATTTAAAATGTAAATAAATAAAATAACCAATAAAAATGAAAAAATAATTTAATGAGAGTGAAAGCTATACTTCTCTGTGGATATAATAATGCATATTTAGAATGCAGTTAGACATTTTACTTCCTTAGGAAATATAATTTTAATATAGAAAGTGTCATGTTTCTCTCAGGAGCAGGAATTCAATCTTGTCAATAAATATAGAAATTATATATATATATACACACATTTTCATAAAATACTTTGATCATACCTCTCTCCTCCCCCAACTCCTCCTAATTACTGCCCTCTGCCTACCAATTCAATGTTTTTTACTCTCTCAGAAACAATATAAAACAAACAAAAGCACACACACACACACACACACACACACACACACACACACACAATCATGGATTCCATTTTGCCATGGCCAACTACTCTTGAGTGTGACGTCTTCCCAGAAGTATGATTGATAGACCAACTGTCACTCTATTGAAGAAAATTGATTTTCCCTCTCCTAACAGCTATCAACCACAAATGCCTTCTTGAATGTGTGAGGCTTTGTGTCTGCTTTCCTTTCTCTGTACTGGGATTTTGTCTGACACGAGGTTGTACAAGTTCGTGCATGCTCTGAGTCCATATGTGTATCAGTGTTGTTGTGCTGGGTTGATTCTTTTTCCTTGGCATCATCTATCATGTCTGACTCTTAAATTTCTGCCTCATCTTCTACATAGATTCCTGAGACTTTAGAGTGGTTTGATAAACATTCAATTTAGGGCTGAAAGTTCCAAAGTCTCTGTCTCTCTCTGTCTCTCTGTCTCTCTCTGTCTCTGTCTCTGCCTCTCTCTCTCTCTCTCTCTCTCTCTCTCTCTCTCTCTCTCCATTGACCAGTTATAAGACCCTTTATTAATTTGTGTCCATTACAAGAAAAAGCTTCCCTGATGGGGCTGAATGATGTTCTAATCTATAGGCTTAGGTTTTCGTCATGTCTGTTTAGCTGAATAATAGTGGCATGTTTTGCTCTAAGACCTCCTTATCTATCTAGTCTCAGGTTCTTGGTTTCATTAACGACAATTTCAATAAAATTGCAATTGGATGTTTGGTTTGTCTCTTGGTAAACTGCAACCCATAGATGTCATGATTAGAATGTATTATGCATTAAAAAACATGTAATGAGACAATTTGTATAATCTTTTTTTTTGTTTGTTTGTTTTTTTTTTTATTAACTTGAGTATTTCTTATATACATTTCAAGTGTTATTCCCTTTCCCGGTTTCCGGGCAAACATCCCCCTCCCCCCTCCCCTTCCTTATGGGTGTTCCCCTCCCAACCCTCCCCCCATTGCCGCCCTCCCCCCATAGTCTAGTTCACTGGGGGTTCAGACTTAGCAGGACCCAGGGCTTCCCTTTCCACTGGTGCTCTTACTAGGATATTCATTGCTACCTATGGGGTCAGAGTCCAGGGTCAGTCCATGTATAGTATTTAGGTAGTGGCTTAGTCCCTGGAAGCTCTGGTTGCTTGACATTGTTGTACTTTTGGGGTCTCGAGCCTCTTCAAGCTCTTCCGGCTCTTTCTCTGATTCCTTCAACGGGGGACTTATTCTCAGTTCAGTGGTTTGCTGCTGGCATTCGCCTCTGTATTTGCTGTATTCTGGCTGTGTCTCTCAGGAGCGATCTACATCCGGCTCCTGTCGGTCTGCACTTCTTTGCTTCATCCATCTTGTCTAATTGGGTGGCTGTATATGTATGGGCCACATGTGGGGCAGGTTCTGAATGGGTGTTCCTTCAGTCTCTGTTTTAATCTTTGCCTCTCCCTTCCCTGCCAAGGGTATTCTTTTTCCTCATTTAAAGAAGGAGTGAAGCATTCACATTTTGATCATCCGTCTTGAGTTTTGTTTGTTCTAGGGATCTAGGGTAATTCAAGCATTTGGGCTAAAAGCCACTTATCAATGAGTGCATACCATGTATGTCTTTCTGTGATTGGGTTAGCTCACTCAGGATGATATTTTCCAGTTCCAACCATTTGCCTATGAATTTCATAAACTCGTTGTTTTTGATAGCTGAGTAATATTCCATTGTGTAGATGTACCACATTTTCTGTATCCATTCCTCTGTTGAAGGGCATCTGGGTTCTTTCCATTTTCTGGCTATTATAAATAAGGCTGCGATGAACATAGTGGAGCACGTGTCTCTTTTATATGTTGAGGCATCCTTTGGGTATATGCCCAAGAGAGGTATAGCTGGATCCTCAGGCAGTTCAATGTCCAATTTTCTGAGGAACCTCCAGACTGATTTCCAGAATGGTTTTACCAGTCTGCAATCCCACCAACAATGGAGGAGTGTTCCTCTTTCTCCACATCCTCACCAGCATCTGCTGTCACCTGAGTATTTGATCTTAGCCATTCTCACTGGTGTGAGGTGAAATCTCAGGGTTGTTTTGATTTGCATTTCCCTTATGACTAAAGATGTTGAACATTTCTTTAGGTGTTTCTCAGCCATTCGGCATTCCTCAGCTGTGAATTCTTTGTTTAGCTCTGAACCCCATTTTTTAATAGGGTTATTTGTTTCCCTGCGATCTAACTTCTTGAGTTCTTTGTATATTTTGGATATAAGACCTCTATCTGTTGTAGGATTGGTAAAGATCTTTTCCCAATCTGTTGGTTGCCGTTTTGTCCTAACCACCGTGTCCTTTGCCTTACAGAAGCTTTGCAGTTTTATGAGATCCCATTTGTCGATTCTTGATCTTAGAGCATAAGCCATTGGTGTTTTGTTCAGGAAATTTTTTCCAGTGCCCATGTGTTCCAGATGCTTCCCTAGTTTTTCTTCTATTAGTTTGAGTGTGTCTGGTTTGATGTGGAGGTCCTTGATCCACTTGGACTTAAGCTTTGTACAGGGTGATAAGGATGGATCGATCTGCATTCTTCTACATGTTGCCCTCCAGTTGAACCAGCACCATTTGCTGAAGATGCTATCTTTTTTCCATTGGATGGTTTTGGCTCCTTTGTCAAAAATCAAGTGACCATAGGTGTGTGGGTTCATTTCTGGGTCTTCAATTCTATTCCATTGGTCTATCTGTCTGTCTCTGTACGAATACCATGCAGTTTTTATCACTATTGCTCTGTAATACTGCTTGAGTTCAGGGATAGTGATTCCCCCTGAAGTCCTTTTATTGTTGAGGATAGCTTTAGCTATCCTGGGTTTTTTGTTATTCCAGATGAATTTGCAAATTGTTCTGTCTAACTCTTTGAAGAATTGGATTGGTATTTTGATGGGGATTGCATTGAATCTGTAGATTGCTTTTGGTAAAATGGCCATTTTTACTATATTAATCCTGCCAATCCATGAGCATGGGAGATCTTTCCATCTTCTGAGGTCTTCTTCAATTTCTTTCCTCAGATTCTTGAAGTTCTTATTGTACAGATCTTTTACTTGCTTGGTTAAAGTCACACCGAGGTACTTTATATTATTTGGGTCTATTATGAAGGGTGTCGTTTCCCTAATTTCTTTCTCGGCTTGTTTCTCTTTTGTATAGAGGAAGGCAACTGATTTATTTGAGTTAATTTTATACCCAGCCACTTTGCTGAAGTTGTCTATCAGCTTTAGTAGTTCTCTGGTGGAACTTTTGGGATCACTTAAATATACTATCATGTCATCTGCAAATAGTGATATTTTGACCTCTTCTTTTCCGATCTGTATCCCCTTGATCTCCTTTTGTTGTCTGGTTGCTCTGGCTAGAACTTCAAGAACTATATTGAATAAGTAGGGAGAGAGTGGGCAGCCTTGTCTAGTCCCTGATTTTAGTGGGATTGCTTCAAGTTTCTCTCCATTTAGTTTAATGTTAGCAACTGGTTTGCTGTATATGGCTTTTACTATGTTTAGGTATGGGCCTTGAATTCCTACTCTTTCCAGGACTTTTATCATGAAGGGGTGTTGAATTTTGTCAAATGCTTTCTCAGCATCTAATGAAATGATCATGTGGTTTTGTTCTTTCAGTTTGTTTATATGATGGATCACGTTGATGGTTTTCCGTATATTAAACCATCCCTGCATGCCTGGGATGAAGCCTACTTGATGATGGTGGATGATTGTTTTGATGTGCTCTTGAATTCGGTTTGCCAGAATTTTATTGAGTATTTTTGCGTCGATATTCATAAGGGAAATTGGTCTGAAGTTCTCTTTCTTTGTTGTGTCTTTGTGTGGTTTAGGTATAAGAGTAATTGTGGCTTCGTAGAAGGAATTCGGTAGTGCTCCATCTGTTTCAATTTTGTGGAATAGTTTGGATAATATTGGTATGAGGTCTTTTATGAAGGTTTGATAGAATTCTGCACTAAACCCGTCTGGACCTGGGCTCTTTTTGGTTGGGAGACCTTTAATGACTGCTTCTATTTCCTTAGGAGTTATGGGGTTGTTTAACTGGTTTATCTGTTCCTGATTTAACTTCGATACCTGGTATCTGTCTAGGAAATTGTCCATTTCCTGAAGATTTTCAAGTTTTGTTGAATATAGGTTTTTATAGTAAGATCTGATGATTTTTTGAATTTCCTCTGAATCTGTAGTTATGTCTCCCTTTTCATTTCTGATTTTGTTAATTTGGACGCACTCTCTGTGTCCTCTCGTTAGTCTGGCTAAGGGTTTATCTATCTTGTTGATTTTCTCAAAGAACCAACTTTTGGTTCTGTTGATTCTTTCTATGATCCTTTTTGTTTCTACTTGGTTGATTTCAGCTCTGAGTTTGATTATTTCCTGCCTTCTACTCCTCCTGGGTGTATTTGCTTCTTTTTGTTCTAGAGCTTTTAGGTGTGCTGTCAAGCTGCTGACATATGCTCTTTCCTGTTTCTTTCTGCAGGCACTCAGCGCTATGAGTTTTCCTCTTAGCACAGCTTTCATTGTGTCCCATAAGTTTGGGTATGTTGTATCTTCATTTTCATTAAATTCTAAAAAGTTTTTAATTTCTTTCTTTATTTCTTCCTTGACCAGGTTATCATTGAGTAGAGTATTGTTCAATTTCCACGTATATGTGGGCATTCTTCCCTTATTGTTATTGAAGACCAGTTTTAGGCCGTGGTGGTCCGATAGCACTCATGGGATTATTTCTATCTTTCTGTACCTGTTGAGGCCCGTTTTTTGACCAATTATATGGTCAGTTTTGGAGAAAGTACCATGAGGAGCTGAGAAGAAGGTATATCCTTTTGCTTTAGGATAGAATGTTCTATAAATATCCGTTAAGTCCATTTGGCTCATGACTTCTCTTAGTCTGTCGACATCACTGTTTAATTTCTGTTTCCATGATCTGTCCATTGATGAGAGTGGGGTGTTGAAATCTCCCACTATTATTGTGTGAGGTGCAATGTGTGTTTTGAGCTTTAGTAAGGTTTCTTTTACGTATGTAGGTGCCCTTGTATTTGGGGCATAGATATTTAGGATTGAGAGTTCATCTTGGTGGATTTTTCCTTTGATGAATATGAAGTGTCCTTCCTTATCTTTTTTGATGACTTTTAGTTGGAAATTGATTTTATTTGATATTAGAATGGCTACTCCAGCTTGCTTCTTCTGACCATTTGCTTGGAAAGTTGTTTTCCAGCCGTTCACTCTGAGGTAGTGTCTGTCTTTGTCTCTGAGGTGTGTTTCCTGTAGGCAGCAGAATGCAGGGTCCTCGTTGCGTATCCAGTTTGTTAATCTATGTCTTTTTATTGGGGAGTTGAGGCCATTGATATTGAGAGATATTAAGGAATAGTGATTATTGCTTCCCGTTATATTCATATTTGGATGTGAGGTTATGTTTGTGTGCCTTCATTCTCTTTGTTTTGTTGCCAAGACGATTAGTTTCTTGCTTCTTCTAGGGTATAGCTTTCCTCCTTATGTTGGGCTTTACCATTTATTATCCTTTGTAGTGCTGGATTTGTAGAAAGATATTGTGTAAATTTGGTTTTGTCATGGAATATCTTGGTTTCTCCATCAATGTTAATTGAGAGTTTTTCTGGATACAGTAACCTGGGCTGGCATTTGTGTTCTCTTAGGGTCTGTATGACATCAGTCCAGGATGTTCTGGCCTTCATAGTTTCTGGCGAGAAGTCTGGTGTGATTCTGATAGGTCTGCCTTTATATGTTACTTGACCTTTTTCCCTTACTGCTTTTAATATTCTTTCTTTATTTTGTGCGTTTGGTGTTTTGACAATTATGTGACGGGAGGTGTTTCTTTTCTGGTCCAATCTATTTGGAGTTCTGTAGGCTTCTTGTATGTCTATGGGTATCTCTTTTTTTAGGTTAGGGAAGTTTTCTTCTATGATTTTGTTGAAGATATTTACTGGTCCTTTGAGCTGGTAGTCTTCACTCTCTTCTATACCTATTATCCTTAGGTTTGATCTTCTCATTGAGTCCTGGATTTCCTGTATGTTTTGGACTAGTAGCTTTTTCCGCTTTACATTATCTTTGACAGTTGAGTCAATGATTTCTATGGAATCTTCTGCTCCTGAGATTCTCTCTTCCATCTATTGTATTCTGTTGGTGAAGCTTGTATCTACAGCTCCTTGTCTCTTCTTTTGGTTTTCTATATCCAGGGTTGTTTCCATGTGTTCTTTCTTGATTGCTTCTATTTCCATTTTTAATTCCTTCAACTGTTTGATTTTGTTTTCCTGGAATTCTTTCAGGGATTTTTGTGTCTCCTCTCTATGGGCTTCTACTTGTTTATTTATGTTTTCCTGGAATTCTTTCAGGGATTTTTGTGTCTCCTCTCTATGGGCTTCTACTTGTTTATGTTTTCCTGGATTTCTTTCAGGGATTTTTGCGATTCTTTCAGGCATTTTTGCGATTCCTCTCTGTAGGCTTCTACTTGTTCTCTAAGGGAGTTCTTCACGTCTTTCTTGAAGTCCTCCAGCATCATGATCAAATATGATTTTGAAACTAGATCTTGCTTTTCTGGTGTGTTTGGATATTCCATGTTTGTTTTGATGGGAGAATTGGGCTCCGATGGTGCCATGTAGTCTTGGTTTCTGTTGCTTGGGTTCCTGCGCTTGCCTCTCGCCATCAGATTATCTCTAGTGTTACTTTGTTCTGCTATTTCTGACAGTGGCTAGACTGTCCTATAAGCCTGTGTGTCAGGAGTGCTGTAGACCTGTTTTCCTCTCTTTCAGTCAGTTATGGGGACAGAGTGTTCTGCTTTTGGGCGTGTAGTTTTTCCTCTCTACAGGTCTTCAGCTGTTCCTGTGGGCCTGTGTCTTGAGTTCACCAGGCAGCTTTCTTGCAGCAGAAAAGTTGGTCTTACCTGTGGTCCCGGGGCTCAAGTTCGCTCGTGGGGTGCTGCCCACGGGCTCTCTGCAGCGGCAGCAACCAGGAAGACCTGTGCCGCCGTTTCCGGGAGCTTCAGTGCACCAGTGTTCCAGATGGTCTTTGGCTTTTTCCTCTGGCGTCCGAGATGTGTGTGCAGAGAGCAGTCTCTTCTGGTTTCCCAGGCTTGTCTGCCTCTCTGAAGGTTCAGCTCTCCCTCCCATGGGATTTGGGTGCAGAGAACTGTTTATCTGGTCTGTTTCCTTCAGATTCTGGTGGTGTCTCAGGCAGGGGTCCTGCCGCTCCTGGGCCCTCCCCCACGGGAGCCCAGAGGCCTTATACAGTTTCCTCTTGGGCCAGGGATGTGGGCAGGGGTGAGCAGTGTTGGTGGTCTCTTCCGCTCTGCAGCCTCAGGAGTGCCCACCTGACCAGGCGGTTGGGTCTCTCTCTCACAGGGCTTGTATAATCTTTTAATCATTGCCTCCATATTGTATTTAATGTACAAATAAAATTATCTTGAAAAAGATGATACTACCAAGAATAGAGTTCTCAATTCTCATTTTAGGTACAGCGGGCTTACATATCTCCACATATTGTCTGAATTTATATGATTTCAGAGGGTTCATAAGAAAATATAATTAATAATTATGCTACTTAAAGGAAGCTTTTTTTATTAACTTCTATATTTGAAATTACAAATAACCCCCTACTTAACAGTATAAAATTCCCTTATAAGAAAAACAAGGTGATTGTCCCAGTAAGTATGTTATTTTATCAGCCCATATTTTATATAAGGAAGGAAATTAAAACTATTGAACTCTCCTTAAAATACTCACTAAACTATTGTAGAAGTATACATTGTTTAGGGTTTCACTTGCTTTTTGTTTTTTGAGACAGGCTCTAGGCTATCTCTGAACTTACTCTGTAGCTGAGGATGGCATAGAACTTCTGATCTCCTTGTCTCTACCTCCTGAGTGCTGGAATCTCAGTCATGCACTGCCACACACAATCTATGAAGTGCTGAGCATTTAACTCAGGGCTGCAAATGTGGTAAACAAATAATCTATTAAATGAGCTAAACAAATCTTATCTTCTTGGTTTTATTTGATGCTCATAAATGACAGGATTCAATCATTAATGGGCAAGAAAAATGCTTATGCACTTTTTAGTAAAACTAAAAAAGGATTACTGTGTGCATATAACTAACTCCCTTTGTGTTATACTGTTTGCTTATTATGCCTATGCAAAAACTTCATTGCTATTTTGCATGAAATATTTAAATATTCCTTTTCTCTGGTATTACTTGAATAATGGCCTCTTTTTACGTTAGAATATAAGCTTATAAACATACATATTGTGACCATCAATTTATCTAATAAAGACCAGTACATTAGTAAAAGTATATCTTTATATTAATAGTAGCATTCATAAATATATAAAATAAAGAAAATAAAATAACTGGATACTTAATATGAATATTTATTGTAATTGAAAATAAGGATAAAGTGTCTTAAAATATTAAGTTGTTTAAATTAAAGAATTCTATACTGTGCAAAAGCATAAGGAACAAATGACATATTTAAAATGACAATATTAAGTCTCAGTGAATTGAAAGTAGGTGTGAAGAACTGTACATCATTTCATAATCTCAAGCAAAACCAGAATCTCTTAAAAACAGAAATAGCCCTTCTTCTGGATGAGCCAATTGAAACAGCAGCAGGGATCCACTTTACTCTGGCATTAATTGAACTGGCATTTAAGCTTTAAGCTATTTCTACTAATTTGACAAGGGAAGATTGGGGCCTGGATTTTTTCCAATAATGACTTCACTGGACACTGAATTATAAGAAATTGTTAAACTATCAGTGTTAAGAAAAGAAAGGAGGGAAGAAAGGAAGGGAGGAAGAAAAAAGGAGAAAGAAAAAAGAAAGCATAATTTTTTTTCCCCTGAGCAGCATTCATTTACCTCCTTGCTAGCAAACTCAGATTCTACTCTTACTTTTACAACATTCACAAAGCATGGTGGATCATCATGATTTCAGTTACTATTTTCATTTTGAGTCTATTTACAAAGACTAATATTCTAAATTACCTGTGTTTTAACTTGGGACTTTATATTCTGTGAGCCCACATTTAATTCAAACAACCAACAATTGGGTAACATAGTAGACAGACCTCATATATACAGAAAACTGTATATTCAAATTAGGTTTTGGAAATCTACCAGCCATTTTCCTGTTTTCTGTGACCTTTAAAATGCTGATAGGAAATATAGCTCAAATTTGTTCTTTGGTTAGAGTCATAAGGGTCCAAAAACTGATCTGACGTTTTATTTTTAAATGTTTTTTCAAATAGCAAGTTTTTTTGTTCTTTTAAAACCTAAGTCTGGGTTTGGGAGATGGCTCAATGGATAAAGTGCTTGCCAAGCAAATATGAGGACCAGATTCAGATCTCCAGAACACATATAAATGCAAGGCAGACATGACTGCCACAAGTAAATCCAGAGTTTGTGAAGTGGAGAATGGGGATCCTGAGGGGAGCTGGCTAGTGTGTGTAGATGAGCATGGATCTCTGGGAATCAGAATGTTTTAAGTTCAGACAGAGACCTTGTCTCAGTAAATAACTTTTATAGTGATGAAGGAACATACCCAATGTCAAATTCATGTCTCCACACACATAAGCTTTAGACACAAACATACCTGCACAAACATGCACACAAAGACATGTTTATACACATGCAAATCACATCTCTCTCTCTCTCTCTCTCTCTCTCTCTCTCTCTCTCACACACACACACACACACACACACACACACACACACACCCTTGTGCAAATAGAAGCTGAAGTTCATGGTTTTCCTCAGGACCATACTTATAAAAACTGCTTGTAAATTCACAGCAACTACGGACAAAGTGAATCAAGGACACAAACTTTTCATTTCATTTAATATACAGGGTCTTTGAATAGATCATAAAAACATTTTACATTTCATCAGACATGAAACAGCACAAGGAAATGATTGAATCTTGAAATTACTGGCATATATATATATATATATATATTTCTTACTGTAGTATCATGTCTGTCATATTATTTTAAAGCAGTGGATTTGGACCTGGAATATGCTGTAGTCATTGTTTGTTGATATTTCTGATTCTGATATTGTGGTCTGGAATGGGGATGGATCTGGGATGGATGCCTGTGCCAAATTTTTTTAAAGTATCCTAGGCAATTGTCTATCAGTATTTCCAACAAAAGTGGGGGAAATGGGAAAATTCTTTGTAAATGAGTGAAAAATATAAAATTTTGCCTTGTTGATCAACGTTACCCTATGGAAATATCACTTGTGCTTTGTTCAGCAACTTCTTTGTAATTTGAAAGTATTAATTAGGAAAAATCATGTGTGCTTCTGCATTTCTTTTTTAAAATACCATTTTGGTCAAGTTTTCATTCTACCAAAGTTCATTTATGCAACAATTTTATTCTATTTTATTGCCTCCTATGCACAATGCCAAAACTTCTCTTGCTTATTTACTTTAGATTTTTTGAAAGGAGAGAAGGGTGAAACATACATTTTTCTCAAAAGACTACTTATGCAAGTTACTGCCAGGTGACCATAATTCTTTGCACTCATTATTTTGATCAGTGGTTCTCTTTCAAACATAAATTTTAATCTTTGAGTAGCAATTTTCATCCATGTTTGGCTTCAAGCTACGAAATGAATCGCTATGCCTGGAGCAAGAGCATTGTCAAGGATGAAGGAGAGAATTTGAAGGAGCCACTTGAGTTTAGAGCCATCTGTACCTAGGTCAGCTCTTAAGGAAAGGATACCACATCAGAGAAAAGAACTCTGAGAAGTGCAAAAAGTAACAGAGTCAGAAATAAGATCCCTTTTCCACAACCCCATTTTCATTTCATCTTATTCTAATTTTCTTGATATGAACAGTCAGGAAGCAAATTATGTTGAACATGATGAAAATATATTTCAGAACAAATTGAAGATTTGAAAGTGAAAGTTATAGGGTTTAAGTTTTGTATTTTCTTTTCTTTAAAGGACATTTGACTTGGGAGCTTGTTGTTCATAAGTTTGAGAGCTGTAAGTGGAGGTATTTTGGAGTTTATAAAGCCACTGTTTTGGAAAGAGGGGCCTTTCAAACATCAATATGAAGGATTTTGTCAACGACAAGGTTTCTAGGTACTCTTATCTTTCTGTTGAGATAATTTAGAGTGGCTTTGTTTAGTGCAGCTGTGAAGCACCTAGCTCTCTCATTGGGGATTCATACTTACTCTCATCCATGCAGGAATCTGCAACTTGTAGTAGTACCATTCCCCATACTCATGCACATACAATAAGTCATAGACCAGAGCCCATTTGTTTCTTTAACTGAGAAATCCCATGCATAATTAGTAAATAACTGAAAAACTGTTAAAAATAAGCATATTAATTCCATTAATACCATGACTAAAATGGCACACCACACACACACACACACACACACACACACACACACACACACACACACACAGCAGAAAAGTCACACTTGAACACTTCAACTAGTTCTAGTAATTTATTGAATAGTTAGCATGGCATGTATAAGGTAGGACTTACTTCCATTTAGTAGCTCAACATTATATTTTAAAACATAATGAATAAAAGCTCATCATTATATCAACTAGTTACTAAATGGGTGTGTTCAACAAAAGCAATCATTTCTCCTTAAAAAAATCATAGCAATAGAACATCCTCAGGATTCCACACAATCACTACAATCACAGAAAAGACTGACCTTGACAATAATCATAACCCGTCATGGATATGAGAGGGACTTGTGGGGTTATTGAACTATTAGCTATTAATATCTTTTGGGAGAGAAGCAGTCGTTGTCCTCAGTTTTCAGTTATGCCCAGAGCTGAGTCCAGTGGAACAATAAATAGATAGCTCCAAACCTATGGTCACACAGACAGTTCCTAGGTAAACTCTGGGACACAGACGTAGTACAGCCTCTCTCTCTCTTTCTCTCTCTGTGACAGACAGAGAGAGAAAGAGAGAGAGAGAGAGAGAGAGAGAGAGAGAGAGAGTTAATGAAAGAAAATTTTGTAAGCAGAGGCAGCAAGGATATGGGGAAAGGTAGGAGATAAGACTGGTCAGTATGCACAATGTACACTTGTATAACTGTCAAACAACAGATTTGATTAATAAAACACAAAAATTACAGTTAAAATACAGGCATGATAACATGACACTTGTTAAAAGGTATAAAAGTTAAATATTTGAAAAATATTTGAAGTCATACAATGTCAAAATTTTATGAGCCCAATGACTCTTTTAAACAATTTTCTGGAAATTGATACAATATATTTTGAAAGCGTTTTTTCAGTTTCGTTTAAAATGCAGATGTCTTTGAATTAAACTTTCCTTCTTTTCTTTTACATTGATTAATTTGACTGAGTGAGTGAGGAGGAAATGGGAGGTACATGTAAACTATGGTACAGGAATTGGTTTTCTTCCTCTACTGTGTGGTTCCAGGCATTTATTCTGGGTTTAGAGGTTTGATAATAAGCTGCAGAACTACCTTTACCTGCAGAGACATCTTGTCTACCCCAGCAATTTCAGTTCTTTGAACTAACTGTATAAAAATAAAATAAAATAAAACTGAATGTACTAGTTATTACAACACTGCCTTCAAGAGCAAATCTATGTTCAGTATCAATAAAGCACTGGTTAACTTATGTCCCTATATACAATGTCTCATAGATTGTATTTTAATTGAAAAGTTACATCAAAATGAACTATTCTGTAATCATAAGTGAAATTCTCTTTATTTTTATTCGAAGCAATACATTTGTATATTGGTTAGGGTGGAATACTTTTAAAATGCTGGTGCTTCAGTATTCTGATATATCAACTTTGTGGTAAAATTTAATTATTTAAATGCTTAATTTCTAATTTTAATTATTTGATATATAAGTACATTCCATTATGCTGAAATCTGGGTAAAAATGAAAATCGCGAGATAATGCTCACATATAGGAATATTTGGTGCATTTTACTTTTAATCAACCTATTGAATTGAGACCTTCAGA
Organism: Rattus norvegicus; assembly: GCF_021556685.1. Classification (NCBI taxonomy): domain Eukaryota; kingdom Metazoa; phylum Chordata; class Mammalia; order Rodentia; family Muridae; genus Rattus; species Rattus norvegicus. The sequence goes on along the minus strand of NC_141548.1, from coordinate 106,784,824 downwards.
TAGATATGAATCTTATATTTGCATTTTAATAACATGCTGGGTGCTCTTTACACACACTAACCTTTGGCAACCACTAGATTTGCTATGTGAGATTTTTGTTCCAAGAGTGTTTAATTCTTTTATTATACAACACTGTTCTTAATTTCACAGTTTTTGCTTGCAGTAAATTCATATATCTGGAGCTATATTTATATCCACCTGCTCTTAAATAGCATGACAGGGTTTAGGTACTTACTGAAGTGCTATGGTGAATGTCTTGGATCTTATCGGAAAGTTTGTTTCAGAGGTTCTTTGTGATGTAGCTTTCAACAACTAAGTTTTACTTGTCTGTTAAAAAGTGGATTTTTTTTTCAGAGTCTAGCTATGCATTCCATGCTGACCTTGAGCTTTGATTCTCTTACTTTATCTTCTCAAATGCGGGAATTACAGGTGATTACAGTTATGCATTACCATACCTGGCTAGATGGCTGGAGTTCATAGCTATCTCTAAGATGTGTTTTCAGTGAGGCAGTGGCATAGATTACTAGTCTGCAAACTGAAATGCTGACTAGCTTTTGTGTGTTACTGCCTCTATGTTTGCAGAATGAGGAAAGTTGCTATACAGAAATCTCTGGATATATACCTGGATATATCTAGCACATTCATAATCCCCAAATGAAGGTGTTAACCTGTGTTCTTCTATAATTATTTAACTCTAACATTATATATATGGTATATATATATATATATATATATATATATATATATATATACACCATTGTGAGTCTATAAGTAAAAATGACTAAATACTTCAGCAAAACAAAGAAATTATAAATCAAGAGAACGAATTGATGTGGATCCTTGTTCTAACATGAAAGGTTTTATAATTCCTTTGTATTTCCTTACTTTTTGTTTTGTTTTTGTGTGCATATGTAGGTTTTTTATTTCAATATTGCTTTTTATGAGGAGAGTAAATTTTTTTTTAATTATTTCTTAATTCACCTTCCTGTTAGGCTGTTACAACTGGGAAAAAACATTTTGAAAGCATTGGGTACTTTGAAATTAGTTTTTATTAAAATACATATTATTAAAATGTAGAGTTGGTTAAAAGGGGGAGTTTGAACCACAAGTATGTTTTACATAATATTACTAATCAAATTTTGCTTAAGAGAATGCAATGGAGAAATGATCTGATTTTCTTGTAAACTGTGTTAAAGATCAATAATTTCAATTTTAACTAAGAATACTGGCAAGCTTTATAAAGCTAGACATTTTGCTACATACTTTTGTGAGATGTGAGACTGAGCCATGTTTAGAACCTAGAGACAATCACTGTCCTCAGCTGACAGTCACAGAGGGCCCCTCAGATTTCTGATTACTTTAGTGTTAGGAATACTCAGAGTTTTCATTGACATTCTATACATGTTTAAGCATACACTGTGGTCTTTATTGGTGTAGAATTTATGATTAGATGTCTTAGCATACTTTGCTAAGTATATTACTTACTCGGGATTTGAGTCTTTATGAGATTATTATGAGTGTGAACAATCATGTCTCTACATGTATGTATGTTTCTTGTGCTTTTCCTTTGGATTGTTTTGTTTGTCCTAGTCCAAATTGTATTTACTTTTTTCTATTATTATTCTTTAGATGTTTGTTTGTTTTCTGAGACATAAAGTGTATGGATTCAGGTGGCAAACAAGGATCTTGAAGTATTTGGGGGAGGGGAAACTGTAGTCAAAATATATTTAATAAAAAAATATTTTCAATAAAAGAAAAAATAGAGAAAAACCATTATGAACTCCCATCACAAAATTTACTGGAAGTTTATGGATTAGTATTTATGAAATCCTTTATTATAAAGTACATAAAAGTTTGCATAGTCTCTGCTAATGCAACTTACTAGTATTTCACTGTAGAGCAATGTGATATGCCATTTTATTCAATGTAAATAAATAGGTTAGTAAGCAGAATAAAGAAATTCAGAGTGTGGGTGTATGTTATAGAACATTTAACTTAGTAATAATTAAGACTGAATTAAGATCACAGGTAAGATGTAATTGAGTAACCATAAATACCCATAGGATTTCCAAATTAGTTTAATAGAAAATCTTATACTTAGAAAGTAGTAGCAAACACCTGTAGAAGTAATAAGAATGTGAAATAAAAAACCAGTCAGAAAATAGGGTTGAATGAGTATCTGCTGAGGGAGAAAAAGAAAGAGGAAAGGAGGGAGGAAGGAGAAATTAAAATAGGGCCAGTGGAATCAAGATTGGAAGTACGTGTTTTTGAACATGACTAAGCAGACAACATTCATCTACATATAATTTAATTTTTTACATTGAATTATTTTATGTGTTTCTGTGTGTATGCATTTTGTAAATGTCAGAAGCTGCTCGGTTCTGGCTCCCTCTTGAAGGTCACTAATGGGGAAAGAGTGTTGGGGAAAAGTTTTGGCAGGGGCAAGACTTACTTGGTCTTGTAAGATACTTAGGGTTGCCTTTTAATAATAAAACGTTTACCTGTCTTAAGTCTAAGTTAATTTGCAGTGGTAGTTGTTCTACCTGAGTTCCTCCTAGGGCAGAAATTTTTCTTTGATTCCTTTTCGCTTTTCTTTAATTTCTTTTCAAAGGTTGGAAGCTGAGCTGGGTGGCGTCTTGCTCTAAGTTCACCACTCCCTTCAATCCACTTAGCATTAAACCTCCCTTTAATTTGTTTACACTTCCTGGTGCTCATTTTCTCCTTCAATTGTGCATTTTGTGTCTTTTCTTGCTCAGCTTTCTCCATTTCACTATAGATCTTCATAATACTAGCCACTAATAACCAATCAACACAGTCAATATTAGGTTGTTTTGAAATGTCCTCTGCCAAAGCTGTTAATCCATGGCTCTTCAATTAGCCCTCAGGCAGACTTTTTGGACAAGGGCAGAAAGCAGTCACATCTTAGCCAAAATATCAAAATTGTCTTTAAGCCATGTGTTAATATTCTTCTCTGAAACCTCTTGATCTGGGCCCCCACAGTTTAAATCACCCTCTGCATCACTATCTTCCACATGCCTACTTGTATGGTCATTAATCTCTACTTAAAGTGTCTGACTAATTTTCTAATCCAAAGTCACTATAATCACAGAGACTCTTATAAAGGAACATAGTTAATTGGCTTACAGTTCAGAGGTAGACTGCATTATCATCATGGCTGGAAGCATGGTCAAGTAGAAGCAGACGAAGTGCTGGAATGGGGCTGAGAATTCTATAACTGCATTCTCAGGCAGTAGTAAGGAAGAGTGAGCCATAGGGCCTAGGTTGAGCTTCTGAACCTCAAAGTCCACCCCTGGTGTCCTACTTCCCCCAGGAAGGCCAAACCTATTCCAACAAGACCATGGTTCCTAAATGTGCTACTCTCTATGAGTTTCTGGGGGCCATTTTTACTCAAACCATCACATGTTTATACATATATATTCACATATGTACATATTCATGCATGTATATAGTTATACACATGAATATATATACACATATATTTACATACTAGAAATATTTCTATATAAACATTTTTAATGATGCAGAAATCTTAAATCCTGGACTATTTGTAAGAAATTATCTTTCAATCTCCAGGTTATACATTGGCTAAACATAGAGACCATTTTCCCCCTGTGAAGAATGAAAGTCATATTTTGTCATCTTTATTATTTCATGTGCTATACTTTAAATTGTGAATGCTTCCCAAAGTTCCATAAGGCAAAGTCTTGCTCCTGGAGCATCACTATTTAGTGATAATATAATCTTTAACAGGTACACATCTGAAGATAATGATTCCACTTCTCCTAGTATTCTTCATTTATATCTTCATTAGTTAAGCAGAAGGGGTGGGATGCCAGGAGCCTTTTCCAGACTCATAACTCAATAAGTACAGTTTTGTGCAGGCCTAGTCCAAACAGACATAACCGCCATGTGTTCATAAACAACAGCTGTGCTATGCCCAGAAGGCAACATTCAGGAGCTCTACTCCCTGTCTTCCAGCTTCTATATTCTTTCCACCTCTTCTGATACATTTCCTGAACATAGATGAGGCACTATAAATGTCCTATTTAGGGCCTAGTGAACAGAGGACCCTTAATTCTCAGCACCTTGTGTAAACAAAAATAATTGGTAGGGAATATTCTATGCTTAATCCTGTGAGTAACACTGGACTATGGGATAAGCATAGACATGTATAAAATCATTTGACATGATGTCAATTTAATTATATATTAGCAGTAGTTCCCAGTACATTGCATAGCCTCACTTGCCATGATTTTTGGGACTGGGTTTACGGACCCAGTCATACTTTCCTTCCTGCTTAAACCCAAAGAGAAGCTAATTGCCCCCACAACAGCCTTAATAATTATTCTTAAATTTAAATTCAACTCCATTTCCCTCAAAACTTAAAAACAAAGGTATATAAAAGAGTCACAAAGCTTTTAAGGATTTCTATTAATAAGCATTTATCTTCCTATAGGATTGCAAACCCCTTCAGCTCCTTCAGTCCTTTCTCTAATAACCTCTGTTGGGGACCCAGTCCCCAGTGCAATGATTGGTTGCTAGCACCCGACCCCCCCACTCCCAGAGTTCCAAACCACCAACCAAAGAGTACACATGGAAAAACCCATGACTCTAGTCACATATGTAGTAGAGGATGGCCCTGTCAGAAATCAATGGGAGGAGAGGCCCTTGGTCCTATGAAGGGGAATGCCAGAACTGGGAGTCAGGAGTGGATGGGTGGGGGAACACCCTCATAGAAGCAGGGGAAGAGGATAGGATAGGGGGTTTCCAGAGGGGAAACCGGAAAAGGGGATGACATCTGAAATGTAAATAAATAAAATATCCAATAGATAGATAGATAAATAGATAGATAGATAGATAGATAGATAGATAATAAGCATTTATCATGAATAATAAACATAACACAAGAACTTACCATTTGGAAGTCTTTGTATCAAAGTCTTTATCATTGTACCTGCTCTGCTACTTTAAAGAACAACCTTATAATGCCATACCTGTTTGGAAAAATATAAAAGGCTCTGTAGATTGTCTATACCCATTTCCACATTGACCTAAGTGAATGCAAGGGTTAGAAAACAGTCTCATCTGTAAGTTTCCCAGGGCAGAAGAATTCTGGCTTCCATGTCTGTAGTTCATTCTGGCAGCAGTAACTAAAAGATTAGGCAAAGTTATACTTAATTCACTTACATAGAACTGACCAGAATCTGAGAAAATCTTCTAATGTCGAGATCCTTAATGTAATCTTATCTTCAAATCTTGTGTCTTTCTTACAAAGTTTATATGTGTTAGATATTTAGACAATCTCACTTTGATGTCCATTACTATGCCACAATATGTTTCAATGAAACACTATCATGCTCACTTCTGGATATTTAATTCCAACAAAGCTTCCTTGGACATCATGAAAGTGTTCCCTATTCACCTATAGTCTTAAAGATTTCCCTCCAGTGTAGACCAGGTCTTCCTATTTAAGTTCAAAGATAGAATGAGTTGGTGCTTGAGCTTGCTTTAATCCAAGACTTTATATATTAATTCCTTTAGCTTGTTAAGCAAATTATATATCCCATCTCTGAAAAAAATTGAACTTCAATGACCTAGTTAGTGTTCCAATTTTGTCTCAAACTTAAAAACCTTTCCTGCATGTATATGGCAGTCTTCAAACTGCATGCACTTCATTAGCCTACATTTCTGAACAGTAAATATTCACAAAAAACTCTGTAGTAGTTGCAATTCATATAATAATCTCTAACTCACTACAGTTATCAAGAGATAACTCATTAGTAAATATATTATATATGCTATGTGAGTTACCATCTATATTATATAATATACTATATAAGTATATAATATATTATATATGGTATAATTAATTTTATATTATTAATACAATAATATTAATATTATTGTATATTATAATTAATATTATACATTATATTTAATATTATATATTACACCCAATGCTTCTCTAATTCTTTAGCATTTTCCATTTAATTCAATTGTTACAAATTCTATGAGGCATAATAATGTCTGCTCAAGCTGTTTACACTGTGATTTCTAAGGTCTATGACTATATCACATTAAATCATAAGAGAAGCTAGACAGAATGTGTCATTCGGCTAAAGACCCTGACATGAATTCTTCTTGAATTATTCCAGTAGACCAAATGTGATTGCAAGAATTCATAGCACTAAAGAAACCAGAGGATGAAGTCAGAATGATGTAATGTTCTAGGACTCAATTATCATTGCTGGCATTGGAGTTCCTGAATATATACAGTCTAAAGAAGGTAGAAAAATCAACAAGCTGCATCATTCCCCTTGTCTCCAAAAGGGAACATACATGTGCCAAAACCTTGGCTTTATTCAGAAGGACCATCATTAGATTTAAGAGTTTCAAAGATGCAAAACAGCTGTATGTTGCTTTGTGTCCCAAATAAGAGATGAATACAAATGATGACTCATTTACCTGAGTGAAAATAAGGATTACACATACTACATGGTGTTAGCGACTTGGCTAGGATTAAGCAGTCAAATGGTAGAGGAGTTATTGAGGTAAGGAAGCCTGTTTATGGAGATAACTTTTAAAAACCTCTTTATCTACATATAAACAAGTATCAAATTTGTCTCAAGGTGGAAATATTTGCTAAGGCTGTGAAATCTTGGTTCACCAGGAACCTGTAACCCCAGTGTATTTGATAAATAATAGAAATTATCCACAAGTTCATGGTTCTGACCTAGATTCTCTGCTTCTTTCCCTATGTATCATTCATAACAATGATTCTCACTGCTGACTACTCCTCCTCCAATCCTTAGACACCTCCAGAGCTTCTTCAAAGGCGATGGTATAGTGGAGAAAGAAAATGACACCATAATACTATAATTCTATGTAGCTGTGTTTGTGATGTCTTGGGTTTATGTGACAGCCCTTGCTTCACTTCAAACATAGTAACACTATTCAGAAAGTAGATAATGTTCTCTTTGGTATAAGACTAGTGTATAAGATGATTATTGACTAAGAAGGTTCACAAGGTTGCCTAATATTTTCTAGGAAGTGTGACAGCAGTGTCTGGCCTGTATCTAGTGTCATCATGGCATGAAGAAGACCATGAGCTTTGTTTGATTATAAAGCACAGTGTTTATTAACCCACAGATCCCAGAAATACCCATTCACCGTATAAACTTCATTTAACAAAACCAGCTAGAGATGGGCAAAGTTCTCACCTCGTATGTTTGTTCTGAGTCTTATAGAGGATGCTGTGCTAAATATTTTTCTCTTGATAAAGTTAAATAAATGTTAGTAACTATTGTAATCACTAGTGAATTTGGGGTAAAGTTAGTTTACTTTATATTTCAGATATTGTCATCCTGCCAAGAAAGATATTATTGAAATCCTTCCATCCCCAAAGACCTAAAATATGCAGTTAGCTTTCACCTATGGTTTAATTTCTCTGTAGTTTCAGTTACCATGTTCAATCATGTTAGAAATTAATTGGGAATTTCTAGATCTAACAAGCATAAGGTTTAAATGGTATAGCATTCTGAGTGGCATGGAGAGAGGTCATGCCTCCTTTCAGGGATGTGCAAGATCATACTTTGTTCAATGGCTCCCTCTGCATGTGCTAATTGTGAGTCAATTAGAAGTCATTTATGTATCAGACATACCACTGAGCTACCATAGTGGTTGTGTTCCGTAGTTGTTATTTCACTTAATTATGGCTACAAAGAACAGAGTAGTAATTGTATAAATTCAGATAAGCCAGAGGGAACCCATAAAGTACTTTATCAAATAAAAAGTGCAAAAAAATTAGATAATATTGTATGCTGAGGTTACATATGGAATGAACCTTCTATTGGTTCATAAGTAAGTACCAAAAAAAAAAAAAAAAAACCCAAAAAGCAAAAAAACAAAACAAAAAAAACCCCCACCAAAATCGTATCCTGGTCTTGCTGTCGAAGATATATGAACACTATGGGCAATATGAATTTAAATATGAAAGATTTTGCATTATAGAATCTGCTACTGTCAGCAGGTTCAAGCATCCACTGGGGATCTCACTATTTGTGCGTGGGGAATAGTGGAGTTTAATTTAGATCTGACTCATCAATTTCTTTAAGATTATGAACCTATGAGATTATTTTAAAGACGATGGTGGAATTGAGTTTTCAGTGGGGTGTATTTTTATTTGTTTTACAGCTGGAAAGCAATTGTTTTGAAGTTTTTGACATTGCTGACTGACTTGTACACCCTTCCACAAAGCAGAATAGATGTAATTCATCTCCCTTTAACCATTGTTAAAATTCCTGTCAGGCACTCACTCACCGTTATCATTCACTTTTTTCCTCTCCTGTGGTAGTTTTTGCTTCTTTGTAAATCAGACAACCAAAACCTAGGTGGTACTTTATGACCCTGCCTGGGACAGGTGCCACCAATCTGACCCTAATCATTATTCTGGTTCTTTAACACCTGTGCTTTTGTCTCTGGGACATGAGAGGACAAAGCTGGTTATGAGCCAGCTAGTTTTTTTATTTTGTTGTTGTTGTTGTTTGCTTGTTTTTGTTTTTTGATGTTGTTTCTTTGTTTTCTATTTCATTTTATTTGTATTTCCAAGAAGACTTTAGGTTGATCACAGTATCATTGCTCAATTCTAGAATTTATTCCCTGGATAGCAATACTCATAACCAGGAGGTTCATCTTACAGCCTGTAAATAAGCAGAAAAACTTTGAATTGAAGGGAAGAGAAACCCAGTGTGTAGACAGAGAGGCAGAGCTCACAAATGTGTTCCCTGACCTTGAGATGTAGATGGCCAGCAGGAGTTTCCATTACCAAGTGTGACTCTTGTAATGAGTTTCTAATGAGCCATCAGGAAAGGAAGGTGAGAAAGAGCTAAGCCATTCTCTCTGTTTTTCCTTCTTAATATCCATGCATTTTAAAAAATGAATGCAAGCAAAGCATAAAGCAGGAAGTTTTTTTTTAAATAAATTATTCTGGTTTAAATTCAGAGATTTTTTTCCTTTCTTCAAAAACAAATTTGTTTTTATACAATATACCCTGATTACAACTTTCCCTAAAATCCAGAGGTTTTTTTTTTTTTTAATCACAACGCAGTATAAATAATTAGGATAAAGCAAAACATGTAAAACCATTGAACTAATCCTATCCATTTATCAATGGTTACTGTAATTCTACTTTAAATATTAGTATTGGCCACCCTCTAATTTAATATTCATTAAATATATAGAATGTCATATTAGCCCTTAATTTGGAGGTAACTTCATGATACATCAATCAGTAGATAAACTAGTAAACAATTACTATGAGTCATGTTTTCCCTTACCAGCTTGCCTACTCATACAATGATTAGTAATACTACTACTAATGATAATAACAATAATAAATATATTTTTTTTCGGAGCTGGGGACCGAACCCAGGGCCTTGCACTTACTAGGCAAGCGCTCTACCACTGAGCCAAATTCCCAACCCCTATAAATGTATTTTTTAAAATCCTTGTAATGGCCACATGAAACATTTGACATCAATTCCTAGTCCAACAGGAGTAGTTGCTACAAACATCTTTTGAAAGGCATGGAGATAGAAGGATACACCTAATGAAATGGATGTTTACTGAGCAGATACATACAACTGATTCTTTGAACTGAACTCAAATCAACTATAAACCCACAGTGTTATTTTTTATAACTGCTTTTATTATTTGAAATTATAATGTAATTACATATTATCCCTCTTCCCTTGTTTCCTTCCAAATCCTTTAATATTATCCCTCCTTTCTCTTTCCCAAACTCATGTCTCTTGCATAGATTTATGGAGATAATGGGAATTCTAACATATTTTGGATATATCAACACACCAAAAGAACATGCCACCAAGTCAACTAAGAAGGACTCACATGGGCTCCCAGAGACTGATGAATTAGAGTTCAGACTAGACGTAGATTTATGTCTTTTGAAAGTACTACAACTCCATGCATTTATAATATATGATATATATAAACATATGTATACATATACACATATGTATATGAGAAAACTTTGGATCTGAATGAGTTATCTTTATGATGAGAAAATAAAATAATCAATTTTATAATAATTTGGAAATTACAGTGAAATCTGTATGTTGATTTTTTCTTTTTTAAAAAAAATTGAAAATAGATTCTTCTCTCATACAATAACATCCCAACCACAGTTTCCCTTCCCTCCATAGCTCTATCCCCGGATCCACTCCAAGCAAAACCAAACAAGATACAATAAGACAGGGCAAAAGAATTTGAATCAAGATTAGACAAGGCAAACCAATAGGAGGAAAATAGTCTCAAGGGCAGGTAAAAAAAGTTAGTGAAGCACCTGTTCCCATTGTTAGTAGTCCCACAAGAACACTAAGCTGACAACTATAACATAAATTCAAAGGACCTGGTACAGATGCATGCAGGCTTTGTGCTTGATGTTTCAGTCTCTTTGAGCCCATGTGAGTCCTTAGTTGACTTGGTGGCATGTTCTTCTGGTGTGTTGATATATTCAAAATATGTTAGAATTCCCATGATTTCCATAAATAATATCTAGAATGTTATATGTATCTCATTATCTTCAATTCAGTAGTTGAAGATACGTTATCATAGTTCAGCTCCAAATTGATGTGTTTCATTCAATGACAGTGAAGCAAGAGTCAAAATGAGTTAGATGGCTCTGTCTGCCTTTCCTTCTTGGGCACATAAATAAAATAAATTCATTATCTTCAGTAAGTTTAGGAGAATCATGGTTACATTTTAGAATTAAGAGTTTTATTTCCTATCAATGGTTCTAGGCACATGGGCAATTAGAATTATGTAAAAAGCTTAGGTGTAAAAGCTTGTTTGGTTTATTAGAGACAGAGTCTCCTGCAGTCTAGACTGAACTCCAACTCACTGTGTACCTGAAAGATGATCTTGAACTTCTTGTCCTCTTGTCTTACTCCTGCATGCTGATGTTGTAAGAATGTGTCACAACTTCCGGAAAAATCAATATTTTTCTTATTAAATATTTCTTTATACATAAATTACAAAAATAATTTGAATAAAGAATGTTGGCATAAGCACTCACAGGTATTATTTTTTTTATAAATATTTTGTGAAAAGATTCTTTTTTGAAATTAAAAACATATTTTTAAAATACTTGTAAGAGACTTTATAGAAGGTCAGAAATGTGTTCAGAAGAAGTGCTCTATATTTTAAAACATAAATATAACAATTTCCATCTATTCTGGAACGTTATATGATTAAAACCAATGGGAGGATCACACATCAGCATGATCCTAACATTTATGCAGATGACTGCTCATTAACATAGTCTACCTAGTGAGCTTCGGAAGTCCCAGTATATGCAGCTTAAAGAAAAGTTCATTTTCTAGTAATATGTGAAGGCTTTTTTTTTTAAAAATCCAACACCTAGGGGCTAAAGGAATGGCTCAGTGGTTAAGAGCACTGACTGCTCTTCCACAGAACCCAGGTTCAATTCCCAGCATCCACATGGCAGCTCATAACTGTTTGCAGCTCCAGTTCTAGGGGATTTGGCATCTTCACACAGACATACATGAAAGCAAATACCAATCAAATAAAATACAAATAAGATCATCTTTAGAAATTAAAAATAACTAACACCTACATATTAACCATCAACTCTCTAAAATTTAATGTTTAAAATACAAACTCCAACTTTAATATTATTATATACTTTAATATTATTATATATTATATACAAAACTTGAAATTTCTTTGTCTTTAGAGGTTGTTATGTTAAGAGTAGGAATGACGGGGTTGGGGATTTAGCTCAGCCGTAGAGCGCTTGCCTAGAGAGCGCAAGGCCCTGGGTTCGGTCCCCAGCTCCGGTGGGGGGGGGGGAAGAAGAGTAGAAATGACTATATAACATAAAAACATGTTATTTTCCTTCTTTATAATAGGATTTAGTATTTTAATAATTACTCATAACATGATACTACCACTGTATCTGTGACAGCAAAAAAGAAAATTGAGTATTTGAAAGCTAAATACTTTGAAACACTACATAACAGAGAATCTGGAATGTGAATTTGCTCTGCATCCACCAGTATGACTTTTACCAAACTAAACTCGTATATATTCTAAGACTATTTTCAGATATTTCTAATACCTTAAAACTTTATATATACTTCTGTATGTAGGGTAAATCTAGAATAATTTAAGAGGTATTATTTATTTAAATGCAAAGTCTATTTATTTATATCAAATTACACATACTCTTAGAGCTCAAACTACCAATGGATAGAGTGGTATTCTATAAGAAAATGACACAATTCTATTTTTTTTGGAACAAATATTATATGATTTGTTTTTTCCATTTTGTATATATTACATTACATGAAAAAATAGAGATCTTTACATATTGTATGTAAGAATTTGGTTTGTATTAAGTACCAATTAACTTGTGAAGTCTTTGGATTTCTATTGGAAATATAGCTCGTTGGTTATCTGCTTCTTGTCTGGCCACTCAAAATTTGGTTGTTGTCAACATGGATATTTAGCAATTAAAGTGGTACGAATGGAACAAATGAAACAAAATGGACAAATGGAACAAATTATTTCCTGTTTCATACATTGTGTATTCTAAAAAAGAATGGAAGAATATATAATTATTAAATTTACTAGATTATAACTAGATTATGACTTAGTAAACAGTATATTTATTACAAATGTAATAATACAAATGTAATAAACATAGTGAATTCAATCTTATATTTGAGTGATTCACAGAATTCAAATAAGCTTTCTATTTATTACTAATAACTTAGCATTAAGAAGATTTAAAAGATACAAATGAACATCCACATGAAAAGATACACATTAACTACTAATTAAGATTTTCTGTCTCTGGGGAGCTGAGTGGCATTGGTCTTCACTGTATGTATGCAGTATAAACTTTCCACACCATGTCTTGTGTTTTTATGGAGTCTCCTGAATGTAGGCATGATTGATAAAATCATGGACCCATGATATACATAACCTCTGCCTCTGTCCATAGCTTAGAGACTGGGGTAAGGCTGGAATCTATAACTATTTAACACATGGTTCATTCCCATAGCAACAAACCACACCCAAAGATATCTCCCCAAATCAGTTATTTCAGTTACACACACAAAATTAGATGCATCACTTTGGGGACTCAAAGCATTTAGAAACTAAATGTGCCAAGAAACTGAGACTAAAACTAGATATATTTTTATTGTAAATCACAATACTAGAATTATTTATATGATTTTAATACCAACCATCCACTTACGGTAAAAGGACATGATATTAGAGATATCAGGTCAATGCAGAGAAAGGAAAAGATGAAGGAGTCACTATGAAAAAGGTTGGTTAAAGAAACTAAAACACAAGATCAGAAGGGAGCTCAAAGAAAAATAAGAAGTAGAAGTCCAGAAGCAATCAGATCTGTGTTTGTTGTGTTCAAACATTCAAAAGCAAAGCAGAGAAGAACTTAGGGGCTCCTTGAAAAGAGAGTGTCAGAAAGGAGACTTAAGGTGAGTCGAAAGGAAAGTGGAATCCTAAAAATAAAGAGGTGAAGTGTGAAAAGATTAATCTAGAACTTCAAAATTAAGTTTTGAATAATAAATTGTGCAAATTTTACAGGAAAAATTATCATCAAATTTGTACTGAAAAGGACAGTATATAAAATTGTCAGGATAAAAGATAATTACTAAAAATGAAGTACAGAATGAAAATAAGGCATATGTAAAAACAGTTATGGGGACAACGTGTCGCAAATATGTGTGTGATGTAACACAGTCTATATATGTAAGCCCTAGAGTTGCCTCTCTCTCTCTCTCTCTCTCTCTCTGTCTCTCTCTCTCTCTCTCTCTCTCTCTCTCTCTCTGTCTCTCTCTCTCAAATTTGATCATTAATAAAACTGGCATAATTTTAGAATCTACTCATAAACTTCTACAATAAGACTCAACATGGAAAAAGTAGCAGCAATTTGTAAGAAGTTTATAGAAAGCAATATTTTGAGGAAATTTTGATATAAATATATAATATGTATCTATTTGTTAGAGAGACAGAAGCAAGCAATAGCATGAACAGCTGCTTTCAAACAACTTGCCAATTCTTCAAATAATTAAATATAAAATTACCATATGATGCAGCTATTCTACTCCCAGGCATTTTTCCAAGGATAATTGCAAACATATGTGCACACACAAAATAATTGTACATGAGTATTTATAACAGATTTATTTATAATCACTAAAAAGTGGAAACAACCCAAATGTCCATCAAGAGATAAATGGATAAGTAAAATTTAGATTTGTATACAATGAAATATTATTGAGCTCTCAAGAAGAATTAAAATACCAAAGTATGTTGCGATACTGAAACCTGGAAACATTAAGTTAAGTGAAACATCAAATTAGTATACAGTCATATTACAAAGCTTAGCATATAGTCATATTAAAGCCCAGAGCTAGGAATTCAAATAGGAAGGAAATTAAGTGGTGCTTGCTTAAGAATAGGAGGAGGGTCTAGCTGAAAAAGGTAAAGCTTCCAATCCGAGTCTAAAGTTGATTGTTACCACGATTATACATGTCTTAAAACTCCTAAATTGTAAGTGGGAGAGTTTTATGGAATATTCAGTTATTTCAAAGCTGTTCAAAAAGCCAATGGAATCAAAAACATATATAAGAGAAAGTAATAATCAAACCACATTGATATCAATTTAAACAAAAGTTACAGGATGACTAAAAAGAATTTTTCATATGATTAAAATATTTACATGCTGAAACATTACTGTCATTATCCTATGAGCCACTAGGAAAAAGATCAAAGTTTTCTAATACAACCACTTTTTTCAGTTCTGTGTTTAATTGTCTTTACTGTATGCTAAAGGGATTACAAATCAATTAAAATGATAAAAGATTGGGCACCTGTTTGCAGATGATATAACCTTTTGAGTTTTTCCATTTCTTTCTTTCCTTCTTTCCTTCTCTCTTTCATTATATCCAGTCACAGCCCCATTTGCTCCCAGTCTCCCTCATATGTCCCCCCCCCCCCCCGTCCCCTCTTCTTCAGCTCTGAGAAGGGGAAGATCCCCACCCCTGGATATCAACCCACTCTCACACCTCAAGTCACAGCAGGACTAGACAAATTCTCCCCCAGTGAGGTCAGACAGGGCAGCTCAGTAAGGGCAACAGGATCCTCAGGCAGGCCACAGAGTCAGGGTAAGTTCCCACTTCAATTGTTCAGGGATCTGCATGAAGACCAAACCGCACATCTGCTACACATGTGCAGTGGGTCTATGACCAGCCCTGCATGCTTTTTTGGTTGGTGTGTCATGGTTAGGATTAGCCACAAATAATATAAAATAACTTGGTGTAACTCTTAACAACCAAGGAAAAGACCTGTATGAGACAAGAACTTCAAGTCTTTGAAGAAGGACATTTAAGAAGCTATCAGAAGATGAGAAAAAAAATCTCCCATGCTCATGGATAAGTAGGATTAAAACAGTGAAAATGGCCACCTTCCATTAAAATTCCAATAAAATTCTTTACAGGCTTTGAGAGCACAATTCTCAACTTCATATGGAAAAACTAAAAACTCAGAAGCTCAGGATAGCTTAAACAATTCTGTACAATAAGGGAACTTCTGGAAGTATCGCCATCTCTGATTTCAAGCTGTACTACAGAACGACTGTAATAAAAACTGTACGACTCTGGTATAAAAACAGATGATGTGATCAATATAATCAAGTTGAAGACTCTGAAATGAACATACCTACACATACTTGTGTTTTGACAAAGAAGCCAAAACCATACGATGGAAAAAGAAAGTTTCTTCAACAAATGGTGCTGGTCTAACTGTACGGCTGTAAGTAGAAGAATGTGAATAGAACTATATTTATCACTCTGCACAAAACTCAAATCCAGGTGGTTCAAAGACTTTAGCATAAACCCAGATACACTACACACGAGAGAATGTAGGGCTTAGTGTTGACTGCAGATGACATATTTTAATATAAAAAAATAAAATGGGGTTTAAAAATATTGTAATTTATTAATAAGTAAATCAAAGAAAGTGGTTAATTAGATATTATGACAGAAGCTAATCTTTTTCTTACTTTAAAGCAGTGAAAGAATAACTACTTAACATTGAAAATGTAGATCCAAGATTAAGAAAATGCATAGAACATTATTAGATGATGTTAGATGGGACCTTCCCTCAAAATGACCCGAAGACTCATTAGAAGTCAGGCTGGAATCCTAGTGAAATTTTTCATTCACAAGCTAACTCTAAAATTTATGGGGAAGTCAATGATATTAAAAGATAAATTTGAAGGAGATAGGACAAAAGAGATGTGACAACTCCCTTTGAAACCCTAGGTTTAAATTGAAGTTACTGTTGCTAGCCTGTTACTCTGCTTCAGAAACCGACACAGCAAGTTCAAGCTCTTCCTGGGCTATAGAGAGTTGGTACCTTCAGTATTAGTACTGACCAGTTTTCGAGTGTGATCACACTATTGGCATTTAAGACTATTGGACTAATATGTGATTTCCTGAATCAGGATAAAACCACCACTTCATCCTCCAGTAATGGAACCATGTTCAATGAAAAGATGTTCCATCAACAGTGTTATTTCTACATAGAAAAGGATCCTAAGAAGGGGTATAAGTGGATAAAATCCTAAAAATGCTTTCATAGGTAAAACTGTGTGCACAGTTACTATTATATATTATATATGTAATATATATACTATATATAAACATATTTGCCTAGTTATACCTCAGCGGAACAGAAAGAAGTGGTGGAGGCTGCCATTGAAAAGCACCGTCCATGGGCTGGAGAGATGGCTCAGTGGTTAAGAGCACTGACTGCTCTTCCTGAGGTCCTGAATTCAATTTCCAGCAACCACATGGTGGCTCACAAGCATCTGTAATGAAATCTGATGCCTTCTGGTGTGTGTGAAGACAGCTAGAGTGTACTTATATATAATAAATAAGTAAGTAAATAAATAAATCTTTTTTAAAAAAGAAAAGCACCCTCCACATTCTTTTTCACAATCACATTTGCATTGTCATAGATGCTCTCTTTACAAAAACTGTATTACATTATAGGTTTTGAGAAATATTGTATGCAAAACCCAGTGTCTTCCCATTTCAAATTTAACTTTTCTTAAATTCCTATCATAAATTGACTGCACTTGGCTAAGAATCACAAATTGTCCGTGATTGGCCTTTAGCCATGATACTTTCAATTTAATTGTACGTTAACTTTATTATTTTCATTTATTCCCTGAATTTTTAACAACATACTAGAATCATAGAAGATTAAGCCATTGTTATTATTAAAAAACCCTAGCTAAAGTGATCTGTACTAAAAAATGTGAATTTTCATTTTCTTATATCTCATCAAACAACACGATGTCTTTCACTGATAGAATGTATTTTGTCAAGCTTCAGAAATTCGGCATATTAATACATTGTTGTGCTGTTTCTCTGATGTTTTATGTCTTTTGGGACCAATGATCCATGTCAATGGAAATATAGAACTTCTCTTAATAGCAGGTAGCATCATATCAATGTAATTAATTCTCATCTTTGAATCTTTTCATCTGCTGTTACCCCCAAAAATAAGTAGGAGAAAATTATTTCCTAAAAGCTTTTAGGTTTGTTGACATAATGGTGGATATGAAGTTCAGGCTCAGGCTCTACCCATTTGTTCTAATTAGAGAGTATGACTACCTGTCAGTTAAGTGTGTCAGGCCGAACAAAAATGTAGGGAAGTGAGGCATTAAAGTCTTGAGATGGACAATGATTGGCAGGTTTTCCTTTTCATACTAAATGCTGTAGTTCATCTATTATCTGTCTTCATAATCCTAATGTCCACATTAGTATTGAACTGGGAATGAATATCAGGCAGTATGTAAAAAGAAGCATCTTCAGTTTCTTAGAGAACCAAAAAAGGTGGCTGCCAACATGCTTATTTTCAGTAAAACATAAGCTATGCAATTTTAAGTCCTAGCTTCAAGTTGATATTATACCATTGCTAGGATTTACTTACAACCTGTTGTTTTTGTCGTTGTTGTTGTTGTTGTTTAAAGGATGGAATGATAGTATGCATTTGTTATGCAGCTTCTGGGGTTCTCAAGACCTGCAAATCCATGGGGCACCCAAGCCAGCCAGAATAGCCTAATTGAGGAACTCCCAAGCCAGTGAGACAGTCTGCTCAAGGTTTCCACATGCACATGCATATGAACACGTATAAGCACTTACCCTCACTTTCAATCACTCACACACATGTGCACACAGAGAAAATGAGAGAGAAAATGATCACATTATTGTTTTTCTATTTATTCACAATCAAGGATGATTTTAAACTATCAATATGTATAAAATAAAGATTAGCATAGCTATTTCTTTACAGGAAAAGGGTCTTTCCTACTTAAATCCAGTCTGGAAACCTTATTTTAATAAAAGATCCTTCACTGTCACTCCTGGGCATCATGGTGCAGCTCTGAGAACCTGTATAAGCTTCATGGTTTGGTTTATAAAAGAAAGAGTCTTTTTTGTTTCTGTCTTAGCTTTCTCTTTCTTTTCACTTTGTTTGTGGGGCACACTCACCTGTGTATGCACTTGTAAAGGACAGAACTAACCATTGAGTGTGTTCATCAGTCTACATATTTACATAGTATTCCTTCAATGAACATGAAGTTTTGTCATTTTGGACAGAGTAGCTACTTAGTGAGTTCTCTAGATCTATATGTCTCTTCGATCATCCCCAGCACTAAAGCTACAGGACGATACTAAATGCTACCCAATTTTTACATGGATACTGGATATCTTTACTCAGCTGCAGAAATCAATTTACCCACTAAGCCACCCCCTCAGCCTTTCTCCTGTTTTCTTACTGGGTTTCTTTTGTAATTCACTTTCTCATAAATGAATTTAACACTTGAATCCACCAAAACATTTAAGAAAATAGATTTGACTTCCAAAAGAGGCCATGGAGAGTGTGCAATAATGTTGTAGTGTTCCCAAGACATTTTCTTATCATAAGAAAGTTAGACTGGCAGAAGCCAGAGGGAAGCATCTTATCCAGTAAATTCCTCAAGGCAGAGGAAAGACCTACTCTGACAATCCCAGGCACTTTATAGCATAAGCTGTTTCAAAGATACAATGAATGTCTAGTAATCATTTCCTTTTAACATTGCTTTTATTATTTTTAGAATATCACACATAAATATTATATTTATATAATTACCATGCCAGCTCTTTCTGTAACCCTCACAAATTCATGACCTCTTTTTCATTAATATATACATATTCATATATACATATGTACACACTTTATCTATTCACCAATATAGATATATCAATATATCCATATATCTATATGTCATCTATATATTTATATCTCTATCTATCCATCTATGTATCTATATATCTATCTATACCTGCTAATTCCATTTAGTGATATTCATATAAGTATACATTTTTTAGAGATGAAAACTTTGGTTAGGATAACCTGTCAAGACCTCATGCCTGGAGAAGACTGATTTTCCCTTGCCTGTAAGCTGCAGCTCTTTATCAAAGGTTGAGGCCTTGTTAGAGATCCTCCATCTTTACTTGATGTGAACTAGTATTGTCGTGTTTAGCTGGCTATATTGTTAAGATTTTTATGTTTGCAGCTTCCTTGTCATATATATATATATATATATATATATATATATATGTATAATGTATGTGTAATAGATAGATAGATAGATAGACATAGATAGATAAAGACATAGACATAGATATAGATATAGATATGATTGATTTGTAATTCTACTGTCTTGTAGAAGGCACCTGGGCCTCTGGCTGTTTCACTCACTACACACACACACACACACACACACACACACACACACACACACTTCCATAATATTCTCTGAGCCTTAGTTGTAAAGTGTATGTTGTAATGTATTAAGTGGGAATTGGCACACACGGTCAGTTTTTCTATTTTGACCAATCATGGATTTCTGTAGTAGTTGCCATCCTCTGGGGATAAAGGTTTCTTTGATGAGGATAGGAGTTCTATTTACCTGTGGACATAAGGATAGGAATTAGGAATGCAGGTGAGAATTTGAATTGCTGAATTTCATTAGGGTCCAGGAAAATTTCCATCAAAAGTTGTGAGAAAACAATGAAAGGAAAAAACTCATCTCACTATTGGCAGCAAGATAAGGAATATTCTCTATGGATTTAATCTCCCATGAATATTTTAAAGGATTCATGTGTCAGCATGTGTTTTCCTCTTGACTAGAAGCCTCATGTATGCTGGGGGTTTCCGTCTTAGACAATTCAACTTTTCATGACCCTTGCATGCAATTCCAAGCCTGCAAAATAAGCTTTGCACACACATGTCTTAACTGATTTAATAAATGGGAAATGAGTGAAAAAGAATGAGAATAACCTGCAATTTGGCTGCATCTTCTTTGTTCTAATTACACATGGATAATACAAGATAATCAATGATAGCCAGGATAAAATCTTCTCTATTGTTATGTTAAATATAATTGCTATTTTTCTAAACCTATTTTAAAGAAGAACTTTAGTTAAATGTGAAGGTTTTAAAAGCTATGTAAAATACTTATTTTTCCTCTTTCATAAACAGCATTTAAAAATACATCTCATTTGACTCTTTCTCTTCCTTTCATCCTTAAAACTTTCGTGAGAGTTCAGCTGTTGTTGTTGGCACAAGACCTACAGGAGATCATGTAGTTTTACTTACCATTTCAATATGTTGACTACAGTCCAATTATTCACCAAACATTGGTATCCACTGTTTGTTTCCCTTGTTGCCTTGATTACTATATCTTTGGCTAAAATCCTCAATGTATCAGGGTACAGATATTTCTAGTATCATTATTTTTTGAGGCAACTTTTATATACATATATA
Organism: Rattus norvegicus; assembly: GCF_021556685.1. NCBI lineage: Eukaryota > Metazoa > Chordata > Mammalia > Rodentia > Muridae > Rattus > Rattus norvegicus. The sequence goes on along the minus strand of NC_141548.1, from coordinate 106,763,848 downwards.
CATATACATATATTTACATATATATATATATATGACTTCAAGAGATGTCAGACAAAAAGTCTATAACCATAATAGCCATACTGCTGTACTTTGCTCTGTTGATAACCTACACTATTTTTCATTTAAAGATCAGTCCCAAATAAATACTTAACATTTGCATTGTAATGTACATTTTGTATTTGGGGCTTGTTTAGGGTCTTATTTATTTGTTTATTTATGCTTGAATCCCTCCAAAGTTTCCTTTGTTAATTCATTAAAAGTACCGTTTCATCTCTAATTATTAGAGTAATGAGATGTGAGAAAAAGAAAGGGACTGGGGATGGGTAAAACCTGAGTGTCACCATTGCAGTAACTCATTAGGAAACCAGTCTTCCAGTCGATGACAGGATTACAACCAGAAGTTAGCTCCTGTAAGTTTCTGGAAGTAGCTACATATTTAAGTTCTCAGAATCCTGTCAGAAGAATGCTTTTTGTCCTCTCTCAAAAATTTAAATAGTATTTTATCCCTCATGAATTTCTTTCATGCATGCAATTTTCTCTAATAATATTCATTCCTCTCTTCGTGCCTCCCATTTCTCCTGGATACCCCTAAGAACCCTTTCTCCACTTCACATCCTCTTCCCTTTTAATACCCACAGAGTCCAATTAGTGCTGTCCATACATGCATGGGTGTGGGGACATCCACTGGAGTGCGGTCAACCTACAAAGGGTGACACCCCTGAAGAAAATAGATTCCAGTGGGGTCTCAGGTGCCTCCCTTGAAGTCATATTGGAATTTTGAAAACAACTATGTGATCTCCTGCAGGTCTTGTGCAGACAGCAGCAGCTGATCTCTCACAAAGGATTTACAAATGAAGGAAGAGAAAGAGGCAAATGAGATTATGAAAGAAGAAAAAAAACTATATGTGTTTTAAAAACCTTCCCATTTAGCTAAATTTCTTTTATGAATGGGTTTATTAAAGTAGCAGTTAGATCACATGATAATAGAGAAGATTTTTACCATGGCTATTATTGATTATCTTTGTCTACTAGAAATGTGTTTTTATGTGAACATATATGTTTTCTATGCTCCATTTATGATAAATTTTTCTGTTTTTATCAAGTTTTATAATCATGCCTCTACTCAATAGATTGATGTCTACCTGTGAGAATATAAGAAAGTAAGTGAACTATAAAACTAGAATATTTTTTCTGTATTTTTTAATATTATTTTTATTTTTATTGGTTATTTTATTTACTTACATTTCAAATGTTATCCCTTTCCTGGTTTCCCCTCCACAACCCCCATCCTATCCTCCCCCCTCTCCCCTGCTTCTATGATGGTGCTCAGCCCACCCACACACTCCTACCTCACTTTTCTAGCATTTCCCTACACCTGGGCATCGAGCATCCACAGGACCAATGACTTCAGTAAAATATTGTTTGTGATCTGTAATTTCCTTTCAATTTCTTACCATGGGGCTTTTAAAACAATTTTGATTTATTAAAGGACTTACATTAAAAGAGAGACATAGATAATTTTAATAAAAGGAATTTAGATATTCTGTTGTTAGCCCATCATGTAGCTTTAAGTGACTTTTTCATACTCCCCCTTCTTTTTTAACCTTGTTGGGTAAAGAGGGGGAAAGAAGAAATTTTGAGATAAATATAGTAAATGTTAAATAAATCTTCTAAACCTTAAACCTACCTTTATTTATAAGATTTAAGATCAATCACCTTCAGAGCGGTCCCAGACTAATAGGGCACTAATTGAAATGTGTTTGTTTTAATGAAAGTCCTCTTGCATGTGACTTCCTCTTACTAGTGACCATCTACTTTTCAGCTATATTCTCTCATGTCATCTGTGATGGGTGTACAGAAGCATTTAGAGTTCTAATTCTTTGTTTGGGAGGGTATTTAAGTAAAGCTTGAATAAGGAAATGTTTTCAAAAAGCTACCTTTTATCTTCCTCCAAGGGCCACTGGAGAGGTAAATAGCACCCTTTTCAGTCATTGGAATGAAGGAAAAATCATTGCCATGTCTTCTGTTTGCCTTCTGCCTGTTGCCACAGTATCTTCAACCTACTTTTTGTTTGTTTGTTTATTTGTTTTTGGTGCTTACAAGTTGAGCCAAAAGACGCTCTCAAATTTCTGGTGCTTACAGAGCCATGAAGGAATCTCAAACTGGTATCAATGGCTTGGTAGACAATGTCTGTGATGGGACCCATGGAGCTGCCACATAATATACTCTTGACCATTCTTTAAAGATCTAATAGTTTCTCCTAACCAAGTAATAACCCAGGTCAATCCTTCTTAGATTCAGAGATCAGATGGGAGATTGCATGTTCAGAGTAGCATGTGATCACTCCTGGAAAGCATAGTTTCTGTAACCAGTAAAGGTGTGAATACATCTCACTGTAGTCTCCAAACCAAATTCCCTTCTCCACTCCCCTCTCTACATCATGAGCTCTAAATGAGATCTCTTAAACTTTAATACACATGGGTCCTCTTGTGATTGTAGTTAAAGTGAGATTCTGATTCAGTTTTCTGAGCTAGAAATAATATTCTCTATGTCTAAATAGCTAATATGTTTTGTCCCAGTTGATACTGGAATCATAATTTTGTAGCAGCAATTAAGTTTTCTACATTGTGTGAGCTCATACAAGTATTCTAGTTGCTTTCCTGTTACTATGATAAACATCATAGCCAAAAGCAATTTGGAAGAGATAAGGATGTTTTATCTCACAATTCCAAGATAACAGTCTATCACTGAGGGAGGTTGGGGAAGGAACTGAGGCATGAACCATTGAGCGGAAACCATAAAGAATACTGTTTACTGACTCACAGCTTTATGCTCAGTCAAGTTCATTTTTATTATTATTTTAATGGATGTGAGTGGGTATTTTGATTATATGTGCATCTGTACTACCTCTATGCTCAGTGCTCACAAAGTCCAAAAGATGTCATCCTGTCTCCTGTCTATAACTGGAGCTATAGATAATTGAGAACCGTCTCAACTGTAAATTGAACTTGAGTCTTCTGGAAGAACAACTATGGCTCTTAACTGCTGAACCTCAGGTACATATAACCAAGATCCATCCTCAGTGGGCTGAGCCCTCCGTCATCAATCACCAATCAAGGAAATCTCTCACAGGTATCGACAGAGGAGTTGCTTGACTTCTATTACAAATAAGTGGAAAATGGTGCTGAGAAGGTAGTTCAGCAATAGATCACTTGCCTAGTATACCAAAGCATCCTGGACTTAATTCCATATACTGATAGAAAAAAAACAAGATAAGTAAATAGATAAAAGTTATTCATATGGTCTTAAGCACAGATGTCTAGAATATAGGACTCTAAAGAAGCATATCATCATCATAAACTTTTTCCTTAGGGGCAACATAAATCAAATAACCAATGCTTTTGTTTTTAAAATACATCTATTTCAAGAAGACTTTCATTATCTCTATTTGAAATACTCTTTCACTAATATTTTAGAATTTTGTACATTAATCACCATCTCTTGAAAAATACCTTTCTCATTCCTGAACCACCAAATATTATGTCCTTATTCTTTTTAAATTCATGGAACCTCATCATTAGTGCCTATATATTCTTAGATATGTAACAAATCACTTGAGAGTATTAGACTTACAAAAGACACACCCTTAAAAAAAACCCAAAACCTCTTCCTTCCCTTGCAGGTATAAATCTACATCTCAGCTATGAAATTTGTGCCCACCTCATTCCTTTTTGCTGAGATTTTTTGTCTTGTTTGAACTTAAGCAGGTCTGCTGTATGCTATCGGAACCACTGTGAGTTTATATGTACAAGTGCCCCATTGTGTCCAGTAAACACTGCTTCTTTGTTTTCAGTCCTTGTAGTCAGTCTCTGACTCTTACACTCTTTCTGCTTCTTCTTCCCCCAATGATCCCTGAGCTTTGGGTGGAGAAGAATAGGATACAGATGTCCCATTTAGGGGTGAACACTCCGTAGTCATTTATTCTTAGCACTTAAACCAGTTGTTGGTCTCTGTCTTAATTACCATCTATTAAAATAAGCTTCTTGGATAAAGGTTGAGATAAACAAAACTCTATGGATATAATGAGAAGACTTTAGGAATCATTTTAATAATAGTTCCCATTATGAGAGTGCTAGAGTAACTTCTATTCTAGGGCTAGTGTCAAGCTATAGGTTCTTGGGGCCCATTAACTGTCTGGTCTGGATTCCATGTTGTGGGGAGAGCTTTGAATCTAATCTGAATGTGCTTAGTTAGCCCTGCCCATGCCATTGTGCCACTATTTCACCACGCGGCATGTCTTGCCATGCAGGTCACACACACACACACACACACACACACACACACACACACACACACGCAGATGGGGGAGAAAAAAAAGAAAGGAAGGAAAACTAAACTAGCTAGCATACTTTCTTAACTTGTGTTTATAGAAGGATTGTTTCCCCATTATATATATTTAAACTCTTTTTGTATATGTATATGTTTATTTATAGTAAGTATATGAAGCAGTAGCTTTTCGTTGTTATTTTTGTTTCCTTGCTTCTTTTTTCTTGTCCTAATAATCTTTTGACCTTAAAGGTTTAATGCTTTTGTAAATGATGACCCATTTTGCTTAGCTTGCAGTTCTGAAGTAAAATGCCTACACTTTGGTCATGTATAAGGAACAAGAATTCATTCACTGCAATTCTGGATGTTTGAAATCCAAACATCAAGGGTGTCAACACCCTTAATCCCTTATACTTCGATCATTCCACAATGGTCTTACTCAATACTATTTTATGGTAATTAAGTTATAATCCACTAATCTAGGGGCATGGCAAAGACAGTAAGAGTCTCAGAAATAGTGTAGGAAGGACATTGGCCTGAAATTTAGAAAATCTATCTGCAAATAGAGTTGTTCCTCCCTGCCCAGGAAAATTGTCAGGATACTCACATCTCTCTTCACTATAAGCTGGAAACATTTTGAGCTGGACCTTAATTCTTGAAGTGTAGTGAAATATCTGACTTCAGCATTTGTAGAAAAAAATAACATACATAAAAGCAGTATTTTTGCTACAAAGAAAATATTATTTTTAAATGCAATTTTCAAAAGATAATCTTAAAATATACACTGAAACTTAAGTGGTAGGTCATTGGATAAAGCTTAATGATGAGTTCAAATGCCAGGAACCACAATAGTCACATGTAACTATGATTCCAATGTTTAGAACACCTGATTACTGGAGCTTCTTGTCCGCCATCCTGTCTCCAAGTTAAGTGAAGAAACTGTCTCAGGGGAATAAGGTGAGGTATGATAAAGCAGGACAGACATTGTCTTTCTTTATAATATCCTCATCTGGCCTTATACAAAAGAACATATGTACATACCTGCACACACAAGTGCTCATATACCACACACATAGAAACACACACACACACACACACACACACACACACACACAAAGATATAGTTATATGCATGGTTTTCTGAGTAACACATTAAATAAGATGTGGCAACAATTCTAAGATACTTAATATTGATAAATATAAATACTTTGAGATGTTTGTAACAATCAAATAACATGTGAAGATACACGCATTTCTGAGACAAAAATATTACACAGTCACGCTACCATTGTGGTTTGCTGCTCACTTTTATAGCTGAAGAAAATGCTGAAGTTCAGTAGGAGATTGATGAAATACACACACTCCTTCCCATGGAGTTTGCTGATCATCTAGATCTCACTTACAATTTGAGACTCACCAGTCCCTAGATTAAGATCATCTTCACTCTGAAAGATGAAAATCCTGGCAGCTAAGTGGTGATGGTTGCAGTAATAATTTGGAAATCCTGTGCAGTGTTTAAGTAATTAGAATATATGGCATATTTCCACACTGGATAAGAACAGTGTCATTAATCTGTCTTATCATAGAAAAGGAAACTTAAAGTTGATGTGGTTGAACAAAAGATGTGTAATTGATTAGTAAAACCTAAGAACAAGACATAACGGTTTCTGAGACTCCTTTTCATATTATCTTCCAAATTTAGAAAATGAAACACTTGAATTTACTCATCTAGCTTTCTCTATATAACTTGACTATTAACAAAATTACTTACTGGAGATTTATTTAGACCTTATACCAAAAAAGACAAGCTTCAATATTTCAGCCAATTCTTTCATGATACAGATTTTTGTTTTAAAAGAAGAAAATATTTGCTTTGGTTCAAAGTTGTATACATAAAATCTGCATAAACATGTATGTAGTACCTGTATTCATAATTGGATAAATCATGGTAGCAACCAACATGTCATTCAGTGGAACTATAGATGAGCAAAATGTGGTATATCCAAATAATGGAATAACATTTGTTGCTAAAAGAGATTGAATTACTAAGTCCTGCAAAATCGTGGAGGAACGTTAAGTGGAAAGTATTAAGTGAAAGAAGCCATTTTGAAAAGATTTCTTTTTTTTTTCTTTCTTTCTTTTTTTTTTATTAACTTGAGTATTTCTTATATACATTTCGAGTGTTATTCCCTTTCCCAGTTTCCGGGCAAACATCCCCCTCCCCCCTCCCCTTCTTTATCGGTGTTCCCCTCCCAACCCTCCCCCCATTACCGCCCTCCCCCCAACAGTCTAGTTCACTGGGGGTTCAGTCTTAGCAGGACCCAGGGCTTCCCCTTCCACTGGTGCTCTTACTAGGATATTCATTGCTACCTATGAAAAGATTTCTAATTGGGTGGCCAACTAGACAAGATGGATGAAGCAAAGAAGTGCAGGCTGACAGGAACCGGATGTAGATCTTTCCTGAGAGACACAGCCCGAATACAGCAAATACATAGGCGAATGCCAGCAGCAAACCACTGAACTGAGAATAGGACCCCCATTGAAGCAATCGGAGAAAGAACTGGAAGAGCTTGAAGGGGCTCGAGACCCCATATGAACAACAATGCCAACCAACCAGAGCTTCCAGGAACTAAGCCACTACCCAAAGACTATACATGGACTGACCCTGGGCTCCAACCTCATAGGTAGCAATGAAAAGCCTGGTAAGAGCACCGGTGGAAGGGAAAGCCCTGGGTCCTGCTAAGACTGAACCCACAGTGAACGTGATTGTTGGGGGGAGGGCGATAATGGGAGGAGGATGGGGAGGGGAACGCACATATAGAAGGGGAGGTGGAGGGTTAGGGGGGTGTTGGCCTGGAAACCGGGAAAGTGAATAACAATCGAAATGTAAATAAGAAATACTCAAGTTAATAAAGAAAAAAAAAAGAAAGAAAAGATTTCTACTACTCAACTCAGACAATATGCCATTCTGAAAAGAGAAAACTTTGTGGACAGTAACAGAATCAGGAGTAACGGTCACTGCAGAGTTATGGTAGAAAACAATGAACAGATGAAGCATGAAGGGTTTTAAAGGTAAGAACAATTCTGTATGTTTCAGTAAAGTGGATACACTATTACTGAATATGAGGATACATCTGTTAAAACCCAAAGAATGTCCAACATCAAGAGAGTACCCTAATGTAACTATGGGTTCTTGGTAACAATGATGTGTCAATGTATGTTAGTGTATATGGTACAGATAGTAGGAGCAACAGCAACAGCTGCAACAACAACAACAACAGCACGCGCACACACACACACACACACACACACACACACACACACACACACAGAGTCAAACACATGGAAATCTCTGTACCTTCCCCTCTTTTATGAGTAAAGCACCATACACACCACTTGTTACTGTTACATTAAAAGGTAATGGCAAAATACAAATTTTTTAAAAAATATTTATTACATTTGTTCCTGATATACATACAAGCATATATATCTGCACATGTGTGGAAGACACAAGATACGTTACTGGAGTCAGTTCTCTCCTTCCACCATGTGGTAATTAAAGTCAGATAATTAGGCCTGGCAGCAAGCTCCCCTATCTGCTGATCCATCTCACTGGGATCCCATCACTTCATGGGATCTTTGAAAACATAACTTAGTACAATTATGTACAATGAACAGAGATCATCTAACTTCTGTATATTATAGGGAAAATGATCAAAGCATATATTCTGTTTACAAAACTGACAATGTAATTTATTTGAAATTATAGCTCCTGTTTCAAATCCCAGTGCCAGCTCTATTTCACTAACTCATTAGAGAGTTTGTCTCTTTTATAAAATGTGGATAAATCATGAAGAAACCTTAGTTTCGTAGTGTAAGCTAAATGAGCTGAATCTCTTAGATTGACAGCTATCAATCAAAACCATGACTTATGAGTGGAGCGAGCAGAGTCTTCGGGAAGTGCAGCTTTAAGAATCCTTAGCAATGCTGAATGAAATTTCTTTGCTTAGGTATGGCAGTCCATTTGTACATCAGACCTAATGACTGGATCTCCCCCTTGGAATCAAGGTGTGATGTTATTATCAGCCTACTGATGCCTTCCATCTGTTCAATTATATTAGTTTGGGTCGCATAAATTAGGAATGACATTAGGTGCACATTCAAGACTATTTAAAACTACTTTTATATTAAATTCCTTTTAACTATAGTGAGTTTTGTTTTTCAGATTTTCTGATGAGCTCTTTACAAATTGTATCTGGAACCAGATAATATATATATATATATATATATATATATATATATATATATATATATATATATCATATGTATCATATAATGTAGTGGTTCTTGGATAGTAAAAAGGTAAAAAGACATATAGTTGAATATTTTAATGATATTTTCTAAAAATAAGCACCTGGAATCCGGATTATTTTGCATTTAATAAGTTCATTTTACATTTCATCTTTATATATCATTTGACTCTAAAACAAAATATGACTAAAATATTTGCATTGTAAAAATATTTAAAAGTTATCATTGTCACATAAGTAAATTACTGCCAGCTAAGGACTAAATGCCACAATTAAACCACATGATTTTCAAATTATTTTCCTATTATACAAACTATGATTTATCATCATCCTTGACAGTCTTCAAATACTTGTTTGGTTTATAACTTCTGGAATCCTAAATATTTACTAATTGCTTCTATTGACATTTGTGCTTTAAATGAAAATAGTAATTTATAGATTACTATTTGTGTATACATATAGTAATACATATACAGTGTTACGTAAAGTGTCTTACAAATAACAAGTACTATTATATATCCAGATAATATTTTTATTGGAAAGCACATTTTGCTCAATCTCAGCCACAATTTCATTTATACACCCCATATAATTTGATGACCAGTAGGAATATTATGGTTGAACTAGAAAACATGCAGAGAGTGAAAGACTTTTGGAAAGATACAATCACAAATGAGATTTATCTTTCATAGGCCTTGCCACAGAGCCATGTGCAGAGGAGGAGGCAGAAAAATAGTAAGAGTCAGAGGCAGTGGATGATTCCAAGGAAAACATTTTCCAGACACAACAGGGATGATGCCATTCTGAACTCAGAGAGTCTTTGTCAGCATACCAAAGACATATCTAAGTTCAAACCAGGTAAAATTTCAGCAGGGAGAAGTGGGCACAAAATCCCACCCCTAACCGATTAGTTATCTGGGATTGATAGCTCGTGGGAAAAGGAAATTTTTTTTTCCCATGGAATCATCCTGACTGCATCAATCACACTCCGGGGCAAGCCTCATGCAGAGGGGTAGTTAGCTAATATAAAATACTCTTCATCTTTATGTACATTTTTGTGTTGGTTTTATTTTGAGAGTGAGGGAAAAAACACGACATGAAATCAGGTGAATAGGGACAAAGGAATATCTGGGAAGAGTTGGGAAAATGGAAAGGAGAATAAAGTAGGACTTATTGGAATGTTTTAAAAATAAATTTTAGAAGAATATTGTGTTCAGGTTATAGATAGTAAAATAAATGATGGTTTTCTCTATGTACACATGCATCTACATTGTATTAATTTTGTGAATATGATATATTTATATTTACAGTACATGAATTTTATAGACCTAAATAATTTTACACATTATCTATGTTTTACATATTTGCATTATATATAAACATATGTGTATGTTTATACATCCTATTAATTATGTATATATTTAATATATATTAATAACTTGATACACATGAATATTTAATTATGTTTACTTCATATACACAAATTATATATAAATAATATATGTAGACTCAATTTGCATTAGTAAAAAATGCAGACATTTGTCTTGCTTCACATGCATGCTTAAAAATAGTGTGGAATACCAGGTTTTAAAAACATGTTTAGCATAGCCTTCTTTAATTTCAGTTGTATTTATGTTGGTTACATGCACAGAAACTTTATAACATAACATTCAAGTGACTGAGATACAATTTTGAGGTAATCAAATTTATATGTTGCTCTGGTTTGCCATGCAATTTTGCTATAAATGTTGGTATTTATATTATTGGGCAAAAGAAGGGAAGTCATGTTCTAGACTAGCCAAGATGGGAAGCCATGGCTGCCACAAACATCTTTAGCTTATCTTGAGAAAGGTACTCTGGAGCTCTAGTGACTTTAATGCCCTTTCATTATTTACCGGTATTTAATCTGACTTTGTGGTCTGAAATTGACTAGGATTCTTAGACTTCTTACTTTAAGGAAAATCAAAAATACAAAAATTAATGTGTATTTAAAGCCTTGAAATATAACCCACAGCTTTTCATAATTAACATTTACTTTTTTTTACTAAAACAACCACTGTTAGTAAACATTTACAAAATATATTACACATACAGCTTTCCCATAATAAAGAATGTGAATGATATCTTCTCATACTCTTCTATCTGCCTATTATGGGTATTTCATTCCCCCTTTGAAGAAAGATCAGCATCCTCCCTTGTGCCTTCCTTCTTCGTTTAGCTTCTTTTGTTCTATGGAATATAGTATGGGTATCTTGATTTTGTAGTAATATCCACATATAAGTGAGTATATGCCATGCATGTCCCTTTGGGACTGGACTACCTTACTCAGGATGAAATTCTCAAGTTCCTTCCAGTTACCAGCAAAATTCATGCTGTCTTTGTTTTTCATAGCTGAATACTATTCCATTTTGTAAATATTCCTCATTTTCTTTATTTATTCTTCAGTTGAGGGCCATCTAGGCTAATTCCTGTTTCTGGCTATTATGGATAAAGCTACTATGAACATAGCTGAACAAATGTCTTTATGGTACAGTGAAGCATCTTTTGGGTATATGCCAAGAAATGGTATGACTATATCTCAAGGTAGATCTATTCCCATTTTCTGGGAAACCATCAAATTGATTTCCAAAATGGTTGTACAAGTTTGCATTCCCACCAGCAAGTTCCCCTTGCTCCACATCATTGCCAGCTTGTGCTATCTCTTGAGTACTTAGCTATTCTGATGGGTGTGTGACTGAATCTTAAAGCTGTTTTGATTTGCATTTCCCTGATTTCTAAGGACTTTGAACATTTCTTTGCATGTTCATCAGTCATTTGAGATTCCTCCTCTATTAGGAATTTTCTCTTGAACTCTGTAGCCTATTTTTAATTGGGCTATTTGGGTCAAGTCCAAGTGGATCAACAATCTCAACATAAAACCTGATACACTAAATCTCATAGAAGAGAAAGTGGGAAATAACCTTGAACACATTGGTACCAAAGACCACTTCCTTAACAGAACACCAATGGCTCTAGCTCTAAGAGAAACAATTGATAAATGGTACCTCATGAAGCTGCAAAGCTTCTCTAAGACAAAAGACACTGTCATGTGACAAAGCAGCAGCCAACAGATTAGGAAAAGTTCTTCACCAACTCTATATCCAACAGAGGGCTAATATTCAAAATTTATAAAGAACTCGAGAAGTTATATACCAACAACCCAAATAACCTAATTAAAAAATGGAGTTGTCTTTCTTATTCATCAGAATCTCAGCTACTTTGGAACACAATATTCTTTCATTTCAGTGGCAAATACCAACAGTACTTATATGGCAGAAAGTGTCCATGATGCCTTTAGAAACCATTGCTGTTTTTCTCAATTTTCACTGGTGATATTTCTGACTCTATTTCCTCTATCACTTTTTGTGTAGTCTAAAACCTACTTTTTTAAAAGCATGGTTTCTGTTCTTTCATCCCCCACTCATTCTCTGTTGTTGATTTTGACTAACAGCTCCTTATTTTTTTCAAGGTTTTTTATTCACTTTACATCTGAATCACAGTCTTCCTCTCTTCCCAGTTCCACCTTTACAAAACCCTTCTCCCATTGCCTCCTTCTCATCTCCTCAGAGTACCACTCCACCCTGAGACATCTAGTATCAACAGGACTAGGCACATCCTCTTTCACTGAGGCTCAAATAGGCAGTCCAGGTAGGAGGAAAAGGATACAGAGCTTCTAAGAACTGAAAAATCATTAAATACTTAACATATTTTGTTTTAAAGCAGCATTAGACAGACATTACTCACTCATACTGTATCACGGGGACCTTCCTAATATACTTTTCTCATGTTTCTCCATATTCTCTAACCCTTTTTCTGATGTCTTCTTTAAGACATTTTTAAATATTGTGGCTCTTAAGACAGTCTAATCTTATTCACCTGTGTCCATGGTTAAAATTCTCAAATCAAAAGCAAATCATTTCTGTGTTTGTAGTTCTAGCTTAGATCTCTCTTATGAACTTCAAACTTGTATAATACTTGCCTTTCTATAAAAAAATCTTATATCCGTGTTCCATACATATCCAAAATACAGTAGGTCTGAGGCTGAATTTCTGTCCTTCTATTCAAATTTGACCTTCAGTCATATTTTCTGGTTTAGTAAATACAGCAAGATTTGCCTACAACATCAGGTCTAAAGCCTGATTGCTACCCAGAGCACACCTATTCTGTAGTAGTTCCCCACCCTCACTTATCCACCACTCTAGAGCTATTACATACATTGCACAATGGTAGTCTGTCAAACTCAGTATGAATTGATCACTCAGTTTTGCAGTAAACACCGAGATCCCACCATAGTTCCATTGATCCATTACAGCGAAAATATGGTTGATATGACCCTGGCTTCAAATCTAGACATCCCCATAGCCACACTCATTTGCTCATTTTTTTTGTCTGAGGCTACTGTCAGAATATGACACAAATATGTCCATTCCTGCATTGAGCACATATTAATTATTGAATGGACATAAAATAGATTGTTTTATATTGTGGTCTTTAAGCACTGCATGCTCCATGTGGTCCATATGAATCCTGTGATTGTACTTGACCCTTTGTAAGTTTTTTTGATGACTAAGACCTAATGCTCCACTCAGACATTATGTTCTGTTCAGACTTCAATGGTTTGAGAGAGAATTGTGCATTTAGTATCAATTATAAAAAAGATGAGAGAGAGAAGCGTGTGGTCTTAACAGTAAATTTCTAACCATCCCTGACTAGGTAACTACTTACTACCTTCAAGATTTGACATTCCTTTAATTATTTCATAGAGAATGCCAAGGGTTATCTCAGATTTTTCTAGAACCATGTAGCAGGTCATTCTTCAGGTAGACTCATTATTGAGTCAACATTCCTGAATGCTTGTGGTGTTCTGTCTTTGGTTGTGCAAGATGTCCTACCAAGGGTCACACTACACCCAAAGCTTTCTAGAAGGAGGAGGCATCCCCATCCATGCAGCCAAACTGCATTGGTCAGGTTGCTATGCTATCTACCTCACCACATCTGCCAATCAGCGTGGCAGACATTCAGAGTACAGAAACTGTGCATTAATCTGATTAAATTTTAAATGTAGATATTTATATTTAGGTGGAACCTTTTTTCTATTATGGTCAGGAGGAATAAGAGTGTCAGTTGCTATCTTTGGATAATTAAGAACCATTATTCAGATTAAGACAAACAGCAGAAGGATAACTCCCTTTTGGTTTAGTATAGTTTCTGATGTTGCTATTGATGTTATCTTATTAATGTGTTATTATACAGGCGTATCATAGTTATCTATTGAGTTGGTAAATAGTATCAATTATTATATTTCCCATTTCTGAATAGTTTTTGAGCTGATGAAACGCTTTAAATATAAATTATCTCACAATGACTTCCTTTGAAAACCAATTAAATCACCAAGGGGATAGCAGTCCTATTGGAAGAAAAAAGTGAATATTTAACCCATGAGGCTGTTTTAAATGATTCGTCTTTTAATTCAAGACTCTCTTACTCTGATTACCTGCAGTAGGCTTCAGACTGATAAAGTCTGTGTGCAGCCTTTTGTATGCTACTGTATTGACTCCACTGTAATTTTCATAAAACTATGCCTGTGTGCCATGCTGAAGTGGTTAGCCATCCACTTCCATTTTAGTTATTTTTTAAAAAGTATTTTCATAGAGGTTCAGCTCCTCGTGTTTAACTATGTTACTGTCCTCTCCTGATTTAATTCTTTTAACTTTGGGTAGTCACCCAAAGACTAGTTAGAATTATCCTAAGAACAATTCACTTAGTGAAGAGTATGAAAAGTGATCTGCTAGTTGCAGCAGAATCAATCTGCTTAGATCAAGACACTAGAAAAGAAATAGAATAAAACCTCTTATAAATATTTCCTCAACAGAGGGCAGTACTGTGTTTCTGACAGTGGCATACATTATTCAAGTTGACCCACAGCCATGTTTTTTTCCTGCTTTAAATCCTTTTATTCTCCTAGTATCAGACTATACAGCTAGATCCTTTGTGGCAATAATCTCCACACAGTGCACTTGCCTTCTATGCTTGAAGGCATCCTTTTACTTATCAGGGGAACAGAATCTGCCAAGGAGAGAGGGAAGCCTCCGAGATATCACATCAATGTCACCAGAATGCACTGCTGTGACTTCTTTATCCTTTGGGCTCCTAGAAACTTCAGGTTTGAGGAAACACAATCAGAGAGGACAACATGAATTTGAAATGAGAAAGATCAGAATAGTAAAATTCTCTCCAGGCTTCCTTCCCCAAGTAGACTCAAGTTAAATAAAAAGCAGAACAATTCTGTACCCTTCAGTTGCACTAACCATTTACACAAAATGCATAGATAGGCATTTTCAAAACCCCTTTGGTAATTCTCCTTGCCATATTTCTGTTTTGTTTTATGACATATTGAGTTTATCAAGAGCTATCTGAACGACCTTAGGGAGAGTGGTTTGCTTCTGTGGCTTTACAACTAAACAGAATGCCTACCCTTCCTCTAGAATCTACCAGTAGCTCATAGTAGAATAAGGAGATACAGGGCCACAGAATTTTCTCCCCAATCTATAACTGAGAGACCCAATCTAGTACAGACTCATTGCTGACAGCTGCTACTACTGTGAAATTATGCTTGCAATATCTGCATAATACACTCATGATAGCACTTCTCGGCTCTTCTCACTATCATTCAGCTTTTACATCCTTCATGTTCACCTTAATTAGTTTCTGTTGTCATGATAAGGCAACACAGCCAAAGCACCTTGTAAAATAAAGCATCTTTGTGGGGGCTTACAGTTTCAGAGTGTTAGAGCCTATGACCACCATAGCATGGAACATTACAGCAGGCAGACAGCCAGGGAGGCAGGCAGGCAGGCAGGCAGGCAGGCAGGCAGGCAGGCAGGCAGGCAGGCAGGCAGGCAGGCAGGGAGTTAGGCAGACATACAGGCAGGGAGGCAGGCAGGCAGGCAGGCAGGCAGGCAGGCAGGCAGGCAGGCAGGCAGGCAGGGAGTTAGGCAGACATACAGGCAGGGAGGCAGGCAGGCAGGCAGGCAGGCAGGCAGGCAGGCAGGCAGGCAGGCAGGGAGTTAGGCAGACATACAGGCAGGCAGGCAGGCAGGCAGGCAGGCAGGCAGGCAGGGAGTTAGGCAGACATACAGGCAGGGAGGCAGGCAGGCAGGCAGGCAGGCAGGCAGGCAGGCAGGCAGGGAGTTAGGCAGACATACAGGCAGGGAGGCAGGCAGGCAGGCAGGCAGGCAGGCAGGCAGGGAGTTAGGCAGGCAGGCAGGCAGGCAGGCAGGCAGGCAGGCAGGCAGGCAGGCAGGCAGGCAGGCAGGCAGGCAGGCAGGCAGGGAGTTAGGCAGGCAGGCAGGCAGGCAGGCAGGCAGGCAGGCAGGCAGGCAGGCAGGGAGTTAGGCAGACATACAGGCAGGCAGGCAGGCAGGCAGGCAGGCAGGCAGGGAGTTAGGCAGACATACAGGCAGGGAGGCAGGCAGGCAGGTAGGCAGGCAGGCAGGCAGGCAGGCAGGCAGGCAGGCAGGCAGGGAGGCAGGCAGGCAGGCAGGCAGGCAGGCAGGCAGGCAGGCAGGCAGGCAGGCAGGGAGTTAGGCAGACATACAGGCAGGGAGGCAGGCAGGCAGGCAGGCAGGCAGGCAGGCAGGCAGGCAGGCAGGCAGGCAGGCAGGGAGTTAGGCAGACATACAGGCAGGCAGGCAGTAGCTAAGAACTTAGATCCTGACCTATAAGAACTAGATGGAGAGAAAACTAACTAGGAGGAAATGTAAGCTATTGAAGCTCAAAACTCACCCCTGTGACATACCTCCTCCAACAAGGCCATTTCTCCTAAACCTTTCCAAACAGTTCCACCAAATGGGGACCAAATATTCAAACATACAAGCCTATGGGGAGCATTCTCATTCAAAACACCACACTATCTCTTCTTCTATGTTGTTCCTTGGGCCTTAATATCAATGTTTCTTTGAGGGTTAAACACCCAACAATCACCTTCTTGATCAGTCGTGTGTCTGTATTTGCCACTTCACAGTGTGAGAGTAGGAGAGTAACATATATCTGTGGGTATAAATGTATTTCTAAGGCAAGTTGGTACTGTGTCAATTTAACTGAACAATAGCTTTAAATTACAGTAGAGCCTAAGAGCTCCTAGGCCATGGGTTTTTAACCAGGTTTAGAGAAAGAACCAGGTATGAATTTTCTTTTGTTCATCAGAGTAAACTCTTGATTGACCCTATAACAGTTATTCTACTACTACACGCAACAGTGGGAATGTCTTGCCTGGGAGAATGTTATTAGAGTTCGTAGGGATCTTAACAGGTATGATCACTGATGCCTTTCCTCACCCAGTACTTTGTGCTTTTCTTCCAGCAGGGGAGAAGTTTACAGCTCTATTCAAGCTTGAAATCTTGCACTCAGGGTATATTGTATCTTTAGTAATAGTATCTTCTTAACTTGTCCTAATGAGTAGCCAAAAGGAATGGCAAGAACTCATATTATTTTGGAAGCCTTTAACAAATCATAGGGAGGTAGTTGATCCCTAGCACTGAGATTCAGTTTACTAACCCCTGGGTGTTGAGTGCATCATTATTCAGTCATGCAGGTTGTCTTCCTTCTAACTCTCATATTTTTAATTAAATTTCAAAGTAGTAGGTTTCCTTATGGCTTTTCCATGTGCCCTTTGTTTTGGTTACTGCTCCAGTTTTGCCTCCTTAATTCCCACATTTTCTATCTCTGATTTATCCCAACCCCAAACACTAGTATCTATCTTTTCTATTTTCAAAACCAGTATACACCACTGAATCACTATTTCAGCCTAGACTGAAATAAACAATGACTTGCCTGTGAATGCCATGTCTTTTCTCCTGATTAATCAATTTGTGTGTGTGTGTGTGTGTGTGTGTGTGCGTGTGTTCAGTTAACTATTGTTGTAGTTCCTTCTTATATCCCAACACCACCATTTATGTTCTGTGACTATCATGTGGAAACCTGATTTGCTAAAGTGTATGATTCAAATCACTTTGTGAGTAAACAAAAGAGAAAACTCCATGTTACAAATAGATCGGTCATTTTATTTTTTTATCTGCCAAGTAATCATTGAGATGCTATAGATCAAGAGCTGTTCTAGGAGCTCAGAAAGATAACTACAAGAGTTGCATTCCAATACTTTACAACAGAAGAGGAAATGGAACCATACACTTTGACACAAAAGCTGGTAGGAAGTTGTAAATTAAGAAAAAATATGTTCAGTTGACTTATTTAGGAGCATCAAAATTGCTCACACACACATAATTCTGACTCATGTTGTAAGACGAGTACTTATTCTAACTGTAGAGGTGAAAGTCTAAGTCTTAGGAGGATAGTTATTTCCCAGAGTCTACTGGACTGGTAAGCATCAGAGCTGGGGGTGAGATCCAATTTTCAGAATTCTAATCCCAAACCATGTATCACTGAGTGGAGATACATAGTCCTGTATGTATCTTTGGGGGGCCAGGTCCTGTGAAGACTTAATGAGGAGATATTTGTAAAGTTAGACTCAGAAGGTACAGCAAAAGCTTCAATACTCTTAGAGTAGGAAAAAAGACATGAGGATGTCTTAATCTGTAACACCTTCAGTAACAAGTGACTTGAACAGCAAAAAATGCATATTCTCAGAATTCTGTAGGCTGAAAGTCTATCAGGGATCATTCATTCCTTCTCTTGCAAATGTCTTACTTCTACATAGTCCTCATATGTTCTTTCTCCTTCATATATGTCTGTATCCTAATCTCTTTCTCTAATGACACCAGTCATTTAAGATTAAGGTTCATCTATGTAACCTCCTTTCACCACAATAAGCTCTTCAGCAACCCTGGTTTAAGGATATTCTGAAGTAATACAAAACGGGTATCAATATAGAATTTGCGTTGGGAAGGAAAATACCTGAGTTTTCTACTGATGGTTAAGTTCACAGAGTAAAAACAAAATCACATGAACACTCACATGCTGAAATATAGGGCATGCTGAAATATAGGGCAGAGAAAGGTCAAGACCAACTAGGAGTTCATCACTGAGGAAGAAAATATTTGGAAGAATCCCAGCAAAAGGGCCTTGGCTAGCATCCACAAGATATTTAGCTCCAAAAAGACCTTAGGCTTTCATTTGGAAATCATAATAGAAAGTTAAAGCAAGCTTTGAGAAAGTGTTTAAATAGATAACTCATTCATTTAAATTAGCTGTACATTCTAAAAGATATTAACTACCTTTTGTGTAACTATATACTTTCCCATTTCTAAAAATAATATGAATATTTATCTAGGAATTGCAATTAATTTTAGACACCAGTCCTATACCCTTAAAAATTTTTAATGAGACTTGGCACTTACATTCAGTGTCTATATGAATGCTATGTAAAGCTACAGTATATCAGACAACATTTTCCCCTCATTCTAGTAATACTTTAGGTAAAAATTACTTCATGATAAAAAGCTGACAAGTGATAAAAGGATGTGGTTAAAGAGAATCCTTGCAAATACTTGGCAACAATGTAAATTAGTACAGCCATTATGGAAATTAATATGAAGGTTCCTCAAAACACTAAAAGCAATACTACTGTATGATCTAGTCACTTTATATGCCTGAGCACACATCTAAAGGAAATGAAATCAGTATGCTAAAGAGACATTTGCACTCTCATGTTGATTGAAGGATTGTAAAACTATTTCCATGCTTATAAAATGCTTCCCAATGATTTGTGTATATAACAAAATTCAATTTTATGGTCTACCTGTTCATCACATATGAAATGTGAACAAATTTATTGCCCTGTATTACACGAGCTTTATCTAGTTCACATTGAGTGATTGTGTGTGAATCCTAGGAAATAATTTCTGCTTGTTCCACACTGCTGAGGTATCATCATTGCGGATGTGCCTTTTTAGTCTGCTTCGTTTTTATTTTCATGAGGCTATTTACTACTATCCCAGCTGCCAATGCTCTTTTTATTCTCTCCTTCTAGCGTGCTTTCTACCTTGGTGTCAATCCTCAGGGACAAGAGTCAGACTTAGAGAAGTCAGGAACAAACTTCACAGACTCACAATGATTTCTTTCCCAACCACCACACTAGAAGTCTTAGTTATGAGTTAAGCAAAATGAAATATATAATTCTAAAATGGTGATGATTATTTTTAACAAAAAGAATTTTCTATTTCATTTTCCTGTCACTGCACTACTTGTAAGGAGTCCCAAACTGTTTTACCTTCATAGTTTAACCATCAATCACAATTCAGAAGAACCAACACTGGCTACCTTGATTTGATCTGGGTTTTGTTTACATATATTGAGCTAGAACAGCTCATCCTATAAATATGTATAAAAATTTTACATGCTCATCAACATTTTAAATGTAAAAATAGCAAAAATAGTACATGAGCTTGTTTGAGAGAAGACAATAGCAGCAATACGTGAAGTATCCCTGAGCAAGCTCTAGCTGCTGGCTAGTTCTAGCCATCCTCTTGATTGAAGGCTAACTAAACTGTATAGTCCTATCACTTACGTGTCTGCCTGTTGGCCATGCCTTCTCTGGCAATGTAGAAGAATACATAGAGGCTGTTTGACCTCAGATATTCAATTACTGGAATTCTGAACCTGATTACACAACATAGTTTCAATTGTACATAATATTGTGTTTGAGCGAATAACCTTAATTCTAAATGCTGTCACAACTTGCAGATATTTAGATAAACTTGTTATATAAATGAAGTCAGTATTTTTAAATTTAATTTTTTTACTTACTCACTTTACATTACTCTCATTGCCTCCCTACTGGTTACCCCATTCCACATTCCTTCCCCCATTTCTCCATCCCCTTTTCCTCTGAGCAGGTGACCCCCAGCATAACCCACCCTGGCACTTCAAGCTCCTGCAAAGCCAGGTACTTTTTCTTCCTCTGAGGGCAGCAAGGCAACCCAGCTACAAGAACATATTCCTCAGATAGGCAACAGCTTTTGGGATAGCCCCATCTCAGTTGTTCAGGACCCACATGAAGGTGAAGTTACACATATGCTACATATGAGCATGTTCTTTGACTAGTGGTTCAGACTCTGAGAGTCTCAAGGGTCCAGGTTAGTTGACTCTGTTGGTCTTCCTATGGAGTTTCTATTCCCCTCAGGGCCACAGTCCTTCCTCCTATTCTTCGATAAAGTCCCCAAGCTCCACCCATTGTTGGCTGTGGGTGTTGGTATATGTCTGAATCAACCACTATGTGGAGCTTCTCAGAGGACAACATGCTCCAATCTGCAGGCATAACAGAGCAGCATTAATAGTGTTAAGGACTGGTGCTTGCCCATGACATGGGTCTCAAGTTAGGCTGTTATTTACTGGCCATTGCCTCACTCTCTCCATTTCATGCCCTGTGCCTGCATTACTTGTAAACAAGACAAATTTTGTGGGTAGGTTGGTGTTTCTATTGCTCCACTAGGGTTCCTGTCTGGCTACAGGAGGTAGTTGATTTTGGTTGCCTCCATTATCCCAGGTCTCTATCTCATCCTGGAGATGCCCCCCACCCCTCATCTCCTCACCACAGTCAAGTACAGGTTTCCATGGTCATCTAGCCATCTCTCTTGTCCTTCCCCACACCTGATCTTGAATTCTCCATTTCCATACCCATCCCCTTCCCTCCCAGTTTGTTTCCCTCCATTGCCTCTTCTGACTATTTTATTCCATCTTCTAAGTGAGAGTCAAGCTTTCTTGCTTGGGTCTTCCTCCTTGTTTACTTTCTTTGGCTTTGCTCAATGAAGTTAGTATTCTCATTAGTTCTTTTTTTGCATTGTGGTAAGTACCCAGAAGAGCAACTTTAAAGAAAGATTTATGTGGCTCACAGTTTCAGTATATGGTCAACTTGTCTCATGGCTTTGGACCTTTGTTGAGGTAGACAAGATGGTTATTTGAGCACAGCAGAAGAAAGAGGGTTACCTTTTCTCCAGTCACCAAAATAATGCCACTAGATGAGGAACAAACTTTCACCTTCTGAGTCTCTGTTAAATATTTCATATTCAATTCATGAAAGTACATTTATGGGATAAAATGTTGGAAATGCATTCAGGACTATAAAAATAGTATAAATTATTCTTTTGGTAAACGTTATATAGTAAAAACATATTTCCAACACATGCTATTGTAGCTCATGCTATTGTAGCTCATGCTATTGTAGTACAGCCTTGCCAGCAATACTGGATTAGTAAAGCTGGCTTTTTAATAAAAGGTGTTAGAGTATTCAATTAAGCATAGATGAGTTTATTTCAAATTTTGATTTGCTTGTTGAGTTCTTTCTTCTTAAACTTCCATGGACTCAAAGGTGAGGAACAGAACAGAAACTTCTGGCTTTGAACTGTTGCTTTGAACTGAGAAACAATGTTCCTTTGTTAAAATTAACAGCGGGGAGAAAAACTACAGGTGCTTGTTTGGCATGGTCTGTTTGTATTCTACAGCTATTTATCTCTTATGATTGGGACCAAGGGTTAGTAGCTGAGCTGGTAGCTGCCCCTCCTGGCTCCATATCACTGTCCCATCATGAGAATTCTCTTTTCATCGTCCACTAGCCTTATGTGGTAGATGAAGAACTGGATCAAGATAGAAGGAAGACTATACATAGAAAGAGAAGTCAATGACTAAAGATAGAAAGAGGGCACAGGTAGTAGAGGCCTTTGGAGTTGTTACTAGGCCAAAGAAATAAGGAGTGGAAGAGGATAGGGAAAAAGCAGAAATACAGGAGTTATAAAGAAAACATGAGAGAAGGAAGGAGAGAGGGCAAAGGGAAGAGAGAATGGGAGCAGAAAAGGGAGAAAAAAATAGAAAAATCTTAGTAGGTACAAGACTCAAGGGAGAAACTGAGTCAGAAGAATGATTGGGTCCCTATAATCAGAAATTCCTTTCACTCACTTCTAGGGATGTAACTAACCACTTGAGTTGCTTAATGACATAGAGAAGTACTCTAATTATTCTGAAATCATTTACCTATTTACCATATATAGTTACCATTGCAAAGAACTTTCTTACCCATAACAGAGACATAAACATCAGAGTTTCACTAGTAAGTATGACTGACTGATAGGTTTCACAATAAAAGTCAAAGGCAGTGGATCCCAAAACATATTCACAGCTCTGAAAATGCTACCACATATCTGAAGCCAAGCAAGAGGATGGTGTGTGATTCTGAGTGTGGACAGCAATAAGAAGCAATGATAAACAGAAAGGTAGCATAGATTGAACTCAAGCTATGTGGAGTTAAAGGCTCTGCTACAGAGGTTGATTCCTAAACTGCTGTTTTTCAAAAACAGCTAGAAATTATAATTGTATGTGAGTTCTAGGTTTTAAGTGGAAGGACAAATGACTTTAAAGAAAAGAATAACCAGGTTAAGGTAATTAGTAGGACCTGATAATTTAATATATGCAAGTAATAACAGGCTGTTTTAGTGTGTGTGTGCTTGTGTGTGTGTGTGTGTGTGTGCATGTGTGTTTGCATGTGCATATAGAAACATATACAAATATGCATACTTGTTGCATTCACATGGGTGTTCACATGTGTTCATCTGTACAAACATGTGGAAGTTAGAACAAGCAATATCCCTACTTTTTTCCTTATTTTCTCAAGACTGTGTCTCTTGCTGAACAGAAAAGCCTTTTTGAGTAGGCTGGCTGGCAGAGAACTCTTGAGGTTCCCCGACTCTGCCTCCACCCATTCTGAAGTTATAGACATATACCTCCAGGAGTAATGTTTTGAGTGATTATTAGGGATTTGAAATCAGGTCATCATGCATTTTACTTAATGAGCCAACTCCACAGATCCAAGAGGCTGATTTTTGATAACCTTCCCACAGTGACACTTTCTTCAGGACATAGACCAGTAATCCTTTTCAGAGATTTTTTTGTTATTGATAATTTTTAAAATTGTAATTAAATTACATTCTTTCCTTTCCTCCTACCAAACCCTACCATCTACCCCTTCCCAATATTTTTCAAATTCATGGTCTCTTTTTAAAATTATTTGTTACTGTATGTAAATATGCATTTGTTTTATTATATACCCAAATATAACCTATTGAGTCCAAATACTCTTATTAATGTACATGTTTTCAGAGCTGATCATTTTTCCTTCACAAAAATTGACCTGGATATTAGTTTATCCCATGAATGAAATTTTACTGTTTTTAGTCTTTCACTTTTTTTCTCTGTAAACTGCCAAAGCCTAAATCTATAATGTATTTAGTAATGATTTGTGACATACAGTCAACCCGAGAGCTACTGAAATGAACAATAGACATTTTTTATCCCAAACCTCTTTGTTTTATTTCCCTTTTTTGTAACAATCTGAGACAATTGAGTATGGATCAAGAATCAGAACTCTACTTCCCATGTAAGGATTTCATTTGACATTAGGAAAATCCTCTTATCTCAGCAGAATTTCCAAGTTTGATGCCACATATCTCAATTACTTTGTTATCCTCTTACTTAATCAAGAAGAATTCTTCTTAACTCTATAACATTAATAAGACAGTTTTTTGATCAAATGTTATTTTCTGGGCAAACTTTCTTAGTAAGATTACTTCATTTCGTGCTTTATATTCTTATATGTCACAAAGGAAAATATTTTTAAGGTTTTTATTTTATTTTATTCACATTTTTAATAGTATAATATACTCATTGTCTAGGGAAAGTAAGTAATATTCTAGCTTTATACTTATATACAAGTATACAAACATATTAAGTAGATATTTAGGGAGTTTTGCTACCTAATTTCCTTAGTTCATGCACATTTCAAGTACTAGAGAATTTTGGCAGTGTTTTGTATGTTGTAGTGTATATTTATCTTTATTTGAAGTCGACCATGAAAGTGTTCAGAATGAATGACAATGGGCAGAGGAGAGGTAGCAAGCCCAGAGACGTTGGCCAGATGATGGTCTTAGGATTTTTACATTTCCCCATGTCACTTATACTAACCTATTCCAGGGGCCAGCAGAGAGATCTCACACTACAAAAGGTCCTCTTGCTAGCCAGAAGAGGTTGGAGAAAGGGCTTGGATGAAATTGGGAACTGTGAAATGTTACTGAAAAAATAGATATACTTGTAAAATCACTCACCTGAAATATCGAACAACTTCTAGACTGCTAAATGTAGAGAGTTGTAGAGAAGTAAAATGAAGTTACTGAATTTAATAAAAATTGCAATTTAGAAGTATTGGAATGTCTTAAGTATAAGGGGAATGCAAAATTGTCAGTGCTTTACTGCCCCAACACTTGATCCTTCCTGATGGGTTTCAGGGCTTCACATCTTAAAATATGACTGTCAACTAGTTTCTGTCCCAGCTCCAAGAACCTTGTAGAATCTTCTCACTTAATCCCACAATTGCTTCAAGTAGCATCATACCCTCACTATACTCAGGGAGCACAGTTTGAGGAGGTTTTGTGTTCATCCAATAAGGCTAGCTGGGAGCAGCCAGAAATGGAGTTTAGAATTGCTTTGCACATCTCTAGAACATCTCAAGGTATATATAGGAGTAGATAACTCCATGTTGATCCCAGAAAATAATTTTGCCAATATTTTTAAATATTTCCATTTTGAATTTATTTGTTTGCTTTCTTGTTGTATGTGGCTGTTTGTGCATGATGGACACATATTGTGGAGGTCAGAGAACACCTGGCAGGAGTGTTTCTCTCATTACACCTTTTGGATCCTGGCCTCTAATTCAAGTTCTCAGGCTTGGCAGCAAGCACGTTTACCCACTGAACTATCTTGTGTCCCTCTATTTATCAGGAAAAAATGGCTTATGAATGAAAAACCAAACACCTTTCACATCTTAACAAAAGCATAGATATGTACTTTGGCACAAATATGAATAACAAATCCACATTATAATATGAAAAATGTAGACACTCTAAAGATTTAGATCTAACTGCTCTTACTTATTCTTTACCAGTTTTTATCAGAGTCTGATTCAAATTCAAGTTGTATCAAAACCACCTTGGATCACTATCAAACACTAATGGACCCCAAAACCATTTAACCAATGTCTGTGTAGTAGGACATTAGAATATACATTTTAACAGTTTTGAAGAAGACACAGTGAAATTCCCTAACAGATATCTGAAAACAAGGGTTTAGTTATGGAAAGTGTATATTTTGTAACTTTACATTTAATTCTAGAGTAGACATGAGAGTTAAAAGAAAGGTAAATAAAGCCAGATAAGAACTTTCTTAAGTTCTAGTTCCTTCCTTCATATACTTGACTGACTGTGTTACAGAAGTTAGGACCAGCTAGATTCTTTATTGCTGTTATTCTTATTAAATATAATTAAAAATAAAGGAACTCTTGGGTTATAAACAAAAAATATAGACTTAAGATAACATAGGGGAAGAGTGTTAATGTTAAACAAACAAAGCTTGGAACATTTAAGATTAGAGAAATCTAAAGGAAAATGGAAGAAACAGAATATTTAATTTAGCCCTTCATATAAGGAACAAGTTGAAATAATTATAAAACTTGGTTATGGAGATGACTTGGAAGTGAAAAAACATGGATCATAAACCTGCTGACAGCTGACGTGTTCTGGGTCATGCAGGCACAGAACCAGGAGGAAGCAGTCCATTTCCTGCCAGTCACAGGAGACTTTCAGGTTTTGGACACATCTCCATCTCACTCTTGCTCAGGACTGGCTCCTTCATTCACATGGCTTTTTGTCCCCAAACCCTAGTACCATATATACTACAGCAGGGTTGCACACCCTGAAGATCCCATAACTTCCTCAAACAGTGTAAAACAACTAGAGATAAGTGTTCGAGAAGCATTGCTCATTCAAACCACCACAGTGGCCAATAGGACCGAGAGCCTCATTGTGTTTCCTGATTATACATTTTGAGACAAATGGAACAAATGGAAATGGTGAGTTGCTTAAAGAAAGACAGGGATTTCTTAAGTAAGAAAACTACATTCCAGACACTAGTTTTTGATGTTGAATTAAATTGTGCACATTCTGCACGTGACAACTTTAATGCGGTATGAGGAGAGTTATAAACCACAGAGATCTGTGACTTATGGTAACTGAAAACCCCAAAAGAAGATATATGTGAGACAAAATAAAATTGGACACATGTCATACTCTAGGGGGAAAGAAGAGAGCCTTATAATAAATAGCAAGAAAAGTGGTTATAGTCAGAATGAAGACAACAACAATGGGACCTGACCTTCTCATGTCAGAAAGCATCCTGGGCAAAGAAGAATACAACAGTATTCCAGAACAGCCTGAGTAGAACTGCTGATACTTTCAGAGCTGAAATTCACAGCCTTCTGCTTAGTGTGACCAACACAAAATGGAATTACGAGAAAAATGTGCTCTAAATAAATTTAATTAAATGTCTGCCTCTCTTCCCCCATCTCTCTGAGAACAACATGCCTTAGGTTTCTAATAACTTAGCACAGGCCGCAGATCTCTGTGCTTCTAACTCTCCAACTTCACACTGTGTTCTATTAGATTTTGGGTTGGGGTGTCCAACTTGATCACATTCAATGTAAAGAAAAGAGACAATCATATAACATCCAAGTCACATTTAAGAAATCAATTTTGTCTCTCTGAAAACATTTTTAATAAGTTAACTAATCACAGCATTCTGTCTTAAGATTGCTGCTTTTTCTTTTACCAGCGGACAGTTCAGAATTTTCCTTGGAGTTCCTTACACAAGTGTATTAATTTATGAAGGAGGGATAATAATTACAGTGCCCTCCCCAGTATATTTTTCCACTCAGAGTCCTAATTACCAGCTAGTTGCTCTAATCCAACAGAGGGAAATCAAAATTGAGACATTTTAGCAACTTTAATTTAGCTGGGTGTTTTGCTGAAATCAGTGAAGCACAAGTGAATTTATGCCAGGCTAACAGAACCACCCTGATGATCTGCAAAGAAGAAAAAGAAGCTAGCCCCAACTAGATATTTCCCGTGTTTAAACTTCTTGGTGTGGAGAGGTGAGTAATGTGGTGAAAGGGACAGAAAACCCATTAACAGCTCCACACCATGTGGGCGGTAGTGCGAGGGCAGTGGAAAGTGTGTACGGATGTGTGTGTGTGTGGATTGATGCTGTGAGGTGGGGAGGGCAGCCTGAAGAGAGCACACCATGTCTCAGGATGAAACACAGACTGACATGCTTTGATAAGCAGTCAGATAGCTGAAAGCACAGTTTGTTTCTATTGAAGAGCACATCCAGGAGCTGGAACTGCTCTGTTCTTCATGAGATAGTAATCAATAGGAAAGCAGATGAGTAAAGCTGCAATTAAAATACAGAATATGGGGCCAGAGGATAGCTCTGTGAGTAAAGTGCTTACCCTAAGCCTGACAACCTGAATTCAATGCCTGGAATTCACATCGTTGGAGGCAGCAATCTTGAGACAGAGTGCTGTGATTAGTTAACTTATTATTTTCTGAGTTAATTTATTATTTCTCCACATGTGTGCTGTAGCACATATATCCCTTTTCTTCCCCTACAAGTAAATGAAAAATGTGAAAAATTAATAGTTTAATGAATATAATAATTAAAGTGAATTGTCAGAGTGATATATTCTATAGGAAAGGCACTGAGACATAAGCCAAGTATCATAACTCATTGATATGCTAATAATCACAGACATTGATGACCATGAGACTATGTGGTTTTCAGAGTGCCCTCATAGAGATGGTAACTTCTTTGATGAATGCTTTTATAAAGTGAAAGTATCACTCAGCTGTGTCTACTGTATACTTACAGACAGTATGTTTTAGGATACACTATAAACTAATATCTTGACTTTTATGGATTTTTGTTTCATGAAACTTCCAGAATACTTGTTCTACATTTTAAGTAATCCAGTAAAGCAGTGGTTAAAGTTACACTTATAATTCTTTAGATAATATGTAACATGGTGTAATGGAAAACAGAGAACAGATTAGGAGAGGATAGGAAGCATCATATAATGTATGGTTATTGACCTCCCTGACTTTCATTTCCACAAAATCCATGAAAGGACAATTGATTTGTGTGTGTGTGTGTGTGTGTGTGTGTGTGTGTGTATTGAGGTTCCTAAAAGATATAAACTGGCACCGCTATCTGCCTTCCAGAAATCTTACATAATTTCCATTTGTTTTAATATCAATTACTTGAAAAAACAAGAAAGAGGAACAGGAACAGGAGGAAGAGGAAGAAGAAGAAGAAGAAGAAGAAGAAGAAGAAGAAGAAGAAGAAGAAGAAGAAGAAGAAGAAGAAGAAGAAGAAGAGGAGGAGGAGGAGGAGGAGGAGGAGGAGGAGGAGGAGGAGGAGGAGGAGGAGGAAGAGGAAGAGGAAGAGGAAGAGGAAGAGGAAGAGGAAGAGGAAGAGGAAGAAGAAAAAAAGAAGAAGAAGAAGAAGAAGACAAAAGACAAAAGACAAATTACAAAATTGTATTCTGCCTGCCCCAGATCTATATGTTGTAGTCCCAGCTTCCAGTATCATTGTTTGGGGAGATAAGGCTTTAACTCAGCAACTCAGTTAAAATAGAATAGAAAGGCTAGACCCTATCCAGTTCAACTGTTTTCTTTATAAGGTCAAGGAATTGGGGCGATCAGATGAAGGCAGAGAGATAGCAGCCATCTAGAAGTGAAGGCAACAAGCTTCAGGAGGTACCACACTGCCTCACCTTGGTCTTAGACTTCCACCCTGCAGAAGTGTCAAAAGTATATTATTGTGGTATTTGTTAAAGCAATCCTAGCAAACAAAGAGTTAAAGCATTTTCCTGCACAGGAGGAAAAAAATCAGTGGCACTCTACTCAAAGTAGTTAAGTCTCTGCCTATGTAAAAATTTCACTTTTAAAGACAAAAGTGAAATCTCAAGCACATTTGGTGAGAACTTATACTTCTTTATCCCTGTCATAGGGTAGGAAACATGTCCTGAACCATGGCACCAGCCTACAAAACCACTTAAGAGCTCCTAATGATGCTAGGAGGAGCTGGCCTCATTCCATTGGTGCACATCAAGTGACCAGATATATGAGCCAGGCTATTGAACAAGAACAAAAAGCAATCATAGGGCACCTAGAAAGATCCTCAGTAAGTCTGTGATAAAATCAGTTCAAAGGAGAAAGAGTAAATTTGGGTTCACTGCTTGACTTGACACATTTCATAAAAACAGATAAAGCATGGTGGCAGAAGAAAGAAGCTGGTTGTTCACATTGCATCATCAGTCAGGAAGCAAAGAGAAAGGAATGCTCATGACATGCTTATTTTCTCCTTTTAAGTCAATCCAGTACCACAGACCATGAATACCTTAATCACAGTTAAGGTAGATCTTCCCTACTAGATGGTCTAATCTAGATGATCCTCACAGGCATGCCCAGTGATTTAACCTTCTATCAAATTGTCAATTTTTAGCTACTATAGCATCCATGGATCAGGATTTGAATTTTATCTCCAGATATCAAGTTAAACAAACAAATAGCAACAACAAAAATAACACTGAAGCTTGTGCATATAATTCCAACACTGGGCAGTGGAGGAAGGAGCTTCCTGACCCCAAGGCTTGCTGGTCAGCTTCGTTAAATTTTTGAGCTCCAGGTCAGTGAAAGATCCTGTCTCATAAAATAATATAGAAAGTGATCAAAGAAGATATTCAACACCAACTTTTGGCACTCATACACAAATGCACTGTTGTACATGCACACTTGGGGCACACTGCAGGTGGCTGCACACAAGGTATATGTTCGTGCGCATGAGCACATGCGCACGCACATGTGTGTGCGAACACACCACACACACACACACACACACACACACACACAGCATAAATGAAAGTAGTATTTAAAGTTGTGTCTTATATATCAAACTGTCCAGCACTCAAATAGTACTGCTTTGTCTTATAACTTTTTACTGGGTTTTCTTTCGTTTACAAAGCATAAGCTGGGGCCCTGACTTTTTTTGGAATGTGTATTATAAAACAGAACAACAGGATATTCCCTACTTTCTACCATATTACTCAGTAATGTATAATTCAAAAGGCACATCAACTTCATGTCTGTGTGCATATTGCATGTATGTACTGGAGAGAGATGTGCTTATATTGAGAATATGATGACTATGCTCATTCAACATGCATAGAAAGAATGTCCAGGAAACATCACAGAGGAGGATGCCTGTTGGCAGATATGAGCTGTGTTTCTATCTGTCTAGGCGACAGCTTGATTAAAGGTTGAATTAATCCTATCCAATGCCTGTTCTCAAAATGTGTGGTTAGAGTCTAGTCTAAACATTTCATGTCTCAGGCAGGCAGTCAATTTTTATAGCCCACAGTAACATTTATAACCTTTAAATTACAACATTAGTTTTAAGGACTTTGTAGGTTTTTAAAGATTGTGCTTTCCCTGGAACACTATTATGCTCATGGTGCCTGCTGCTCTTGCATGGTGTGGAGACCTGACTACAACTGTTTCAGGGAGGTAGGTCAGAAACTGGACTTCTGCAGATCTGGATAAATTGAGAAGAGACTGCACCCCAAAACATACTTGGAGTCCAGATAAAGTAGTGGCAGCGAGTGAAAGCACATTTGGAAGACTGAACCAGAGGCCTTGAAGAAACAGAAACAAGGAAGTTGGGGTGAAAATGCACACAGGAGGCACACTGCAGGTGACTGCTTGCAAGATAGATCGTTTAAAACTCAAATTTTGGGCAGTGACTTTCTGAGAGAAATTTGTGTAATACTAATTTGGAACAGGTGGCAGGATGACTTCTAAATGGGAGACAGAGGAAATAGAGAACAATTAAGATGCTACTGTAATAATCCAGGTGTAAATCCACATGGACTGAAATATGAGATTGGCAGTGGGAATAGGAAAGAGAGAGTACAAGATGAAGACATAATTTAGGTAAGAGCCGATACGATGTAATGACATTTTGAAAAAGTAGTCAAACACAGCTAACCCTTGGTATGCAAGCTAAAAATGTCATTCTAAGTTCAAAACAAAGAGAAAGTTTGGGGCAAAAAAAAAAAGCGAACTGGAGACAGAGAAGTACTGACTTTGACGACTGATGATAAGAACACAAAGTGAGGGGTTTAGTCGACATTCAGAAACAAGACTAGAATTGAAATGGATTCTATCATAGAAACAGAAAAAAGGTTGCAAAGCCATGTGAAGAAACCTTATATGATACAAAGGAAAACATGATAAGCAATATGGGGTGTCTACATTGCAAAGAAGCTTTAAAGGAGGAAAGAAACAAAAAATGAATGGAAAACAAACAAGAAAGAAAAGGAAAAGGAAAAGGAAAGAAAAGAAAGAAAAGAGAGGAGAGGAGAGGAGAGGAGAGGAGAAGAGAAGAGAAGAGAAGAGAAGAGAAGAGAAGAGAAGAGAAGAGAAGAGAAGAGAAGAGAAGAGAAGAGAAGCAAGGCCAGAGGCTAAAGTTAGTTTGAGGGTGGGCTGCTTAGGTAGCTCCAGGCAACAAGCTTGAGCTACAGATAAATCCTTATCAAAGGAAATAATAAGACATATCAGGGCAGAATAAAAGTAAGGGGAATGGAGGAGAGGTGTGGAAAAAATGTTAGGGAATTTGATTGCTAGGTTTTATTTATGTAAATACCCATTTTATTAGCTGCCCATGTCACCACTTCTCATTCAGATACTTTCTAAAACGAACCAATCATTAACATTTAAGAAAGTTTAAACATTTCTAAGTTTCTTTGAAATTTATTTCATATGCATAGCAACTACAGATAGGAAAGAGAGAAAGAGAGAGAGAGAGGGGGAGAGAGAGAGAGAGAGAGAGAGAGAGAGAGAGAGAGAGAGAGAGAGAGAGAGAGAGAACGAACAACCATCAAAATTGTAGTTTTTAAGAAGGAACTTGGATTACCCAAGATACAATCCACGGACCACACGAAGCTCAAGAAGAAGGATGACCAAGGTGCAGATGCTTTAGCCCTTCTTAGAAGAACAAAAATATTTGTAGGAGGAGGTATGAAGACAAAGTGTGGAGCAGAGACTGAAGGAATGGCCATTCAGAGCTTGTCCCACCTGAGCATCCAGCCCATATGCACACAGCCACCAAACCCAGACAATATTGCTGATGCCACGGATCCTGATATAGCTATCCCCTGAGAGGCTCTGCCAGAGCAAGACAAATATAGAGGCAAATGCTCACAGCTAACCATTGAACTGAGAATGAGGTCCCCATTGGAGGAGTTAGAGAAAGGATTGATGAAGCTGAAGGGTTGCAAGCCCCATAAGAACAATACCAACCAACCACAGCTCCCAGGGACTAAACCACCATACAAAGAGTACACATGGACAGACCCATGGTTCCAGCTGCATATGTAGCAGAGGATAGCCTTGTTGGGCACTAAAGGAAGGAGAAGCCCACGGTCCTGCCAACGCTGGACCCCCAGTGTAAGGGAGTGCCAGGGCAGTAAGATGGGAAGGGTAGGTTGTTGGGTGAGGGGAAGGGGATAACATTTGAAGTGTAAATTAAAAAATCCAATAAAAATAAAATAAATAAAATTAAAAAGAGTACTTAACTAACTTGAGGCTGATATGGGAATTAAAAAAAAGGAACTTAACTCCTATAAGTCACTTGTTGGCACATGACTTCAAATTGAACAAGTTCCTTATTTCTAGCATCAGAGACTTCAGAGGTAAGAGGGTAGAGGATCCTCCATAGTATTTGTTTTGATAATTTAATGTAAAAATACAGATAAGGTATCTGTGTCAGATCCTTGCCATTTCAGTAAATATTAGTCCCTGATGCTTCTCTACTTTTCCTGCTGGTAACTGACTGCTCAGCACTGGCATACACACTTGTATATTCATGGAGTCTTTGCAGAGTTCAGGCACAGTTCCTGATGCTGAGGATATGACAGTGAAAGAATCTGTCTTGTCTTGACGTCAGTGTGTGTGTGTGTGTGTGTGTGTGTGTGAGAGAGAGAGAGAGAGAGAGAGAGAGAGAGAGAGAGAGAGAGAGAAGAGAGAAGAGAGCACTATCTAAAAGAGTTTGGGTTTATAAGAGAAAAGTAAAACAAAATCTACAAGCCTAGTACAACATATATGCTACTTCAGACACCCACATACAAATGAATGTGCTCTGTGTACCCCAGCATTTAGTCATCATGGGCATTGAAATTCTGGGACTGAGACTACAGTCCTGGTAAGCACAAAAGCAGTAAGACTTTATGCTGTATATTGACCTCTGAATAACCCCATTTTGAAAGAAAACGTTGTTTAACTTGTGTAGACAAAACTCAGATCATGGTACACTTCAGATAGGAAAATCATGAAGTCAGCAGCAATGCCTCGAGCTGCTGAGGCACTGTGCAGAACAGCACTGGAAGGCAGAGGCAAGCAAAGGAACTCGGAAAGCCTGTCACCCCGTGTTGTTCATGCTGTTTCGTGCTATGTTCATATTCAACTAGCAACTGCAAGTAGCCATACCTATCAAGAAGCTGGGAAGGCGATTTAGTTGTTTCTACCTGAACATTGAAGATCAGGTATGGTATAATCATTCCCCATTTCTATATGTGGAAACTAAAACTCAAGGAGATTCACTTGACTTGCCCATCACCAGTCAGGAAACAAGGGCCAGAGCCAAAATTCGAAGACAGATGAGCTGGCTTCCAGAGCCTGTGCCTTTGATTTCTTACACTAAGGCCACGGAGTAATGCAGAAATACATATAGCCAGGACATTTTACTTATGGAAAAACATGCTACTTTATATTTTTCTAAAATATTATTAGAAATTTCTTTCTTACAATTTATCTTATTACTACTTACAGGCCATGCATTGCTGGGAGACAAGGTGTTGGCTCTCCTTTCATAATCATAATAGCCAAACCAAACTGCCCATGGAACATATCAGATAAGCAAAATTACCTGTGGATAGCAAATATGAACATATTAAAAATGTTTTGATACTATGTTCAGATTATCAGTTTAAACACAACGGATTTGTAGTTTCAGGTTAGATACATATAAATTCACTAATTTACGTGTCTTTTATGAGATTGTTTTTTACATTCTAAGAAACAACTAAGAAGTATTTCAAAATAGAATTCATATAAATGTAGGCACAGATTTCATCTCAAAATATCTCAGTGGCACATTTTACCCTTAAATCTGTTTTTCTTTAAGATGGTTCTTAGTCCCTAAGATAGATTGACGCATTAAGAGTGTGCGGCCTCTGCGGTCTCTGAACTTGCAGTTGTTTGTTATAGCAAAGCTGTGCTCTGATTTCTAAATGAGGAAGGAGTTTTGATGCTGCTGATACATACAAATGGCATCTTTGTGTGTCTGAACCTCAGGTTTCAGTCCCTTCTGCAGGCTCTGGCCTTTCCAACATTATTGTAAATATTATATAGAAGTAATTAGGGGAGCTGCTTTAGGTCTAAGGGATAAGGGACAAAGCCTAGGGAGATGTTAAGTAATACAGTGTTTGCTGTGCAAGTAAGTGTGAAGACGTAAGCTTGGAGCTTCACCTCTTCACAAAAATGTGATATGGTAATTCATTCACATAATCCCAGAGCTGGAGGAACTCAGAGACAGATGGATCCCAGGAGTCTACTGACCAGACAGTCTAGCTGACACAGTGAGGCCAAGGGTTAGGGAAAGACTTTATCTCAAAAAATAAAATGGAAAACAATGGAAGATGACACATGGTGTCATTGTCTGGCCTATACACACACACACACACACACACACACACACAAACACACACATGTGCACACATATGCATAATATACATGTATATTGTATATGTCTATATCATATATTCATAAATAACAGGTTAGAGGCTTTATGTCTAACAATGCTTTGACAGCTGTGGTGTTATAATCATCTACCTTGATGATCGACAGTTGTCACTAGAAAGAAAGTAGAACATAGCGAATATGTCATTGTTAAACTTATTTTTTGAAGTGAACTTATTCACAAAAGTTTCTCAGATCTTTTACAAAAGCAGTAGAAGCTGTTTCATTTTACAAACTAAAGTCATCATTTATCTGTGATACACATATTCTCACATACATGCAAAGTTACATCATCATATTCACAAACCTGAGACTATGTGTCTGGGAAAACTAAGATTCATTGATAGAATAAATTAACAGGACCAATAGGAGTACAAGTATTTCATAATTAAACAAGACAGTTGTTGCAGATAGAAGCACAGACTGGGCAACAACACAGGAGTTATATGTGCTGGCTCCCATTAGGGTCGTGGTGACAGAAAAAGTCTAAACGCTGCCTGGGAGATGGTTAATAAGTAAAAGTGCTTTCTATGCAAGCAAGGAAAACCTGATCTGAATCCTCAGATACCAGGTAAAAAGCAGGCTTTCCCCTCCCCCTCTCCCTCTCCCTCTCCTTGTCCCTCTCCCTTTCTCTCTCTCCCCTCTCTCCTCCTCCCCCTCCTCTCTCTCTCAAAGAGAGAGACAGAGAAAGAAGAGGTTTCATGAGAAGCAAACAGACGTGTCTAGATAAGGAAGTAGGGCAGACTGCTGGACTAGGCTTGCTCTAATAAGCCATCCTTGAAGTGACACCGTGGGGTTCCCGGGGACCTGGGTGGTATGAGCTAGAGAAGAGAAGTGCACTTCAGTAGTTTCAGGCATATTTAGATGAGAAAGTGTAAGTAACATTCGTAGGAAGGATCAATGGAGTAGAACTCTGTCTGAGCACAGATACAGGTAGACAACTCCAATTAGATAGAAAAACATGTTATCTACCTCTCTGTAAATCATCTGGCAGCCCGGAATTTACTCCATATACCAAAACAAGAATCATAACCATTTGATTTATCAGCTACTCTCGACATGTAGCTCAAGGACATGCTTCCCTCCACACGTCTAATCACAGTTTCATTTCATCAGACATGCAGAAATTTCTCCTCTGGTGGCTTAAAGGGCATTTGAGGTCAGAAGGAAATTTAAAATCAATCTCCCTTTCTCACTCCTCTCCCTTCCTCCCTCCCTTCCTCTCTCACCTAGAGATTACTCTAACATTGTTTTAGATTCAAAACTTTCTCCTGCACATAGAATATAATTAATGTAATTGAAAGAGATTTGTGTCCCAGATGTTTATGCATTTGTGATCCAAAAGGCCTCCCTGGGGGAGCCATTCTCATTTGCAGTTAGAGACACAATGGAAAGGCAGCCTCAGAGAAAGCAAACAATGTCACTTAAATTCAGATGTCAATCCAGGCTTTTGGTGACAGCCCTGGAGTGTAACATGGTTACACTAGGTCTCACATCAATTTCTCAGTTTTGCCAATTACGATGCTACAAAGACAGAGTCTTACAAAAGCTGACATCTTAATGAATGGCTAATCTTAATGATTTTCCCTCCCCTTTTCAGTGGTGTCAGAACAAAACATTTTGATAACAAAGGCAATATCTACTACCTGGAGCGGAGAGAAGCCTAGGTAGAAGCAGGTTACCCTGAGCCAGGAATTTGGAACTGAGAGAAATGATGACAAACATTGAATATGTTACTATTGTCTCATTCCTAATGGCATCGCCCTGTGGAATGAAGACTTCCATAAATAAATTTAGATGGACAAGGACATTCAGACCACAGTTTTTAACAAAACCTAGAAATGCTCATCTCTCCTCTTTTTAAAATGTGTGCAAACAAAGCCTATGCAATTAAGATCTTTGGAGTGGATTTTAGGTGGTAAATATGGAGTATTCATAAAGATTAATGATCTTACATCAGAGGCTTGAGAGCCATCTCAGGAGAAGGAACTGTCTATGAACCAGAAACTGCCACCCAAAACAGAGCCCCTCAGACCTTGATCTTAGACTTCTCAGCTACCAGACCTGTGAGGAATTATTATTGTTGTTTATAATGTCAGAAATGATCAAATGACACCCAAATATAGCTTTAAAAATGGTGCATGTGATCTAATCAGACACAGAATTGTGTCTCTATTAGAGGTGTGGGTTTTGTTCAGTGGCAGAGATTCTCCTATAAATCCATTCCAGGCTGAACATATCAGCCCAGCTCATGCTACCAGGTGAGGACAAGCATAGATCTTGATAAAATGGAAGGGGGCTCATGTATTATCCTGGAATAGAAAACTGAGACCCGGCATGGCAGACATCAGGAAGAAAGAAGTCTGGTTGTTCCTCAAGGTTCCCTGGAGATTACCCTTAGCTTAAGGTCTAAGAAGGATGCCATTATTACACTGCCCAACTTTCATCCTGCTGTTTCAAAATCCAAGTGCCCTTCTAGACACATTTTCTAAGCTTTAATATCTTCACATCCTGGATGACTTGCTGTAACTGCAGTTAGATAATAAACTTTTACTCAGAGAGAGAGGGGGAAAGAGAGAGAAAGCAATAAAGAATGATGCCCTCAGATATTTGTTTTAGTGATAAAAGGAGGTGTAGAAGGCTTAAGACACCTTCTCCAGGCCCCTGTGGGTAATTTTCACCTATATTAAGAGAACCATTAAATGTGTCCTGTGAATTAGAAAATCGAATTCTAGAAGGAAGTCCCTGCAGACTCTGTTACATTTTGATTTTATGAAGTTGTAAAATACCTTCCTGAATGTTTTTTCTTAAAAAAACCATTGACATAAAGCATTTCATAATTACTATTAAACATATACAATCTCAATTTGAGAGAATGTATAGATATTCTGTAGACGTTTTCTTGACTATTCTTGTTCACATGTATAATTGGTAGTAATAAATATTTTGAGAGGGTTAAGTTGAGTTTACTTCTTGTCCTAGGAACTGGTAATACCAACGAAAGCTCATTCGCACCAAGGGAACCTCAGCACTCTTGCTTTGCCAAATTTTTTTCACATTACAAATGGTCTTCTGGGTAACCCTTGAGGCATAATTGCACTGTCCCAAGGAGCCCTTCTTCTCCTTGGGCATTTACCTTTTGCTTTTTTGTGTGTGCACAAAGACAGAGACATGACTCTAAAAGCATTTGTATTTGTTCTTCCTTAAGATTGGTTGCTTAAAAGCAAGAGAAAAAAATATGTGATAACATACACATGGCCCAGAATCTCTGAATTTCTCAGCTTCTCAAGGGAGTGTGTTTTCACCTTACGTAGAATTTGATATGAGTCCACTTATAAAAATAGCAGGCATTTAAATTAGAAGAGCATTTCCCTCCATCATTTTGGAGCCAAGTTTTTTTTTTCTTCTTCTAAAAACATTCACTTTTTTTCCTGCCCAGCACAGAAGAAAGATTCCAAATGAATTTAAAGTTTACAAAATCTCTGAAAGTTATCTTTGGGCTATGGCAGTAAATACACACATGTGCCAAGTGAAAATAAATCAAGAACTGCTCTGTGGAAGCATCTACAAATGTTTGTTTATTTTTTACACGAATAAACTATACGCGTAAACTGATACTGCTTTATCTGTGTTCTCTATAGAGTGTTATGTAGTTTTCTATGTAGATTGTTAAGGAAGGTGGGATGTGTAGACAATATGAATTATTGCTTAAATTCTGCTTTTCTGTTTTTTAGATGTGAAAAGAGAAACAAATACATCTTCTTTGCAATCTCATTTTTTACTAAAGAAGCTTTATTAGATAAAATTTTACTGAATTCTTTAATTACAGCTCTTTGTTCTAAAATCAGGATACAAAGTAGCGGGCTTCATGAAAGGATTGTCATGTGTGGATTTCACTGATCCCTGCCTTCTGTCCTTCTGCCCTATCTTCTGCCTCTCCTCACTTATGCCCTTCCCCCCTTTCACTTTCATATCACATGCATTTTATGCTCTTTAAAAAAAAACTTTCTGCACTTCCTTAAGAGCTCCTTTTTATCTCCCATGGTTCCCTCTCTTGTTTAAAATATCCCCTCACTCTGTCTTTCAGCATAATGTACACACTAGTCCTACTTTAAAATTTTCTTTTAAATTCATTAGAATCTTTTAAATTCTTAATCTACCCACTCATAATTATCAACTTGTGTCTGGGCATTACCTTTATGTTTAAAATTTCTGTCCTATGCAATGCAATATACTTCTGTCATCAGAGCTGCTGTTCATAGACACTCTTCTCAATATTAATACCACTGTGGGAATCTATGGGGTTGTGACAGACAGAGCTTCAGAACCAGCATATTATCCTTCAGCCAAGTGAAGTGTACCCACACAAACTTAACGAACATCATTGAGCTTGCTATGCACATGATGAACGCTGAATCCTTTAGTGTTTGTCATAGCGTTCTAGTCCCTCTGAAGAGAAATTCTAGTCTCAATGCTTTTGAAAAACAGAGAAATACAGAATGTGCTGTAGTGCTGACAGGACTTACATGGAGACAGCTGTATCCTAGTCTGTTCCTCTGGAACAG
Source organism: Rattus norvegicus (assembly GCF_021556685.1). Lineage (NCBI taxonomy): Eukaryota > Metazoa > Chordata > Mammalia > Rodentia > Muridae > Rattus > Rattus norvegicus. The sequence continues at coordinate 106,723,864 of NC_141548.1, read as the reverse complement.
TATTAGAGTCAACCTTTTAAATAAAATACTCTTTAAAATGTTTGGAGAAAACTGTAATATTGGACTAATCTTGGTTTCCCGGAATAACTTGCTCTTATTTATTTAGCATTATGCCAGCTAAATAAATAATTACCAGCAGTAGCAGTTGTCTAGATTAACCTATAGTACTTTGACATCTTTAATTCATGTCCATGCATGTCATTGTTTCTTTCTTTTCAGTTGTTTTTCTTATTTTATTATTTTGCAGTACTATTAGTGAAACTAGAGTAAGCACTTTCTTACTAAGGTAAGCTATATTCTTGGCTATCAATTTTAACCATTTTTAAATATTTATTTTTATTTTTAATTATATGTATGTACATACTCTGCATGTATACACATGAGTATAGTGCCCTGGAGGTCAGAGGCATGGGAACTGACATTATAAGCTGTTGTGAGATGCCTAATGTGGGTACTGTAGATTAAACTCAGCTCCTCTGTGACTGTAATGTGTACTCTTAAACACTGAGTCATCTTTAGATCCTCATTTTTTATTATTAAAGCAAAGTCTCACTAAACTGTTGGTGTTAGCCTCAACAGTTAGCCAACAGTGTTAGGCTTTGTGATTCATGCCACCCTTTAATAGGATCTCTTGAAAAGGGAATTACAGTTCCAGCAAATAAATTCATCTCCCTGCTGCAATCCCCCTTTCCCTCTGTGTGTGTGTGTGTATGTGTCCAAACACATATCTTTATGTATGAATATGATTACATACATATCAGCACCATTCATATGGAGGTCTGAGGCAACTTTGTGTGTTGGTCCTCACTAACCACATTCATTGAAACAGGGTTTTTCTGCCGTTGGCTACTGTGTCTATCAGGTTAGCTTGCCATAAGAGTACAGGGATTCTCCTATCTCTGTCTCCTATGTATCATAGGAGCATTGGAACTACAATGCATACTACCATGACTTGCTTTCCATGGTCTATAGAAATTTAAACTCAGCTTCTCATGACTGCGAAGCAAGTCTTTACCCACTGAACCCCATTCACCATCATTCTTTCAAGAATATTTCCAGATACTTATACAATAACAACTCTAGGTTCTTGAATTTATAAATGAGAAAACTGAGTTTCAGCCAAGATAAGTCACATGGTTTAACAATTGGTTCAACAAGGACTTATTAGATAACAGGTCAACACAAAATGATGCTGTTTTCATTTACAAATCAGAGGCACACATTGTTTTTAATCAAGATATATATTATTCAGATATTGCAGCTGCCCCAGGACTAGGAGTATGGCAGAGGTCTGTCTTTCAACTAATCTCAGCAGATTTGTAGTCTTCACTCTAGTGCCCCTCCCCCATTTATATTAGTGAAGCCAATTTAGATGTGTCTTTGGTAACAAGTTACAGTGACATAAGTCCCTCTCCAAGTGGGAGTTTCACTTACAGAAAGTTTATATGGATTTCAATCTAATACTGTCTTATTATTTTCTTGTCCTCATTCTTACTTGCATTTGGATTCTTATTCTATTGTCTTTTGCACTCTAGCACTTGCTCTGAGCTTCTTCTCCAGGCTTTATTTGCTTCATCTATGGGAAGCAAAAGCATCCACAAAAGTTTGGTATAGAGCGTGGAACTTGCTACTACTTGTACATTAGGTGAGATGTTCTTCCACAGAGCTTCTAAGACCTTGCTATGCAATGAAAACAGAGAGAGGACATGAGGGTGAAGAGAAGGAAGAGCGTACATCACTAAGAACTGATGGCCATCACGTCTTTGCTCTTTTTGAAGAAACAGAGCAACTGCCTGCCCAAAACTATATGATACAGGCACAGAAGCATTCTAGCTGCCAAACATTATCCTAATCTAACCAATGACTCAAAATCCTTGACAAAATCCTTTTTGCTATTTCCATATCACTTACCATTTGGATTCAGCTGTTTTCCGTAAGTGGTTACAAATCACTAAACCAGTTTGGTTATTTAGAATTAGTCTTCAATTTACCATCTTCCTCGTTGTCTCAGAACTTCTAGCTGTGGCAAAACACTGTAACCAATAAAAGAATTGGGGAGAAAAGGATTTTGTTCAGCTTACACTTCCATATAATTCTGTTCATTGTTGAAGGAAGTCAGGACAGAAACTCACATAGGGTAGGAACTTGAAGGCAAGAGCTGATATAGAGGCCATGGAAGGGTTCTGCTTGCTGGATTGCTTCCCTGATTTGCTGAGCTTGCTTTCTTATAGAGCCCAGGGATGGTGCCACCCACAATGGACTCTTGATCACCCTTGATCAATAATTGAGAAAATGCTTTACAGATGGATCTTAGGGGGTGCATTTCTGCAAGGATCCTCTGTGATAACTCCAAATTGTGTCAAGTTGACACACAAAAACAGTACAGACATGTTAAAGTAACTTGGCACATGAGTCTTTAGTTTGGTTTTACTTTCTGTGTACCTATGGAGCTAGAATACTAATGTGCTGCCCATGAGGATAAAATTTCCTGTAGGGTCTTGAAAATTCCTTGATGGTAGAGAAGTATGACGATATATATGAATGTGGGCCAAAACATTTTCCTTCACTACAGATGTGCTTAATAAATGCTTTATAGGTGTTGACATTTATAGATAGATTATGCAATATTTCAAGATTTATAAGCACTCTCTAAAATGTCAGATTGATTCAGTATAATGCATTTGCAGTTTGGGAATGTTTTTGATGGGCTTTTTAAAAATAGTTTTCATGTAGTTTTTAGTCCCTCTTTTCTTGTCTGCAATGTATTTATCCACTCTGTTCTTCAACCATTAATTATGTGTCAGTGTTTTAACAGGAAGGTAATATTTCGAGATAGTACAATGCTTACTCAAGCACTACTGATGAGCTGTCTGACAAGTGTGGGCTCCAACCTTTCTTTCCAAATCGACAAAAAATTTAAGAGCATCTGATTCAGTATTGAATTATTATGTTAAACCACTTAGGTATTTTTAGGTTTTTATTTGATATTTTAGTCTATAATTTCATAGTAGTGCTTTTTTAATGTGTGATTAAAATTATTCTCCTATGTTCTGTTCTTTCAGAAACTGTACAAGAAAAATGTATAGGAGTATATTTTATCTTAATAATTCAAAATTCTCAAATCTGAGATTTGACAGTGTGGCTAACAAAATGATTACAGGATATGCTTTTTAAAATATAGTATTTATAAAAAAATATAGTATTTATTTTACTAGTCATTGGATAAAATGTAATTTAGAACTGAGCCCTCTAAACTCTTGGACAGGTTAGGAACTCATAAAATCCCATCCCTCTCTGAACAGCTATTGGCAATTTATGATTGCTGAGGGAGAGAAAGTGAATATTCTTCAGGGATGTGGTCCCTAAAAGGCAACTCATTTTCCAGTAGATAGTTCTTCACCCATGCACATAAAAGTAGCACTAAATGGACTTAGTCATGGGGAGATGGGGAAAGAGAGAGGGAATAGTAGGGTAAGAAATCACAATTGGAGAACGACTATTTTCAGAGTTCTTTTTAAGTTCATAGCAAAATGGAAAATATGGAGACCTACCATGCAGTACATGTCCATAAATGGGTATATCCATCTTATTTTTTAACATTCTTCACCAGTGACACCTTTGTTATGATTCTAAACTTGGGTCGATACAACATTATCACCCAGAATTCATGATCACACTAGGGTTCTGTCATACCTTTCTAAGCAGAAACATAATAAAGTTTCACTGTTATAGCATCATCCAGAGATTCTCTACTATCGTGGAACTCTCTATGCTACACCCACCTAGCTCTCACTAATCCTAGGTGGCCATTGTTCATATTGGTCTATAGGTTTTGTCTTTTTCCACAGTGTCCTATAGCTTAAATCACATAATAAATCATCCTTTGCATTGACTTTTTTCACTTAATGTGCACACCTCTGTGTTTTCTTCATGGCTTGATAGCCCATTAACTTTCGTGATAAATAATATTACAATGTCTGGGTTCCCATTTATTCATTCATCTAAAAGACACCTTCATTGTTTCCAAGTTTAGAAAACTATAAATGTCACTGCAATAAATATCTGGATAAACATTTTTGTTTGGTTATGTTTTCAACTCCTTTGACTAAATAGTAAAGAAACATAATTAAGCATGGTAAGAAGATGTTAGATTTGTAAGAAACAACCACACTGTCTTGTAAAGGGACCAATGTTCTGTATTCCTACCAACAAAGAATGTAGGTACATATTGTATCAAATGCTAGTAAATTTTTCATTCTTGAACATGGAGTATATTTTTACTTATTTGATTCTTCTTAATTTATTTTAATTAAAAGTTTTAGAATTTACTTCATAGAGGTTTGGAATATAAACATTTTAAAAATTTTTGTATTAGTCTTTCTGGAGCATAAAATCTTTAAGAATGTATGATTTTAATCATGAAAACTATTTTATCTTATCTGAATGTAAAATTTTGCTATTATTAAAATATTCACATGTTGACTTGTTCCTTTCATCTCAATTAAAAAACTTTACTTTGCTTGAAATGAAAGAGAATTATGAACATCAAAGTGATTTTAGGCTGTACAGATTATATTTTCTTCTCCATACTCAAAGGTATTTCATTTTTTTAGAAAAATAATTGAATTTAAATTCATGTTAAAATTGTGGAAAAACAACATACTTCTGGCAGGCACCTATGTTTAATTTAACCAGTTTTCCCCTTCCTGGTTAATGGTTTATTCTAGTAATTTTTTGCCAAGCAGGATAGAATAGCAATTCATATTTTTCTTTTGGCCTTAAACACTTACCTTCTTACTTAGACTGTTTGAGCTGGACCATTCTGTCTACCACCCAACATTGTTCTCTGTCCCAGCTCAGGAAGATCCTGCACTGGCTCAGTCATAGATCACATCACATTATTTTCAATATTGCCCAAATTTCCACTGTAATCAAACATGACAAAATATTGCATACCTTTATAAGACAGAACCACAAGTTTAGAGCTGACTTTCAGATTTTATTTGTTTTATCATGCCTTTACAAATGACTTTATGTTCTGCATTCTGTAAAGCTTTGCTTTGTACCAGTAATTTTCTTTTTATTTAATTGGATATTTTATTTATTTACATTTAAATGTTATCTCCTTTCCCTGTTTCCAGAGGGGAAACCCCTATCCCATTCCTCCTCCCCTTTCTTCTATGAGGGTGCTGCCCCAACTATTCCCACCTCCCCTCCCTGGCATTCCCCTACACTGGGGCTTCAAACCTTCTCATGACCAAAGGTCTCTTCTCCAATTGATGCCCAACAAGTCCATCCTTTGCTACATATGCGGCTGAAGCCATGGGAGCACTGGAGTGTCTGGTTGGTTGATATTATTGTTCTTCCTATAAGGTTACAAACCCCTTAAATTCCTTCAATCCTTTCTCTAATTCCTCCATTGGGGACCCTGTGTTCAGTCCAATGGTTGACTGTAAGCATTTGCCTCTGTATTTGTCAGGTACTGACAGAGCCTCTCAAAAGTTAGCTATATCAGGCTCCTGTCAGCATGCACATCTTGGCATCCACAATAATGTCTGGGTTTAGTGTCTGTATATGGAGTAGAACCCCAGGTGTGGCAGTCTTTTGATGGCCTTTCCTTCAGACTCTGTTCAATACTTTGTCTCATGTGAGTATTTCCTCGAGTGAGTATTTTGTTCTCCCTTCTAAGAAAAACTAAAGAATCCACACTTTGGTCTTCCTTCTTCTTGAGCTTTATGTGGTCTGTGAATTGTATCTTGGGTATTCTGAGCCTTTGGGTTAATATCCACTTATCAGTGAGTGCATACCGTGTGTGTTCTTTTGTGACTGGGTAACCTCACTCAGGATGATATTTTCTAGTTCCATCCATTTGCCTAAGAATCTAAGTAGAGTTAAACAATGAATTCTCGACTGAGGAATATAGAATGTCTGTGAAACACATAAAGAAATGTAACAGTAGTTTTCTATCTGGACTACACCGTCTGCATCTTTAGAGTTATAAAAAGAGAAGGTGTGGCATATTGTCTAAGATCAATCCAGATCAATTAAATCAGAGCCTCTGGAAGTTGGTGCTCTGTCATAGATACTTGAGGCAGTTCTACAGGAGATTCTCAAAGGCACCAAAAGTTGCAAGCTGAGGATTAATTCAACAGAGGCGGTGGGAATGGCTCCATTATGAATATCTTGTAAAACGTGAATAAAAAAAAACCTTTAGTAACTCTGCTACTGGTAATTGTACATTTTACTGTTGTTTTTGTCTCATATGCACAGAAAGAATAAATAGATGAAAATTACAGGAGAATAGTAAATTTTATTTATGTCCTGATTAAACTCTGTCATTCACAGAAAAGTTATCTTTTATGGATGGTGTGCTAGTGTATAGGGCAGCTAGAGTGATTTTCCCGGTGATTCTATAATCCTATTAGTTTTCCTGTACTGTAACAAAGAATTTCCTATAATCTTGATGTCTTAAAGCAGCGGCAACTACAAAAAGATATCTTATAACTTAGGAAGTCCTACGTGTGAAGAAAAGCCAGCAAAACTGCTTCTCCCTGAAGGTCCTCAGGAATCATCTTTCCTTGCCTCTCCAGGTTTCCTGCTGACTGTTGCTGGCAGCCTATGCTTGCAGATAGACGCTCTTGCCTCTGGCTTCTCCTCTGTTTATCTGTAACTCTGTTTACTTTCATCTTGAAATTTAGGGGATGGTATTATAACACAACTAATTATATCTGCACAGAACACTTCTAAAGAAATTCATTCTGACTTCACCCACAGAAATAACTCACCTGCATGTCTAAGGAGAAAGCAATTGCTGGTTTTGAATATACCTTACAGCTGCATTAAAAAGCAAAGCCTTACTGCTATTATCCTAATATCCATTCCATGGCATGCATTTGGGGAGTACACTATTGAATCCATTGTTACCAGAAATTTGGGCAGTCCTGCCAAAGTCACCAGATGGTACTCAAGAAATCAGGTTCCCCATTTTGACTTCTTCATTTCACTGATAGACAAATTTAAGAACAGACTAAAATGAAAGCTTGACAATAATTGTATTAGGATTTAAAAGAAAAACATTTCAGAGTGGGCAAGCTATAAATTTCAACCACGGTACAGAGTAAAAGAATGGAGAAGAGAAGAAGAAAGGCCAAGGTTCTTAAATTAAGCTGTCATGAATGTCCACCATTGATAGGGGGAAATTTAGAGAGGAAAAAAAAGTCCATGAAACAATATAGAAGAAAATAAAAGTTTATACTTTTCTCAGAAAAGTAGGCAGATTTACACAGCAGCAAGGATTTGCTCTTGTAAGAGACTGTCCTAAGGGGTGAAAATTCTGGAAAGGAAAAGTATATTGTTTCACTAAAGGTCTGAGTATTCTGCCTGTCTATTTGGCATGGGATACCATTGCTTTCTAGGGACAGACTTTGACTAGTGATTGACTTGATCGAAATGGAATGTTACATCCTCACCAAAGCCAGAGATTCTATCCTCTTGGCTAGAAGAAATTTTCCCTTAGTGGAACTTTATCACTAGTTTAACTTTAGATGTGTTGCTGATTTCTCCTCAGCTTTGGATGCTCTTTGGCAGACTTTCTGCTTGGGTGTGTATGTTATTTCTTTTATTCTGTGTATATTATGTAAGTTTTACTTACTTCTGTCATTATGCCCCTAAGTATATATTTGTAAAGTGTGTTAATTTGATTTTTTTCTCATATAGTCTGTGAAATTTTAGTGAGCAGAAGATTGACTTTTTCAAGTCACCTGACACAGATTCTAACTCATGTAAACCTTCATTAAGCACCAAAAGAAAGAAAGAGGAAGAGGGGGAGGTGGAAGAAAGTATGGATACCCACTTACACACAGCAGCAAAACCTTCCTGAACATCTGCCAGAGTGTATAAGCATGAACTCAGTGGACTTCTACAGTTCACTTTTCAAATACTGCTACTCCTTTTCATTAATGAACATCCCATATGAGATAAACTGTGCCAACGAATATAGTTTCTGTTTATGAAATTATAGTTCAGAGCATTGGCTCTATATTTATCAAATGACTGTGTCCCAATGTTTGGAAACAAAATCTCCATAACTTTGTTCAAGAAATAAGAGGCTTCAAGGTTCCACAAGATATGATTCCACAGATAGGGATCATATGAGAAAAAATATAGAAAGTTGTACCTTGGGCCAGGTTTTAGACTTCACCTACAGAAATAACTCACCTGCATGTCTAAGAGAGAAGCAATTGCTGTCTTTTAAAACAATCACAGAGGGACAGACGGCAAAGCCTTTCTTGCTGTTATCCTAATTCCAGTGACCTAGGTCTTCAGAATTTGAATCATGCTATCATGAATTCATTCCTTGGATCAAATATAGTTTTCAGATTTTCTTTTGTCTAAGTTTTTATAGTGATTAAGTTCACTCCCATTTGAAGCAAAAATTAAGAGAAAGGACTCATGGACTAAGCAGAGTAACAGCATAATGTAATGTAGATCCCTATCTGGGAAGTAAACATGCTAGCCCTGTAACATAGCTGAAGGATCTACCTGCAGAAATTTCTGCTCACACCTCACTAAGAAACCCATTAACATGTAGCATTAACATGTATCATTGACACAGTAATTCCTACCCTTCCTTTTCGGTAGTTTGGACACCAAGTCTCTAGAGCAGAGGTGCCTTAGAACAGGGCCTAGTTACTTTTACCTTTTCATATTGTAATCTGAATTGCAAGCAATGGCAAAGTTGATGTTTATATTCCTAATGTTTCCTGGGAAATGGCAGGGGTTCCAAAACATCAATAGCCTGAGGCTACAGTAACAAGACCACTAGTCAATCCCTCCTTGTGAAAGTGCTGTGATATCTCTTTAACTCTACATAAGAAGTTGAAGATTACAGAATTAGTTGCCTTTTTAAATCTAATTTATTTGCACAAAATTAAATAATATGCTTTGGAAATTTTGGGCTTGCTTCTTCCTTTTTCCTTTCCTTTCTTTTTTTGTTGTTCCTACACACTGGCTTGACCTTTAGAAAGGCTGTTCTTAAGCCTAGGTAATTTTGCCTCAGAGTGACTTCAGGTAGTGTTTAGAGCTACTTTTTGCTTTAGTATCTTGGAGAAAGGGGAAGAGTGGTATATTATAAAGAGAGAGACCAGTAATACCACTGAATGAAAAGTGGACAGGATACCTCCTGAAACAAAATAATCAGCTTCAAAATGTCAGTTGTGCCAGGGCACTCAGCATATATAGTTAGTCCCAGGACACCCATGACCATATAGAAAGACCCTGTTTCAAACAAACAAATGAACAAATAAAATAAAATAATTAATTAAACAAAATAAATAGTTCTATGTATTTGGAGTTAAGAGATGCACACTACCGTCTGCTTATAGAAGTGGGAGAAAAAAGTGTCCATTCTCTCCTAACTTTTTGGGTCCTGGGTGAAATTCAGGCCTTCTGGCTTAGAGAAAACTATTTAAACTAATGAAGTTAGGACATGCCAGAGAATTTTAAATTCTGCCACTAGGCTCATATCAGGCACAATTAAGGTCTTAGCCTCCAAGGTTTGCTTGACAGTTACAGACACTCTCTCACCCTATCATCTTTGATCTTCACAATTGTGCAGATTTAAGAGGACCAATGTGATTTTGCCATGTGCAAATTAGGTAGTGAAAGTTAGGAGACAGTTTAGAGACATAAGGTGGGTTATTGTCATGAGAGGGTTATTGTCAGGGCTGAAAAAGTTTGTAAGGGTGAATTCAGGAGAAATGTTACATAATGATAGTATGCTGACTAAAGAATACTAGGTTTTTTATTTCCTTTCTGTACCAGTATCAGTGCTGATATACTATGCCACCAGGAATAAGCTTCATACTGTCTCTTCTTACCTTGACTGGTCACATTAGGAATGTTTAGGATTTTATTCATATTAAAACAAGAGAAGAAAAAATTGAATAGGTATAAACCAATCTTCCTTTCATATCTCTTTAGACAAAGCTCTTCCCCAATATCTGATCTAATTTAACATTTAAATAGTACAACAATTTGCAGAAGGAAAGAATAAGTCTTCAAAATGCTGTGAGGTCCCATTGCTTTAGCAGAATACATACTCAAAGTGCTTCTCAGTGTCACCATTTTGTGGTCACCATTTTAACACCCATCAATGACACAGGAAGGCTTTCCTGCTATCTTGATCACTGGGGAAAATCAAGGGCTAAAGACCTTCATATTCCTCTGATTTTGTGACAGGTAATGTAGTCAAACCATAATCACAGGTAATATCTACTTCATTATTCATTCTAATCTGGAACCTACCAGAACTATTAGGACAGATATTTTATCAATACAGAAAGCAGAGCTTTCATGTAAAGAAAATAAGGTATAATTTATTCTGAAGCTATGAATGAACATGGTCTTGGAACCAAGATTTAGGTCACCTTCAGTGCCATATTCCAATGAAATAATAATTTAATGAGTTTTATGTTAGCAGGATAAAGACAATCATAAATCAAGTTACTTTTCTAGCACCTTGGTAGAAATATGAGATAAATGGGTTACAGTGTTGGGAAGCCTCTTCTGTAAACCTCAGAAGCCAATGACAGTTTTATCTTCTGAGTTGGAAGCTAGGTGCTTGTTTATATATTCTAAAGGTATATACCTAATAGTCAGAAGGATGTTAGGCAATACACATTCTTAGGTAATAAATTGTTATTTAAGGGGTCAACAATAGTATAAAATAATTTTGGCTCCTAACCTATAATAAATATTTCAGATCTCCACAATCGGTCAGCCTTTCCCACTTACTAACACTATCCCATTAGGAGTCTCAGTTCACAATTCTTCCTTAGTGCATCTTAGACACTTCTATATACCACAATTTGACTGTCCTTATGATGAAAAGGAGAAATGACAGCTGGTAGTCTGAAAGTTGCCATGACCTTTCTGTGATGGGATTGGTGTAGCTTGAGGCTTAGACTCAGTGTGTGTTTGGTGCAGAACTAAAAGATATTACCTATGGCTGTGTCAGAGCATGCTAGAGAATGACTTGATGACTAGTTTGACAACACAGCTCAGGGCAAAAGGAAAACAGGACTTGGCAGGAGGGATTGCTGACATGAGACTGATTTAATAAAAACAAAATGCAACAACTGCTGAGACCGTTCATTTCAGTGAGGACTGCTGTACTTCAGGTTTACAACAGGTATTTTAAAATGACCTGTTAAGAGTGGTGGTAGTTCAACTACTGACTGTCTCTGAATTTTCATACACACACATATGTGTGCACACACACAGATGTATATATGTGTGCACTTACACACACATCCGAACACACAAATACAGAGAGATCATGACTTTGAAACTCTATTTACTATGCTATGCCACCTACATTCTAACTAGAGAAAAACAAACAGTAGTCCCTCTTTGACCACTGTTTCTGTTTTGCCGTGTTATTAATTTTTGTTGATTTTTAATTTTATTTTAGTTTTGTTTATTTTTATTTGTTTATTTGTTTCCCTGATTCTTTGTTTTTACCAGAGTGGTGTAATCACACAGAAGACCATAATGTCCTGAATTACACTCACAGTTTCTGATTCCTAAGATTGTCTTTCTAGTAGTATTTTGATGGATAACTGGAAGCAGAGGAGAGGGGAAAATTATAATGATGCTTGCTTTACTTGAACACAATGCCCCTAACAACATTAGTTTTGGTATTCTAAGTTGGTGAGCTTTTGCTGTAGGCATATCAAAATCAGCCTGAAAATGTGTGTATTTTCTACAAGAGATAGAAGAGTTCAATGGGAAAAGTTACCAATGTGCAAGCAAATGCCACTGATTCTGAATTTGGGGCATGTTACCAAGTATGATTTAATGTGTGGGGGGGTCTATGATTTAACTGTTTTGCTCATAAGCACTCAGCCTTGTAAATGTTTATCAAGGCATGTCAAATGGTGTTATCATTTGAGTTTTGACTTCTCTGAGTTTGTTTAAATCCTTTTGCTGGGGAAAATCTCACAGTTTATCATATACACCGCAGTGCCTGGCAGTCTTTTCTACACAGATAATTTATCCATGTTGGATTTTTGTTCAAAATGTCAATTGAAGTCAGCAGAATCCAAAAGCATTGGTTTGGGCTGGTTTATCCTCAGTTTTCACTCCTTGGCAGTCCCCTTCTCATTGACTTCTCTGAAGGTTTATTCCCCCAGAGGAGGGAGCCTCTTACTGATTTCCAGGCTTAAAAATATGAACTGAGTATCCACAGAGGAATGCCTACCTGTTAGTTGTGAATGATGCACACGAGATTTTTTTCACTTCTGTGAGCTTGACCAGAAAGTCTTTATAAACATTTGTCTGGGTCCAGCCTTCATATAGGCAGTGGAATTTAACATTTGCTATCTAGGCTTACATTCAAGAGTGCTCAACATTTTGATGTTTCTCCTGACTGAACAAAATAGGCATCTCAATTTTTCAAAGCTATCATCAATGTTGTCAAATCTACAAAAGTCTGTGGCAGTATTTATATTCCTGTAAAACAAGAAATGGTTGACATGAAACATTTGGATTTGATAGATTTTAACATTTCCTAAAACTTTAAAGAATATGGTAGTGTGGAAAAGGAAGAATTATATCCTTAAAATACAATATGAGATTAAATATAATCTTGTCACTTGCTATTATTAGGTAAGATTTTGAAGACTTCTTTTACAGCTTCTTCAAACAATTTTATGCTAAATGTAAATTAAAATAATAATGCATAAAATGTATCATTGACTCCCAGTGACTTTGATTTTTTGTGTGTTTATATTTTTTGAATAGTCTGCATGGATGGTAGTCATAACTTTTCTTAAATAAATTTATAGATAGGAATTTGTTTTATAATTCTTATTATCACATTAATCTTAGACGATGAAGAAAAATTAAGAAAGAGGCGCATTGAAAGCATAGAGAGAATTAGAATGCTATAATATTACAAATTTAACTCTACAGTTACTCTATGAAACTTGTCAATCAAGAGATGATTGTTTAAAGGTGCCTAGCAATGAAACAGAATTTGCAAGTATTATATGCAAAGTCTAGACATTTTCATTGAGAGTACATGTAGCTTTATTATAACATAGTCATAAATGCTTACATTGGGAAGCAAGAGCATATATTCATGATGCTTGAGACATTACAGGGAGGTTCATGTATTTGTGACATTGGAGATAAAAATAGTGATATCGTGTTTTTCATGAAGGGAAAGATGATAATGACAAAGCACTTGTGCTATGAAGTAGATATAAATTGGGAAGAATTTACAAAACAATAAATATTACCAGCAAGTTGCCTACAGTAGACACTCAATAAATTCTGTGTGTTATTTAGACAAATACTTGGATGGATAAAGTGGCTATTTAAGGCAATTTCAACGTATCACATGCCATACATACCAAAAATATTTAAGTGATTGGAGTCACTGATGGCTTTTGGTCAAGGAACTAGTATACATAGTATGTTAAGCATTTGAAACACTAAAAAGCCATTCTAAAACGTCACTTCATGCTTATGTATCATCCATTTTATTTAGCTATCCTAAAATGATAATCTGTGACTTTAGACATTATCATGTTATTAGGCAACATCTGACCATAGGCATTGATAAGGTGAATATTAATTCATCAAATAAATGGAAGTCTTAGACAAAGAACTTTTGATAAAGTGTGAAAGCCAAAAAAAAAAAAGGAAGAAGAAGAAGAAGAAGAAGAAGAAGAAGAAGAAGAAGAAGAAGAAGAAGAAGAAGAAGAAGAAGAAGAAGAAGTGAATACACTGCCCGAAATGTGTATACTGAATTTTCCAGATACAGGGAATAAAATACTTCTGAAGAATTCAATACAAATGGTCTTGACTTTCATACTCAGGCACTGGTTCATATTTCATCCACGTTTATTTCTGTCAACAATAGTTCTCTATGACCCAACATGTTTTTAATAAGTAGATTTTTCTTTTTAGGCATGAATACTATGTTTAAAGGAAAAACTGGAGAGACCCCTAGTTTTAGGCTGAAGGGTTTATATTGGATGAAGAGACAGAGAGTTCTGTTAGCTTGGAAATCCTTTTTTCTTTATGAGTTTATTAGGCTACTTAGCTACTGCTTATTTTGGTTTAGAGAAAAGAGAAACCTAAAAGTCTCTGAAACATCTACGCAGATCCCTTTATTTATCAAATTCCATTTCAACCCCTGTAAAGAAAAGTAGATGATAAATCCAGGCCTCTTACTCCCACAGTTATAGCTTTTACCTAAGGTCAATTCTAGAGCTAAATGAGTTAGGAACCCACCAAAGACTAGGGGTGCAGAAGAGATTGTTGTGTTTTCCATAGACTTAGATTTTTCAAAACCTACTTTAATAAGGGTTCTTAAGAGATGCTTTAACTTCCCTTCTAGCCCACACCCACCAGAGGTAACAGAAAGGAAGGCTAATAAGGCAAAAAAGAAAAAAAAGATGTAGAACTGTTTAGAAATAATTCTTTGGGAAAATTCCATTTTTTGTTGTCAGGATATGTTTGGTTTACATGAATAGGCAGCAGTAACCCAATCCACTCACAAACACCATTCATAAATCTCAACAGCAGTTCAATCTAGAAGAAACTTCTAGACTCTGCCAAAAGTAGTAAGAAGCTACTGAAATAACAGAAGTTCCTTGGTGCATTTCTCCCCACTAAGTCCATCGCTCCATGACTTACCCACACCCTCCCCCTCCACTTTGTTTCTAAGTGTTCCTTCACCCACTCATCCACTCCCGTCTTATCCCTCCTTGTCTCTTTTTTGCTCTGCTATGCTATGAAAGGTGTAGCCAGAAATCGTCCTTAATAGAAAAAGACATTTTTCTGTGATTTCCTTTTTACACTTGATCTTAGCCAAAAGGCCGAGAAGCGATTGTGATTTCCTTTTTAAAAGAAAGGAAGGAAGGGTTAGGGAAGGAAGGAAGGAAGGAAGGAAGGAAAAAGAAAGAAAGAAAGAGGTATAGGTATATATTATTGGATATGTTTTATTTATATTTCAAATATTATTCCCTTTCCCAGTTTCCCGTCCATAAGCCCCTTATCCCATCCCCCTCCCCTATTTCTATAAGGGTGTTCCCCCTCTTCAACCACCCTCCCTCCCTGCCTCCCCACCCTGGCATTTCCCTACTCTAGGGGGTTCAGCCTTGGTAGGACCAAGGGCTTCCCCTCCCATTGATGTACAACAAGGCTAACCTCTGCTACATATGCAGCTGTAGCCATGGGTCTGTCCATTGTAGTCTTTGGGTAGGGTCCCTGGGAGCTCTGGTTGGTTGGTTTTGTTGTTTTTATGGGGTTGCAAGCCCCTTCAGCTCCTTCAATCTTTTCTCTAACTACTCCAACAAGGGCCTCGTTCTCAGTTCAATGGTTTGCTGCCAGCACTGGTCTCTGTATTTGTCAAACTCTGGCTGAGCCTCTCAGGAGACAGCTATATCAGGCTCCTGTCAGCACGCACTTCTTGGCTTTATCAATATTGTCTAGTTTTTGTATATATATTGCATTCCCAGGTGGGACAGGCTCTGAATGGTCATTTCTTTAGTCTCTATTCCAAACATTGTATCAATATTCCCTTTTATGAATATTTTTGTTCCACCTTTTAAGAAGGACTGAAGCATCTGCACTTTGGTAGTCCTTTTTCTTGAGCTTCATGTGGTCTGTGGATTGTATCTTGGGTAATTTGAGCCTTTGGACTAATATCCACTTATCAATGGGTGCATACGATGTGTGTTTTTTGTGATTGGGTTACCTCACTCAGGATGATATTTTCTAGTTCCATATATTTGAAGTTCCATCCATCTATGAATTTCATGAAGCCATTGTTTTTGATAGCTGAGTAATACTCCATTGTGTAGATGTACCACATTCTCTGTATCCATTCCTCTGTTGAAGGGTATCTGGGTTCTTTCCAGCTTCTGGCTATTATAAATAAGGTTGCTGTGATTTCTTTATTCCTATTTTTGTAATCCAAGAAGCAACTAAAAATGTTGAGTCTTTAAAGTTAGAGCCTCCCAAAACAATGGGAACATCCCTGATTCAGTTATTATGTTTGATGGTAGAAATATATACTTCAAATCCCAAACCCAAAACTGCTCAGCAAATGTGTACCTTCTCGCTTGGACAGAGGTACACACTGAGTTCTGGGAACCATTGTCACGGCACAACTCTGTAGGCATTGGTCATTGCATCATTTTTATCAAATCCTCCACCTTAGTTCACTTCACACAGAGAAATAGTGCTAGATCTAAGAAAGTCTTAGTTTTAGATTCCTGCATTCGAATCCTGTGGTATTTTTTAGGTTTTATGTCTTTACAGGCACTCTGAGTCTATGATACTTATTTATCCCTGTGTTGTTTTGCCATGACTATGAAGGCAGATAAGTTCAATATGTTATAATGCTTCTATGGCCCTATCAGATTTGTGCTGAAGGGCAACGTATACATTTTAACCTGGAGTGGTGGTTTTCAGAGTGTTTCCTTAACCAAGTACCCTCAGCATCGTCTAAGAACTCATTTGCTTACTCCATTCATAGGTACGTGGTTCAGCTTCCATTCATGAGTTTCTAATGCCTACTGTAGTTTGAGATCTGTTATTCTGAGTCATCCATTTCCTTGCCTATCATGTAATAATAATAATGAAAATAATAATAATTTGTATCTTACAGTAACCCTTTGCTCTATCCCAACCTCATTATAAAACTGAGATTTTTTCAAAAAATATACTTTGACCAATGTAAGTGTTCATGCAGAAATTAAGAATACAACTGAACCTGTTAGATTTTTAAAGGCTGATGGCTTTCTTATTGTCTAATGTCAGTGACTACATGGGTTGCTATAACATAAGCAACCATGTTAGAAGTTTCACCGGAAGTTTCTAGAAGGGATCCAATTGTAAAATTGTGATGATCAACATAGGTAAAGACAGCTACTTTTTATGTGCTGTCTTAAAGATACAGGCAGGGTATCTAATTTTCTAGTCTCTTGGTAACCTTAACATGACATTAATAAACTTAATGGGTCCTTAAATTTCACAATTTAGGTTTGGGAGGCTGAGTACAATAATCTGTACCTCTTAATGTTCCACACTTAGATTTTTTAAAAATTTTCATTATATCTCTGAATGTGGGTCTTGTTTTTGGTTGTTGTAAATCAGTCTTTTTTTTTTTTTTTTTACTTAAAGGCATAACAAGTGACATTTCTTCCCCAACAGAATCCACACAGCCATTTCAGGATTGATTTCTGTTGTTATTTATTAAAGGTGAAAAAGAACTGTGGAGTGGTTCACACCTGAACAACTTCCTACTACCAAATAACTTGTTTAATCTGCTAGGACCATCTCTCTTGTGGTGTCTTCTCTCTGTAATTTTGGGTAAAACCAAAGAAACTAAATGCAAATCTGAATTGTAGAAATTATTATGTTTTAATTTTAATTCTCAACGGAACTTTATTCTCCTGTCATAAAAAACAAAGTACAAAGAAGTTTATACAACTGAATTATTTTAAAAATGTAAAACAAATAATATATTAACAAAAATAATAATAACATAGGCTAGTGTCAATTGTATGAAATAAATGTAGACTCTACTGATAAGTGGTTCTTTTCTAACACTATTTAAATGAGCATGAAATAGCTATTCCACCAAGCATGGGGTGGGGCAGGCAATTAACCTTAAGCAAAGTAAAACTACAGTAATTAAATCTGAGCTCTCTTTTATGCCATTAATTAATTTATTTATTCACCTTCCATCCTGATCGAAGCTCCTCTCTCCTCCCATTCCCTGCCCTCACACAGCTCCTCTCTCATTCCTCTCTCCTCTTCTCCTTTGAGAAGGAGGAGCCTCCCCACCCCCATCATCCCACTCTGGCACATCAAAGCACGCAAAGCTTTATCTATATATATAGTGTTATTCATGCTAGTGGTTATTTTTCTACCTCCATTTATATTTTTTGCATATGAACTCATAACAAATATTTTAAGCCTTGCATCAATTTCTTCAATTGTTGGATAGTTTCAGACATTTATATAGTTTAGTTATTTCAACCTTCCACATTATTTCTTTCCTTGTATTCTGTGATTACAGAATTTCTTTCTATGTTATGTCTTCTTCCACATGGTCCACAGAGGTCTTTTCTTTTTTTATTGTATATTTTATCTATTTACATTTGAAATGTTATCCCCTTTCCTGATTTCCACTCTTCACATAGCAGCTGGAGCCATGGGTCCTTCCATGTGTACTCTTGGGTTGGTGCTTTAGTCCCTGGGAGCTCTGGGGGTGGGGTAGAGGGTCTGGTTGGTTGATATTGTTGTTCTTCCAATGTGGTTGCAAATACCTTCAGCTCCTCAGTCCTTTCTCTAACTCCTCCATTGGGATCCCCATGCTCAGTCCAATGGTTGGCTGCAAGCATCCACATCCATATTGGTCAGACTCTAGCAGAGCCTCTCAGAAGACAGCTATATCAGGCTCCTGTCCACAAGCCCTTCTTGGCATCAGCAATAGTGTCTGGTTTTGGTATCTGTATATGAGGTGGATCCTCAGGTGGAGCAGTCTCTGGATGGCCTTTCCTTCAGTCTCTGCTCCACACTTTGTCCCTGTATTTACTTTTGACAGTAGAAATTCTGGGTTAAAAATTTGGAAATGGGTGGGTGACCCCATTCCCCAAATGGGAGCCTTGCCTAATCTCTGGATATGGTCTCTATATGTTCTCCCTCCCCTTTGTTGGACATTTCATCTAATCTTATCCCCAGTTGGATCCTGAGGGCCTCTTGCTTTCCTGGCATCTGGAACTTTCTGGTGGCTACCCCGAGTTTCCTATTGCTACACACCTCTGTCCAATTTCCTGACCCTCTGTATATCATCCCCATCTCCTCCCATACCTGATTCTGTGCCCCTTTCCACCCTCCTCCTCTCTTCGTCCCAACTCCCTACCACCCTCTACCTCCTGTGAGTGTTTGACTAAACTCCATTTTATTTTTACTTCAGAATTTAACAGTGTATGAGATCTCTGGGAAGATAAATATCATATATATCTGCTATTAAATGTGGTTTCTAGTTAACTAAAAACAAATGGTTCAAATTTTCTGGTAATAGTTAATACCTTTAATTATACATTTCATTGGAATTGTGGCTCTACATATTCACTGGTAGAAATTAAAATGGATTTATTATCAATTTAATTATCAAGTGTATAATTAAAATAAGAATAAAATATGTAGAGAAAGATGCTGTGCTGTCTGCTCTGTAATTGGATTATCTTAATGAGTCAATATGAACAGTTACTGCTGCAGATGAAATTGTGAAATGTCTCTAATGTCTTTTCCAAATTCTATGATATTGCCGTGGCAATCTGGGAACAGTTGGAATAATTTCACTTTATTCTCAAGGTTCTCCCTGTATAAGTATTATTTCCTTGTATAAGTATTTTATTTTTTAACTGAGAGAATGCTATGCATGTTATGTGTAGCTACCACCAATCTTAAAATGCAACAAGACCGGCAACTCTTTTTTTATGGAAAGGCCTAAGATGAAAGTAGGTTAAGTTTATGGGTCTAGTTCCTGCTGTTACTGCTTAGGCATGGAGGTAACCAAAAATTGAAAACAAACAAAAAACAAAGTATGGAGGTAACCAAAAATCCAAATCAAACCTAAAACAAACAACAAAAATACTACCATCCCAAAGACTTGGCCATTTGCCAATTAAATTTCATTTACATGTGTAAATAATAAGTTGCATTTGGCCTGGGAGCTGAGGCCTGCTTTTCTCTAATCTAAAATTTATACTTTTGCTTCCCAAGCCTAGTCTTTCAAGTACTGTTCTGGAGAATGGTTAATGGGTATATCTTGCTTCATGCATAACCACAGAGACTTCCCACTGTGGAGTTCATTAAGACATTAGTCAGGGAACTTATGCAGAGTTTGAAATAGCTCAGCCGCCATACCCCAAACTTCCTCGCTTTGAGTCACACTGTCATTTTAAAAATGTGTTTTGAATGAGTAGACTTTTCAATAAGCCTGAAGTTTACAGGCAAACTGAGCAGGAATTAGAGTTGTCATGTAACTCTTTGTGACTATCCCCCCTGCCCCCTTCTATCCTACCAGGTTGTTTTACTATCAATATCTCACACTAGTGGAACATAAACACTACTACTACTCAGTAAATATTGCCATAGTGATATTAACTGAAGCCCACAGTTTTCAGTAGAGTTCAGTCCTACTGTTGAACATTATATGAATTTGGATCAGAACATAGTGACACATGACCACCACTGTTTTGAGTTCCAGAACTAAAACTCCCCTGAGTTCCACCTATCTATCCCCAGTCACAGTCTTCCACCTACACAAAAATTGAAAAGAACTGGCCATTTCATCTTTTCCCGTACTCAGAACATCTATGATTGGAATCATGGGCCTTTTCATACCATATTCTTTCACTTTGTGATATTCATTTTACTTTTCACATGTTCTGGTGGCTTCATAGTTCCTTTTACCACTGAGTAATAGCCCATTGTCTGACTTGTCTTCTTTGTTCCACATTCTCCTGTTAAGGTTATCTCCTTAAGTACTAGCAATTGCCTCCATCTGGTCACCAATCTGGCTCTCCATATTCCATCATCAGCTGATTGAACAAATCCAAGTTTCCATTATGTTGTTCCAAGACCCAAGGTTCATACTACATCACATCATCTCTTCCTTCTACATAGAAAGCTGTAACCTTCTGTCACTTTCTGTCTGACTCCTGCTCACACTCTAAGATTCATCTAAATAGCATCAAGTTTAAAGATCCCCCTCATCTTAGCCAGAATTGGATTTCTTATTTCTGTCTAGACATGTGCTGTACAATTCTGACACAAGGTTCTCCCTTATTAAAGTGATAACAAACCTCTCAGAGGCCTAGAATGATAGCTCCTTACCCACCTTCTTCCAGCAACAAGAAAAAGACAACGCAATAGACACAAATATTTGTCTAATGAAGCAATGAGTTTGCTACCTTGAAGAAATAGGAACAAGTAATCTTTCACTTTCTGTTCTTAATAAACCAAAGATAATTCCACATTGGAGCTACACTTTAAAAGTTTGAAAATACAGTCAGTGTTCATGGTGTATACCTCATAGGTTATCAAGAAACTGCTTTGTTTACTGATTGATAATTTTCTTAGAAAACAAGTCATAAAAATTTACAAAAACATTCTCAAATTTCAGCCTTTAAAATTTCAACTTCATTATTTTTAAGCTAATAGTATTTATCTATTTGCAATATTTCTTCACTAAGAAGTGCATTGATTTTTAAAACTAATCCAGAATTGAAATCTAACCCACCATAAAACATATGAAGCAAAAGTTTGCATGTTGAACTGTAGGAAAATACTCTACACATATTTGAGGTAATATTTTATTAAAAGATAGAACACAGCAGGTTATTTTGTGTTATGTGCTTTATTTTACCCACAAACTCAAGGACTGAGTATTTGACCTTTCAGAAACAGTGGTGAGCACATCCCAAATGTCATCCATTCCCACAAGCAAGGACCCAGTGCACTGTGCTTGAAGCCCCACCCCCCACTTCCACACTGCTGCAGCAGCATAGACTCACACAGCACTGACTGAGCTCACCAGCGCAGCATTTCTCCTTGTCTCCATTGATGATGTAGGCCTGCATCACACGACAGTATTTCCTCCCTGGCATTGCACAAGCCATGTCTTGTGCCCAGTCTGTCTATTCTCTGTTCTTCGTGACTAGCAAAACAGCTTCCCAAATTTGCTGTTGATTTTTAAAATGTGCCTATCCTAAAACTTTTAACATCTTTTTCTCATTACTAGGGAAAGACTCAAAACCTTTAAAATTAACTGCCTTGTTTAGTTCTTGTCTAGGGCTCCAATCCAAGCTTTAGAATCCCTAGCTTCATAATTTTGGTTTCTGTTTTCATTGTTTGTATTTTGTATTTCAAATGTCATCTCTCTGTCTCAGTACAAGCACAAGCTGCTACCTTTTTGAGCAATATTTTTCACTCTATTCTTAATCCACTTAAAACACACTGGTGTTTCAAGTTCCCTTCAGAGTTTAACACTTTTGTTTACCAATCGATGCTGGTTTAAGTTTAAGTGATCTCATTGGAATCATTCAATTTTCAGAATTCTTGTTAATTCATATAACAAGAAGATTCTTAGTATAAGCATTTGTCCCACCCATCCATATTTTATATTCTCTAAGAGAAGATAGATTACATCAGTTTGTGCTTACTGAAGTATCCTGAGTGCAGCAAGCAGTACATGCTAGAAGTTTGATTAAATACTTATTGGCTAAATGAATGTATGAATTTTATGCCATTAAATATAAAGCAAATGGAAAACTATCTCCACCTATCCACTTAATTCAGATTTTCAGATTTATTATCTACTATATGGGGCTAAAAAGTATGCTAAATTTTGGAGGAGGAAGTCCATTTTAATTAATTTTTGTTTCTTGCAGTCTTACATTCTCACCCACAATCTGAAAAATAAGAAAATATAAGTCCCCATCCTTTTAACACATCACCCTGTGCCATGCTGAGTTAAAGGGAATTGAATCTGCAGCAAAGCGAGCCTGAAGGCTTCACTCATTCTGAGTGGATTGCTTTAACCAAGGATTTGACATTCCTCCTTCTCAGTGTTGCCTCCTCAGGGTGTGCTGGCTCTCCACTCTCCTGAATTCACTCTTCACTATTTGATGTTTGCTCTTTTGTGTTAACCTTTGAAATGATCAAACAAGTTGTTGCTAGAGTCTGGAGGATTATGGCCAAGGTGTTCCTGGCTAATAAAGCAAAGTGAAGGGGAAAATTACCCTCCACATTTCATTCTGATATACATGAACTTCATGTGGTTTCCACTCTCACATTGGTCCCTCACACAAGACACTTAAAGCTCTAGTTCCCAATCAGATGTTTTATTTGACACTAAACAAAATTAAATCCTTTTTATTTCCTTTATGGGTCTATTGCTATCATTAGAAATACCTATTTACAAAATAGTTCAATGAGGGATGGTATCTTAGTTAGGATTTTACTGCAATGAACAGACACGATGACCAAGAGGACAACATTTAATTGGGGCTGGCTTACAGGTTCAAAGTTTCAGTCCATTATCATCAGAAGGGAACATGGCTGCATCCAAGCAGGCATAGTGAAGGAGGAGCTGAGAGTTCTCTATCTTCATCTGAAGGTTGCTAGCAAAATACTGGCTTCCAGGCAGCTAGGATGAGGGTCTTTTTTTCTTTTTTTTTCTTTTTTTCTTTTTTATTAACTTGAGTATTTCTTATTTACATTTCGAGTGTTATTCCCTTTCCCGGTTTCCTGGCAATCATCCCCCTAATCCCTCCCCCTCCCCTTCTTTATGGGTGTTCCCCTCCCCATCCTCCCCCCATTGCTGCCCTCCCCCCAACAGTCTAGTTCACTGGGGGTTCAGTCTTGGCAGGACCCAGGGTTTCCCCTTCCACTGGTGCTCTTACTAGGATATTCATTGCTACCTATGAGGTCAGAGTCCAGGGTCAATCCATGTATAGTCTTTAGGTAGTGGCTTAGTCCCTGGAAGCTCTGGTTGCTTGGCATTGTTGTTCATAAGGGGTCTCGAGCCCCTTCGAGCTCTTCCAGTTCTTTCTCTGATTCCTTCAATGGGGTCCTATTCTCAGTTCAGTGGTTTGCTGCTGGCATTCACCTCTGTATTTGCTGTATTCTGGCTGTGTCTCTCAGGAGAGCTCTACATCCGGTTCCTGTCAGCCTGCCCTTCTTTGCTTCATAGGATGAGGGTCTTAAGGCCCACACACACAGTGATACATCTACTCCAACAAGGCCTCACATACTCCAATGAGGGCACACCTTCTAATAGTGCCACTGCCTGGGACAAGTGTATACAAACCATTGCAGACGGAAAAATAAATAACTGTCAAGAGGTTTGCTGCTCTTGCAAAGTTTAGTTCCCAGCACTAAACTGTTCAAACCTTTCAGTAACTCCACTTCCAGGGGATCTGACACCAATGTCTGAGCTCTGTGGGCAACTGCACACAAGTGACATACGTTCACACACACACACACACACACACACACACACACACATTCACATAAAGAAAACAAAACAAGAAAGTAAATCTCTAAGTAGTAGAATGATGCACGTGCAATTTCACACGGCTAGAATTTGCAGAATCTCCACGGCTAAATTCACTGTTGCTCTCTAGGGCGTGTGGTGAGTGTTTTGCCTCTTACATCATCTTAACAGCTTCGTGGGTTGGAATAAAATGAATATGAACAGTCTTTAAGAACACAGAACAAATAGAAATTATTATTACTATTTCATGAATATTGAATTTTACAAGTATTGTAGATTTTATCTACCACTTCCTTGTGTATTTTAAAGCTAGTATTTTTGATCCATTTCCTTGTGTGACTCGTTTATTATTTGTACTTGCAATCCACAACACACTCTAAATGCAGCAAAGTTCTATGGAGACGTTTAGTGTAGAATGAAATTTAGAGAAAGGAAGCTAGAAAAGAGGCAGCCTATAAATGCAAACAGAAAGAAATGTTAGAGGAGTGGAGAGAGATGAGATGAAAATATTATTCTGGGATGGAAGTAGAGGGAAATTTGGATGAAAGCAGCCCATATTTATTCAAAGAGTCTGGCAGTCAGAGTCATAGAGCTATGATTCCCCCACTCTCTTTCCCCAAAATATTCAATTTTGACATTTTCAAAATGTGTCAATTTATATTCAGTTAGTTACTCATGTGATGAACCAACTTGCGTTCATCTTAGGCTTGAAAGCCATCTTATAATAAAGAAAAACTAGGGTCATTGCTGTCTGTAATTAAACCTCTCTTTCTCAAGGATGATCCATGCTCTACCTATAATCTTAACTACGGCCTGTTTTGTACTGCCTGTTCCAGGAAATATCAACCAGGCCTTTGTTTTAAAAGGTTATTACTACCACCTGTTGCTTTGACTACCTTATGACTACCTTGCAATCATGTCTTTATTTCAAAAGAGGTTATTTTGACCAACCTGTTATGTTTTGCTTCTGCAACCTGGATTATTTGTATGCCAAATCCCTCATTTGGAAACTTTCTATCTATGAATTATGAAAATCTTATCTCGCTCATGTCCAGTGCTGACATCTTGAACCCTGCCTTAGGGGGAGGCAGCCTGTGTACATGAATAATAAATCTTGCTTTAATTCATTACTTCCTTTAATTAATTTGGCCAAGATTATTTGGGTCTGTGGTCTTCTCAAATCTTTGGGACTATCAACAGTCTAATTGATAGGGACAGGGAAACAGATAAGAGAATATTAAGTTAGATGTCATGGTTCATACATTAAATTCAGCACTTCAGAGGCACACTCCAGGTGCCAAGCCATCACTACAGCCCTGATATTGTTATTGTATATACTAGGAAGAAATAAATATGGGCAGATTTGATAAATAGGAGGAGAAATGTATTTTGAGAGCAAATACATTTTATTGTTACTGTTTACAAGGATCTTATGAAGCCCAGTTTGGCTTTGAACTATGCAGCAGAGAATGACCTTGCATTCTTAGCCTTCTGGCCTCCACACTCCAAGCATTTGATGCATCAGTCCTGTATCACCAGACCCACTACTGTCTTCACACTGTAAAGTACAATATTTTAAAGAGTATATCCTTTTTGGTTTAATATTATTCATCCTTGCATTTTTTGTTTCTTTAGAGACATGTTTCAGCTATCAGCATGCCATTACATTTTCCCATCTGTATATATAGGTGCAGAGATCAACAATACTATATATATATATATATATATATATATATATATACATATATATATATATATACTTTCCATTGTGTTGAATTTGTAATTACTTAATGAGAGTGTATAACACAGAACCACAAAACCCAGATTCAGAGAGTGTGCACATTGCTTTTACATATATAGTCAAGTAGAACCAAGTAAGGTTTCTGCATATACTGGCAGGACTTGGTGATATGACTGGGATTAGATTAGATTTCAGTGGGAGCCTTTGGCCACTCCACTTGTGTCATCTCATTCCAGCAAGGCTTTCCCTGGAATCTTCTCAGGGCAGCGAAGGAAGCACAAGATAGAAGCTTTTATTCATGGAACAAATATTTGTAAAGCCTTCACCTTCTTCAATCCGACTCACAGTGAGAGACCATATTGATAATGACAAGCTAAAGCCATTGATTTGGGCAATGAAAAACAGTTGGGGATAATTTTACAAAAATAATTAGACAAAAGTATTTTTATACTACTTTTCATTCTTTTATATTCATTAATTATTCACTTCTATAATACATTCAGATGCAGCTACCTCTCCCTCCACTCTTCCCAGTTGTTTTCCTACCTCACCCTTCTCCAAGAATCACTGCTGATACATTTTCCTTCAGAAAAGAGCAGGCCTCCCAAGAATATTAGCCAAACTCAGAATAACAAGAATCATTCCCACTGCCCCCCAGCTAGCATGCAAAATCCATTCTATTTCTTCCTAGGGAAATTCATGTGTCTCTCCTTAGAGCCCTTTTGTTATTTAGCTGGGTCTACAATTACCTTGTAGTTAAAAACTAATATCCACTTGTAAGTACATACCATGTTTGTCTTTCTGGGTTTGAGTTATTATTTCCACTAATAGCCTGCTAATTTTATGATGTCATTTTTTTAACTGTTATTACAATTTTTCTCTATTCTGGATAATTATATATATATGTTTTTCTTTTTCTTTTCTTTTTTTTTTTATAAACTTGAGTATTTCTTATATACATTTCGAGTGTTATTCCCTTTCCCGGTTTCCGGGCAAACATCCCCCTCCCCCCTCCCATTCCTTATGGGTGTCCCCCTCCCAACCCTCCCCCCATTGCCGCCCTCCCCCCATAGACTAGTTCACTGGGGGTTCAGTCTTAGCAGGACCCAGGGCTTCCCCTTCCACTGGTGCTCTTACTAGGATATTCATTGCTACCTATGGGGTCAGAGTCCAGGGTCAGTCCATGTATAGTCTTTAGGTAGTGGCTTAGTCCCTGGAAGCTCTGGTTGCTTGGCATTGTTGTACATTTGGGGTCTCGAGCCCCTTCAAGCTCTTCCAGTTCTTTCTCTGATTGCTTCAATAGGGGACCTATTCTCAGTTCAGTGGTTTGCTGCTGGCATTCGCCTCTGTATTTGCTGTATTCTGGCTGTGTCTCTCAGGAGCGATCTACATCCGGCTCCTATCGGTCTGCACTTCTTGGCTTCATCCATCTTGTCTAATTGGGTGGCTGTATATGTATGGGCCACATGTGGGACAGGCTCTGAATGGGTGTTCCTTCAGTCTCTGTTTTAATCTTTGCCTCTCCCTTCCCTGCCAAGGGTATTCTTTTTCCTCATTTAAAGAAGGAGTGAAGCATTCACATTTTGATCATCCGTCTTGAGTTTCATTTGTTCTGGGGATCTAGGGTAATTCAAGCATTTGGGCTAATAGCCACTTATCAATGAGTGCATACCATGTATGTCTTTCTGTGATTGGGTTAGCTCACTCAGGATGATATTTTCCAGTTCCAACCATTTGCCTACGAATTTCATAAACTCGTTGTTTTTGATAGCTGAGTAATATTCCATTGTGTAGATGTACCACATTTTCTGTATCCATTCCTCTGTTGAAGGGCATCTGGGTTCTTTCCAGCTTCTGGCTATTATAAATAAGGCTGCGATGAACATAGTGGAGCACGTGTCTCTTTTATATGTTGAGGCATCTTTTGGGTATATGCCCAAGAGAGGTATAGCTGGATCCTCAGGCAGTTCAATGTCCAATTTTCTGAGGAACCTCCAGACTGATTTCCAGAATGGTTTTACCAGTCTGCAATCCCACCAACAATGGAGGAGTGTTCCTCTTTCTCCACATCCTCGCCAGCATCTGCTGTCACCTGAGTTTTTGATCTTAGCCAATCGCACTGGTGTGAGGTGAAATCTCAGGGTTGTTTTGATTTGCATTTCCCTTATGACTAAAGATGTTGAACATTTCTTTAGGTGTTTCTCAGCCATTCGGCATTCCTCAGCTGTGAATTCTTTGTTTAGCTCTGAACCCCATTTTTTAATAGGGTTATTTGTTTCCCTGCGGTCTAACTTCTTGAGTTCTTTGTATATTTTGGATATAAGGCCTCTATCTGTTGTAGGATTGGTAAAGATCTTTTCCCAATCTGTTGGTTGCCGTTTTGTCCTAACCACAGTGTCCTTTGCCTTACAGAAGCTTTGCAGTTTTATGAGATCCCATTTGTCGATTCTTGATCTTAGAGCATAAGCCATTGGTGTTTTGTTCAGGAAATTTTTTCCAGTGCCCATATGTTCCAGATGCTTCCCTAGTTTTTCTTCTATTAGTTTGAGTGTGTCTGGTTTGATGTGGAGGTCCTTGATCCACTTGGACTTAAGCTTTGTACAGGGTGATAAGCATGGATCGATCTGCATTCTTCTACATGTTGCCCTCCAGTTGAACCAGCACCCTTTGCTGAAAATGCTATCTTTTTTCCATTGGATGGTTTTGGCTCCTTTGTCAAAAATCAAGTGACCATAGGTGTGTGGGTTAATTTCTGGGTCTTCAATTCTATTCCATTGGTCTATCTGTCTGTCTCTGTACCAATACCATGCAGTTTTTATCACTATTGCTCTGTAATACTGCTTGAGTTCAGGGATAGTGATTCCCCCTGAAGTCCTTTTATTGTTGAGGATATCTTTAGCTATCCTGGGTTTTTTGTTATTCCAGATGAATTTGCAAATTGTTCTGTCTAACTCTTTGAAGAATTGGATTGGTATTTTGATGGGGATTGCATTGAATCTGTAGATTGCTTTTGGTAAAATGGCCATTTTTACTATATTAATCCTGCCAATCCATGAGCATGGGAGATCTTTCCATCTTCTGAGGTCTTCTTCAATTTCTTTCCTCAGTGTCTTGTAGTTCTTATTGTACAGATCTTTTACTTGCTTGGTTAAAGTCACACCGAGGTACTTTATATTATTTGGGTCTATTATGAAGGGTGTCGTTTCCCTAATTTCTTTCTCGGCTTGTTTCTCTTTTGTATAGAGGAAGGCAACTGATTTATTTGAGTTAATTTTATACCCAGCCACTTTGCTGAAGTTGTTTATCAGCTTTAGTAGTTCTCTGGTGGAACTTTTGGGATCACTTAAATATACTATCATGTCATCTGCAAATAGTGATATTTTGACCTCTTCTTTTCCGATCTGTATCCCTTTGATCTCCTTTTGTTGTCTGATTGCTCTGGCTAGAACTTCAAGAACTATATTGAATAAGTAGGGAGAGAGTGGGCAGCCTTGTCTAGTCCCTGATTTTAGTGGGATTGCTTCAAGTTTCTCTCCATTTACTTTAATGTTAGCAACTGGTTTGCTGTATATGGCTTTTACTATGTTTAGGTATGGGCCTTGAATTCCTATTCTTTCCATGACTTTTATCATGAAGGGGTGTTGAATTTTGTCATGATGTCATTTTTTAACAGCTGAGTAATACTCCATTGTGTAAATGTACCTTATTTCCTTTATCAGCTTCTCATTTGAGGAACATTTAGGTTATTTCCAGTTTCTGGCAATTACTAAAAAATGCTACTATGAACATAGTTGAGCAAAATTCCTTGTTGTAGTATGGAGCATCTTTTGGGCATAAGCCCAAGAGTGGTTTTACTGGCTAGTTTTGTGTGTCAACTTGACACAAGCTGGAGTTATCACAGAAAAAGGAGGCTCAGTTGTGGAAATGCCTTCATGAGATCCAGCTGTAAGGAATTTTCTCAATTAGTGTTCAAGGTGGGAGGACCCAACCTACTGTGGGTGGTGCTGTCCATGGGCTGATGGTCTTGGGTTCTATAAGAAAGCAAGCTGAGCAAGCCAGGGGGAAGCAAGCCAGTAAGAAACATGCCTCCATGGCCTCTGCATCAGTTTCTGCCTGCTTCCTGACCTGCTTGAATTTCAGTCCTGACTTTCTTTGGTGATGAACAGCATGCAAGTAAGCTGAATAAACCCTTTTCTCCCCAATTTGCTTCTTGGTCATGATGTTTGTGCAGGAATAGAAACCCTGACTAAAACAGTGATATAGACGGGTCTTGAAGTACATTGGTTCCCAATTTTCTGAGGAATTACCATATTGATTTCCATAGTAGCTGTCCAAATTTGCACTCCTTGTGTTATTGATCTTTAACCATTTTGATGCCTGTAAGAAGAAACCTCAAGGGCTGGAGAGATGGCTCAGCGGTTAAGAGCACTAACTGCTCTTCCAGAGGTCCTGAGTTTGATTCCCAGCAACCACATGGTGGCTCACAGCCATCTGTAATAAGATCCGGTGCCCTTGTCTGTCATATATATGCAGAACACTGTGTATATAATAAATAAATAGATCTAAAAAAATTAAAAAAAAAAAGAAGAAACCTCAAGACAGGCAGTGGTGGCACAGGCCTTTAATTCCAGCACTTGGTCAATTTCTGTGAGTTCAAAGACAATCTCACCTATTTAGAGAGAGCCAGTACAGCCAAAGCTACACAGAGAAACCCTGTTTCAAAAACAAGACAAAACAAAACAACAACAACAAAAACCAAAAAGATGGAATCTCAAAGTAGTTTTGATATGCATTTCCCTGATGGCTAAGGATGTTGAACATTGCTTTAAGTGGTTTTTGGCTATTGGTAATTCTGCTATTGAGAATTCTCTGTTTGGATCTGTAATCTATTTTTAATTGGATTATTGGATTTTTTGATGTCTAGTTTCTTGAGTTCTTTACATTTTTTGGGTGTTAGCCCTCTATTTGATATGGAAATGGTGAACAGCTTCTCCCATTCTGTAGCCTGCCCTTTTTTCCTTTTGAGAGCATCCTTTGCCATACAGAAACTTTTTAGTTTCCTGAGGTCTCATTTATTAAATGTTGACCTTAGTGCCTGCACTATCATGCTCTGGTTAGTAAGTTGTTTCCTATGCTAAAGTTCTCAAGACTATTCTCCACTTTGTCTTATATAAGGTTCAATGTACCTTGCCTTATGTTAAAGTCTTCGGTCCTCTTGGGCTTGCAGCAGGGTGATAGATATGAATCTATTTACACTTTTCTACATGCAAATATCCAGTTTGACCAGCATCATTTATTGAAGATACTTTCCTTTTTCTATTGTGCATTTCTGGATTCTTTGTCAAAAATCAGGTGTCCATACATGTATGAGTTTAAGTGTAGACCTTTAATTTCATTAATCTGCTGGGGGCCAGCCCCAGCATTAGTATTAGTATTCTTTCTCATGTTGGTTCTTCCTGAGGCAGCTGGGGGGAAGGGTGCCAGCAGAGGGTAAGGCTTTGTCTTACGAGATATTTAGGGTTGCTATATAATAATAAGTTTACTTATCTAAGTCTAAGTTACTATGTTACTGTAGCTGATTTACTTATCTCTGTCTAAGTCAGTATGCTCTGTGACTGTAACTGACCTGCCTTCTGTGTTCCTCTGAGGCCAGAAACTGCAGTTTCTGGCATTTAGCACCTCATTCTAAAACCGCAGGAGATAAAGTAGGGGATTAATTGTTAGAGCCTTTTCCCTTTTGTCCCTTTGCCTCTTGCTTGTCAGGCTAGGGGGAAGGTTGGAGCAATAAACTTCTATTGAACCAAGAGAAGTGAATAGCGATTACAGAAGGAAAAACTTTAACATAGCCAAATATGCATAAACGTATATAATTTCATACACAGATTCATAAATGCACATTTATACATTCCCGCATAATCAGTTGGGTCCAGATCACATACATTCTCACAATTACATTCTTACACACATTCTTACATATCCATACTTATATATGCATATGGAGCAAATGACCAAGCACCAGTGCAGAAAGAACTCACTCATTCTGGATGAAGGATGAGCTCCGATCTTTATTGCATAGAGAAAGAAATAGCTTCAACCCTTTTAATGCTAAATGAATTAAACCCAAGTTTGTAAGAGAAAAGCCTTGTTCCTTTTAATAAGACTAAGCCTGCCTTGTTATTAAGAAATGACCTGTTCTGTCCTATGGTAAGGAAAAACCTGCCTGCTCCTTCTGCTCTTTCCAGCTTCTTCTTTTTTCCTCTTTCCCTCTGTATTCTGCACATTGCTCTCTTATGTTACCTATAGTCTCTAAGTTATTCCACTCTGCATTTCTTCTCAGCCCAGATCTTTTTTTAGCTCAGTTCTCCTTAGCTCAATTCAGCTCAGTTCTCCTTCACTCAGTCTTGACTCTTCAGCTCAGTCCCCTCCAGATCTGTTCTTCTCTCTTTCTTCTCTTTGTCCTCAGCACTTAAACATCTTTCAGAATACATAATCACATGTTACAAAGTCCATCACAAGTTCATATGAAAGATCAAATCATAAATCGAAATAGAAGTTTACAACAGTGAATGTTTACATGCATATCCATCAGGAGTAATTATCTGGCTAACCATTTATCACCTGTCACAGCTCCACAGGTTCACTGAAGGTTTAAAACCATAACTAAGTTATAAGTGAAGTTTTGTATAGATAAACCCAGTCAATATTTTATCCTGTCTTAGCACATCATTAGTTCCCTCTTTATGACCTTTGGTTAATTGTTTTACAGCCTCTTGGAATGTGCTCTGAGTAGGAGAAAGTCTGGTTACTATCTAACAGCAATTAACTTGTGACACTTGGGAGACTGGCGGAGTTCTCACTGCAGTTTTGACTATCAGAAAGAGACTTAATAACAGTCCCAGTATAAAAGAGTTTAATAATCATTGATACAATTTTAGGAATTCTTATAGGATCCTAGTTAGACTTAAGAAATCATCTATTTGTCTATAAGGCATCACTATGAGACAGTACATCTTCGTAGGTCTGCAGAGATCTGCTCCAAAAGGGTGTGTGTTATTACTTAATGATTGTTATATATGTCTAATAATAACAAGAGGAAACGCATTTGAATATCAGAAATCTTTCCTAAAATGAATCCTTTACAGTCTTGCTTAATAAGGGTGAACCAGTTACAGATTATTATTATATATTATTATATCTGAGACTGGCCATCTCAAGATGATCACCTGCTAGTTATTAGCTTGTCTTGTTATGGCTCCCGACATTAATCAATATGTCTGTTTTTCTTCCAACACCACTTTTTAACTCTTATAGCTCTGTAGTACAGCTTGAAATAAGGGATGGTGATACCTTTGGAATTTCTTTTATTGTTCAGGATAGTTTTAACTATGCTGGGATTTTGGTTTTCCATATTAATTTGAGGCTTATTTTTTCAAGGTCTATAAGTCATTTTCACTATTTAATTCTACCAATCCTTTTATCTTCTGATATCTTCTTCAATTTCTTTCTTCAAAGACTTGATTTTGTTATATAAATTCTTCACTTGCTTAGTTAGAGTTACCCAAGATATTTTATCTTATATGGTTATTGTGAAGCATGTTTTTCCCCTAATTTCTTTCTCAGTCCATTTATCATGTGCATATAGGTGGGCTACTGATTTTTATTTTTAATTAATCTTATACAGAGTCACTTTACTGATGGAATTTATTGGCCATAGGACCTCCTTGATAGCTTTTGGGGGTATACACTATCATATCATCTACAAATAGCCATACTTTGACTTCTTTCCTTCCAATTTATATCTCCTTGATCTCCTTCAGTTGTCTTACTGCTTTAGGGAGAATTTTAAGAACTATACTGAATAGATATGGAGAAAGTAGACAACCTTGTGTTGTTCCTGATTTAATGAAAGTGCTTTGAGTTTCTTTCCATTCAATTTGATGTTGACTATACGCTTGCTGTAAATTGTCTTTATTATGTTTAGGTATTTCCCTTGGCTCCAAGAGTTTTATTATGAAGGCATGTTGGACTTTGTCAGAGGCTTTTCAGCATCTAGTGTGATGATCATGTATGCTTTTATTTTTCCTTTTGGTTTGTTTAAATGGTGGATTACATTGATTGATTTTTATATGTAGAACCATTCCTATATCTCTAGGATCAAAGCTGATTGATCATGGTAGACAATGTTTTTGATATGTTCTTAGACGCAGTTTCTGGTTGTTTTGTTGACTATTTTTGCAACTATGTTTACTCAGAAAATTGGTCTGCAATTTTCTTGTTCAACTTTTGCATAGTTTAGATATCAAGGTAGCTTCCCTCATGGGATGAACTGACAACATTTCTTCTGCTTCTGATTTGTGGAATAATTTGAGAATTATTGACATTAACTCTGAAAGTTTGGTAAAATTGTGTGTCAAAACAGTCTGGCCCTGTGCTTTTCTGGGGTTGGAGGTTTCTTTTAGTGACTGCTTCTATTTCAATAGGGGTTATAGATGTATTAAATGTTTATTTGATCTTGACTAAACTTTGGCAAGTGGTTTCCATTAAGAAAATGATCCATTTCTTTTAGATTTTTTTTTCAGTTTGTTGGAGTTCAGGTTTTAAAAGAATGATCTGATAATCCTTTGGATTTCCTGTCTGTTGTCATCCCCCCATGCCTTTATCCTTGATTTTGTTAATTTAAATATTCTCTGATAATATTTTAGTTAGTTTTCATAGAGGTTTTCCTATTTTATTGATTTGCTCAAAGAACCAACTCTTTTGATTCATTACTTCTTTGTATTGTTCTTTTTGTTTCTATTTTATTGATTTCAGTACTTGTTTGATTATTTCTTGCCATCTACTCCTTTTGGGAGTGCTTGGTTCTTTTTGCTTTGAAGCTTTTAGGTTTGCTCTTAAGTTGCTGGTATATGATCTCTCCCCCTTTTTTTCCCAATGGAGGTAATAATTCATGAATTTTCTTCTTATCACCATTTTCATTGTATCTCATGAGTTTGGGTATGTTGTACATTCATTTTCATTGAATTGTAAAAAGTCTTTAATTTCTTTGTCTTGACTCAATAGTCATCCAGTAGAGTTTCCATGTTCAGTTTCCATGAAATTGTAATATTTCTGTTTCTATTGTTGTTGAAATCCAGCCTTAATCTTTGGTGATCTTGAAGGACACAAAAGGTTATTTCAATTTTTTTGTACCTATATAATATAATAGCCAAAATATAACATGTAATAAGTAAATTAATATATATTTAAGATATTATCACATCTAAATAACAAGTTTTGCCTTTTCAACTGAAAAAACAAAACTATTATTTGCAATTTTTACTTAAGTAAAAGTAAAAACAAAAACCACCTGGTTTGTTACTAATTATTCACTTATATTCACTGGGTCTTATTTTCAAATCAAAGCTATGAATCGAATCATGTAGTAGATATGAGATTGTACATTTGTTTAAAGTGTACATATATACATATATACCACACACATATACAGGCTTTACTAGTTTTAACTCCATATGCTATTCAAAGCTCTATAGTATACATTTTGAGTATATAGCATTCCAGAGAAATGAAACACAACAATCAACTTAAATGGAAGCTTTAAAGTCTTGATTTTGGATATTTTCTGCTTCAGATTTCATGATTACAACACTTTTTGAGCAGTCAGACTATATTTTGCCTTTGTTAGTGGTGGTAAGAACATTCTGTACTCCATTTTGAAGCTGGTGCTGTCAGAAGAGTAGCATTCAGGAATATAACTGATTGATCATAAACTGCAGAGGGTGACAGAGATTGAGACAAATCTCTGCTGACCTCATTTAAACCTTCAGTAGGTCACATCTCCAACAAAGGAGATGTGGGAGGAGAAAATGGAGATTTCAAGTTGAACAGGCCATTAGGATTCCAGCTAAAGTCTGCCCAATTAATCTGAAAACTATTATAAATAATTAAATGACACTTTGCTCCTGATAACAATTAACATTTGACAGCATTTTTCGGTTTCATTTATAGTTATAAATTAGTATACTTTATTACTAAACTTATAGTTTAAAATTATTTTTTCATTTCTATATAGTTGATAGCTAATGCATTTGATATTTATAAATTGTTGTTGTGATTTGTCATTACCTTTCATTTAAGAATTTGAGACTTCCACTCAATTCTTAGGAATAAAATTTCTGAAAGTCCAGAGTCAGTGTCATTACTAGACTCTGAATGGGAAGGTGATGTATGTTTTGATGACTCTGGAAGTAGATGTATACTTTATCTTTATCTTAGTTCCCAAGATTTGAACATTGGAGTTTCTTGAAAAAGCCACACCTCTGCTGAAGGTTCTAAAAACTGATTCAAAACTGTGATTGTGGAGAGTTTGAATGTTACAAATCTTGAGCCAAAGTTACCTGGCTTGCCTTTTAGCCCTGTTAGTAGGGATATAGCTCTCAGATTCTCATAAAACATCTCTTTAACTAGGAGATAAAAAACATCCAAATACATTAACTAGAGTATTAACTATCTATTTCTAAAACCTCAGACTCTAAGAAAATCACCAGATAAACCTGTAACAGAACCCCATTCCACTGCGTACCTGATATCCTTACCAGTATTTTCATTAAATGCATTTAATTTTTGCTTCTGCTGGGACCCCTGGCTCCTTGACAGAAAAGAGAGAAGGATAAAATATACCACAAAAGGGAGAGAGTTTATGGCCAAATAGAATGCTGAAGCTTCAAGGGATGACAGTGTGCAGTGGCCCAAGGGACCAAAAGGAAGAAACATTTCAAAAGGTGGCAAAGGCCAGTGCAAGAGACTCTGTTGTGCTGATCTGCATATTTAGGGATGATTCTTGGTATTTAACTCCTTATAGCATCAGGTTTCCAGAAGGATTGAAAGAATGATTTGAATGAACTCTTAAGGGAGAGACTACTCAGATGTTAGCAAGCTACCCTACAGGTCCTAGGGAGCATCCTCTCCTTTGTAGAGAGTGGACTCCATCTCCTTTTTGCCAGAAAATAAGTTTCTCTTGAGGACTTAAAGCAGCATATAAAAAGATGGAAGACTGGGGGCCCTTTTGAGGCCCATTAAGGTCAAAAGACTAGAACCTGAGCTATTGTCTAGACTTGGACTGAGGCAAAAATATTCTCAGCTACATAATTGGGTAGGGGAATTTATATTCTAATTAGTAATGTGTTTTTCTTTCCCCGTAACCTTCCCCTTGTAGTGCAGACACTTAGAGAAAGCACTGGCCAGTCTACTTTCTGAGTACTAACCCAGAGAAGCATACAGCTCTGTTCTTTCTACCCTTTTTTCTGTCTTTTCCTTTTGTAGTAGACTTTTTCTTATGTTCTGGGCTTTCTCACTTTGGTTGTGTGAGTTCAGTTCCCCACTCTTTCTGAACTTCATTGCTGTTCATGCCATATCCTAACAACATATTGTTGCTTTCTTTTTTCTCCCATCATCTATCAATATAAATGTATCATTTAAAGGTCAGCTGTCTTACTATTTTTCTCTTAAACTTTAGTAAAATTGCTCTCAATTTTCCTTTTATTTTATCTTAAAATTCTCTTATTTGTTAAACTAGAAATGAGAAAGAGTTTTAGATTTTGTAAGTAGAATATAACATTCAATTTGGGGTTCCTCAAATTTCTCTGGTAACAATAGGTCTTTATTATTAATCATTAAGCCTTCTGCTAAATTATCTTATGATCTTTTGGGCAATTTAAGATGTCATGGCCCCATCCAGAGCAAGAGATACCATTCAGATTTAATTCTTTTAACTAGTTATCAGATTCCTGCAACAATACTTTCTGGTTTTACAAGCCAGTAATTATAGAAAAGAGGAGTCCTCCCTGAAGATCCTTTAAGTCTGTCATTTCTGACTAGGTTCAGAATACATTGCTTATGACCATCTTTTATTCTGTGACTCTGGAAGTTTATTTAACTGACTTCATACTGGAACCTTTCTTTCAGGGCAACCTGAATCTATGTTTTCAACCATAATTGCTAACATTTGACTCAAAGTAAAAGCTCTTATCACCTTTGGACAGGGATCTGTATTCACTCCACAAGAGTTGAACTTGATCTTGTGAAAATAAAAAAGTTTCTGAAATAATAATAATAATAATAATAATAGTAATAATAACTGTGCTTGCTTTGAACTTTTTACAAGGTTAAACTTGAATTGATAAGAACTTCCAATATTATGGAGAGATTGGGATGTTACAGGTCCAGAGCCTAATTACAATTTATCTTGGGCTGTCTTTCCCCACCTAAGTAGCCATTTCTTGTTCACCTCTGCATCTGACCTAACATCCTTGTGACTAACAGATAAAAATCTTTGGGATTTATTAACTTTCAAAAGTAAAAAAAAAACACTCTTTCCCACCAATCAAAAGTCTAAAACTGTCATCAGATGGCATCTGAGACCAGTAGCTGAGAATGCTCTTGCTTTGCTGTTATTTTGATGACTCCACCACCATATTTGAAAAGTGCCTCAATTTATGACTTTATTTGTCACTACAAAGTCTTCAAAAAGGGACATGGAATTTGGCTAACCTAAATGTGAGTTGCCAGGCTGTGGTGACTCATGGCTTCAGAACAAAACCTGTTTTTTGAGTAGACAGTCTGAAGACCATAGCCTACTGCACATGTCAAGGTCATGTTGGTACTGAGCTTATGTTGTGTTTACACCAAATCTTCTGGGTTTGTGGCTTATTCATTCCTTAAGAGTTGTAGAATGTGGACAGTCTCTTCCCATCATCCTCTCCTTACATCTACAGCCCAGAAGCCTATCTCTGCACATGCAAATAGACCCTCAGGGGTTTTCCTGAATAAAGACGAGGGATTTTGCTGCCACTGTCAAGATAATACACATAATGCAGATGGTGCTTTCATACCAGAACAACCACAACAGAAAGGGAGAGATGAAACTTCTGTCTGCATTGTGGTGTGCCTTTTTTTTTTTCCTATTTTATAATTTGACGGTTTAATTTGGCTTTGGTGCAAATAAATACTTAATCTTCTACTGGAACTTGACTGCTGTGCTTGTTGTCAGGGTGGCAGTTCTAAATATAGGTAGGCAAGGGGAGAAAAAGACACATCAAATTCCTTATCTATCTCGCTTTGGCACTTTCAAAGAGTTTATATTTAAGCTTAAATTTAAATAAGCAGTCTTGTATTACCACTGCCAGTATTCTGTCACAGTAGTCCTTTTAGTTGACTAAATAAGAAACATAAATTAGAGCTTCAGAGATAGCCTGGAATCCCTGCCTTTTCAGTCCATTGAAGGTATCAAAGGGGAAGTGTACTGGTCCATCCCAGCCCTTGACCTCCGTGTTGAGAAATACGCCAAAGAAGCAGTCAAGATGAAAAGGTGTTATAACCAAAACCAAAAACGTTATTTTTTTCTGAAAACTCAGATCTTCTCAAGATGTAAGGTTTTAATTTTTCATGCAATGCATAGCCTCTTCAGTTTGTTCCCACCACCTTTTCCCCAGTACAGGTCTGGAGCTGGACATTTATCCTCATCAACGAATCCTGTTTGCCAGCTTGCTTTGCTCTGCTTACTACAGCCCCCAGTGCCCACATGATTTTACCCCTTGAATAATTTGCATAGCATGTTTTTCCCCTATTTACTGAATATCACAAAATTGAGAAATCAGCTTAGTAGCTTACAATTTGGATAGCTCTTTTCTATGCTTTGCGCATTGTATTCATATTAACTACTGGAGTGAACATAAATGTACATCTTTGACAGACAACTTCCTGAAAGATTTCATGTTTTAGGTTTAAAGGGGACATTGGGGTGGATTATCTTTTTAGTAAGAGATTTATTAAAAGTAATTAAAGCTATAGACCAATGGCAGCAAGGATGTTGAGTACAGTTCAGGCTCCCATGGCAGAGTGAAGGTCTGTTTTCATACATTTTAGAGGAAGGGGGGGTAGATTATGAAGTTTTGTTTGTGGCCTGCAGTTTGCCATTGGTAAGGTCAACCAGTGAGTAGTCAGTTAAAGAATGTCAAGTGTCTAATGGGCCATCAGCTTTCCTAGCTGGCTGTAACTTGAGGCTGATGGGTCAGGAAAGACACAAACCTAGAGAAACAACTGAAATTAGTTCTGGAAACCAAAGTACCTTACTTTCCAGAATTATAAATTTCATCAAAAGGAAAGAACTTCATAAAAGGGCATTGCCCTACCTAACACTTGCCAATCAATTTCTCCAGAGATTAGAAATCAGCACACTAGTGTTGAAACATAACTAATATTACAAAATTGTCTTGGACACCGACAGTCACTTTGTGTTTACTCTGTTGCTTATTCAAGAGTACCATTTTCTCACAATAGGATTCATTATCTGGACAGCATATTAAACCTTTATCACAAATGCTAGCCTGCCTTTCCACCCACATGAGTTTGTTTCTTCTCTGTAGTGCCTATATCATTACAAACTGCTCATAATTCTCCTGATGCACAGTGGCATTTTTTGTCTCTGGTTTGTCACAATGCTATATACTACACCTATAATCCTTCTCTCATCCAACACACCAGCTTTCCATAATAACATGTAATTATATGATCTCTTAAAATGAAATGAATAATTTTATTCATTTTTGTCATATTTGGTGGTCAACTCAATACTTGATGTAAAGCGTGTTCCTAGGCTAATCATGCGATTGAATTTTAAAGTGTGGGGATATGATAGGATTGAAATACTGAAATAATTGATACAGAAAAGTTATACTATATAATGAATAATGTATTTCATAACAATTATTGAGTACTTATTATTTTAGCATTCTAAAATTAGTTAATTCATACCAGTTCTCCCAGACAGTTTTTGTTCTATAATTTCAACTTTGTTTAGAAATGTAGACTGAAAGCCAGGGAGATAAAACCATTTTCCCAAGAACACTCAGCTAAAATGATATCAAACCCTGATTGAACCTTATCTGTCTGGATATACAGATCATAATCCTCTGTTCCATTGATTTCCATTTATACATCGAAAGTACATTTATAACAAATGATACTTAATACATAATAACTAGGACCTCCTTTGTATAGTTTTAGCATTTCTCCTGAGAATGCTAACATTACTTTTGACTATAACATTTAAAGAATAGATTATGTTCTTTTAAAGTCTTAAGAAAACTGTGTTAGATAAGAACATCCTGGAATATTGTATGTATATGTATTCACTTTTATTATTTAGCCAGAAATAAAATGGCCCAGAATATCCCAACCAGTCTTCACAAGTATTACATAGTTCTCTCTTGATGTTTTCTGTTTTTGTTGTTGTTGTTATTGTTGTTTTGTTTGCTTTGTTTTTGTTTTGGTTTTTGAGATAGGGTCTTCCTGGTTGTCCTAGAACTCACAATGTAAATCAAGCTGGCCTTTAATTCTCAGAGATCTACTTTCCTCTGTCTCCCAAGTGCTCAGATTAAAGAGAGAACACACATAAGTTTCTTAAGTCACAGGCAAAGCTCACAAAGTAATATTAAACAGGAGCTACAGAAAAGATTTAATGATCAGCGTACTTGCCATGCAAACAGGAGGATCTGAGTTTAGATCCCAACACCCATAGTAAAAGCTAGCCATGCTAATGTATACCTGTAACTCTAATGCTAGGAAGGCAGAGATGGGGAGATCTTGCAGGTGGCAACCAATATAGCTAAGACAATGAGCAATGGTTAAATGAAGACCCAGTCTTTAAAAATAAAATAGAGAGTCATAGAGGAAGACACCTAATGTAGACCTATACACACGTATGCACATACCAGCACATGTTTATACCAAGCACACACAAACACAAAAGATGTTAAAAAGTATTGTTTGGAGGAATTAATGTGTCCACTGCATAAATTAGCTCTTATACATTGAAAATCTCATTTTCTTTCATGTTTATATCAATCAATTCAGAGCAGAGACCCTCCTTAATAATGACTTGTTTTAGATATTTTGGCAGAGGTGATGAGATAAGAATAAGGAATGATCTACATTCACAATGTGGAAGAGGTTGTAAATAGATATGAGACAGCCATCTGTGAGCCATGATCTGGCTAAAAATCCAGTGTCCCTAAAGTCAAATGCTAGCTACTTCAACCCCATTAAGTGGCCTAGCAGGTCAGCTATTAGCATTGTACTTTTTGATGATTTTGAGACAGGCTTTTACTAGCAGATGACATGATTTTGTGTCTTAAAGTATCTGAGAGGTATATGTGACATGCCAAAGTCTAATGTATTGGACCTAGAAGGCTTAGTTTCAATAAAGATGTCAGATTTGTTGGTCTGTTTTTATTGTGTTGCTGGGATAAAACATACTAACTAAAAGCAACTTAGAGAAACAAGAAGTTTATTTCATCGTACGAGTCCATGGTTATAACAGAGAGGTCAATGCAGTAACTTCACACAGCCAAGAACAGAGAGAAATGAATGCATGTAAGTTCACTAGCTTGCTTGTTCTAGCTTGATTTCTCCAATTTCTTCATCCTAATATAGTTCAGGACAAACTCTGTAGGGGATGTTGCCACCCACAGTAGGCTGTTTTTCCCACATCTATTAACTTAATTAAGACAATCCCTCACAGACATGCCCATAGGATATCCCTAATTGAGACTATCCTCCTGAGTAATCTGCAGTCATGTAAAGCTGACAAAGAAAACACAGGGGGCAAGCACAGGGAACAAGCTAGGTTTGGAGCATTCCATTTTGCTTTTCCCACCACTTTATCTACTTTCGTCTGTGGCACCTCTTAGGCCCTGAGTCAATGGAACTCCATTCATTAATGAGAGAACTAAAAGGAGGGTATTTGGAGAACAGGAATTTAGTAGAAGGCCAGGATATTTAATTGGGCAGGTTCTTGTTAAAATCTGAGGTAGTATCATGTTGGAGGACCTCACATATCCCTGTGGGAGGGGCTCACCCTGCCTTTTGTTTTGCTAATGTCTTTTATTGATCACTGCATCTGTCATCTTTTTCATGTAAAGCATCTGATTTAATAAAAATCTATTGCTCCTTGGGAAATTAACTTCTGGCGAAGCAAATATATGGAGCACACTGAATAAATTTAAACTATCAGAAACTATCATTTGATAACTCACCTCTGTTGGAAGGCATTTTCCATATGCAATCATGATACATTTCTTATGATTATTCAAAATAAATCAACCTTTAGAGATTTTCTTTTTTTACTTGAAGAATTGTAATATATATTTTATTTTAGAAGCACGCATATATATGTGTTTCTAAAATAAAACAAAATAGCACAGACCATAGCGTATTCATAACTGTTACAAAAACTAGTTAAACATCTTACATTGTTTGCCACTAGGAGGTTGGAATGTTAAAGTTCTCGAGTGCAGAGGGTAGTTTGGTAGGTGCCATACCATCTTCAATGCCAAGGGTGACAGTGGTATGCTCAAGTAACCAGAATCGGAGCATGGAAGGACACGACAGCCTCAGCAACTGTGGTGTCTGCTCCTTTGGGAGAGAAACTCATGTGCAGCTCCTAGGACCAGGACCTAACAAGTCCAATGTTTATGACCTCAAAACCACATATGACCAGATATACAATGATCTCAGGGAAGGTAAAGAACTCTCTACGCAAAATGGAATTTTGCATATGTTGACAGAAATAAAGGATCAAGCCCCAATCCAGAAAGATTCCAGAGTCGCACAGACCTGTTTGACCTAATCTTCACTTGTGAAGAGAAAGTCTATGACCAGGTTATAGAAGATCTGAACTCCAGAGATCAGGAGAACTGCAAGCCAGTACTTGTGGTCAAGATGTACATCTAGGCCACCATGACGAGGCTACTCTGGGAATGTACCTTATCTGGGAGCTCTGCCAGTGTATCCAGTACACTGAGGATATGGAGGAGGAAATGGAAGAGCTGCTGCAGGAGTTCGAGGAAAAGACTGGCCAGGCCTTTCTGCATATTGTCTGCTTCTACTCAGCCACCCCTGCTTGGTGCATGGCCTGACCTGTTGAAGCCACTTTTTCAATGTGTTTCCCCTGCTAGTTGTACATCACCAGTGTACTAAACATATGGAATGAGCAGTACACAGAAATGCCAGATTCAGTTCCACTGTTTTTAACCAAAAGAAATAATGATGGTTTATTCTACATTCTCCCCACCAAAACAAAAAAAAAAAGGGTTCTTTAAAGTTCTACGCAATTGGATGCTGTCAGAAATGCTTTAAAGTTGTAGTATTATGCACTCTTATGGATAAGCACGAAGTCATATTCATTATTATTTATTTTAAAATAAATTTAATTTAAAGATATAAAATCATCTATGAAATATTCGTGATATTTATAATAATACTAAAGCTTTGTGCTGCTCACTGTT
Organism: Rattus norvegicus; assembly: GCF_021556685.1. Taxonomy (NCBI): domain Eukaryota; kingdom Metazoa; phylum Chordata; class Mammalia; order Rodentia; family Muridae; genus Rattus; species Rattus norvegicus. The sequence continues at coordinate 106,679,688 of NC_141548.1, read as the reverse complement.
GAATGAGGATGATGGCATGAGCTTAAATCTATTTAACACTCTGTACTCTTTTCAAAACTGTTGGGTGGTTTTTTAGTCAGGGCAGGGTTTTGCTGTTGATCTTCAAGAGTTTCAGTAGAGTTCAAAACCATGAAATTGGGTGATTATTTCCAGCTTTTTTCAGCTAACAGGATGTCTGGCCTCAGCTTGTCACAGGCCAATGGCTCTGGTGCCATCTGGTTATCATAACTTTAGTTTGAGGTTTTAGTCTATTCCTCAGTACTATAAATTTGTCACTCTGTAACACTAATCTACTTACAACTAATGTTACTTATTGTAACAACTGTCTACTTACTGTTACAATATTGCAAAGTTATTTCTGTGAAAATAACATAACACATACGGTATCTTAAAGAGTTCTGTAAACTTTAGCAGAAATGGATAACGCTACACTAATGCGGTAAGTGGTTAGATGGTAATTAAATTGGGCTTCGACTAAGTGAAAGAACTGTATGATTAATTTTTCACTGGGTTTTTATGATTTGAAACAGGATCTTGCTATGTAGGAACTGGAGCTCACTGTGCTCAGGCTGTCCTTAAACCCACAGCAATCCTCCTTCCTTATCTTTCTGTTCAAATTACAAGCATGAGCTACCATGCCTGGCTTACATTTTTGATGTTCTTATTAAAGGAGATACATCCTTGCATATATATTTTCACCAATTACTGACTCTCCAAATTCCTTTGGTATTGAAAATTATGTATAAAGAGCTTCTGCATGCAGGAGGACTCAGTTCCAGCCACCCCTGAGTATGAGTATGAGGGTTCATTCCTCAGAGAAATCCATGAAGAACAAGTGAAAACTGGAAGCTTCTGCTCTACACTTTAACACTCTTCTCTTCTTTTCTCCCAATAGGAACTTTTTACTCCTGAATGCAAGTTTAAAGAGTCTGTTTTTGAAAACTATTATGTAATCTACTCATCCATGCTGTACAGGCAACAGGAGTCTGGCAGAGCCTGGTTTTTGGGATTAAATAAGGAAGGGCAAGTTATGAAAGGAAACAGAGTAAAGAAAACCAAACCAGCAGCTCATTTTCTACCCAAGCCATTGGAAGGTGAGTATATCACATGAACCGTTCTTTTGGGTGCTGCTACGGACTTTAATTTTCACATGGACATATTTGGCATGGCCACAGGAACCTCCCAGTGACTGATAGAGATGTTCTTTTATTGGAGTGGTGTTCACACAGATTTCTTCTTATGCTGTTTTGCTAAGGTTCGTGGGGCTGCCAAATGCAGGTTTATGGTAGAACATGTGCTTAACCTGTGTAGGAGGAAGGATTTTCAGTTCTCGGCACCAAAGAGAGGGAAAAGAAAAGAAAAGAAAAAAATGTCTCTCTTCTATATCCTTGACTTTGTGTATGTGCTGCCTGCATACGAACACGTATGCGTGTCTGTGTGTGTGTGTGTGTGTGTGCATACCCGTGTATGCATACATGTAGCAGAAAACTTTCAGTGTCACAAATCCTCATCATTCCCAATGCTCTAAGTACTTCATGACTTTCAATTATTTGAAAAGTAAAAATTTGTGTTCTAATGAATATATAATGATACATATATGAGAAAACGATTTTCACATGGAACTTTAAGGGTGGGCCTATTTTCAGAATATTTAGGTAAAATTTCTTTTGAATTATTATAATTTTTGAAGATAACCCTTAAAGAATTCTACAAAGTCCCATGCTACAGAAATCATTTTCCTTTTATTAGATTATTTCCCTTGTATTAAAGGAACTTATCTGCCTTCAACTCTAAATAATAGCTCATTTACATTTATTTTGAGCAGTCCTAAGGCACAAGCTAACACATTCTATCGATTAATTAAAAAGTATAGACGTGTACCTTGATCATTAATGATTCTGCTAGAAGGGCTATTTACCGTTATTTATGTTAAAAATTGGAACTGAAAAAAAAGGCTATTTCGAAGTTTTCTGAAGAAGTGAATGAGGAAAATAACAGAACCAGCAAGCTTGCAGTGGTGGTCTGTCTTCCTGGGATAAAAGAAAAAGTGACCAGGTCCCTCTAGAGACTGACACGGTACTGGCAGGGACTTTGTGAAGGTTGTAACCTAGTCAAGCTATAGAGAATGTCAGTTTGTTCTTCAAGTGTGATGATATGGAGTTCCTCACTATTACCCCCATCAAAGATT